>NC_140593.1:438792899-439451471 GCF_964204655.1 Triturus cristatus | reverse complement strand
TGCTTTTAGATCCACACGACAAGAGGGTACAACACCTGCTGCAATTCTTTTCCGTATAGAGTATAAAATAAACATTTATGCAACAGATACAAAGGAATCTATTGCCCCAACTAACATTCACATAGAGAATAGATTTAAAAACATGGTGCTGGTGAACGATTACTGGAAGTGAATTTCAACCCAATCCTGATTAGATTAAAGAGCCGCCTTTTTTCCACCTACTAGCAGATTGCTATTCTACTACATCTATTACCACCTGCACTCATTGCAGGCATGGCCCGCGTGCCACACAAGAGCAGATCTTCCCTTCTACAGGCCAGCCAATCAATCTGAAAGCTTCCTACAGAATCACTCACTATGTCTGAGCATTTCCTTCACAGCCTGACTCCAATAGAGGCTCTGGGCTCAGATGAGAGCTCTTCAACCTAGCTACAGGATCCTCAGAGCAGAGAGCTCATTGAAAAGCCCTACAAAGGGCCCTAGTTTAGAATCCTACAAGCTTTCTTCAGTACCATCAGCTAAACTGCCAAATGCAACTCGTACAGGATAGGATATAGGTCTTTTAAAGCGCTCGAATGCCGTAGCGTCTTGGCGCTGGTAAGTGTGGGGAGAGAAAATCAGTCTTCAAACAGTTTTCACTAACTGACCAGATCTGTTCAAGAAAGTTAAAGAACATTACTGCGCGCTTGCTGCAATAAGGCATTAACCCGTGACGCAAGGAAAGCAGTCAGCAGTTAATGACGTCACAACAGCATAAATCAATAAGATACCTGGATTCTGCCTTTTTTTCTCAGCAAAAAACTGTAATCTTACACCAGAGGATGGCAACAGGGGAGTACATTGCCCTTGCAGAATCATGCAGACAAGGCTCTTTCACCGGGGAAAAAGCATTATGAGATGGATTTAAAATGCAAGAGAATTGTAAACATGTAAATACAGGTAAAATCCAGTTCGTTCCTCCTTTCTCGCTCCTTTGCAGACCGCCCACAAAAACACGCTGCACATGTTTTCATTCAAGTTCTTTTGCACACCTAAGCCTTTCCTTTTCTTTAGAGATTATCAAGTAATTTGGCAGGGAACTGACTATTGTATAATATGTGAAGTCTGTTGGGTCACAGTGTTCAAGTTCGATCAGATGGAAAAGTAAACAGGAGTATTCCTGGCAGCTGAGCCCTCTTTTCAAACAGTTCACTGTGGCTCTACTAATTCAACTCTGTTCTTTCAAGGGCAAGAACCGAATTAGGAAAGCCGGTTCAAAACAGGTGTTCAGCCATGGCTTCAGGATATTTTAGTGACACGATACACGGATACAGTTTCTTCTGGAGGAGTGGGTTATAATATGTTCATAACAAATGCGGTACGCAACCACTTTCAAAACACATTTATATTTGACAGGTTTTTTGAAGTAACACTTTGCTAAATTAATGCAGATTTAATCCTATTTAGCCACTCTATACTTTGAAGGTAAGGTAGCAAGATTAGAGAGGCAATATTTACAACTAACTAAAGATCTGACATTGTAGTGGATTGCATAAACTACTACCGGACATCGGATGCTTGTGTATGTGCACAGCTGAACTAGCCAGCCTTCAGCTTGAAATGGCAAGCAACCCAAAACACAGCCTACCATACAGAGTGGGAAACCTAAAACGATGGTTACTTACCAGTAGGAGTAGTTTTGCAGCTTGAAGAATTTTCTGGATTCACATGCTGTGCATTATTCCGCCATCTAGTGGTTGGGTCCGGAATAGTCTATTTTTTATTTTTTATTTATTTTGTGGTCTGTCGAGCACCATTTGGTGTCAGGTACGTCCCCTGTGTGACTACAGACGGCATCCTGGAGGTCGACGTGCATGGTAGCCATCTTCGGATTCTCTCTTTTCTATTGGTAGTCCTTGAGATGGTTATTAAATAAGTGATGCAATCACTTGCTTCCCCACCGGTTTGTTTTACTTTTAGGGGAGGCCGGGTGGGTCGCATGTGAAATCCAGAAATTTCTTCAAGCTGCAAAACTACTCCTCCTGGTAAGTAACCATTTCGTTTTGCAGCGTGAATCCTTTTCTGGATTCACATACTGTGTATTAGATTATCGATCGGTTTCTCCAGAGGTTGGAAGGCTGTGGTGAGGAAGACTATGCAAACAGATGTTGAAGCACCTACTGTCCAATTTGAGCCTCCTTACTCATTTGTAGGTCTACACAGTTAATGCTTTGTAAAGGTGTGTGGAAATGCCCATGTTGCTGATGCACAAATATTATCAATGGGTACATTAGCCATGAAAGCTATGGTGCTCCTTTTTCTAGGAGTGAACTGTAGGCCATATAATTAGTTTTTTTGGCATAGGCATAACCGGTTTGGATGGTTTGTACTATCCATCGTGCAATTGTTGCCTTTGTGACTGGTGACCCTGCGTTGGTGTGAGCATATGGGACAAACAATTGTTTTGACTTGCGTACATCTTCTGTTCTTTGCAACTAGTACAGTAACGCTCTCCTTACATCAAGGGTATAGAGACTTTATTTCTGTTTTAGTTTTTGGATTTTTGAAGGCAATCGGTAAGAGGATATTTTGATCCAAGTGGTATTTTGATACTACCTTTGGTATGAAGTGAGGATTTGTTTTTAAAATCACCTTGTCCTTCTGAATTTGTAGGTATGGCTCTTGTATTGTTAGAGCTTGTAACTCACGTACTCTCCATAGTGAAGTAATGGCGATGAGAAAGGCTGTTTTAAGAGTGATGCCTTTAAGATCTACCTTGTGCATGGATTCAAAAGGTTGTCATTAGTTGTGAAAGCACTGTAGTTAGACTCCATGTGGGTAAAGATGCGGACCTCGGTGGGGCAATCCTTTTTGTTCCTTCTAAGAATCTCCTGATTAGAGACCTTGTAAAGAAACTGTTGCATGCTCTCCCTCTTGTATGTTACGATGGCAGCTAGGTGCACCTTTATGCTCAAGTAGTTGACGTTACTGTTTAGGAGAGAGGTTAGTTAAGTGATTACTGTCTCCTGCGTGTTGATTGAACCAAACTGATTGCGCTCTGCTCCAACACCAAGGCCCCGAAGGACTACAAAGACTCAGTCTGTCTTGCACTGTTATTCTGACTCTACTGTTGTGTTGTTGAATCTATGCAATGTTTCCCACTGTAAAGCGCTCCGATACGGAGCAGCGAGCTGACACTGCGCTCTGCTCCTACGCCAAGGCTCCGAAGGACTACAATGACTCAGTCTGTCTTGCACTATTATTCTGTCACTCTACTGTTGTGTTGTTGAATCTATGCAATGTTTCCCGCTGTAAAGCGCTCCGATACCCTAGGGTCTGGCCAGCGCTATAAAAAAACTTCTTAAATAAAAAAAATAAAATAAATAAAAGCACAGTGTGGTGTATTGCTTCCATTTCGCTGCATAGCATTTTCTTGTGGATTGTTTTCTTGCCTCCTTTAGAATTTCCATAGTTCTTAGGGGCAGATTGAGATGGCCAAATTCTATGTATTCCGGCGCTAAGCTGCCAGGTGTAGTGTTGCTGGTTCTGGGTGACAAATTTGGCTCTTTTGCCTTGTTAGTAGATCCTTGTCCGATTTGATCGTTATGTTCCCCTTGGATAGTTCCAGTAGGGTTGACTACCAGGTCTGTCTTGGCCATTGAGGGGCAATGAAAATCATGTTTGTTCCCATGTGTCTAGCTTTTCCTAGTACTCTTTGTATTAGGGGTATCGGTGGAAAAGCGTAAGCAAATGTCTGACCAGTTGAGTGAAAGCGCATTCACCTTTGATAGGTGATGTGGAATCCCCGAGGCAAAGGATTTGAATTTCTTGTTCTGTAGCGTTGCAAACAGATCTATTACTGGAGTTCCCAAGCGCTTGAACAGGTATTGAACTGTGGTCTAGTTTCAACTCCCATTCGTGAGAGCAGTTCTGTCTGCTCAGCTGATCCACTATAATGTTGTCTACTCATGGCAGATGCAGTTTGTAGGTTGGTGCTTTGAGTTAGTGCCCACTGCCAGATGTCCTGTGCTAGTTTGCTTAGTGGAAAGGACTTTGTACCTCCTTTGTTGAAGAAGAACATGGTCATGGTATTGTCTGTCTGGATCAGCACAGTTTTCCCCTTAATGTGTTTCTGGAACGCCTTCAGCATCAGAAAGACAGTCTTCATCTCCAGATAGTTGATGCGATTAATGGAATCCTGTTGGTTCCATTGACCATGTACTTTAAGATGGTGGAAGTGTGCTCCCCAACCGTTGAGGGATGTGTCCGTGGTTGTCACAGATTGAGTTGGGTCCTTGAAAGGACTTCCCTGTGCTAAGTTTTTGGATGCCCACCATTGTATCTGTGCCTGCACTGTAACAACCACTAGATCTTCCCAACTCCCTGTGGCCTGAGACCAGCTGTTGGTGAGCCATTCCTGGAAAGGGCGCATGTGTAAGCGTGCATGAGGGATCAGTGGAATGCATGATGCCATCATGCCCATCAGTTTCATGACTTTCCTCACTGTCAGATTGTACCTTCTGGTAAAGGGTTGCCTCGTGGTGGATAGCCTGTATTCTCTTGTGTTGGATACGCCTTTGCACTTACTGTGTTTAATATTGCGCCTAAGAAAGTTTATTCCCTTTCTGGATTTGTTGATTTCTTGTGGTTTAAATCGAGAAACCCAGTTTTTGAAGCGTTTTTAAAGTTGTTTGAACAGGATTGTGGCATGTTTGAGTGTGCCTAATGAGCCAGTCATCTAGATAGGGATAGACAGATTCCTTTTCTTCTCAGATGTGCTGCCACTACAGCCAGACTTTGTGAAGACATGTGGTGCTGATTTTATTCCGAAAGGAAGAACCTTGAATTGATAAGGTGTTCTGTTGTGTAGGAATCGCAGGTATTTTCTGTGTTTTTCGTTCATAGGGATAAGCAAGTATGCGTCCTTGAGGTCAATGGTTGCCATGTAATCCCCCTTTTGCATTTGTGGAATTATTTCTTGTAGGGTACACATTTTGAAGTGTTGTGTTAATATGAACTTGTTTATGAACCTTAGGTCTAGGATTGGTCTTCGAGACAGATCTTGTTTGGGTACAAGGAATTATGAGATTAGTTTCCTGTGAAATAGTCTGGTTTTGGCACCAATTCTATTTGGTTTTACGATAATTCTTTGATCTCTGAATTTAGCAAGGTTTGTTCTGTTTTTTGGTATTTTCTTGCCCTTGGTGGGTTTGCTGGTGGAGTTTGTCAATTCTATGCAATACCCATATTTTACCAATTGTAATTTCCGATTGTCCGTTGAGGTTTAGCCATTCTTTGAGGTAGAATGATATTCTTCCCTCACTGGTGTTGTGTGGGTCTCTTTTCGCAAACGAGTCAGTTTGAACAGTTTCCCATGCCTCTTGTGGTTTGGTCTCTGCCTTCTGCTGTTGGTGCCTCCCTTGGTAGCTTGATTGTTGCCCTGTTGTGTCGAGCCTTGACCTTGTGACTGTTGTGCCATTTGCTGTCCCTGGCCAAATGCCCCTCTTCCTGTGGGTTTCCTGTTATTGAAGCCCCCTCTTTTAAATTGACCTTTTCTGTAGGGCTCTCATTGACCTTGCCGTTTCATTATCTTTATTAATCTGTTGCGGAGACTCATTGACCTCTTTTCTGAAGAGTGCGTCTCCAGTGAATTGCCTGTTGATTATGGAAGTTTGAACTTCCTGCTTGAAACCGGATATCCTGAGCCAGGCATGTCTTCTCAGGATGGTACCTGTGCACATTTGCCTGCTGACCGTGTCTGCTGCGTAGAGAGCTGATTTAAGGCAAGTATTGGCTATGTTCTTGCCCTCCTGGATGATGGATTTTGCTCTCCTTTGGTCTTCTTCTGGGAGTTTGTGAAGCAGCTCTATGTCCTCCTACTGTTGGTGGCCGTATCTCTTCAGCAAGGCATTAGAATTAGCAATACGCCATTGCGTAGCGGCTTTTTTCCATTTTTCACACCACAATATCCATTCTTACTCTCCTTTTCTGGTGGAGGCCCGGTATTGGAGACAGCATTGGCTCTCCTAGCTGTGGTAACAATCATGGAGTCTGGCATCATGTTCCCCTGGACGTACTTGGGGTCCTTTGAGGATGCTTTGTATTTTCTCTCCACTCTAGGTGTTATTCCCTTGTTGGAGGCTGGTTCCTTGAAGGCTTCTTTGCCTTGATCCAGGATACTGGGAAGCATAGGTAGATCCTGAACTCCCTTAGTAGCAGGGGCCAGAGTTGCTAATAGGAAACATGTGTCTTCTTTCTCAAGGGTGGCTGCGAACTGGTCTGCTGCCCTCTTGACTATACCATTGTAAAAGGCTATGTCATCTGGGATCGAAGATCGGAGGATAATTGCATCTCTCTTCTTCTGGGATTTCAGCATCTAGTTCATTCCATGCCTACTCTTCAGAGATTTCATCCTCGTCAGGATTTTTTTCGTATTTTTCGGGTTCTTCATCTCAAGGCTCTGGTGTGAGGTGATTCGAAGATAGTCTTCTCCTTTGGCGCCATCCACCTGTTCGGCATTGATGCTCTCTGGTTCAACAACCGGAGCATTCTTTTGTTCGAGCACCGTTATTTTAGGGATTTAAAAATCCTTTAAAGATTCGTCAAACTCTCTTCTTTTGAAGAATAGCCATCATCTCCTCCTCTAGTTTTTTTCTCTTCCTTTCAACCTAGAGGGCCCTCTTGATGTTGGAGGCTGGGGATGTTTTTTGCTTGCGCCCGTGTCCGACTTGGACGGCATGGCGCTTTTCTTTGTGGGTTCAGCTTCGACCCTTTGTTTGAGCGCCTTGTGCGATCCCACCTCTTTGGTAACCTTTGGATGGGTTCCGTGGGGCTCTTTCGATCGTGGCTGACCATCGATCGCCTTTTTGCTCGGCATCGGGGCTGCCATGTGTTGCGCCTTGTGTTTGTGGCCCTTCGGTTCCGACAGATGTGTCAATCATAGAATTTGTAGCGCACACTACTTACCCGCGAGGGTCTCAAGGCGCTGGGGAGAAAAAGGGGGGGGGGGGCTACTGGTCAAACAGCCAGGTCTTGAGTAGCCTCCTGAAGGTCAGCAGGTCTTGGGTCTATCGTAGGCTGAGTGGGAGGGCGTTCTAGGTCTTGGCGGCGAGGTGGGAGAATGATCTGCCACGGGTGGTGGTTGTTCTTCCGATGCACAGGACGGTGGCGAGGGAGAGGTCGGCGGAGCAGAGCTGGCGGTTAGGGACGTAGAAGAGGAGTCGTCTGTTGAGGTAGGCTGGGCCGGTCTGGTGCAGTGCCTTGTGTGCGTGGATGAGGAGTTTGAAGGAGATTCTCCTGTCGATGGGGAGCCAGTGCAGGCATCTCAGGTAGGGGGTGATGTGGCATGGTACGTCGAGGATGAGGCGTGCAGAGGCGTTTTGAAAGCGTTGCAGTCGTTTGATGAGCTTGGCCCGGGCTCCCGCGTAGAGGGCGTTTCCGTAGTCGAGTCTGCTGCTGATGAGGGCCTGGGTGACTGTTCTTGTATCTGTTGGGATCCACCTGTAGATCCTGAGGAGCATGCGGAGGGTGTTGAAGCAGGAGGAGGAGACGGCGTTGACTTGCTTGGTCATAGAGAGCGTTGAGTCGAGGACTCCCCCCAGGTTGCGTGCGTGGTTGGTGCGTGTTGGGGCTGCCCCCAGTGCTGTTGGCCACCAGGAGTCATCCCAGGCTGATGGGTTGGAGCAGAGGATGAGGACCTCCGTCTTGTCCGTGTTCAGTTTTAGTCCGCTGCTCCTCATCCAGTCGGCGACAGCCCTTATTCCTTCGTGGAGGTTGGGTTTGGTGAGGAAGAGGATCAGCGGAGTGGCGTAGGAGATTGTTGAGGTCATGCTGTTGGGCGATGCGTGCGAGCGGGCCACGTTAATGTTGAACAGTGTCGGGCTGAGGAAAGAACCCTGGGGTATGCCGCAGATTATCTCGGCGGCTTCGGATCGGAATTGGGGTGGGGGGGGGGGGGGGGGGGAGGCGGACTTTGGGTTCTGCCGGAGAGGAAGGGAGGTAGTCCATGTGTGTGGTGCTTTACCAGATCAGTCTTCTTCGTTGGCTCGCTCTTTTTCTGGGTGCGGGCCTTTTCAGAATCCACTTCTTGAATTTCGACGTCCGACCCCTCGTGCGTCGATTCTGCTGGTACTACGTGTTGGTCCCCATTGCTGGAGACAACCAGACCCAGGAGGGGCGTCTTCTTGCTGGTCTGTGACATTATGGCATAGTGATCTGCTCTGCTTACGGCGTGTTCTTGGAGTTTTCGGCTGAAACTCCTCGCAGTCTTTGTCCTAGTGGTCTTTAGGTAGGTTACAGACGTCGTGCGGATCGTGTTGTGCGAATTTGTGGTGGCATTTGGAACAAAATTTGAAAGGGATGTTTTAGATGTCCCCTACCTCGCCATTTGTGGACCAGTGAAGTCCTCTGTGGTATCTTCCTGAGAGAAGCGCCGGAACTGATCTTCTCTCCGGTTACGACGTTGATGAGAGATGAGCTTTGCGGGCAACTTTTTTTCGGTTTTCTTGAGGATTTGGGAAAATTCTCCGGAGCTTCCAGCATTACTTTTAGACCAAACGGCGGAGAAAAAAGAATCTGAAGATGGCTACCACGCACGTAGACTTCCAGGATGCTGCCCGACGTCACACAGGGGACGTACCCAACACCAAATGGTGGTCGACAGCGACCAAAAAAACCAACAAAAACAAGAAAACCAAGAATATTCTGGACCCAACCACTAGATGGAGGAATAATGCACAGCATGTGAATCCAGAGAAGGATCCACGCTGCAAAACTTCATATTAAAGTAGCACGTTAATCAGAAAATATTCTCGAACCATAGATCAGGAGTGCCAACACCATTCAGAGCACCACAGGGCAAGCAGGAGCTACTGGGTCAAACCGTGGGGCTTGATGACTTACTCCTGATGTCCCAAGACCCGACCTACTATGTATCCTGAGCAACCGGACCAAGTACCTCTTCAGCACAACCCAGGTCTAACAGTCCAAGGCTTTACGGAGGAGGGTGGTATGAGGTATACACAGAAGGAGAACACAGGCTCACAACTCAAAATATACTCTATAGCAGCAATAAAGGATTGTCCAGTCAATTTTTTTTTTATAACAAATTAAGTATTTATAAACAAGCACAAAGTAAAATATGGCATACACAAATCACACAGCCTCTGAGGTCAGGGCTTTAGTGTTTAATGCAGTCCCCAGAGTTCCTCTTTCTTCTCTATAGTGGTAATTCCCCATTCAATATAGGGGGCATTAAGGTTAGGCCCAACTAGCAGTGTGCATCTCAGGAGTCCTACTCACTTAGAAAAGTCAAAAGGGTTCCAGCATCGAACACTATCTGGCAGAGAAGTTCCCTTGTGGCCTTCAGGCCTATAGTTCAGTCTTCCCCACATCAGCAGGGATTGTCCAACTGCAGTCTGAGGGTCTCTTATGGATGCCTTGATGAGCATCACACGCAGCTCTGCAGAGGCCAATGCTGGGTAACCTCTAAGTGCCCCCAATGCTACAGTAGGTTTCTTTTAGACTTCTCCACAAAGAGGGCTGGGGGAGGGGTATTGTCACCATTTTCTTTCATCCGATCCTCAGTAGGGGTTCAGGCCCACACAGGTCACTGTGGCAGCATCTCCTCACAGCGATGGCAACCACCACCACTTCACCCCCCTCCAATTTCTCACAGGGCTCACTAGTCTTGGCAAGCAGGCAGACACTGTTGCTCCAGGGGCAGGTGGTCTTGGTATCCCCCTTACCTAGCAGGGAGACTAGACTGCTAGGCCTTAGCCTCCAGCCCTGGTCAAAGGCAGAAATCCTGCAGAGCTTCCCACCCCCTCACACAGCCGATCTAGTTGCTTCACGGATGACAAATTTGGGGGCCTAGTGCCCCCCCCCCTTTTATACTCCATTTCCAGACACAAAATGAGAATTAAGGTCAGTATTTGAAGATTGTTGGGGTTCTGCTTCCTTTTGAAGTGCCCTCTTCTCTGGCCTGCCGTTCCTCCAGTCACAGTAGGAGATGCTCCTAATCTGATAACCCACAACATAGGCCATGGGAGCGACCAGAGCTTCTTACTGGATGCCAGCCACCGTGATGATTACCAAAGGGCCTCAGCCCTACTCTTTATGATTATCAGCCCAATCACCTTCCTGAGATGTGCCTAGGTCCCTTCCCGGTGACCAATCTCTGAATCACAGACCACCCTTTCAAGTGAGCTGGGCAGTCTGGCTTGCCTTCCTCCAACGTGTCCTCACCCTGCTCACAGGAATGCAGCAATCAACAGATCTGTCGGGGGGAGGGGTCGGGGGTCCTCTACCTCCATACGTTCCTCCATTCAACCCTGGGTATCCCAAAATGGAACCCAGAATCTTCCATGTATTGCACATTCCACAGGCACTAATGCCCAGCACCTGCATAAAACGCACACGCACTGCACAGCGCTACACACTAACTTGATATACATGAGTAAGCCTGCAGGGATCACTCCAGTGATGCGGATAATAAAGTCAATTCACTTCTACTCATCACTACATGGAATGCTGCCACCATTGCGCTCGTGCTTTGTAACTCCTTGCATAGGCAGTAAGTAGCCTTTCAACACAATGAGTGTAGCACTTTAGGAACCCTCTAGCTCCAAAAACTACAATCCATTATACAGAACTATGCCATGACACACACACACACACACACACACACACACACACGATCCATTTTCACCCATGACAACAAAAAACCAGGGGCACTCAGGGCAGGGGTACATGTCCAAAACCGTGCAAGAAACTTTTCCACATGGAGGCCGTAAATAGACTCATGGCGGCAAAGTTGGACGATCAGGAGGGCCGCTCCCGGCGGAATAACATTCGAATTACGGGAATTCCTGAAAGTGAGGGGAGTGCAGCCATGGACCTCTACATAGAAGATCTCATAAAAACCAGACTCTAGCCCCGGGGGCTCTCCAACTTATTTTCCGTGGAAAGAGCGCACAGAGTGCCGGGGGGTTAGCTCAAGCCTGGGGCTCCCCCAGACCTATAGTGGCCTGCATTTTTAACTTCCGAGACCGGGATGCTATATTGGAAACAGCGAGGGTGGCACCACCGTTGCGCATCCAAAACTCAGTGGTATCCTTCTTCCCGGACTATAACGGCGGCATTTACGAAGCGTCGCAGAAGTTTCCTTGAGGTGAAAAAAGAACTTCGGCGCAGGGAACTACCTTACTCTATGCTTTTTCTGGCAAAACTAGGTGTAGTAGCGGATGTAAAAAACTCGGTTTTTTGAAACACCGGAGGAGGCCCACGACTGGCTCGAGGAATGGCGATGGGTGGAAGGAGCTGGACGGTCAAGGAGACGTCAACGGCAAGGTAGAGAGGAAGATGACCCCAGGGAATCCAGACAGGAGCAAGAGGAGCAATATCCGCAGCGCACCGACACTGGGGAGTGATGTGCGTTGAAATCGCAATGGCGAGTTTCGCTTGAACCTCGGGATGTGGGTGCGAGCTGAACTCACACAAGGTGTGGAGTTTACGATTGATGGGGTTTTGGCAGTTCTGATCTCCCCCTTCCATGGGAGGCATACAACAGATAAAGGCTGCAGGATCTGACAAGGAGGTGTAGAGCTCCAGTGTTTGCAAGATTATCTTTGAGGATGGGGAGAAACGCGGCGACTCTCGGACTTCTTTCCCCCCCACACGCAAGTACTGTTTTATGGGATTGAAGCACTCTGCTATGTTGGGGAGGCAGGTAGTTGGGGATCCGTCTGGCAGGGGAGCAGGGAGGGGGGTAGTTGAGGGGAGCTGTTTTTTACTTTGGGTTTTTCAGGTTTCTTGTTCTTCATTGTTTACCAATCACCTTGAGTTAAGCATGCAAGTACACACAGTGGACAAGTTCGTTTCCGAGACATGCGAGGGGTATACATGACCTATGTTTGCTTCCATACACACCGCAAGCACCACCACGACGGCCGCACGATCGCAAGTAGATAATCACCACGCCCCGGGCACCCCCTTGGCTGTGATACCGTGGAATGTGAATGGCCTGGGTAATAAGAGTAAGAGAGGGTTAGTGCTACAACACCTCAGGCTACACTCGGTTGCCTTCCCGGCCTTGGGAGTTTGTTGGGCTTACCTCCAGAGAACTGATAATAGGGGGCGACTTCAACACCACATTGGACGGTGAGTGGGATAGACCTCCCCAGAGAGGACAGGGCACAGTTTAATCACTCCTACAAGACTTTACAGACGCACTGGGGCTGCTTGATATTTGGCGCATGCGAAACCCCACAGAACGTCAATACACACACCATTCTGGCGCGCATAACAGTCTCACGTATAGATTACTTCCTCACTTCACCTACATGTATTGATAAAATACAGGAGGTCAAACACCTTCCCAGGGGTATATCCGATCATTCGCCACTGTTCTGAACCTACTCCTCATGCCTCTTGGGAAGGAGACGTATTTTCCCTATACATCCCGAGTACATGAAGGTTCCTTGGTCTGCGGAAGACCCTGCATAAAACTTCGGAGCACTACTTTCAAGAAAATACACAGACTGTGTCCTCACCCATTGTCCTCTGGGAGGCCTACAAAACGGTGATGCGTGGACAAGCCATTGCAGTGATCACAGCCCACAAACGTGACATGACACCACAGGTATCTGCACTAGAGGAAGCAGTTGCCCAGGCAGAGGGTATGCATGCCAGGGACCCCACCAACACAAACACCCACGCACTTCGCCTAGCTAAACAAGCCTACAGAGACAACCTGTGGGAGGCAGCCCGGGCACACATGGCGAAAACACACACGATTTACGAGGCGGGGGACAAAGCGGGCAAAAAAAAAAAAAAAAGGCCAGCCGCTGGGTTGCACGGCTGAGATTGCCCACTGGGGAGATCGTGACGAACCCAGACGACAGTGATGACCTTTGCGAATCATTATGAAAAAGTGTACACCTCCCTTGCAACGACGACCATGGAGGAAAACATAGAATTCCTAAAAAACATACAACTCCCAAGACTGACTCCAGATGATGCGCTACTACTGGAGGCTGACCTCACAGCAGAGGAGGTTGCTTTGGTCATTAAGGGCCTCCAGTCGGGGGGAAGGCAGTAGTGCCAAACGGGATTCCAGTGGAACTGTTCAAGCGGAAGGCAGATACGATGGTCCGCACTTACTTAAAATGTACGAAGCCAGGCTGCATGAGGGCATACTTCCCCCGTGACCAAAGGGTCGCGACATTGGTAACGATACTTAAACCGGGCAAACCTCCCCATGAGTGCCTCCTACCGGCCAATTTCGCTCCTAAATGCTGAAGCCAAAATATTGGCGAAGGTACTAGCGACCAGTCTACAGTCCAACTTGGGGACACTCATTCACCCAGACCAATCAGGCTTTATGCCTGGGAGGAACACGGCGATGAATCTCAGAAGATTGCATGGTATAATGGCTAGTGGGCCTTATACCCACGAGGACGCAATCATCCTCTCGCTAGATGCAAGTATGACCTTTGACCGGGTGGAGTGGCCATTTCTCTTTGCAGTGCTCATGCATTTTGGTTTCGGGCCCAGATTCTGTGCATGGGTGCAGCTGCTCTATACACGACCTCTGGCACAGGTGGTGGTAAACGGGAGACTGTCTGGGGACTTTGCGCTGGGACGGGGGACTACACAGGGTTGCCCTCTCTCCCCACTGCTATTCGCCCTGGTGCTGGAACCTCTGGCGGCGTGGATACGGAAGGACCCCGTGATAAAAGGACTAAAGTGGACGGAGGGATGGGACGACCATATCACGCTGTACGCAGACGCTATACTGGTGTACCCAACGCGACCGGGGCAGTCTATCGGCTGCCTACTTGACATTTGTGAATCCTACGGCAGGGTCTCTGGTTACTCGATCAACTGGACAAAATCAGTGCTCTATGTTTTACATGGGCCCCCTCCACGATTGCCCAGAGGGGTGACGATATCAATCGCGGAGGATGGTTTTAAATATCGGTATTAACATTACGCCTAATCCTGAACAATTCATTGAACGCAACCTGCTTCCGACCCTGAGGAGACTACGGAGTGATGTCAAAAATTGGCACTCCCTCCCACTGACGCTACTGGGGAGGGCAGCTTTGTTTAAAATGATGGCTCTCCCTCGGTTTTTATGTGCACTATAAAGCACGCCCATACCGGTCCCAGACTCCTACTTCAAGTCAGTTGAGGCAGAGGTGGACTATCTCCTGTGGGAGGGTAAGCCGCACCGCATAGCTCTCTGTAAGCTTGTGCGGAGCTGGTATGATGGTGGAATCGCCCTGCCCAACATAAGTCTATACTATTGGGCCTCTCAGCTCATTATAATTAATCAGTGGCTACACGCACCGCAGGACGAACCGGCTTTGCGCATGGACAGGCATATGCTGGGTACGGAGGGAATCCTTGGCGCCCTGTATGATAAATCGGAGAAAAATTAACTGCCCCGACAGCGCACACTGAACAGATATGGTACACGGCGCAGCGAACGCTGCGTTGGGAGGGAGTGATCACTTGACAGACTCCGCTGTGGGTCTTCCCCAAGATAGGCAAACTACGCATGAGTAAAGGGTTTGCGAAGTGGGATCTCATTCGCATCTCCAGGGTCGGAGACCTCTGGAAGCGGGGAGGGGTGATCCCGTTCGAGCAGTTGCAGACGACATACCAGATGGCATGGACGGAGTTTTCGATTCATGCAAATACAGCACGCACTGAGGAAGGCTATACCTAAGGGGACTGACCTACCAGAGTCCTCCCCACTTGAGGATCGTCTGCTGACGGACCACCTAGCCAAAAAAGCTACATCACTGACATATCGCAAGCTGGTTAACCACCAGAAAGATCCCACAGGGATCCTTAAAAGGAAATGGGAGGCTGAGGTGGGGGAAATGGACGAACAAGAATGGCAGGAGGCGCTGGCGTCCCTGCGGGAGGTGGCGACCCCATCAAGAATAAAACTTGTGCTACTTAAAATACTACACAGGACGTACTACACCAGATTCACACTTCACAAAATAGGGAGGGCGGATACTCGTCTCTGCTTGCGGGGTTGTGGCCTCCAGGGCTCCTTCTACCATACCATATGGGAATGCCCTGGCATCACTCTATATTGGAGGGCGGTCATGGCAACGATCTCCCAGGCTACCGGCCACGATGTCCCCCCACCGAACCGCGGAAATGCTTGCTTAATGTGTGGGAAGCTACAGATCTTAACCACGCCGAACAAACTTGAGTAGCCATGGGATTTGCGTTGGCGAAGAGGAATATTGCACAACACTGGGGGGCGCAGTCGATCCCCTCCCACTTGCAGTGGTGTCGGGATCTAGACGGTGCCATGGTCGCGGAAAGGGCAGTCTGTATTAACAGGGGTTGCCCCGGAAAGGGCAGCGGGTTTGGGGGAAGTGGAACACATTTAGGGGCAACATCTGTGAACCCCATCACGAAGACTCAGATCCGGACTTGAGCAAATAGAACATTGGCAACATAACGCTATATGGGACACTGGCATCCGGGGGTGGTGAGGACCCGAAGATGTAAAATGCGGTGTGTTGGAATGTTAGACTTAAATGGATAATGCGATACTGTTGTAAGATTAATGGTGTTGTCGGATACATTTTGTTTAAAAAACTGCATCTGTAAGAGTATTGCTTGTATTGACATTAAGCCTGGGCAAAGCACTACGCTAGCGTAGTTTGAGAAGTTTGCGCTACTTCGCATTACGCGAATTGCACGTAGCACAGTGCGAACACGCGTAGCGTAGTGCAGCGGTAATTTTTTGCTTGCTCGCGGTCCTCAATGTCAAGTTGGCGACCGCGAGCAAGCAAAATGACATCCCGGCGAGACTTTCCTCGGTCGCGCTCAGCAACATCAAGTTGGCGATCGTGAGCGTGGAAAATAAACCTCCCGGCGAGATTCAACGCGAGGTCAGGTTTCTCATAGCGAGTGGTCGTGTATGCTCGCAACCGCTCGCGATGAGAAACTACCAGTCCGCGTTGAGAAAGCTGCCGCTCGAGTAAAAACCTACTCTAGCGGCAGAAAACTACAGCTCGCACTGTGCAAGATGCCGTTTTCAATGATTGCACAGTGCCGGTTGCTTGTCCGCACTGTGCAATCATTGAAAACGACATCTTGCACAGTGCGCACAGGGTATTACGCAGCTCGCGTAGTGCGAAGCGCACTTTGCGTAGCTTCGCTTAGTGCTACTTCGCGAACTACGCCCAGGATTAATTGACATGCTGTGTACTTTCAATAAAAATTGTTTTTAAAAAAAAAAAAAACGTTTCCATCCCAACATAACCTTCATTAACAACTGAATTTGAAAAAAATAAAAATAAAAAAACAAACAGTATTTATCCTGGCTAATACAGAAAAAGTTAAGATTGGATGACTCCATAGCATCAGGAACCTCCAAATTCCAGTACTGGTCTTTCCTTTCAGTTGCTAGATTACAGCTCCCAGAATGTATTGCGCGGTTTGAATAGGGAAAATAGGAAAATAATGGTTTTCCTGATAAGGGGACTAGTATGGTAACTTCATTGAACATGTTCTTCCCAGCCATATCCATAGTGTCCACCTCCTTGGACGTAAAAGGGGCTGGAGGACCAGCAGTAACTAATGGAAATGTTTGGACAGCACTTTCCAGGGGAGTAGGGAGTTACGATTCCTGGGCCAGACACGGCCCCCACCTTCTTCACCCACAATCTCAGAATATATTCAGCTGTACTCTTATACTTATTTAATAAAATGTCATGCCTAAGGTTCAGCCTCACCATTATTGCAAAGTATGATAACTTTTCAAAATTATATAAAAGGAGACTGTATGACTCACCTTCCTCCTCCCCCCCCCCCCCCCAACTCTCCCAGGAGTAACAATAGATCAATGCCCCGGCTGAAAATGGTGCTAACACTTTAGGCAAGGTGTTAGTCACAGGACTTCATGACTTGGAACAATACATAGCTGGAAGACAAGCAGGGTCAGATGCTTCAACGGTACCAGTCCCACGTTCTGGCTGTTATTGCATTTTATGAAGTGTCTCTTTAAGGAACGGAAGGCTATCATTGGCCTTTCATAACCTAGCAATCACTTTTGATTAATGTGGACAGACTACAGTTAAAATTGATCTATAGTGGGTTTTAAAAAGGTGGTATAATTGAGCCATAAATCAATCAGGGTTTTGTTAAAGCTCGACTACTAACCCATAGGGGTCTCAAGGCGCCTGGGGTGGGGGATGCAGGTTCCATTCCATCAAGGAGGGGGTCTGTCGAAGAGCGAGGTTTTGAGGTGTCTTGCAAAGATAGGGAGCGATGTGGTCTGACTGAGGTGGAGAGTAAGGGTGTTCCATGCTTTGGCAGCGAGGAAGGAAGTAGGAGCAGCCTCCCGATCTGGTCTTTCTGGTGCAGGGGACCACGGCGTAGGAGAGCTGGACTGATCGTAGGGTCCTTTGGGGTGCATGGAATTAGAGTCGGCTGTTCCGGTATGCTGGTCCGGTGCCGTGGAGGGCCTTGTGTGCGTGGGCGAGTATCTTAAAAGTAATTCTCACCTCGACGGGGAGCTAGTGGAGTGTGCGCATAATGTGTCACAGAACCAAATAAAATACTTATTGTCCAATATGGGTCTGGGACTTTAGCGGAAGAAAGCCTGCTTCTAGGGGAGGGTGTGGGAATAAGGACTGGAGAGGAACCATACAGATTACTGCACCCGATAGCGTCAGACAGGAATGCATTTTGGTGCTCACGCTTACATTTTTATAAACTACATGGAAACCCATAGGCCAATAGGCAGAGGGTGTCCAACTCCATGTAAATGAAGCTGTATTAATTGTCAAAACTGAGCACACTTAAGCTATTGTCAACCTCCAAATCATACTGTTCGCAGCAAATAAAGCTGAATGCAAGGTCTCTCTTGTGAAGGGCGTATTCTTCGAAGAAATCTTTCAGACTTCTTTCGGGCAATAATTTTGGATCAGTCATTCAGATTTAACAGGCAGGAAGAGATCTTTAGCCACAGCTGGTCAAAGGATCCTTATATTGAATAATGCGGTCTGGATTCTGCTGTATGGAATATATGCCAGGTTTCTCCAGCTACCTAGAAGAATCTCTCCTCTGTGCAGCCCAGATTAACATGTATATTAACATTTAAAAGTGTGCATTAGAGTCGAAAATGTGTGCATTTGCAAAACTCAGAAGCTGACTTTGATAAATATGGTAGATTTTTCAAAATATATACAACGCTGATATTTGAATGATAAATCATGCCGCATAGACAAGACTTATTAGTAATATTACCTGGGTGCCTGGGGCATTGCAGCTAAGTCGGTTATGTATTACCCAAGGAAAGACTTTACACATTGACAACGTTTTTTTTTATTTTATTTTTTTAACATTCCTGCTGGTAACTCTGCCTCATGTAATTTCTGGTGATCAGGGCAACATATTAGTTAACCTGGGTTTTTGCTCATGGTTTAATGGAGATCTTTGCGGCTCCAGGGCACCCAGGCCCGCGCTGGCTCCATACCGCCTCACTGAGCACAGCCTTTTGCCATGTACGTGCTTGGGCACAGGCAGATTATGTGATGTAACACTAACAGGAGCTCTTTTAAGTAAGGCAGACTTGGAGTTTATCAAAGAGTCACAATACCAATATATAACAAGCATTTGCAAAGCCAATAGGTCCAGCCTATACAAGAGCTATTGGGTTTGGCTATGTGTTGCGCCATGTTGTACAACAGAATGGCTGCTATTAAGCATGGCTAAAGTTATTGGAGTGGAGTAGGGTAGGGTTGGGGCAGAGTGGAGTGTGTGCATTGGGACGATTGGGGTAGATTGTAGAGTGGTAGATTGGAATGGGGTCGGGCAGACTGGGGTAGATTGGAGAGAATTGGGGTAGGGTGGAGTGAGTTAGATTGGAGTGGATTGGAGTGTAGCAGTCACCGTAAGGCTTCATCTCTTGCACCTAAGTGCATATGAATATTGGGCGTCTAAAAGAGTTTTTGATGCAATACATATGAGAACGAGGACTTAGGCACAGGTTTTATGGAGAAATGGAGTAAGTGCTGCTCAGCACAAAATTGAAGAGCTTTAAACACACACACGAGGCCATAGGTTTTAAGAAGAAATGGAATTAAATGGAACACTGCCCAAAATTGAGGCACTTTAAACAGCCACTACTCCATGCAATTTGTTTAGTGCTTTAAAAGGAAGCGGTGAAATCAAAAATATATTAAGGAAACAACAAACCTGTAGGACAGAAGTTAAAAGCAACCAAAGGTTTTGCATGGAAGTGAAAATTTAGAAGAAAAGGTACCCAGAATCCCAGCGTGAGCAGCAGAAGGACACTAATCAAATGAAATCCGTTAGTACGTGGTCCATGCTCCAGCGAAATAAAATGAAGTGACACAAGACATATGAAGGTCAATTAGGAGGCAGTTAAAAAGAATGAGAATCAAGCCGGCAAATGGGAAGTAATGGGCAGCGCCAAGCCCTTTACTGTATACAATATTCACTGCAGCAACAGCACATGGTGATCCAGACCGGAAGGGGACCCTGCAGTCTAGACCACTACCCCGCAATCCACAAACCGGCAACAGCAAGCCCTGGAGGCGGGCAGAGAATGACTGTTTTAAGCTGGAGACTGCCATCGCTAGCAGTGTGGCGCAAGGGACCAGAGAACACGGACCCAGGAGAAGAGGAGGACGAGCCCAGCATCCACTGAAGAGCCCCGGAGACACCACAGACCAGGAACCCGCTTTGAAGCAAGACGGAAGAAAAACATCCGCACTTGGAGCAGTGCCCCCCGACTCGGTACTCCAGCAAGGGAAGCGGAGGCTGTGACTTCCCTCACCGCGGTCCAGGAGGACCGTGGGTTCAGGCAAGTGCCTGGTTTCTTTTCATTTCGGGGCTGGTGGGAGGGATTACGGGGCACTAAACCACAAAGCACCTCAACCCTTACCCTCACTTAGGCACCTCACGAAGTAGGGAACAGGCGTTGGGAGCACTATCCCCCTACATATAAAGCCAGGACGGCAGCCTGACTTTTTTTCTCCTGTCTTTCGGTTCCCTTCCACAGAGAGATAAAGCCCTGCTGCAAGCAAACCCAGACCAGGAACACACCAAGCAAAGACTACCCTAGAACGCTGACAACATCACTAACTGAAGCCCTGTGTTTTTTTCTTTTCCCCTTTATTGCCTGTCTCAAAAGACCCTATACCCCAAAAGTATTGGGGCTATTGACAATTGAAGACCAATAAAAAGACAAAACCCTCTCACATACTAGCCATCCTTGTGTCTTCTTGATAGGAAGGCACGGTGCTAAAAACAAAAAGAGGGCCCTGCACTTAAGCAGCACATACATCTCCAGTTCGGAGTGCCTTAAAAAAAAATATGCACAACTCTCCTGGGGTCATGGATTTATGGACCCGGAAGACTTTTAAAATTAATGTTGCTGGGGTTCTTTTGCGGTTCCTGCAGCCCTCCTCCACCATGAAAAATATAAATGTTTGGGGCAGCCACTGCCCCTTCTAAAAAGGGACTCCCAAGATAAAAAAGTAAATTTGCCGGGCATTGTAAGAGGTTCCATGCAAGAGCAGTGACAATGAGTAAATCCTGCCGCACATTTATTATTCGTTCAGTTTAATTATTTTTGGGGTGTCCCAATGCCCTCGCAAAACACCTACATCTTTAATTTTTGTTTAGGGCCACATGGGAAGCCCCAGGTCCCCATGGTCTCATGGGCTGCGCATGAGCCAATTAAAAAAAAATATATATATTTTTTTTAATCAACTAGGGTTCCACATTGCCCACCTGGAGCACCCTACACCATATTTCTTGATAGGGGGTGGAAGGGGCCAAGGCACCTGCCGCCTTTCCTCCTGGTAGCCAGAGGGGGCACATGACGCCCTCCACCTCCCCCACGGGCTCCCTTCACGAAAGCCACACGGTTTCACTTTTCTGTGGATGCCCCGAAGATGGAGTGGGTAAGGCAGCAAATTAGTGGTGTTAAAGGTAACAGTGACAACACCACCGGTCTCGGTCTTTCTAGAGTGCGTCATCCCAAACTGGAAATAGAATCAGACGGTTGAAGAAACTGGAGATGGTAGTTTGCTAGAAATAAGGTCACGGTTTTGAGTTACAATAAGGTACACTATTTCTGTACTATGCCTGATGCGGACTGAGCATTTAGAACCATGCACTTCAGGAGTTTGGAACAGTATGTTAAGAGGGTAGTGAGAAAGCAGCATGTGAAGTCTGTGTCCAAATTTTCGGAGTAACATCTTTGCCATGCAAGGATAGGAGCGACAAATGCAAAAACAGTTGATGAACAGAATGCAGAACAATGTCATACATTCACCCCAGTACAGAGATCCGGGCCTAAATCCATCGTTTTTTTGCTCACCATGCCATTCCAGTTTGAACCCAGCCATATGCAAATCAGTCTTGACCCAGTGTCTCATAGGAACAGTCCAGCCCGAACTACCAAGCCAGGTCCTCCCTGGACTGGAAACAAGCATCCTAGGACCGGTTTCGGGGTTTCACCCCTCTTCAGCCAGGATAACATGATTCCAGTGGCATGGTGAGCAAAAGAATGATGGATTTAACCCAGATCTCTTGACTGGGGGTGAATGTTTTGATTTGTTCTGCATTCCATCCATCAATTGTGTCTTATGCAAGGATAGGAGAGCAAGGTATGGAGTGATGCATAATACATCTGCAGGAGGTAACGTGTTTAACTACAGTCCTATGCAGCAGCACCATTTACTAGCTATAACAAGGTTGGTGTAGAACCATGTAGTTGGTCACTTTAAGCTAGTTTCCTAAAGTTAATCAAGCCGTTTCTACCGCTTTGAATTCCTATTTTAAGGCCTAAAGCTCTAGACATACACAGTATATATTTATGGTTTCTTTTAACTGTTCCTCAATATCATTCTTCTGAAAAATTCTTAACATAACAAAAATACAAATAGTTGTAAACAATGCAAACGTAAAATATTTCAGTTGCTAAGGGTAGGAAAGTAGGCTATGCTTTCATGTTTACCCTCATCTTTTGCTAGTGTTCTGTTTTAGGACTAGTTTGACTGGGCTCCTGCTAATCAGGACCCCAGTCACTGTTCGGTCTCCTTAAATTTGACAGAGGTAAGTACTTTGGTACCTTCTTAATTAGCTACTGGTGTACACATGTAAGCCCCTAGAATATGGTACTAAGGTACTCGGGGCATAGGTACACCAGGGCTCTCCTATGGGCTGTAGTATGTATTATGCCACCCATGAGAGACTACTCAAACTGACGACAGGCCTGCCATTTTAGCCTGTATAAGCTGGTGCTAGCACCACTTACAGATCTAAGTTTCCTTATATCGGAGGGCACTGTACTTGAAACCTGTAAGTCACCCCTAAGGCAGGCCTTTCAATCCTGAAGGCAGAGTGCTAGGTTGTAAGTCTTCGGGTGCCCTGCATGAGCAGGACACCCCTACAAACCCCAGAGTCGATTGTCCAGGCTTTGCAAGTGCGGTCAGCCATTTTGATACATATAGCGGCCATGCGTCATTACGCAATCGCGAACTATATATTGGCTATGCCGAACCTGGGCAGGTTTGGTATCAAACAGTTGTGGATCCTACCCAAACAGTTACCCGTGTTGGAGGTATGATTCCATGCAGTACTTCTGGTAACAGCCTCCCAGGGTAGTCTGCCAGCCAGCTAGTGCTGCTTCTGACCCCAGACACTATTCTGCCCTCCTGCTGCTGAGCTCTTGCAGGGGAAGTTCGAACAATACAGCTTCTTGTCACAGGGAGGTGTGACCACCTCCCAGACAAAACTTAGTGTATTGGGGTGAGGGTGCTTGCCAGCGTCACCAGACTGGAGTATGCAAGGAGGGAACCAAATGTGGCCTTCAAAGCAGTTTGAGCCAGTTCAAGGAGCCCTTGGCTCCCACTGGCGCGAAACTTGACAAAGGAAATGGGAGTATCCCCCCTCTCTCTAGCCCCTCCTCTGGGAGGGACCCTTTAATCATCCAAACCCTTTCTCTATGGTACTTAAGGGCTTCACATGGCAGTAAAAAGTAAAAATAGTAAAGCATTCTGGAGCATAGTCTCCAAACAAATGGGCATAAGTGAAACTATACAAGCACTCCGTGTCAGCATCGGATTGGGAAAAACATATCCATAACTTGTACAAACTTAACTCACAGAAGGTAGAAAAATTGTGTCAGCAGATTCATGCGAAGATCAGTCTAATGTTGACACACTAGACCTAACTAAACAAACGGCTCCTTTTATAAAGGCCGCATGATCTTCAGCAAATATGGGACCGGATAACATCCAGATTAAGGTTCTCCAATCAAACTCTGATGAGTGGAGTAAATTCTTATTCCCCCCCATTTCTTCATGGGGGGGAGGGGGGGGGGGGAGTATTGTGGTCCCCATTTAAAAAAAAAAAAGAAAAAGGCTCCAGACCACACACAGAACTATTGTCAAATCGCTATACTAGAGGCAACGGGAAAGATCTTTGCAGCCTGTGTCCTGGACCACCTGAAGGACTGGGCCTCTTCCAGTGGAAAGATTCCTATGACTGGCAGGATTCCGCTCGAAATACACTCCGTATCAGATAACAGTGCAATTTTGCAAATGATCCTCGACAAATATGTTGTGTCAAAATTACAAATTGTATACCGTGTTTTTATGGATTTTACTACTGCATTTGATAGGGTAGACAGGTTAACAGTGGAAGAAACTGGTGAGGCTAGGAATTCCACATGACTTGCTCACAATTATTTCTCTCCACACAGCAACATGGTGTAGAGTTCAAATGGGGGAGTAAAGGGCTTTACTAGACCAATACCCACATCGAACAACCTAAAACAAGGTTGTCTCCTTGCCCCCATGTTCTTCTCTTTATTTAAGCAACCTGCCGGAGTATTTTACTCAAATAAATAATTTCCCACCGAAATTAGCACTGAGTGACATGCATATTTTAATGTATGCTTACGACATTGTGATATTAGATCTTACACTGATAGTGCATTTAAGTTTCTTTGTAGTCCTAAGTTGTTATGCAAAAGAAAACCTATTCCCAAACATCTCGAAAATCCAAATATTACCTTTTAGGGGGGGCAAAAGTGACTTCGCCCTTTTAATTGGACATTGGGAGGAAAACCATTCGAGTCTGTCAAAGAATATACCTACCTGGGTCGAATTTTCTCCAAACCTTTACAAAATTCCTCCCATTTACATCACATAGGTCGAAAGGCAGACACCCATGTAGGGGCACTGCTGAGGCTATACTCTTCTTCCAGAAACAGGCATTTCTAACCTTTGCTAGAGGTTTATCATTTGAAAATCCCTCCCATTTTAACGTATGCCCTAGAGTATCTACATATTAAATCCTGGCAACTTGTAAAAACAAGCATTTGCAATGCAATAGGTCTCGCACTTGCGAGAGTTTGAGTTCTTGGCATTGTAAATGATAATGCCTTTTTTTATGTGTTTTAAAAGCCTGCAAGGAGTGCATAAACACACACTTTGTAGTTATAGTAGTAGTTGCTTAAGAGAAGCAAGGTGGTTAGAAACTGTCTGTTTTACTGGCGGCTGCGCATTTTGTAAGCAAGGACTATAAGTACAAAGTGCTTATTTATATGTGATGGCAGATTTTTATAAACATAAATGAAAGTTCTTGGTATTTAGAATGCCAATAGGTCAATGTCTCACAAATGCGAGGCCTATTGCATTGGAAATGTTTGTGTGTTGTAGGCATTCGGTATTTTGAGATTAACATATGCAGTACAATTGTTGGCTTTAATGCAGAATGGAGTGTGAAAGGCTGTAAGGATAGGGAAATAGGAAGCAATGTAGCGGCATACAGCATAGACAGTAGCTGCGTATAGCAACATTGGGTTTGATGAGCTTTAGAAAGGGCCGTGATGGAGGGAGAAAAGGAGAGAGCGTGCCGTGAAGAGGAAAAGCAAACACCAGTGCGCAAGAGTACGCGAGACTAACATGAAGCCATTTCCTACGTGCAACCTGGTATCAAGTTTCCCCAGGAGTCAATAAACTAATATTGCCCACCTAAAAAATATATTAACCCCTTCGATGCTCATGACGGAGCGGTTACGTCATGAGCATCGGCTGAGCTGTGCTCATGACGGAACCGCTCCGTCATGAGCACAACCCCTGGGGGAAGCGCTGGCGCTCCCCCCCTGGGGCATCGATCGTGCCCCCACAGAGGGGGGATGGCAGCGGAAGAGCTTCCGCTGCCACCCCCGAGCCCCTCCACGCTTCCTGATGACGTCAGCGCGCACAGCGCGCGCGCCGGCGTCATCAGGAAGCGTTGGACGCGCTGGAATTCATTTCTTCCAGCGCGTCCAACGGGGAGGGTGAGTGTTTTCTTGCGGTGTTGCGGGGGGGGGGGGGGGGCGAATTCCAGTGCCTTGAGGCATCGGGGGAGAGGAAAGAGTATTTCCTCTCCCCTGATGTCTCAATGCTGGGCATTCCTGTCCCACGATCGCGCACAGCGTCGCGATCGTGGGACAGGAATGCCCCCACTAGACCCCAGGGATCTATTATTTGGCCATTTTGGGAGCGACCCCTTGGGCAAGGGTCGCTCCCCTGGGGGAGAATATGCAACAGACTTTACTGCCCCCCCTGGGGGCAGATCGGTCCACTTTCGGTCCGTTTCTGCCCCCAGGGGGGGCAGAAAAGCCCACTAGCCACCAGGGATTTATTTATTGTCGTATGGGAAGCGACCCCTTGGGCAAGGGTCGCTTCCCTGGGGGATATTTTTTGCTCAGACTTTTCTGCCCCCCCCCCGGGGGCAGATCGGTCCACTTTCGGTCCGTTTCTGCCCCCAGGGGGGGCAGAAATGCCCACTAGACACCAGGGAAGTAAATAAAAATGGAAGTGACCCCTTTTGCAAGTGTCGCTTCCAGGGGGCAATTTTTATAATATGTATTTGGCCCACCCGCCCCGGGACAGAGTAGCCTTTTTTTTCCTGCTGTTTTCTGCCCCACCTGGCACATAACCCGATTAACCATTTGGGTAGTTACATAGCATGTTGTAATGTTTGTTATATTTTTGGTGAATTGCAATAGTAATGTGTTTTTTTTTAC
This sequence comes from Triturus cristatus, assembly GCF_964204655.1. Taxonomy (NCBI): domain Eukaryota; kingdom Metazoa; phylum Chordata; class Amphibia; order Caudata; family Salamandridae; genus Triturus; species Triturus cristatus. Next base: position 439,425,394 of record NC_140593.1, on the reverse strand, counting down.
TTTTTTGTTCTAAGTGAAGGCTTTTGCTCTTTTCAGTTTGCCGTGTTGTTACTGGTGGTTCTGCTGTTTGTGTAGTTTGGTAAGAGACTCTTTTTTGTACAATGTAAATGTGTTTGATTTCTCTGCATGAATTATTTTTGCAAATGGTGTAATAGCAGTAGGTTTGTTTTTTGAGTGTCAAAAACTTTTAGCATTGGTGCTCGATGTGTATTTTGTTGTCTTGTGAGTAATTTGTTTTTTTTTCTTCTTTCTAGTTTGATATCGTTGGGTTTTGCTGTGTCACTGCAGAGTTGGTTTCTGGTGAGTGCAGCTGTCTCTTGTAATTGGATTGTATAGTTTGAGTACATTGATCTTTGTGATAAAGGTACACATTTATTTACTTACTTGGTTTGCACATTGTTGGTTGTTGTTGACTTGTTTGTGCAGTCTTCTATCTTAGTAAGTATAATGGCTAGCCGCAGGATTACTGCTCAGCAGGTTGTTGGTTTGCTGTTTGAGTCTTCCTCTGACCATGGTTCAGAGACTGACTCTGCATCTGAGGGAGAGGAGGCAGGGGACGATTCTGGCAGTGAGTTTTCCCTCCGTATGGGGTCATCGGATGATGAAGATACTCTTAGTGCGGATGAAGTGCCTGTGTTAGAGGAGGAGACTGATGTGCCGATAGTGCGGCAAGAGGCATCTGGGCTGCGGCCTGGGGCTGCAAGGCTTCCCGTTGGTGTAGTGCGGCAAGAGGCTTCTGGGCTGCAGCCTGCGGCTGCAAGGCTTCCCGTTGGTGTAGTGCGGCAAGAGGCATCTGGGCTGCAGGCTGGGGCTGCAAGGCTTCCCGTTGGTGTAGTGCGGCAAGAGGCATCTGGGCTGCAGGCTGGGGCTGCAAGGCTTCCCTTTGAAAGTGATGACCTCTGGGTTGCCCCTGGCATGGTGCAGCCGGCATTGCCAGAGTTTACTGGTGTTTCAGGGTCTAGAGTGAATACTGAAAACTTTTTGCCGGTAAATTTTTTTCAGTTGTTTATGGACGATGTGTTTTTGGCAGAGATTGTTGAGCAGACTAATTTGTATGCCGAACAGTTTTTGAGGGACAACAGTGCCAGTCTTAAGCCATACTCTAGAGCTACCCGGTGGACTCCCACAAATGTTGAAGAGATGAAGAAGTTCTTGGGTTTAACTTTATTGATGGGCTTGCTAAGGAAGCCATCAATGTCTTCATATTGGTCTAGCAGTCCCTTGATGGCAACGTCTATTTTTCCGGCAGTCATGACTCGTGACAGGTGTTTGCTTCTGCTTCGGATGATGCATTTTGTTGATAATTGTTTAGCGTTGCCACGAGAACACCCTGACTGTGACCGTCTTTTTAAGATTAGGCCGGTCCTTGATCACTTTGTTGATCGATTTTCTGAGATTTATGACCCTGGAAAAGAAATTGCAGTGGATGAGTCTTTGGTGTTGTTCAAGGGCCGCTTGGTTTTTAGGCAATACATTCCTAGTAAGAGGGCATGTATGGAATAAAGCTGTATATGCTGTGTGACAGTAGGACTGGATAGGTCTCTAATTTCAGGGTGTACACCGGTAAGGAATCTAGGATTAACCCCCCTGGTTGTCCGTCCACTTTTGGAGTGACTGAGAAAATTGTTTGGGAACTTGGTAGAGGATTTTTTAAACAAAGGTCACCATTTATATGTAGATAACTTCTACACTGGTGTGCGGTTGTTCAGGGAATTGGCCAAAGTGGACACTCTTGCTTGTGGCACAATCCGCTCTAACCGTAAAGGTTTCCCGAAAGAACTGGTTTGTCAAAAGCTTGGGCAGGGACAGTGCAGTGCGTTGCGTTGCCAGGAGCTTCTTGCTGTGAAGTTTACAGACAGGAGAGATGTCTACATGCTGACTACCATCCATGATGAAAGCACTGCACCTGTGACTGTTTGGGGTCAGGTCGCTGAAGCGCGCAAACCTGTGTGCATTTTAGACTATAATAGGCACATGGGTGGTGTTGACAGAGTAGATCAGAGGTTGGAACCTTACACTGCTCTTCGCAAGGCTTACATTTGGTACAAGAAGTTGGCTATCCATCTTTTCCACTTGGCAATGTTTAATGCTTTTGTTGTGTTCCAGGATTCTTGCCCTGAGTCAAAGATGACTTTTGCTAAGTTTCAGGAGTCTGTAATAGGCAGCCTTGTTGTAGTGGAACAGGCAAGTGTTCCTAGAGTTGGAGTAGTGGAGGATGTTGCTAGATTGAAAGAACGCCACTTTCCAGATCACATTCCTCCCACACCCGCAAAAGATTTTCCCAGTAGGAGATGTAGAGTCTGTTGGCGAAGAGGTTCGCGGAAGGAGTCGTATGTACTGCCCCGACTGTCCTTCTCATCCTGCACTGTCTCCCTGCTTGTTTTAGAGCGTACCACACGCGAAAAAAAAATTGGGAGCATTCATGAGTGGTAAAGTGAACTGCCTGGTCTGTATTCTTTGGATAATTTGATTCTGTTTCAAGGTTGGTGTTAGTGCAATGTATTTAGTTGCTGATTTTCTGTTAGAAGATTTGTATCTATTTGCGATTTGTTTTTGTTTTTATTTTTTTCTAAAAAAATCCTAAATGTGATGGCGGTGTGTGTAGGCTTGCGCTTGGCTGTTGGTGTGTGTGGACTGGCACTTGGTTGGTGGTGTGCGTGGAATGGTGCTTGGCTGGCGGTGTGCGTGGACTGGTACTTGGCTGGCGGTGTGTGTGGACTGGTGGTGTGTGTGGACTGGTGCTTGGCTGGTGGTGTCCGTGGACTGGAGCTTGGCTGGTGGTGAGTGTGGACTGGAGCTTGGCTGGCAGTGTGCGTGGAATGGTGCTTGGCTGGTGGTGTGCGGACTGGTGCTTGGCTGGTGGTGTCCGTGGACTGGAGCTTGGCTGGCGGTGTGCGTGGATTGGCGATTGGCTGGCGGTGTGCCTGGACTGGCGATTGGCTGGCGGTGTGCGTGGACTGGTGTTTGCCTAGCGGTGTGTGTGGACTGGTGCTCGGCTGGCTGTGTGTGAGTAGTGACTTTCTGCTGGTCACTACACACACTGCTAGCCGAGTGCCACTCCACGCAATCCATCAGCCTGTGTACTTGCTGTGTCTGGATTGTGGGCGTGTGAAAGTGATGGGCCCTTGAATGGCGCTGTGTGCTGGTGTGAGTTTTGTTATGTGATGGGCCAGCGGCTGGCGGTGTGAATGGTTTTGTATGTCTCACACGTATGAAAGGTGGATGAATGGCCTGTAAAGAGGTTGGTACCTTGTCGTGGCTTTACAGCTCACGAGCTGGGAGTCAATGGTTCAGTTTTTCGCCCTTTCAATTATTACCAGTGCATTTCATTTATGTGAAATCACTTGCTAATACAATTGTATCTACTGAACCATCACTCACCCTCGTGCCAAATCCAACCAGTGTGTGTGTGTGCTTGCGGATTAGATGGCTGTGCAGTAATATTTGTCTTTCTGAAGCAGGGTGTACCTTGTCCCTTTTTGGTGAATTTTGTACTGTGTTTCTTTTGTGCCTGGTGGTGCGAATGGTCTTGTTTGTATCACGTATGAAAGGTGTGAATGGCCTGTAAAGTGGTTGGTGCCTTGACGTGGCTTTACAGCTCACGAGCTGCGAGTCATTGGTTTGGTTTTTTGTGAATTATTGACAGTGCATTTCATTTTTGTGAAATCTCTTGTTAATAACATTTTATACACTGAACCATGACTCGCCCTCGTGCCAAATCCAACCAGTATGTGTGGGTGTTTGAGGAATAGATGGTTGTGCAGGAATCTTTGTCTTTAGTTTCTCTGCCAAGGTACACTTTCCATGCAAGAATAACCCACCAACTGTAGATATTGTCGAAAACCCATGGGAGTTCATGGTGATGTCTCTTGTGAATTCCCAAAACTTTTTTATCCCCAATGTCCTGCAAACCTCAAAATGTCTGCCACATTTTCTTTGCAATATTATTCCAAAATTCTCACGCTGTAGGAACAATAGTTAATCTGGTTTTGCAAGGGGGGTCACTTTGGTTTTTGGCCCGGTGCTCGGCGGCCATCTAGGGAAACCTACCAAACCCACGCATTTCTGAAAACTAGACACCCGGCGGCTTCCAGGGAGGTATGGCTTGCGTGGATCCCCCCCACGTTTCCTTACCCAGAAACCCCTGCAAACCTCAATTTTAGCTGAAAAAAAATCACTTTTTTCACACATTTTGGGGTGGGAAAGTTGTGGCATCACCGGGCTCACACAAATTTACCACCACCCAGCGTTCCCCCAGGTCTCCCGGTAAAAATGGTGCCTCACTTGTGTGGGAGGCCCAAGTACCCGCGGCAGGCAAGGGCCCAAAACGTAGTGAGGCGACATCAACATTGCCTATCCCAAATGTCGCATCACTACGTTTTGGGCCCTTGCCTGCCGCGGGTACTTGGGCCTCCCACACAAGTGAGGCACCATTTTTACCGGGAGACCTGGGGGAACGCTGGGTGGTGGTAAATTTGTGTGAGCCCGGTGATGCCACAACTTTCCCACCCCAAAATGTGTGAAAAAAGTGATTTTTCAGCTAAAATTGAGGTTTGCAGGGGATTCTGGGTAAGGAAACGTGGGGGGATCCACACAAGCCATACCTCCCTGAAAGCCGCCGGGTGTCTAGTTTTTAGAAATGTCTGGGTTTGGTAGGTTTCCCTAGGTGCCGGCAGGGCTAGGGTTCAAAAACTACAGCTAGTCACTTTGCCAAAAAAGGGTAATTTTTCACTGCAAAATTGAGGTGTGACCACGTTGCGTTTTGCGCCGTTTCCTGACGCGGGCACTAGGCCGACCCGCACAAGTGAGGTACCATTTTTCTCGTAGGACTTTGGAGAACGCGGGGTGGGTGGAAATTTGTGGATCCACGCAGATTCCAGAACTTTCCATCCCAGAAATGTGGGGAAAATGTGTTTTTTTTGTCATTTGTTTACGTTTGCAAGGGATTCTGGGTAACAGACCATGGTGGGAGGCAGTCCAGTCACCCCATCCTGGATTCCCCTGGGTGTCTAGTTTTCAAAAATGTATAGGTTTGCTAGGTTTCCCTAGGTGCCGGCAGGGCTAGGGTTCAAAAACGACAGCTAGTCACTTTGCCAAAAAAGGGTAATTTTTCACTGCAAAATTGAGGTGTGACCACGTTGCGTTTTGCGCCGTTTCCTGACGCGGGCACTAGGCCGACCCGCACAAGTGAGGTACCATTTTTCTCGTAGGACTTTGGAGAACGCGGGGTGGGTGGAAATTTGTGGATCCACGCAGATTCCAGAACTTTCCATCCCAGAAATGTGGGGAAAATGTGTTTTTTTTGTCATTTGTTTACGTTTGCAAGGGATTCTGGGTAACAGACCATGGTGGGAGGCAGTCCAGTCACCCCATCCTGGATTCCCCTGGGTGTCTAGTTTTCAAAAATGTATAGGTTTGCTAGGTTTCCCTAGGTGCCGGCAGGGCTAGGGTTCAAAAACGACAGCTAGACTCTTCGCAAAAAAAGTGTACATTTTCAGTGTGAAAATGTGGTGTGTTCAGCTTAGGTTTTGAGCCACTTCCTGTCGTGGGCACTATGCCTACCCACACAAGTGAGGTACCATTTTTATCGGGAGACTTAGGGTAGTTCAGATTTGTAAAGCAACTGTTATTACCAATTGATTTTGGATGCATTTCTCCCTTCCAAATGAAAGACATTGTGTAAAAAAAAAGTCATTTTGAAAAATGACCAATAATTGTCATGCAAGTATGAGTATTCCCAATTTCGAAAATGTGCAAATATGCACTGTTTCTAAACTCTGTAATTTGTTCCCATTTCAGAAATACATAGGTGTCTTTCATACCGATTTTTCCATGTATACATTTTCCCACAATAATTGCTATATACCCGGAACAAAAAAAAAAAAAAAACACATTACAAAATGCTGCTCAGTTTTTCACTCTGGGTTCGTTGGGCTCTTGGTGAACCTACAAGTCCTATATATCCCCACAACCAGGAAGGTCCAGTGGATGTAACGGTACATTGCTTTTTAAGAGATGTGATAATTAGAAGAAGTTACAGGTGAAAACGTTGACTCAAAAGGCTGCTTTTTTCAACTAATTTTTCCTATATTTAACTGGTAGTTTCAATAAAGAAACCTTGATGGATCTACACAAATGACTCCTTGCTGAATTCAGAATTTTGTCTACTTTTCAAAAATGTATAGCTTTCCAGGATCCATTATTGTTTTTGTACCCATTTCTACCATTAACTGGAAGGAGGTTGAAAGCACAAAAATTAGCAAAAATAGGGTATGTCCCAGAAAAATGCCAAAACTGTAAAAAATGTTGGTTTTCTAACAAAACTGTCATTCCCTAAATGCTGGAGAAATGGTGATTTCAGCCCCACAAACCTTTTTGATACCATTTGCAGAGAAAAACCCAGAAGCTTTCATTTGCAGCCCGTTTTTCCCATTTTTCACAAAAAACACAAAATGTTGCTGCATTTTGACTAATTTCTGGGAACCCTCTAGGAGAATCCACAAACCCTGGGTACCTTTAGAATCCCCAAGATGTTGGAAGAAAAGGACGCAAATTTGGCGTGGATACCTAATGTGGTCAAAAAGTTACAGGGGCCTAAGCGCGCACTACCCCAAATAGCCCAAAAAAGGCTTAGCACAGAAGGGGAAAAGGCCTAGCAGGGAAGGGGTAAAAAAAAAAAAAAAAAAAAAAAAAAAAAAAATAAACCACCACAACAAAATGGTAAATTACATTTTAATTGTATTTTCTGTGTTCAAAATATTTTATTGAATTTTTATTCAAATACAACTAATTATAGTTCACGCTCGGGCCTGTGGCTTAATAGGTCTTCTATTCTGAAGGGCGTGTATGGCGTTTAAACCGGTGAGCGCGGCTGAGAGGGCGCCTCGTGTGATCGCCACACGGGCTGAGTGCAGGCGGTATGTGTTGTGAGTGCACTGCTGGCGGGGATGGTGCCGCTGGAGGGGGAGGGGTGATTGCCGCCACAGCCTTTCGCCGCCAGCCCCGTCTCCCGGCGGGAGAGGAGCTGCTGCTGCACAAGGGGCCCCGCCGCCGATGGTCATGTGACCCTTTAACGGAACCGGATGGGAGCGGAGCAGTAGCACCGGCAGTAGCCGCCGCCCGCATTTAGCCGCGAGCACCGGAGCTACGGCAGTACGGAGACCGGAGGGGCGACACAGCGAACACCCTACGCCCCACAGGTAAGAAGCGCACGATCCCTGGGGGTGAGGCGGCGGCACGTGCCGCGGCCCCGGTAACGAGACACCACCCCCGCAGCCCCGGTAACGAGACACCAAGCCGCCCCCCCCCCCCCCCCCCCCCCGACGCCTTGTCGTCCGGTGGCGGTATAGGGGCATCGCTACCTGGTGCGGGGAGCGTCTGAAACATGTGGTAAGGGGAAGTGGGGGCTGTTGAGAGATTTTGGGACAATATTTGAGATTAGGGGGGGGGGGGGTCCTCAACTTTCACAGGGCCTCGGACCAGGCAGAAACCGGTTAATAGGTGTGTAATTGTTGACGGAGGGCGTGTAGTCTCGTGGTTGGAGTAGACAGGCATATCCGAAAGTGAAAATGCATGCTGGCTTGCGAGGGAAGGGGGACAGGAGATGTGCACGCCGTGTGGCTGTAGGCGCGTACACAAACTCAAATCCGCCAAAAGCCTGCGCGTGCACATCTCCTGTCCCCCTTCCGAGGCAAGTCAGCAACAATAGATCTCGCTTGCAACAGCAGCGCTTCGCGCTGCGTTCGCAGGCGAGACCTAATGAGAGAAGGGAATCTTTTACGCAAACTGCTAAAAGTTAATCAAGCTGTCCTGTGCCAAGCACTTCGCCTCGAGCTTTCCTTAGCTAGCACATACGCTAGGGCCATATCCAACATAATAAGATGGGCATATCACCTTTTACACGCTGATCCTGGATCTCCAAGGCACATTTTAAAATTGGAGACTTTCAGAGAAGAGTCGTTGGCGATATACTTTTAACAAGAATCTTAATATAGCTCTTAACCCGTCCACTGCACAGTAGCACTTTGACACCAGCACATTTGAAGCACGTTTTAAAGAACCGGACACCAAGAATAAGCTTTGACCTGGATGTAGAACATTGTTCGCAACGAAAACACTATATGCGACAAATATAGAATAGAAATCCTCTGAGCAATACACTTATTTTTCACTAGAAGACAGGGTGCAGCGCTGTATTCTTCTACAGAGGTTGGAAATACTCCCTTTGAAAGTATACATAGCAAAATGGAATAACTCAGAAAACACAACAGGATTTTGTGACCTGTGTAAGGGAGGAACACACGATCTACCCAACGTATTGACAATTTGCCCTAATCTAATCCTGGTAGAAGCCCAGCTTCGGTATTTAAGGCCCATTTGTCTCATATGTTTTTTCTACACAAAGTCTAATTAAGATTTGTAAATCACCAACTGATTAATTTGCCTGTTATCGATTGTATAAATTCTTAAAGAGCTTTTGAAAGTCGTTTTAAAGTGCATTAGGAACCCAGAGTAATGAGGACAACACTCATGCAGTCATCCACACAAGTTTCACAGATACCCAATATGGAAGACGGATGACATAACAGATTCAAGCTGACCTGAACACCCACAAAACACGCAAATCGTGATGCAGATAGCTGCCGGGGAGGAGTGGGGGTGGAACGTTCATGTTATAAATGTTCATTGGGATATGTTTACGATCAAGATAAAATGAAAGAGCGTTGCAAATATACTGTGACCTGATATGTCACTGAAGTTGTAGCACATCAATGTACAGTATTGAATACGCAAAGATGCACATGATAAAACTATAAGATGCAATGTGAAGCAATGCTATCAATAAAAAGATTTTACAATAAAGTGTATTATGATACATGTCTTAAAACTAGGTCTGTATTTGTTGACCTCAGTAGAGGTCTAAACCAAATATAATAAACCTTGAAACCTTATGGGCTTACCTGTGGGTGGCTCTATAAACCAGAAACCACATCAACCATCTGGGCACCTTGGATTTCGCTGGACTTTGCCTGGAACAGACTGCACCAAGAAAGACCCCTGCTGCTCCTGGTTTTGCTGTTCTGCAAGTCTTAATCGTCTGTGCCTGTACTTCAGGTTCCTCTCCAGGCCTGTGGGCAAAGACACCCAAAGGAATCTCCCTTGGAATGAAGGCATCACACCCTGCATCCGCAGGCACTGCAACGAAGCTCACCGGTCTGCTACTCCTGACGACCCATGGACTCCGAAAGTTTCAGCAACACAGGTGGTGGTTCTGCAACTCCCCGAGGCCGGACCTGTCCTCTCAGCAAGTTTGAGGCTGTGTCCCTTGTCTGAACAGCTGGAACAGAAGCCCTGTGCACTGCATCGATTTGCCAAGACTTGTTGCCTCTATACCCAACAAATTTTCGCGCTACAAGCTCCAGCATTTCTTCCTTCTAAGATCTTCGCTCTCACCGTATCCTCTGCACCGTGGGCCTGCATTTTGAGCTGATTGAGGTTCTCTTGAGTCTCCTGTGCCTTCGGCCTGTGGGTCCTCTTGAGGGTCTTCTTTGGCTTCAGTGGGCTCCCCTGCTTGCTCGGGCCTGCTCTGCAATTGGATAGTCTCTTGGACCTTGCTGGTCCCAATGTTGCATCTTTTTAGTTTACCACGTGTTATTGCAGCCAAGCAGTGTTAGTGCTCCTGCTGGACACAGAAGCCCTGGTCCTGGACTCCCAATGTGGACAGCTTGTGAACGGCTCCTGGTCTTCCACAGCGTCACCTGGTCCCCACAGCTACAGCAACAAGGTCAGTCATCACTACTGCATCTTCAGTCATCGGTGGTCATTGCTCTTTGTGCCTCCTGGTCACTTCTGAGTGGCATAGACTCGGTCCCCTCTGCTGGCAGTTTCTTCTCTTCCTCAATCCATCCTTGGATTCCACCGACTAGTCTACCTTCACCAGTGGCATCTTTCCTATAGTCCTCCATTGTGGTCTACTGTAGTCTCAGAAGTCACTTCGCACCAATGCACCCGGCTTCCCTGGTGTAGGTATCCTGGTTCCTGGGGTATCCATGGGTGGGGTTACTCTCCTACCTTCCATATTCCACAGGGTCCACTGGGAAGTGTCCTTGGAAACCGCAACTTTCCCATTGAATTGCATTGAGTTAGCAGCTGTGTTTCCACACTGCACACAGCCTCCGTGGGATTCCTGGGTACTTACCTTGGGTGGTTCCTTGAGTCCCCAGCTCCTCGGAGTCTTATGTCCCAAGTCCTGACTTCAGTCATAGTTCACATTCCACTTTATTAGATGGTTTGGTTTCTCTAGAGACCACTGTGTATTTGTGCTTACTTACCGGTTTACATTTGGAGTATTGTGTGTATTCTGTCGATATCTCCGGGTAGGAGATATACCAATGTGTTAATGAGTGTGTATAGTAAATATACCCATTTTTTTATAACTACACTGTGTTTCTTTTTCGTTTAATCAACACTATAAGATTAGTACTGGTAAAACAAGCTGTTTAACACTTCTGGACTTCTGGACTAAGCCTTAAGGCTGCTCTCCATAGCTTTCACTTAGACAACCATAGAAAGCTCTCCGAGACCACTAAAATCACCATAAGGGTTGCCTGGATTAATGCGGGGTGTTTCACTTAAATAAGTGTGCACCATATACTAAGCCAGTCTCCTACATTAAGATAATTGCTGCCAAACAAACCGCTACTATAATCCTTCATGCGATAAGACGCCAATACACTTCGAATCCCTCTTGCTCATGAAACAATAGCCTATCTGCATTTTACACAGATTCGTGGATATGTGGTTCAAACAGTCGTTATGCTACTTCAGTCAAAGAACATTACTTTGCATGAAAATTCATAGTTATTTAAATCTCTGCAGTCAACACCAAAACAAATATTTAGTTACCATTCTGAGGCTACTTGGTGTTTTCAGTTTAGGAGGCCTTGAGACCAGATCACTCAAAAAAGTTAGACTCTGGGACTACTAAAGCCATCATGATAAAACACTAAGCAGATATTATGACACCACCGGCTGCATTGAATGTGGGTTCTCTCAGTAGGTGGCCATCCACCAATGTGACCGAGTTGAACCGCAAGATGGAAAGCCCCTTTCGCCAAAACACATGTTTAGAGTCTGTGGAAAAAAGGAGTCCACCTGACCATATGTATGGCTAGCTTTTTACATTCAGAGAAATAATTTGTTATTTAACATTTTTCAATGTACACTTTCTGGTGGCTGGCTGAGACTACTCAATGCACAGTGACTTACATTTTCAAATGTTTATTAGAATAAAAATGAATACACAGGAGAGTTATTAAATCATAGCAAAAAAGACGTATGCAAACTTCAAATTATTAGTAATACGCCCTCTTGGTTGTAAGATAATATATAAGGAGTACAATAACTGCAAGAATAAAGCTGCCAGGTCCAATAGTAAATAACTTCTACACAGAATTAGTTCATAATTCTCCAGCTTCAAAAAGTCATCCTATATTTTTACATTTCCAGTGGCCCTTAAGTTACATGTTTGGCATTTGTACGGGTTTTGTCATTTGACTTGACCACAGGTGGCTGCCTAATGTATGAAATTACACATTTTTCAAATCTACAAAACTCAGACCAGGATCAAAAATACAACTCAAATACCGGGAATGATTTGTAATGTAGAAATCCAAATGTATCACTTCTAACTAGATTGGTTTGTTATAATGTATAGAGAATCATTTACCTTACAGCCCGCCTTTGATAAAGTCTTGATGTCCGGAATCTGAATGAGCCTTCTGTGTCAAAGTCTGCAAGAAAAAAATAACAATGAGGATTTAGAAGAGGCACTTTAAACTAGTGGATTTTTTTATCCTACAGATTTAACGGATTTACTTTTTTTTTTTGTTTAATTATTCATCTAAGCGGCTGTGGTAGGCAAAAAAAGTGTCTGTTAAGAATTGCCACCAACTATGGTATCTATAGATTTATTATTTTTCTTCCAATTCAGCATATCCAATGCGCTACCCTATTTCTCAGCCTATACAGCTCTCAAAATAGTCTCCTCAACTGACTCATCTCAAACCTCATTCTACTACTTTTTCCAATACACTAAGCTATCACCCTATACCTCTATAAATGTATCCTCCAATTCCACTCTCATCCCAAACTCCATTCCACTACTATGTTCCCCAAAATAACCCTTTATGGACTCTTCCCTGCTCTACCTCTCCTTGCATCATTCACACCTTTTTTACTATTGATATCACCCAAACAAGCCTTTCTAAACCCTTACCCCCGATTCGCCCCCCTCCATATCTTTTACTCATCCCAAACCCCCTCCTACTGCTATGAGCTTAAAAACAAAAATAGCCCCTTCCTTCTTTGATCCCTCCTTCCCTCTATCCCTCCACTATTCATTTTCAATCCAAATAGACTAGCATGTCCACCACTCAAATGTATTGCATATTTCCCTATACCAATTCCTACTTATCCGGTTTGGGTTTTGGAGTAGAATGCTATATCCTGATTGTATCACTATGTGTTTCCCCGCATAGCGGTCTCCCTGCTGCTCAGCCAGAGTGAGTTGGTATTTGAATTTTGGTGTGACTGATGCATGGAATGCTTGGGTGCCTGTGTGGATGAGTGGTGACAGATGGAGATGGGTTGACGTACAAGGATAACCAGAATTATAGACAGATGTACATTTACCATCCTGCAACCAAGAAATTAAGTTATTCGTGAAAGACAACTCGGCTACGTCTGGTAAGACAACAGCGTGCTACTCTCCGAGAAGCACTTCTACACCTCATCAGGGGTAGCAAGCGATATATAAACGCAAACCTTTTCCCTCTATCCTTCTCAATCCAACTAACAGACTAACATATCCACCACTCAAATTACTTCCCATTTCACTATACTAATTCACCACTAATCCTTTATGGGTTACGGAGTAGCGTGCTACTCGCCGAAAAAGTACTTTGACTCCTCGTCAGGGGGGATAAGCGCTATACAAATACAATTACAATAGGCACCTACCATACCATCCATCATGGATCCACAACTATCAAACACCGTAAAGCATTTATTCTCCTAAGCCAGTGTTGCACATAGCGGGCAAATTACACACAGCAGTGTAAGGATACTTTGCCACTGTTTTGTGAACCTGTATGCAGAGATTGTCCCCCAACTGTAATATTGGATGAACCCTGTGGAGAACTTTGGCAGTTTATTCAACAAGGTGGTATACTCAGTTGCAAGACAGGACAGCACTATGGAAATCTGAAATATTGTTTTCCCCAATGCATGCCTCATTATTAATATGGAGAGAAACATCAGGGAGAGATGCACTATTACATCCTGTCAAAATGGCTACTGTGAGGTACAGATGCTAGACAATGGCCTGTGCCGGTTTCCCAGGTGCCCCACAGCAGATAGTCAAGGCTAGTCCTGGCCATAGAGGTCTATGTTCTACAGGGAGGGATGGTAACCCCTCTTGAAAGACCTAGCTCACTGAAAGCCTCGGATCTGCTACAGCAGATTTTGGATATGCATATATACACAAAATATAAGCATCTAAGTATTTTGGTTTAACACTCAAAGTGGTACAAGAGAATCTTAAAATATATACATACATCCACACACAAAAAACACACATCCATAAATATACCAGCCAAAGACCTTCGCCCCTTTTATTAGCTCACTTGAGAGAGATAAGTTAATCTTCCAATTTATAAAAATTCTGGGGGTCATTTTAATGGCAGTCGGAGGAGCATCCGACCACCATTGTTGCAAGATCGGGACAGACTTACTAATAGTCTGCGGTCCCACCCACCAGATTAGGATGCAGCCATGTAGGCAGTCGGAAACATACGATTCAGTTGTGGCAATTGAAAAAGTGATATTTAACAAAAAAACAAAAAAAACAAAAAAACATGCACCATGTGCCGACACCTTGCATGCATATTGGGGGAGGATGGGGGGGCACCACATGTAAGGATTATGATATCCCTTTCCAACTGCCTGTTCAGGGGCTATGTGGAGGCCCTGAATAGGCAGTTGGAAAGGGTATCATAATCCCTACATTGGTGCTGGCCCAGGCACCGCCCTCATTGTAGGGATTAGGAATCAGACCACCGTCTTGACATGATCTTTGATCCAGACTGAGGCGGCAGTCCTACATCCCCCACCCCACCCTGCGGTGCAACCAGCTGCATTGTAATGCAGCAGTCAGACAGCTGCCCTAGGTGGCAGGCGGACGCAACAGATGGCCTTTCGGTGGCGATCCGCCTGCCATCGTAATGAGGGACTTTATTTTTTCACGTTTTTGGTTGAGAAATGTATAGTGTATCTAAAGTCGATCAATGAACATTTAAGGGTTCTGAAGCAATCCTTTGTTTGGGAGTGTACAGGCAGGTCTGTTTGAGAACAATTACCTTTGTATTTCCTGATGCCGTGATCAAAGGAGAACTTTCATTGTGTGCCTCAGTAAGACAGTTTGCTTTTCACATGTGCACTGCCCAAGTCAGAGAAGTCAGACGTTTGTGGGCTGGTGACTTCATGCTGCGTACGGAATCATATGGTTTATGTATCCCCCCCCTCACACACACACTAACGCGCAACGCCAAGCGAGAGTAAACCGATGCTTGCAGACTGGTGATGAATTGGGACTGCAATTCATGCAAGATTAAGATTTGGGTACAATCTTAGATAGGGCATGATGCAATTATTTACAATTTCAGAGTTGCTGTTTTAACAAGTAAGTTGCCAAGACAACCATTTCAGTAAACCACGTTTTGCTAGGCAGGTGGAAGACAGTCTAAAGACTGGAGGTTAAGACATTTTATATCACCAAGTAGATTTGAATTATTATGCCTAGTTTTTACTTTTTGTACTGCTGGATTTCAAATATCAAATAAACATGGAAAAACAGGATATTTTCGTTGGGGTCTCTAGAACTTTGGTCAGTGCGGAGAGAATAAAAAAATAAAAAATACTGAGGGCGGCTTGAGAGGCATAAAAAGCAAACTTAAGTTAGCTGAGTCTTCTGATGAGGAATCTTGGACTAAGCCGCTGCAGGTAAGAGCGTTGAGGCTGGCTTTGGGAGGGGAGGGGGGGGGGGGGGTGTATTTCGAGAGACTACCACAAAGGAAAATTAATTTATTTTATTTTCCCTTGTGGTCGGGTCTCGAAATGTCCTCCAAGGCTGTGATTAAAGCCTACTGAGCAACAACACTGGGGGTGTTGCCATGGGAGGTTACAAAATGAGACAAGTCGGTACTAAGGAAGGACTACTAAGCCTATTAACCAATGAACAGCCACAGTTTCCACTGGAGGGCACTTGGTGATCAAATAACAGGTGGAGAATTTAATAAGGCTTTGCCTTTGTAATATCTTCTCGCCTCCCCCCCTACTATCCTTTCCAATCAAACGCCCAAACTTGCATGTCCACCGCTCAAATAAATTCCATATTTCCCTATACTACTTCACCACTAATCTTATTTGGGTTCTGGACTAGCATGCTACTCCTAAAAAAAAGATTTTCTGATGCCTCATCAGGAGTGCCAAGCGCTATATAAATTGAAACCCCTCTATTCCTCCGCTACCCTTTTCAACCCAAATAACTGACTCACATGTCCACCCCTCAAATTAATTTCATATTTCCTTATACTAATTCATCACTAAGCATTTTTGAGTTCCGGAGTAGCGTAATGCTCGCTGAAAAGCGCTTCAACGCCACGTCAGGGGTAGTAAGCACTTTATAAATGCAATTACAATTACCATATTTGTTTACAGGTCCATAACAGTGTGCCTACACAAGTACAGTCTGGTTCTGATGTGCTAAGAACCATACTTCGTGCCATTGCCCAGAATCCCCCAAAGCCTTGAAGCAATCTTCTCACGTACTCGGATTTTACCTCGAACCACAAACAGAAACAACCCAGTTAGAAGTTATGGCTGTAATCCAACTTTTCTGCCGCAAAATCAGTTCTCAGAGGGAACGCTTGAATAAGTCAATAGTGAAGAGTCTCATTAGAATCTAACACTCTTTATTGACCATCTGTGTGAATCTCTGGTTATCTTTCGTCAACAGAATTGTTACTTTAAGAAACTATAGTACGTGGAATCTACCACCTTAAAAAACATGTAAGTGAATGCAGGGCTTTAAGTGGGTCACCGGGTTGGAGCACTGGCAGTTTTAAGGGGGCCTCGAAACAGGCCTCTATCGGGCTAAGTTTAGTGCCCTGGCACAGGCAGTCCATTTTTTTTTCCAGACCGCAGGCACATCAATGTGCGCGTGCTTACACTGCTCTTCTCACTAGTGAAGAAGTTACGGCATGACGTCATGCCAGGTGAGCATTGTAGGAGAAGGGAAATCATTAAAAGAGTCTCTCTGGATTCCCTTCTCTTTTTGAAACTCAGGAGCAGCAACATCGTGGTGTCACCAGGGCTTTAAGGGAAAGCTTTTTCATTATAATATACAACAAGCCATAGTTGCTGCTTATTTATCTTATGCAACTAACAACCATTGACAACGCCAATAGTCCTGCCTTGTTGTAGGTATAATATTACTTGTATCATATATCTGGATGCAATGACAGAAACAGCAAAATAAGAGTTAGGCGACACTATGCGAAGCACAGATTTCAAGTTTGTATTAAGCCATTCCCTTAAATACGTTGACCACGCCCCTTTGAGAGACCCCCCCCCCCCCTCCATTTTTTCATCCTACTTAAAAGCCCTGACTGAATGTATAAAGATTCTACCAATTTGTTGACCATGGTTTGTCTCCTGGAGCTGGACTGTGGCAGATGCCAAGAAAAAACAGGGGGGAGCAAACCCCGCAGCAGGGCCCCACAGTCAGTGCTTAATATGTGCCGGCATTTGACAGTAGTGGGCAACGTCTCATATTTCGTGGCAGAGACTGTTATAATCATCAGATTTTGACCCGGGGGAAGAGAGAAACAGAAAAGTAATGAAGAAGGATGGGGAGATTAAAAAATAGAGTCAAATGGAAAAAGCTTGGACATAAAAGAACAGACAAGAGTGAGAACTAGTCTTCAAGCCGGAAGTCAGGTGCCCTTGCCCGGGACGTGGGCGGGGCCTGCTCCGGCAAAAACAGAAACCGGCGTGCCGTGCTAACGCAGGGCTCCCATGCTGAAGGGAGAACCCCGCGGTGGCAGCCGGAGTGAAGAGAAGCCCCGGGTCCCAGGAGGGGACCCGGGTGAAGACTGCGGCGGCCGAGGAGGACTACAGCAGCGCGGGGCTCCCAGGAGAGCAGGGAAGCCCCGGAACAGAAGTGCTGCTGCCGCGAGGAGGAGCCCCCCCCCCAGAAGAGCAGCCCGGTGAGTGAAGAAGGGCTGGAGGGGCTCCAAGTGAGCTATTATTGGCGAAAGTGTACTTTTGCTATTCTGAGCGGCCCCATCTTTCAGGGGGCCGCTCCAACGGGGCTGGCATGTCGTCGGAAGCGGGACAGGAGATGTGCACATCGCGTGTGTGCACGTGCGTGTTCACGTGCGCGTACACCGGCTCAAATCCGCAAAAAGCCTTGCGCGTGCCCACGATTAGTTTGTGAAGCTGGTTTTGAAAGATACTCGCTTCACAGTAGCAATGGATAGGGAGTCAGAAATTGGTTTGATTCAGATTCAGATTGAGGGTTCGGTTATATGAATTTCTCAGCTGTCTTCCAGGACAATCTTTGGCTTCATGACATTTCAGAAAGAATTTTCATCTAGGGGTGGCTTTGAATAAGGTCAAGATAAATGATTAAACCTACTCCTTTCTCAGTTAATTTCTCAGGATCATTCAGTTAGTTCAGTAAATCTTAACCTTGCTGGGAGATCAGGGTTTCATCAACTTAGAAAAGTAATTTCTAATACTGTTCCATTTCCAGCGTTTCTGGAATGTCGGATGGATACAAACTGGGCAAGATTGTTGCCAGGACGGAAAATAAAGTAGACATTTGCTTGATTTTATAAAAAGGAGTATTGTCTCCGATCTGGCTTGAGTGGTTGGTTTCCCATCTTCATTCATACAAGAATTTCTTCCCGGTCCCTTACATTACAAATTGCTGCAGAGACTAAAATCAGGAATTTTCATGAAAGGAATAGGGTATGAGGAAAATCGGTTTGTCCAAGGAAGCGGAGGATGAATCAATTTGGTGGTTCGAGAAGCTAGAGGTTTGGAACAGATGGTCATTTTTCGATTCTGCAGCAGATGATGTTCTAGAGACAGACTAGTGCAACCTGGGTTCAGGTGCTCAGTTGGGCACTCAGATGAGGGAGGGTTGTTGGACAATGACCATTTTCAACATATAAATTCCCTGGAGCTGTTGGCATATTAGAATGCTTTAAATTGTCTACCAAAGAATTCTTGAAACTTCAGTTTTGATGCAGCTTGAAAATGTGTCTGGTGGGACTTACAACAGTTTCTTTGGAAGCAGATCAAAAAAAATTGGCAGAAAGATATTTCGTATTCTGAACAGAAATGTCACAAAACCCTTATTTACTTGGAAGAGAGAATTAGGTAGCAAATTTGAATTCAAACCACATGAGACTCCGGCGATTGGAGGTAGAGATATTTTTACTTCAGGAGGATTCTGCAGAAATTGGGTCCAAAAGACGCAGACTTGCTTGCAAGAAGGCCTACATTTCAAAATGTGAAGTTACTTCAGTTGGAGTCCTCACCCCATGGATGTGTGTACTGGATGCTTTTCAACAGAGATGGAGTCTTGTAAGGTCATGCACGCCCTGTTAGCTTTCGTCTCACCTTCATTAAAGCCCTCTGGATTGTAGCAATGTCAGTTAATACGGATAACAGCCTTTTTGGATATCATAACGTTAGCTCCAAGGGTGTCTGAGTGTTTGCAATAGGAGACCTTTTCCTAATACCAGTGAGGCAAGGTGTACCAATAGGCCCAGACATGGGAAGAATATCCTTCGATTTTGTCAGGTGTTTTGAACCTAGTTGTCTGGAGGACATCGGGTGGGAATCTCAGGGATGTTCAGGTAATTCAAGAGAAAGTTAAGGAACTACGATGAACCTTGGGCACCAGGAACAAGGAAAAGGGAAATGTACATGGAGAATCTGGAGTGGTTAGTGGTTGGAGAGAGATCTGGATCCCTTGTAGGCTCCTATAGCTCAGATGTCAAATTTCTTAGGAGTTATTTCAGAAAAGTCAGATACAGGACAGTGAATTGTTAGACTATTCCAGCAGGTAATTCCAAGGAAACGCACAAGCTATTGGTAGCCACACATTGGTTAAGTTACGAAAAGTATTGGACCTAGACCACCACCTACATCTTGTTCAGAGTTCATATGGGATGTGAATTTGGTATTTCAATTTCTATTGTGGCCAGGGAAAAATTTCCCTGGCCACAGAAGTTGGCCACTTTGCTTTCTTTAATTTATTTCAGAAGACCTGCAGATGAAAACGCATTAGAGATCAGCAACAAGTTTTAGGGTCCTCATGGAGCGCTTTTGACCTGAAGAGTCCTAAACGATGCCTGAACCTGTGTTCTATCCGAGTTTAACACCCTGTGGAAAGCTATGCGTGGTGGAATGTATGTGAACATACAAGAAAAAGATGCTTGAATTCAAAGCTTCAGCCAAGAAGTTTTTTTTCATATGTTAAACCAAACACTGCGTGGTTTTTTTCAGCTAGAATTGCAAGATGGGTGAGATGTGTGATGCTTTAGTGAATTGGATGAGATTTGGATCATACTGTTATAAAGTGGTGTAGCAAGTAAGGCTTTTTTGGTGTGGTGAAACCTAAATGAGAGTGGCAGGTTGGTCAAATTAGGTGTGCTTGCAGAGTACCACTTGAGCATGTGGCCAATACATTAATACACGGGTTTTAACATGGATAAATGGTAGCCTCCGGTCCTGTAAAGAAATGGTAACTCTCCAAATTATGGCTGCAGTAGCCGGATTCCCCTATGCAAAGTACATATGGGGTGGGGACTTTAACTTGGTCAGAAACGGAAATTTGGACAGATCCGGGGCCCGTCGAGGAGGGCATCGGCGGCCGCGAGGGCGCTGGACAGTGCTATGGTGAGCCTGGACCTCTGCGATGTCTGGCGCACGCGGCACCCTGCCAAGGGAGGTTATACACATTCTGCCTACTACAACTTGCACACTCGCATAATTATTGGTTGAACTCTTCGCTTGTGGAGCACACTCGGGAGTGCTTGGTGCTTCCGCGTACCTTGTCAGACCATTCTCCCCTCCTATTGGTTCTTACCATGCCTAAGATGACAATCCCGCCATTCACTTAGTGCTTCCACCCCCTCCCCCATTCGCTGCCCGACCCTCTTTTTAAAGAAGAGCTAGCTGAAGCCATAGAAACATTTTTCCACCAATGAGGGCTCAGTGGACAGTTTTCAAGTGGTTTGGGAAACCTTTAAGGTTTATATTCGGGGAGTGGCCATGGCCAAACATTCGGGGCTACTCAGTTTGATTCGGAGCAGATCATCTGCCCTGGAAAAAGAACTGGGCGCTTTAGAACAACATCAGCTAGTGAGTTAGGACAAAGACACCGCGCAAGCCCTTAAAGATCGGTTGGCGGAATATCATGAGGCAGCAGACAGTGAACTGACACATGGGCAAATATGCGACCACACGCACCTTCGGGGAGGGCGACAGGCCTGGGTCGGTCCTAGCGCAGATTCTTAAAGCCAAGAGCAGCAGAGTGCTGATCACAGAGATCGAGTTAGAGGATGTAGAACTGCTAACTGAAGAAGCGGACATAGCAGATAGGTTTAAGAAATTTTATGGGGACATACACATCCCGCTCTTCCAGCACGGAGGAACAAATACTAGAATATCTCGAGCATATCAAGTTGCCATTCCTTACGAATACGCACCGCGAGTTCCTCATGCGGCCTATTGAAAGACTAAATAGTATTAGCCCTGCCAGGAATGCGGGCAACTAGTGCCCCGGGGGTGGATAGCCTAACCGTCGGGTTCTATAGGACCTTTGTTGATTTACTACTTCCTCACCTTGCTACGCTTTGAGGACATGTGCGTGCCGGGCACAATGCCACCATCAATGAGGGAGGCGGTGATTGTTGCCATCCCTAAACCAGATAAGCCGCCTAGTGAGTGTTGGTCCTACCGACCGCTCTCCTTGCTCAATGTTGATACTAAACTTTCTGCAAAGGTGTTAGCTAACAGTCTTTCCCTCCCTGGCACCGGTGGCTCCCGAACAGGCAGGGTTTGTCCCCGATAGGAATCTTGCGTATAACCTCCGCCTGGTGTTCGGAACCCTTCAGCATGTGCAGCAGGATACTAAGGCTGTCGCGGTCTTCCTAGACATGGAAAAGGCCTTCGATTCTGTCGAGTGGCCCTTCCTGCATCACGTTCTCACTAGGATGGGACTGGAACCCGTCTTTCTCCAGTTGATCGGAATTCTGTACAGCTCCCCAGAGCACAAATAAAAAATAGGTAACTTGGTAACGGATCCAATCGCCATTACCCGAGGTACGAGACAGGGCTGTCCGTTATCTGCAGTCTTGTATGCTCTGGTCACAGAGCCGTTGGCGTGTGCGCTGAGAATATCATAGCCGCAAGGGTATCAGTTTTCCGAACTATAAGATAGTGGTATCCACGTACGCGGAGGATACGTTGTTGTACGTCCGTGACCCAGAGAACAATCTCTCCTCTATCCATAGAGAAGTAGTACATTTTGGAGCGCTGTCGGGGCTACGTGTTAATTGGTCCAAGTCCATAATCTTCCCGCTCACCCCGGCTACGGAGCGTTTTGAACCAGATTTCCCGTTACGCTGGTCTACTGATGCGATTCGTTACCTGGGCATACATCTCCATACAGATTCGGAGACTGTTTCGGGAAAACTATGGTGTAGCGGTCAGCAAGCTGGAAGAGGACGTAGAGGCCTGGATTAGTTACCACTGTCATTACTTGGTAGGGTGTCCATCATAAAGATGGTGATCCTGCCCAGTTTCCCGTTTCTATTCACAAATATACCCAGTGTCTTACCAGCTTGCTTCTTTCAGAGGGTCACTACATTATTGTTAAAGTTTCCCGCCCGGGCTAACAAGCTAGGGTGCGCTGGAAGATACTAACTCTCCCTTATCGCATGGGTGGGCTGGGCGCACCGGTTTAATTTGTATTGCATAGCGGCACAGGGCGCGCAGGCTTATTATTGGATGCACGGCTCACCAGATGTCCCGTTCCTCCGCATGGAAAGACTCTTATTGACCCGCTACCCCTCCCAGCCACGATCTTTGAACCCTCTGACCGCAGGACGGATATACTGGACTCACTTAATTCGACACGCCATGCCTGGCATACTTTACTGAACTGGCAGGCGGGGGCCCTGTTGTACTCTCTGGTTATGCCAATAGAATGGGCATTTTGGCTGGCTCCTTGCTGGGATAAAGGGGTGATTCACGCGTTGCAAGCCTTGAACGTACTAACTGTGGGGGACTGGTTTCGTGAAGGTGCGGTGAAGGCGTGGGAGGATGTGGAGAGTACAGCTGGGGTTTGCACATTACTACAGAGATTCCAGTTTCACAGGGTATGGAGAGCTCTACGGGAGGTACGAGGGGGGGGGGGGTGATGACCTACAGGAACCGCCTGAGATGCTGGAACGGTCTTATATTATTAAAGCTAAAACGTCGCGTAAGGTGGTTTCCAACATTTACAAATTGGCAATGTCTCAGAGCGCATCGCTATGTGAAAGCTAGGCTAGTCTGACAACGAGACTTGCAATTGGAGATTGATAACTATGTGGTCCTATTGCTGTTCCACCACTCGGCGAATCTCGCTGCACGGCAGGCATAGACTTGTTCACTTCAAGTATTTGAACAGAGCGTATTACACCCCAGAGATGGGCTACGAGAGGACTCATCTTGTGACAGAAGCAGCTAGCAGACTTTCTACATCTGGCTTGGCAGTGCCCTGCGGTGTATAGATATTGGGATTCAATCTTTCAAGAACTGGGGGGAGTGGTGGGCACGGAACTCACACCGGACCCGGCCCTGGCTCTACTGGGGTACTCTAAACGGCTACCCAAGGCGGTCCGCAGATTGGTGGACATGGGCCTGCTTGTGGCGAAGAGACGGGTGGCAATGTGCTGGCTGAAGGTCCCGGTGCCCACATTGGCGCAATGGTCACATGACCTGCTTTACTGCAGTACCCAAACAGAGACCTTTAGTGAGTTGCTCCCTCCCAGGAGTAGACCCAAGAACATCTGGGGATTATACAATTCCTATCTGCTCACCAAAGAGGTCTTCACGGATGAGACAACCCAGGATACTACGGACACTAACACTCACGCTCCTTGACCCCAATTTACTGCACTGGGGACACATACTGAGGCACTCACCTGGACAAATCAGCTGAACGGGACACTACGCACCTGGGGCGTTGGGCGGGAAATGCAGGGAGAGGCTTGGTTTAGCTACACATGAGCGGAAGGATTTCCCATCTACTGGATTTCAGTGCATAGCTTCATCATTGGGGCGCTGCTCGCGAGTATTGCTTTACGAGGTTCTCTACACAGTGTAAGTTATCTATGACCTGGGGTTTGGTGCACCATGACTACTAAGAGCGAATGTTCACTATGATCAAACACTGCCTGCCCTTTGGGTTGTTGGCTGAAAAGCTGTGTGCACAATTGTGGATTAGCGGTCTGCCAGCCCTCTGGGTTGTAGGCGAAAGGCTGTGTTGTATGGACTTATTTTTCTTTCCTTGCAATAATAAAAAAAAATTTAAAAAAATAAAAAAAAACTTCTCCAAATTCTGAAGAGTGAATCTAGAAATTATAAAAGACAGACATTAACTATCCCATACTCCACTCCCTTTACAGGATCAGGAGGCTGGAAGAGAACCTGGTATTTTTATACATCGGTCACATTAAGCACTATATTAGCCATGGCCCGTGCAGGTAAGATCGGTGGGCGATTTTGACAGATGAAGGAAAATTGTCGAATGTCAAATCCCCTCCACTCTACCCCCCCAACCCGATCCCCACTGCTCTTACTTGCACGAGCCGCAACTGCATCATACATAAAATATATATATTTTATTTTGTTAAAGGAAGATTTAAAAAAACTACTTGTTAATGCTTTCTTTCAGAAACGGGAGTTATACAAGGTATGAAATGGTATTAGACTTTTACAGAAAATCATGCTTGAAAGAAGGATGTTCAGGCAAATAAGTGACACAAGGATAAATGTCAAGAGGTACTTAGGAATTTCTTTGCAGCTTATGGAAGAGGTAGTTCGTGAATTATACACATACTTGTGTCAATCATAGTAGTTTAAAGAATGCATCACAGTTAATTTTGTATGTGGCTGCATGGAGCAGGCTATTAAAAGTTGATGCAATATTATAGCCTCGGTATCTTAAGTGAAATCTAATTTCTCCCTTCATAACATTAGGACAAACCCCATATTTGTTTAGGAATAATATGAATGTCACACGGAATAGCAAAATCACAAATGCAGTAAATTAAGTGTGACGCTAGCAGTTTAGAGAATTGCCTTCCTCCCCAGCCAAAAAAATGGCAATGCTCTTAAAGCTTCCATGCTAACAAAATCTGCCAAAACCCAGAGAACTGAAACACAGCAAGAAAAATTGCAGAAAGATGCTCCCCATGAAACTAACATTTCGCAAAAAAAAAAAAAAAAAAAAAAAACCACAAAAAAAACCCACAAAAATAAAAGCCAGTAGTGAATACTAGACTGTAGAGCATAAAAAGAGAACCCATTAGTTAGAGTTGTGCAGTCAGTGGCTCGTCCCATTTCAATACGTGTATAATTTGTCGAATGGTAGGTTGGTAAGTTTCAACACTCCTAATTAACCAGGTTACAGGCAAAGGGGCTAAAAAGGGCGGGGTTTCTTTTAACACATCGGGCACCTTGGACACTGCTGCGGATTCTCTTTCCATAGGATCCTAGGTAGGTCCACCGATTTTAACCATGCATTATAATCAGGTCTGTTCCAGAATATGGAGGGCATTCCTTATTTAAGCACTGAATGAAATAGTGGACAGAAACGTGACCCCTCCCCCCTCCCGCCCTTTAGGCGTGACACTTTATAATTGTTTCCAAGCTTAAGCCTGCAATGACAAACTGAGTAACTGAACCATGTTCAACAGAAATTAAATGAAGCCCCCCCCCATTTTAAAACCTATGCTGAATTCAAGAATAAGCTATGTCCCAACTGGTTAAAAGCCACACCATTAAAATGCTTTAAAATATAAAACAAAAATTCTGGTCTGCCAATGGCTTGAGACTTGAAAGCATAGTTGGTCTTTTTTCAATTATCAATGAAGCAAGAGTCAGGTGGTGCCTGGTCAAATGTAAAAACGAAAAATGGTGGGCCTGAGCGATGCTTGATGTCCAGCCCGCAGATCTATCCAGGAAAGTAACATGTTGCGATGTTCAAGTATAGAAATTACTGAATCTCATCACTCAAAGGCAATGGTGCCTAAAACCAAACAGCAATCAAGAAAGCCATACAAAGCACATGGAAGCAAACGTGAAGTGTGAATTATATTGTTTGTTATTTCCAAGACTGGCACCTGTTGGCACTTCATTTCTTATTGAAAATAAAAACTATACATTTCAAAATTAACAAGACACTCGGATTAGACGGATTAACATGATGTGTCTAGTTAATCAACTACCAAAAACGAAAGTGCACAATGAAAATGCCTACATCCGCTGGGTGTTACGTTCCAACAGAATTCTTTCCCTAAAATAAATAAGTCTTGGTAAAGCCAACAGGTCTCGCATATGCAAGAGATCTCGCCTTTGCATGTTGCATATCAGTATGGCTGAAAGGTAGGGGCGTTGAGTGCCG
Organism: Triturus cristatus; assembly: GCF_964204655.1. Classification (NCBI taxonomy): domain Eukaryota; kingdom Metazoa; phylum Chordata; class Amphibia; order Caudata; family Salamandridae; genus Triturus; species Triturus cristatus. Next base: position 439,399,581 of record NC_140593.1, on the reverse strand, counting down.
TGGAGTAGAGTGCTGTATGCATGGTGTGGCAGCACACTGCCATTAGACACATTTTCAATGGAAAAGACCATTACATTTGCACATACATTCAGTTTTACTGATTAAACTATACAGTGCAGAAACAATGTATGCAAATGGCATTACCTAGTGTATTCATTTGTTCTGGTCGTACTAAAATATATTTGTTACCACCACACTTCAGAATTACACAAACAAATGTACTTCATTAGTGCTTTCCTAATTCTGAAATATTATAGAGTTCATTTACTGATATTTAAATTTAGTTGTGTGCTGGGAAAAAACATTGTATATCCTTCCTTCAGCATGATCAGAGCCTGCCATGATCGCCACATTACTTCTCTTCTCGGACCCTAATCAAGAGAGGAGTTAAGCTACCCCGGAAGACAGAGCCCGATATTTGACTGGTCTTTCAATGCACAGCAAATGTGACAAGATAACATTTAAAGGCCTGTTTACAGAAAAAGTACTCTTGAAAGAATACAGTTAACAGGCTATGCTCCACGAAATAGACAAAGACATGCTGGACAGCCTAAAACAAAAAGCCAGCAGATCGAAAGAAGGCAAATGCGAGTTATCGACCAAAAAGGAAATGTTATGCAGTGGGCAGAATGCATTCCCAGGGAAGCTATCCAAACTCCCAAACAAGTCTTTGCAAACCAGACAAACACGCAGTCTGGTAGGCTTCGAACTAAAATAATAACCCAAACCTCCGACACGAAATATGAAAAAAAGTCCTAGAGGCTTCCAAGGAATATAAATCGGCTCCGGCAATTAAGTTCAACCTTAAAACCAAAAACCTTCTCTAGTTAATTCAACAACACACCAGACAAATGATGGGGACAAGGGAAAGACGATCATGCTGCTGTGACTGTTCATTCCTAGCTCAAGAACTACTAGTGGAGAGATCAAGCTGCCCAAAAAAATTGTATACCATGTAATATTGAGCACTCAGTCGATGACCACAAAAAGGTGGAGCAGTGAAGTGCATGATTGCGGGCGGTTTACATCAGAATCGCATCATGGCAAGTATGCCATGTTGGCCATCCTAAAGATTTTGATGTCTCTGGCACAAGACCTGTAATTCAATTATTTCTTTCTGCAGCTTTCAATACTGTTCATGCATACACCGACTCAAAGGCAGGGTTCTCCATGACAGAGCTCCAGTGGGTTCCTCTCCCTCCTCCAATCAATTTCTTCACTTTTAAATTTGACCATTTGTTGCTAGTTAAGAACTATGTAGCGTTACAAAATGCTACACTTTAACCTCACACATTTTGCCTTTTGTGTAGTGCATGGAAAAATTGTTTACGTTCACATCTTTACACTTCCTTATGCAGGCAGTTTATAGTCTTGTCTCGATGGGAAAAGCAACATTTTCACCCCAAGATTTGTTTGCCATCAAGATCTGCAACGAGGGATGCAAAGAAGCCAAAAGTTGCAAACTCTTATTAAACAAAGTTCTAGATTTCAGGAATCTACCAATTGCCATTTTAGCACTATTAATGTGGCCACAAACAATGGTATATGAGACGAAGAAGTATCAAACACTTTTTTTGAATGCACATGAAGAGTGCTGTGAAATCAAGCGGGAACCTTTACTTTCGAATTGTACTGTAATGTACAGGGGGTTTGTCTCTGTATGGATTTTGATCACCAGTTGAACTACTCTGGTCACAGTTCATGCGTGGCACTAGTCGCTCGAAGAATACACTTTTGTTCCTTGAAAGGGATCAGAATTTGCAAGTAGTCGGAGGTTCATCTAAACGTTAGGCGCTTTATTCGGAGCCTTCACTGGCCTCTGCTATGAAGAGTTCATTTGAAGACACTTGGATCTGCCCACCAAGGATCACTGGGGGAAGACACCACTTTCCATTCATCGGATCAGAATCCCACTTTTGACTAGCAACATCTATCAGAACAACTGAAAGGGTGTTCAAGTCCACAGAAGGATGGCCCTGAAGAAAGCGTTTTACTATAGACCTGATGGAAAGTAAACTTTCACCCCTACAGCTGTAAACTTTCAACAATCGCTTAAGTGAGCAAAGATAATTCATATTTGTTCTGTGTCCTTTTCAGATCCCTCATTCACTGAGGGCTTCAGATCATTTTTGGGAAAGAGGAACATTTTACTAACCATTTCTAAATTGGTTAATAAAAGGATTTCTTGCAGAGTTAAAAAAAAAAAAAATGTAAGCATTATTCCTTCTGGATACAAATCTTGCAGTGTGTATAATAAAATAAAACTGCATGTTTTAAGTTTTGAACCCATGGGTATTTATTGCATCTAACCATGCTTTCTTAGGAGCTGGAATTTCATGAAATGAAACTAGGCTTTTTTCTCCCGAAAGCCCGCTTCAGATCTGGACTTAAAACAAGGGGGTCTCCTTGTGGAACATTTCTGCTGACAGATACCTTACTAGGGCAGTAAGGGTCAGAGCCGGAGTACAGTTTTCCATAGACCTGAATATTTCCAAACGAGAACAAGCATTTGCAATGCAAATAGGTCTCGCAATTATCAGAGTTAGAGCTATTGGTATTGTAAATGATAATGTTTTTTACCTAGGACAGGTATGTAGAATGAGAACCCGGGTATGGCCAATTCGGTCTTTCATGTTTGAGATGTAGAAAAAGAGCACTATTAAATGATGAGATATTTAGGGTGCTATTATCGAACAATCTACCGTACCAGGCGCAATTTAAACAAAAAACATTACTATAAAGAAAAGCAGTTTCAGAAATCGCTAAACAGTCATACTATAAAGAGGTCAACAGGTTTTGTTCATTTGGCAGATGCAGAGTTTTCCCAGGTTTATAAAATAGCACTTACAATACCAAACTAATGGCGGCGTTTAACGCTTGCTGCCAACAGTGTCCTCAGTTCACATGTGCAAATTCTAGCAGTGCCGACTGGGCTGTAAATCCTTCCAAAGTCAGTATGAGTAGTAACTGGAGCGCTATAGAAACGGACGCTGTACTGCTGTTTAGTCCAGGCACTCCACATCTGACGGGTTAGTAGAGCAGCATTTGCTGATGTTTAAACAATACATAGGATGGCCTGTAAACCGGATAAGTGGGCACTGTGAAAAAATTTGTGCCTGGGTTTGTAGAAACACAGCCCAGGCCTGCAGGCATCACACAGGGGCCTCAGACACTGGCAGCAGGCTAGAACCTTGTTGCAAGCACAACTGAGAGCCTCTGCTAATGGCAACAGGCTATCCCCCCCCCCCCCCCCCCGCCAGTAAAATGGAGGGCCTTAGACAAATGCAACAGGTCAAAGCCCCACTGGCAGTACAACCGAGGGCCTTGCAAAAAGCAACAGGCTAAACCCCCATTTATTACAGTTGAGGGTCTTGTATAATTGGGGCAGGCCAAACACCTCTGCTAATACAACAGAGGGCCTCAGATAATGTTAGAAAGAATACCACTATGACAACTGGGGGCCTCGAAATTCAGCCTTGGACCAGAACCCTACTGCGAGTAAAAATATATGTTCTTTGCGGGCAGAGAGCAGTACAGTTATGAAGGAGTGCGTATATCTTGAGGCGAAGGAATATCGGGGACTCCGCACATCCAGAGGGCCAAGGTTATTTTGCGTTAAATGAGGAGACGTGAGAGTGCCTTGAGATGCGGGTGGGCTGTAAATTAATCTATGTAAATCTGCTTTAGCTGCATTTACCATGTGGTTTGCTTATATCCTACTTACTGCGAGTGATGTCACTGCCGTGGAATGTAAACAAGCCAGTGGACACCAACACATCCAAACAGATGTGAAGAGTTAACTTCCTGATCCCGCATCTCACTTCTACATTTTTCAGGTAACAGACTCCCCGATTGCTGACTTTATTCGAGAGCATGTGAAAGATTGACATTGGATCTGTTGGAGGAGCCCTGGTTGAGAGACAGGTCATCGCGAGAGTCTGCTTACCAGAGACGTTACTCCGAAACAACCCATTCAAAAGTAGCAATATTAGTAGCCATCTTAATGTACTATACTTTCTGGAACCCTACATGCCCCACACAGTAGCAGGCACAGAAGAGGAATGAAAATACCACTAGTTTCAAGTAGAGCAGCAGACTTTGAAGCTGGGAAACCGGGTTGAGTCTCGGTGGGAGGCTCAACATCCTGTGATTCTGGGAAAGACCTTTACTTTGAATCCGTTTGAACGCGTTTGCACGCGCACCACTTCCATTACAAAGCGATCTGCTCCACAAGGCAATATATTAATAAATAATTACTTGCTGCGCATGGAGCCTGGACCGGATACGTCTGCATTTTGCTGGGAGGTGCGGGTCACATGAATGCAGTGACCTAAAAATAATGTCAGTGCACCCGGTGCCAGCCTGCTGTAGCCTTCCTCTTCTCGGTGCCCCGCTCTAGTCTATCCGGTAAGCAGCTCCTCTTGCAGAAGGGGAAGGTATGCGGGCTGGTCCCCCCTCACGCCTCACCTCATGAAGTCTAAGCAAGGCAAGTATTGATGGAAACCGACCCTGAAGCATTAACGGCTTAATTGTGTGCACCTGCCGACGAGTCTTTTCAGGGCCTGGAATGCATTTAATTATGTATGGTGGCTTACTGAGGGGGATGCATGCTTACGCAGCAGTCTGCCTCCCCTACCCTACCCCCCTTCCTCCCTCCCCCACACACAACGCTGAGATGCATCACCTTTTAAAACAAAGCGAAGAGAACAGACAACACCCCGAACACGAACAGGTTAAGGGAGAGATGAACAAGGGCGAGATGAACAAAGGCGAGATGAACAAAGGCAGGAGTCTAGCCATTTAAAGTCTAGATTGAAAAAGAAGTCGGAAAAGCCCATCAGTGAGAAATTAAAGTACAAACCTAAAAATGGTTCCGATTTTAGTCACTGATTAACTGAGATAAAACTGTGCGCACATTTAGAAATCGTTGCCGTTATTCCAAAGCATCCCTAAACAAGCGGCAGTGGAAGCGATCGCGAAAGCGATCGCTATTCTAAAACAAACACGCCCGCGAGTGGAGCGTGCCACAGCTTACATGTGGTTTCAATTATCGCGGCCGTGTCTGGGCACGATGATTGAAACCACATGGCATTTGGTGCGCATAATAGACACCAATAGGCCATGGGCGGAGCAATGCGTCCGCCTTTGGCCTATTGCATGCAGTCTTTGGAAAAACACGCACGCAAAGGCCAATCGCGGAAGCCAAAAGGAAAAGCACACGCACGACCGTGTGCGATTCCAGGCCCTGTTTTCAAACACCACACAAAAGGGCTCTCGCCTGCGCGAGTAGTGCTACGCACTGAAACGCTAGGGCGCGAGCCCTAAAAACGGATTAGCCTGTTCAAGGAGCATACAATCGGTCAGTCCCCCGCTTCTCTGTTGGGCTGTTCAGTGGCGGCTGGTGACATTTGAAAGCGGTAGGCCGTACACGTTTGGCATGACTTATGTAGCAAGTGAAGCAAGCAAGCTTAATGAACAAACGTGTGGTCCAGGTTGTGTCTTCCTCCCAAATAAAAGTTAAAAAAATATTGGGAATTATGCATTTTAAAGCAAATGAATTTAGTGAGAAAGCAAGGTTTATAAAGCAGCGGAACGTATAGTCTTGTAATATTAAACACATTAAAACCTGCCTCATATCTTATTGGATTAATATGTTGAACAGTTACTGTAGTGTGCAAATTGTACAGCGCAACAGCTTCAGCCCTTTAAAGTGCGTTCTTGCCCAGAGTTTTGCACTGCATGGGCATCAACTTTGGAAGAAAAATCTAGCCAGGCTTCAGAGAGCAACCACAGCTGCAGGCTTCAGTCAGTCTTCTAGAAATATGTGCAGACAGGTCTTTAAGTCGGATGAACAAAGTGGAGGCGCTCTAAAAGAGCAACTTTAGCTCCTTATGTGGTCTATTAAATCTTATGCATTACTGTAAAATAGGCCCACCACGGCCCTCAGAAGCATTGAATTCGAATTAATCGGTATAAAATGCAGAAACCTGTGAGGAGAAGTGATTTACATACTTTTGAGCTTTTTAGACAGAATCAATGAAAAGGGAAACTAAGGCCACAGTACAACATTATTGTCACACCCCAAATGAGTTAATATGAAACCCATGAGCTCGTTGGATTGATTTTGTGGCACAACAATGTATTAAAAATTAACCTGGAGGTGCAGCCGCGACATGCACCAATGTGAAATATTGGTTTCTGTGAACCAGCACCTCGCTCTTATCTTGTTAAGACAGAGCAGATATATCGCAGATCAAAAAATAGTTTTAACTCAAAGAAGGATCGAACAATGCGGTATTTATGCAAATGCCTCCCTCGTCACAGTGAAGGGGCCTATTTATGACATAACTCCTGAAAGGCACCAACTAAACGTGACCTGGCACCTGCAGCTAAATATACTAGGCTCTGGTTAGAATTTTTTTTTTTTTTTTAAGCTGATTGGTTTTGCAAACGTTTTTTGCAAAGTCAATTTTTGCACGGATCCCATGTGCGTATTCCACATCACACCACCCATCACACTGGTATTTTCAACCCAGCGGAATGTGTATCCTCGACCGCCTGGTTTATGCCTTCACTCCGCTGCCACCCAGTCTAATGCACAGTAAACTGTCCCGATTATATATTTAATAAACTACTGATAACTCTCCAACAAATAAACCTTTATAACCACCAATGAGGAAACGGAAGTGAGAAACCAAGTTAGGCAACCCCCATCTGCCCCCTAAAGAAGGGACCTCCAACGGGAGGGGCACAGATTACCAATGCCGAAGGTAACTTTACAAGCATCAGCCGCCCAAGGACACTAAAACGTAAACTGACAGGCGCTCGATTCTAGGCGCTCTGGGCAACCCGGCGTCGTCCAGTCAGACCAAGGAAGGGGCCAATATGCCTATAAGCTAGCAGACAAAGCATTGGGGGGGGGGGGGGGGGGTATAAATATAAACATCTTACCGGGTCCCCCGCTGCCTTTGCTCCGGGCCAGGTACCGCGTTATCCTGATGCTTTCCTGCCTCAGGAACAGGCAGCCTCCCTCCCCCACCCCTAAGCCAATAACACTGCAATGGCAGCGTTGTGATTAGTGGGGACAGCGCCCAGCTGGGCGTCTATGGGGAGGCCATTTTCTCGATGCAGGCTGCATGCAGCCTACATAGAAAAAATGCAGTGTGCGCAAGACCCCAGCGGGCCGACCAAACAGTCAGGGCCCACAGCATTGGGCAAGCCATTCCTCCGACCTGCCCCCAACCAGGCATACTCTTTCGCTTTCTACCAGCGTGAGAAGCAGAAACATAAAATGGTATTTAAAATACCATTTTAGGTTTCCGCTTCTTTCACTGCTTTTGGGGCGACGCTTCTCCGCCCTAATGGAGGAGGCGCCCCAACTGCTGCTGCAAGTTTTATATATTACATGTTGGCTACACAATGGTCTCACTAAAAAGCAAAAGGATGAGAAGCTTCTAAATTGTCATCAGAACACTTCATTGTAAGCACCGAGTAGCATCCACTGAAGAGCAAACATTTTCATGAGACAATCTTTTGTCCGTTAGGGATTTTCACACCAGACTGGAAGCATTTCAATATGGTGTCGGCTCAGTGCCTGAATGGCACAATCAGCAGGAAAGATAACTAGTTAACTTCAGTAGAGAGGCAGGAGTTGCGCTGAATACAATATGGAAAAGTTGCACACTAATGCTCCAGAACTGCACATTTCCAGAGGCCATCGGCTAAGGCGAAGCAGAATGCTAGGCACATACAGCGGTTTAGCTCTGCAGAACATGGGAAGTCTGAGCACAACCTACTCAAGCTCACAGTAGTTCCCAATAAAAAAATAAAAAGCGGTCACTATTCCTGGTTTACAAAAGGTGTGGAAATGCAATGCAAGGTTTATGAATATTTCTAGACAGAGTGTCAGACTGTGCAGTCAAGACTGGAGGATGGAACTTGCTAGAACCAAAGTGAGTGGCAATTCAAAGATTCGTGATTGCCAGCCACCAGAAACACTAGGGATTGTGTCAATTTGTTACATTCAACATCTATTGGTCGAATGGACTGAGGACTTTCTGAACCCTTTTAGCTGGCGCCGTAGCCTTGTTAGGGTGAATGACCATTGTTTGCTAGTATCCTAGAGTTCCCACTGTGAGTATTAATCACACAATCAGAAATCATAACAAACTTTCCCACTGAGTAGGACTAAAACAAAGAAACCTGGTCTTGGACAGTCATCCACCATCACTTTGGCGAGTCCAGGATCGAATATAGCAATAAGACAATGCTACAGTGGTCAGTGCTGTGTATACATCAGTAAAATGTTTGTATGTTACTTGCCATCTATACTTCTAGTTAATTTACAAAAAATCCATAACTTTGCTTTTGTATTCCAAAAGTGCTTTTCAACCCAGATCCCTTTTTATCTGGGCCCAGCATAACTATTAGTCCAGTCTCTAGCCCTCCTATTTTCACTTATTTTTAGGTCTCGTCTAGGCAGCGCTTGCGCAGTCTCTTCAAGACATGCCATATTCAGTTATGGACGTTAAGCTCCAACCATTTTTCGCCCATCTTTTCAATTGGCTCCTGTTACAATCTTCTATAAATACTGGCTTTTGATTCATCAATAGGCTTAGTAGTCCCTCCTTAGTACCACATTTTCTCCTGTTGTAACCTCCCATGAGGACCGACCCTGTTACATGTGTTACTCGGAATGTTTTAATTACAGTCTATGAGCACTATTTTCCTAAATTACTTTCACCTGCCTGCTGTTGCAGGCAGTTCACATTCTACCGCAACTGCACCACTTAGCCTCGTGATTCAATAAATTCAAATAATGGCAAAGCGCCACATTTTCCAGACACGATCATATTTACTTTAATAGCGGCGCAGCGTGCTGCGATTGCTAAAAACAAAAATAGAAAACAAATCTGGGCGCCCATCGCTTTTCTTTTTTTAGTTCTTTACTTTTCTAGCAGTTGCCAAACACCAGGCTTTAGATTCACAGGATGATTTTTGAGGCTTTTATAGCCAGTGCAGCATGCCGAAAAATCTTTAAAATTAAAGCGCCATGCCGTCAACGCTAAAAAAGTAAATAAATGCACAATAAAGGCAGGCCGCCGCCTTTACATCATTGTCGGCATTAAACTTTTAAAATGGCGGCCGCCCCGCCTTTACTTTTTATTTATGGACCTTTCTAGCATTGACAGCACAGTGCCCTTTAACTTTAAACATAAAATTAAAGAGCAGCATACCGCTAATGCCACAAAAGCCTATAAATAAAATGCTCCTGCTCATTCTTAAGCCACTGGGCTATGGAATTTGTTTTAGGTCTTAAGGAAAGGGTACAGTACCACATGCTGTTACTAGGTGACACAGGGACACCTAGTAACAGCCTCTAGTACTGCACCCTTTATTTAAGGGCCAATATAGGAATTCCTTTACCCAGTGGCTTAAGGAACTAGAGCTAGCATATTTTATTTTTTTAGGCTTTTGCAGCCTTTGCGATAAGAAAAATAAATTCGACTAATGAAGGAAAAAATGCTTGCACTCGTTCCTTAAGCCACTGGGTAATGGAATTCAAATATTAGGAAAGTCTTTTCTAGTGCTTCTGCTGGCATAATTCTAAACTGAAAAAAGCATTGGCATAGCCAATAGGTCTCGCTTTTGGGATCTTCTAAGTGTTTAGCCACGCAACACTTGATGTGGTTTAATGAAGGATATTGTGCTGGATAACTAAACACAATGTCCCAAAGGCGAAACCTATTGGCTATGCATTGGGGCACCTTTCAAGTGTTTAGGTAGAGCTATTGACTTTGCCAATGTTTCTAAGCTGTGCAGTAGAGAAGTGTGGCTGCTGTGCAGCATGCTAAGAAGTTGTAATTAAAAAGTGTAAGAAGCCCAGAGTGACGCTGCGGTGGTCCAGTGTGATGCTGGTACTGGGGATAGCATCAGTTAAAGTTACAGACCCTGTGTTACTGTAACGTCTGCCCGCCTAAATATATCAATAATAACTTCAACACAGCTGAACAGCTCATCTTAAACACGGGCCTCAGGTGCTAAACTGGATGCGTTGTCTGCTACCGGAAGACACAAGTGTTTAAGAAATTAAGCCCGCCGACCAATGTGGTCCAAGTAAATAACATTACGCTTTTGAAGACTGCCTATAAAAACACGGTCCTTTGGGTGTCCAAAACTCCTAACTGTGACCATCAGGAGGCTAATGAATAAGGTGCAAATAAAAGATAAGTATGAACGTGAAGCTAAACTTCCCCTCTTTACCCCACGGACCACACTCTACACCCACACTTGCAGCCACGCATGCTCCAGTCTACAACAGAGCGGAAAGAACGAAACCCAACGCAGCCACAAACGGCAGCATGGGCATATACAACTGTCGTTATTTGATAACAATAACCAATAATTCCCTTGTGAACCGATTCCTGAAACTACATCCACGATGTATTCGCCACTGAACTACGAGTGCATAACACTCATGAATGACCCAGCTGAGCAAGGCAGCAAACACAAAAGGTCCATGGACAGAAAGAAGCACTACAAGTATGAAACATGCGCTGCAAAGAGTGCATGAAGCAACGCACCAAACCACGCCGATCATATGACTGCCAATGAGGACGTTATCGATAATAAAAAAAAAAGGTGGACGTGTCACATTAGGCACGCTTTAGCAGGACCAATCTGAAGAATGAAAATGCGCAGCTACTTATCCGTAATTTGTACAAACTGTTACCACGATAAAACAAGAATTATGCTGTGAGGCATGAGAGACTGGAAGTAAGAAAGCTGGACGGCGGCATACAGGGGGCGCGAGAAGAACTAACAGGAAACGTTGCGAGTGAAACACGGGGGCGCGAGGGCAAGGTCAGATGGCGCTGGAACTGGGAGCAAGGAGGGCATAGGAGGGAAAGACAGGAGAAGATGAAGTTGAGGCATAGAGGGGAGGAGCCATGGTGCAGGAGAAAGGAGAGCGTGAGTCACAGAAGAACTGTGGGAGGGGGAACAAGGAGACAGATGGACGGACGCGAAGAAGAGAAAGGGGAGGGGAACAGAGAGGCAGGAGGAGTAAAGGTAAAGGGCAGGTTGTGGGGGGGGGGGGGAGGGGCGCAAAGAAGGCTAACAGGACAGAGAAGCACATGGAGGGGTGGAGTGAGGCGCGTGCGCCTGTGCGCGTAATCGCAAGCTGGTGGCAGGGGAAAAGCCTTTGGTTTGGTAGCACTTCGAAATGCCACTGACTAAATGTCTCGGTCAGACCAGCGCATGCGCTGGATCAGGTGAGACCTAAGAAGCATTAGTATTTGCTACGCCAATGGCTCACATTTTCAGTAATGGGAGACCTATTACTTTGCAAATGCTTGTTCTACTTCACTTGTGTAACCCTTTCAGCATTAAGGCTGCTCCAGAAAGGTATGGACACTGGGAATTTGACATTAGGGCACTCAGGCACAGATATACTGACATGGGTCACCTGGTGATAGACATTGACAATGGGACATTAACATGTAAACAGTGTGTCAATGCGACCGATGAGGACCAATTGTGAACAAGTAAAAATTTGAGGCTTTTGCTCTGTGTTGGTAGCACCATCTATGACCGCAAACTTGAGACTTGTTAGAGAAGGGGCAATTATGGGCATCTGACATTGAATGTCCTACAGAACATGGACCGCATAACGTACTAGCTAAATTCCTGGACCATTCTGCACTACAAAAAGGGCACCTAGAATTATGCAGCTAAAAAAATTTTCCTCAACAGAATCCCAGTTTTATTTTTCTACATATTTTCCCGTCTGCACAACACTTCGATGGCAACAAAAAGTGTGGATCCAATAGATAAAAGCCTTTAAGGAATGGAGAAGTGGAAATTATGACCACATGGTGTGAATACTACTAATGGACGTAAAGAATATTTTATTCGCAACATTTTCACATTGGGCGCTAATTAAGGTTTAAACTGTAAAATCATAAAATATTTTAGAATGCTCTCAAACGTTCTGCATTTTAAAGATCTTTCGAATGATAATGCCAAATATGCAGAATATAGCATTTCTTAATGTGGTGGATTCTTGTTGGAATGGGGCGGGGTCTTCCTTATGATCTCAAAAATAACCAAACACTTAGTTCTGGGAAACGGTACTGAATAGCTACTGAGAGCCATGGTATAAAAATATACATCTTATTAGAAAACGTTTGTACATGTACATTCGTGTTCTGTGAAGTGAGACATTTCAATCTGGGAGGGTGAGATGGCAGTTTTAACAACATTTGGTAGGGATTCCACAAAAGAATAATTTATGGTTAACCGAGTTCTAAATAGTACTTGCAAAATGTCATAGCATTCTTTATTAAGAATCCAAGTTCCTAAAGCATGGAGGTCAACTTCGTATCAACCATGGCAACTTCGTGTCCTACCACACAAAAGGCAAAAATAAAATGCCTTCAATCTCACAACATGCCATGTAATTTACATTATATTCTACATAGTTCAATCCACCAAGAAACAATTGGTGACTAAATACGAAATATCGCCTCACAGCGGCCCCTTCCACTATATTAGATAAAGCCACAGGAAGGTGGTGATACCCGGGGCTAAAAAGACCTTAGAAGCCCCCTCTCCCCCTTGCACCAACTCCTTCTCTTAATGTATGCCACATGCCCTCCGGACCTGGTCAACCAGGGGGTTATAGTGTAAATAACCGTTAAAGACCACGCTCTGTTGGTTCCCCCCTCAATTTTGTCCTGAATTCAGATCCACCAGTGATTTCACTCCAAATTTAAGGGGAAATTGTTTTTAACCAACCTCTGGCAGGGTCCCTGTGGCAGCCCACCACCAGACATCGGGGGTCAGGGTACTCCTACCCCCCCCTATTCTTTATTTTTAATGTTTACTTGCAACTCGAGTGAGTCAGTGCCAAAACGGCTGCAAACACTTCCTGGTTGAAGAGTTAGTAGCCAATCAGATTTCAGCACTGGGACTATCCGATCCAAAGATTCACCGCCGCCCCCCCCCCCCACCCCCCCCACCCCACCCCACCCCCCCCCACCTCACCCAACCAGAGATCTACAAATGTGTTGGTTTTTTAAGTCTAACACTACTGAGCGGATTAGCACCAAATCACAACAAGCATTTGCGATGCAATAGGTCTCGCATTATTAAAAGTTGGAGCTTCTGGCATTGTAAAGGACGCAATTTTTAAATTAGATTTATTGTTTGCAGTGGAGTGATGATTGACATATATGCAATTTCACCACTGCAGGAGACAATCGGAAGAGCACATAAGGAATAACTACCTGAATATTATATGCATGCTAAAATTGAGAGCATTACGTTACAAGCAGCTAGCTAGGCAGGGTGCTGCGAAAGAGGCTTTATATGCAATAGTCAGCCAACTGAGAGCTCTTGCACTCAAACCACCAGGCTAACACATGCCCATGTGAGACAGCGGAAGAGGCCTTTCAGCAATGTGAGCATCTGCACCCATAGACATGAGACTTGAGGGACCCTTAAGAGGTTTGTCCTGGCGAAGGTTTGCTGTAGTTCAGCTTAACCAAGGCCAACACAAAGAAAAATGTCCAAGCTTGACCCAAGTGGTTATCTAAAAGTTAGTCACCATAAGGATTCTGCATATAATGCAGCACAAATAGTTGACATCCTTATGGGACCGAATGACATGCAGATCACTTTGCTATTAAAGGTCATAATTAGTGCATTATGGGGAAATACAAAATATACACTTATGCTGCATCTATAAAATAAACCAAGCATTAGCAAAATAAAACAAGAGCAAGTCCTAAAACAAGTGGGTTATGCTTGCTGAAATGACTCTACAACCTGGGACTTGATCACCTTCCCAGTACATGCTTTGGATAGTACAATGAAGTCAAAGACCCCTTTCCTCTCCCCTTATATATTAACTGATTTGAGGATTCCTTGGGCGACAAATCAAGACTTATTGTACGATCATGGGTCTTTAGGATTCTGTTCGTATTATCACCACACAGAAATTGGTCAAAGTTCGAGAAATGACCAGAATCAGGTTCCTCTAATCCACATACTGTATTGTCTGCGATAGGACATAGTCTTAAAATAAAATCCCCTCTCCACAATATAACAAATCACATTTGTATCTGTTATTATTGCCTCAAAGCTGAGGCAAGGGAGCGAATAATGTGTGTATTACTAGAAGCAAAGTTATTATGCTAAAAATGTAGTGGTTCACCACTCAATGGCAGACAAATAATTTCAAGAAAGGGGAGTCTAGATAGGTCTATTATCTTAGCTGCCAGTGTGACACTTGTAAGGGATAAGAGGGCCCCACTATGATGGCCTGAAAGCCATAGTGGCAGGTGAGAAAACCATGCAAAAACACATTTATGTGCACAGTAGATACCATCTAGGTCTCCCGTAGACAAACAATATGCTACTTGGATATTAAAGACAATCTATTGTTAGCAGTTTGTTACTCAATCCCACAAAATTCCAAGAGAGAAGGGACATATATGCTGGAGAGTCCGTTCCAGTGCAATCATTTGAAGCTCGACTATGTTCTAAAGATTGCTTAAAGTTATTGGGGACAATGCACATAGCATCTATAGGACAAACCTGGGCAATGTCAGCTGGGGAGGCTGCTGGAAGAACAGTAAGCTGGGTAGCAATGTCCTTGGAAGGCAAGCCTGTCACGGAATCAGTGGGGGTCAGCTGATTATCAGTATCTTTACAGTACAAAAGGGGGTGGTGATGGACGGAGCATCAGAACCAATCAAACACTCACACCCAGTCAACAGATCTGGGTTTGATCCATCACCGTTCTTTAGCCCACTCTGCCACCCCAGTTCAGACATGGCCATATGCAAATCAGTCTGACCCTGTGCCTCATGGGAACAGTCCAGCCCGAACTGCCAAGCCATGCCTTCCCTGGACTGGAAACAAGCTTCCTAGGACCGGTTTCTGGCATTTCAGCCGTCTTCAGCCAGGCTTGCTTGAATCCAGTGGCACAGTGAGCAAGGGACTCGCGTCTGAGCATACCCTGCCAACTTATGGTGAACAAAGCAGTACAAAAGGGGGTGGTGATGGACGGAGCATCAGAACCAATCAAACACTCACTTTGGTTTTGCTTTGTTCGCCATAAGTTGGCAGGGTATGCTTAGACGTGAGTCCCTTGCTCACTTTGCTACTGGATTCAAGCAAGCCTGGCTGAAGACGGCTGAAATGCCAGAAACCGGTCCTAGGAAGCTAGTTTCCGGTCCAGGGAAGGCATGGCTTGGCAGTTCGGGCTGGACTGTTCCCATGAGGCACAGGGTCAGACTGATTTGCATATGGCCATGTCTGAACTGGGGTGGCAGAGTGGGCTAAAGAACGGTGATGGATTAAACCCAGATCAGTTGACTGGGGGTGAGTGCTTGCAATGTTCAACACTCCGTCCATCATTTCCTTTGGTTTTGCCATCAGTATCTTTACCCTGTGTTCTGGCATCAAACGCTATATGTCGTAGAGCGGATCTCCGCACCTTATGGCTGGCCCTAGGGCAGAGAGTGTAGGTATTACAGTTAGCCATGATGGATAATGTTTTTATAATGCTAGCATTTTCCTCTGAGGGAGTGTTAATGGCTAAGGAAGCAGAGCCATCAAGTCATCAATTTCTTCAAGTACAGCAAAACGGTTGTGGGTGGGCATAGAAAAGATACTACTATGCCCAAGGTTCTGGGAGACATAAAAAGTAGAATGGTTACTGCTTGTTTTGTAGTAATAGCCAGGGGGGCCGGATATATCCTTTGAAGGAGCCCCTGCAGACCACCAAATCAATGCAAAATGTACCTCACCAATTGTGGGTCACATTAGGTAATTACGCCACAATCGCCTGATTGCAGCTTAACATTCTTTCCACCCAATACACTCTTCGGAGGCCAAAGATTTCACTTGCAAATGTGTTGCCCCTAACAAATCTGATGGCAGAGCTGAGCCAATGCGTCACCTGAGGGGTGGTTTTAATTTGAGCTGGGCACAAAGGAAGTACTTTATTCAGGACAACAAAAAATGGAGTACACTGGAGGGAGCTGCATGGTATGAAGAAAACCGTTTCCACCCATGTACAGAGGAGAAATGTTAATAGATGAGGGAGAATTAGCACTAGGTTGTTGGAAGGGATCCTCTGTAATGCGCCGATTTGGAACATCCACAGCAGCTGTATTAGCAAGATTGGGACCTCTGCCAGCAGACTGGATACCCTTAGTGATTGAGTTCAGAGCCACAGTCTGTGGAACAAAGTTGAGGACCCATGTCCGTGGGCGGGCCTGAGCACATGTGCCAACAGCTCTTTCAGTGTTTTGTTGATACTTTACACTCTAATAAGTCTCACATTTAACTCCAGAGGTACTGCATTTATGAAAGATGCAGCAATGACAGTCATTGTTACAGACAACATTTAAGGCAGGCCTCAAGTTCATGCAGAAAACTTGTAGTCTGTCCAAATGCAGTGTTCAAGTACTCTCAAATCATGCTCAGAATGCCAAACGAGGTATGCCCCGATAGCCCCCATATGTCCTTGCAGCGGAAGAACATGAAGACGGAGGCGGGAGGAAGGAAGCACTGCCCCAGGGGTTGTAGGTCATCTTTGGGCAGGAAATGACTGGTGGCGAGACCTGCTCGTGGCGTCACCTGGAGCTGAGCGGGCAGAGGGAGCGATGCCCTGCTACAGGGCCTGTGCCAGGGGGCCATGGAGGAGCGAGCCCCTGCTGCAGAAGAAGCTGAGCCGGGTGTGCGTCAGCTGGGGGTATGGGTGAGGTACAGCCGCAGCTAGGGAGGGGAGATGGGCATGGGGAAGAGGGAGACTGTCCCTCCGCAAGGGGGCAGTGTGCCCAGCTTCTCTGGACGATAAGAAACTCCACGCAGAGGGGTGCAATGGGCAAGAGGGGAAGACAGGGCAGCGGGACCACTAGTCAGGAGAACAGGTGCAGCACGGCTCAAGGGTAGAGGGGGAGCAGGAGGGAGGACAGCAGGAACTACAGGGTTTAGGGGTGGAGGGGCAGCTGCAGCAGGAGGGAGTAGAACAGGTGCAGCACAGCTCAAGGGTGGAGGAACTGCTGAGCAGGAGGGAGCAGAACAGGTGCAGCACAGCTAAAGAGTGGAGGGGATGCTGCAGGCCGAGGAAAGAGAACAAGTGCAGCACGGCTCTAGGGTGGAGGGCACCTCCAGCAGGAGGGAGCAGAACAGGTGCTGCAGGGTTCAAGGGTGGAGGGGCAGCTGCAGCAGGAGGGAGGAGAACAGGTGCAGCACGGCTCAAGGGTGGAGGGGCAGGAGGAGAGAGAACAGGTGCTGCAGGGTTCAAGGGTGAAGGGGCAGCTGCAGCAGGAGGGAGGAGAACAGGTGCTGCAGGGTTCCAGGGCGGAGGGACAGCTGCAGCGGGGCACTGTAGAACAGATGCAGCAGGACTTCGAGATGGAAGGGCAGCTGCAGCATGGTACTGGAGAACATGCGCAGCAGTGCTCAAGGGTGAAAGGGCAGGCGCAGCAGGAGGGCGTGAATCTGGCACCACAGGGCTTAGAGACGAAGAGGCTCCTGCACCCGGAGTCAGAGGTGGAGAGGCGCGTGCTGCAGACCAAATATCTCAGGACAGAAGAGCAGGAGCAGACACTCTGGTTAGGAGAGCAGAGGCATCCGAGCAGAGAGGAGGGGGGTGAAAAGGAGCCCGAAGAGGAGGGATAGCTATGAGCTGCGATAAAAGAGCGCTAGAGCAGGAAGCGCTGAAGAGACTGCAGAGCACCGATGGGACAGACGAAGGACAAGGAAACCCCCTGCACTGGGCCAAGGACCAGGGTGACACCCTGTGGGAGCTGACGGGCTCGAGCAATGAATCCAGTCACATGACCTGCTTCCTTACGAGTGACAACATCCCAGAGGTAAGCATGAGGTCAGTGGGTACCGCACCTCCCAACGTCCAAGGCCGAATCCGGAGGAGATTGCTGCTTTTCAGAAAGGTGCAGCAGTGAGCTAAACGCTCGTCGCTGTCTGCTGTAATCAGTTGTTCCCGAGTTCGACTCCAATAAAACCAGTCTATCCTTCCGCGGCAACAGTGCTGTTAAACTGAGTAGTAATACAAAGACCTGTTACTAACAGCGCATGGAATGATAAAAAAAAAAAAAAAAAAAATAAAAAAAAAGCCCGCTAGTGGTGCGCGCACGCGCCACTAAGTCATGTGCTTTCAATTATCGTACCCGTGTCTGGGCACGATAATTGAAACCACATGGCCTATTGGTGTCCATTACGCGCACCAAGCGCGTAATAGATACCAATAGGCGATGGGCGGAGCAATGCACCCGCCTTTGGCCAATTGCCTGCAGTCTTTTATAAAAAGACGCACACAAAGGCCAATGGGGTAGCACAAAAGGAATCGCACACGCACGAGCATGTGCGATTCCTAGGTCAGCGCTAAATCCCTGTTTTTCACCTACTACATGTCTCGCGGTGCGCGAGCACTGCTCCGCAGTGCAACGTTCGGCACGAGATCTAAAAAGCACGCTTCCTGGAACCGAGAGATAGATTTCTGCCAAATTTTGTGCAATTCCATCCAGCAGTTAAGGCTGTAGTTGTAATTAAAATCCATATGGGAGCCAACATGGTGAAATGAATCTCCTGCATCTCCCTACTATCACATCCAGCAAAGGTCTTCGAGAAACGAATCAACTACCAGCTCCTACACCAAGCAATGCAGATTCGGGCCCAGCCATACTACTGAAACAGCACATTTCTCGCCGCCACATACAACATCCAGATGAGCACATCAGACATGGCAGGCCTCATTCTCCTGGACCGTTCTGCGGCATTTGGTACAGGCTCACACCCCATCCTCCGTCGGGTGCCTGCACAAGAAAGGCAGTGGCAGCTGCTAGCAGAGAAAAGTGGTGATGCAGCGCAGCGATTTAAAAAAAATAAACCAAAAAAAGGACGTACCTGCCGCCTCGGTGCTCTTCCCGATACACAGGCTCCCAGACTCCCCAGCGCCAAACCAGACGATACTCATGCTCGTATTACCCAGCATGAGAGAAGCGGCGGGATTGGCTGGAGTGGGCTAGTTTTAAGCTTCAACAAGGACCGAGAGCCTATGCCTGCTACTCTCCATGCAACAGCATGGAAATAGCATAGTGCACATGTCGATTTGGCTGTCCTAAGATACCTGGCCAAACAGTCATGTACACTTGCAGTGCCCTGTGTGTCAGAGGATGGCCACACACAAGTCTGTATTGTAAAATAAAATGGCAATAAAGCAGTTTTCCTCATTGCTTTATCATTTTATTTTACATGTTTTCATGCAGTGAGGCAACGCTCCTCTGACATAACGAAGGGTCCACAATTAATCCATGGACCAGCTTTCCACTGGATCTGCTTCTTCTCAATGGATAAAACGCAAGCTGTCAGCCTGAAACCTTACTCCTCGGAAGCCCACAAACTCATCAACGGAATGCCTCAAGGTTCATCACCCCACCCTCTTCAACGCATACATGATTCCGCTGGCCAACGCCATCTGCACACACATCAGCATCCTCTACCATCAGGACGACATGCAACATACTCTCCATCACAGAGAAGTCCCCGAACACAAGAAACAAGTTAGCAACCTGCATGACCTAAGTCAGTAATTGGATGAAAGCCAGCTGTCTCAAGCTAAACATCGACAAGACCCAATTGGTGATTTTTTTTTCCAAGAACACTTGAATCATGGGACTCTAAATGGGGGCTGGTCAAACTGATCCTCATCCACACCAGGAACCTCCGAATAATCAACAGCAAACTGGATATGACAGTACACGTCAACGCCGTCACTGCATTCTGCATCCACACAATGAAGAGGAAGATAATCTTCTAATGGCTCCCAAACTACACTAGAATAATGGTCACTCACACCCTAGTCACCAGCAAGCTGAAATGAGGAACACCCACTAATCTGGGAATCACCAAGCAACTCACTTGAAGAGTGCAAGCTTTCCAGAACTTGGCAGCCCGACTACTCCTCAACCTCTCAAATAGAACTTGCATCACACCTAAGGGAGATACTGGCTCCAGATGCACAAATGCAGTAGTTTCAAACTACACACACACACACACACACACACACAGCAGTAAAAATCCTAGGCCCACCTAGCTGAACAGTCACATCTCCTTCCACCATCCATCTCCACAGGACTGCTACTCTCACACATCCCACTCATACAGAGAGCCAGAACAGGAGGACAGGCCTCCCACTTCACATCAGAGCCGCCTCCTCTCAAATACCGCAAGAAGCTGAAGACCCAGCTTTTCAACTAACCAACCTACCATAAAGAGGGCTAGGCACACACTCAACGGCAGGATAACCTCGCAGGTGATGGTGCGCTTTACAAATGCACAACAAAGTCAGGGCATTGTGGGTCACATAGGTGTGATGGCGGTAGAGTAGCAGGACCTTTCAAGCTTGTGATCCACAATCTCCAGCAAAGTAACTAGTCTTCTTTGAAGACCACCCCCCCCCCCCCCCCTTAAGCTTCCTCTAATGGTTTATTCCTACTGGCCCCTTTTTTTGATTGCCCTACCAGGGTATCACCCACAGAAGCCACAAACACTACTGCTAGGATAAGGGGATGCAAGTGTCCATGTTGGCGAATGGGCAAGGCCTGTACCCATGCAATTGTAATAGCATTTATATAGCGCTTGCTGCCCTGAAGCGGTATCAAAGCACTTTTTCCAGCAAGTAGCACACTACCCCAGAACCCATAAAGTATTAGTGGTGAATTAGGATAGTGAAATATGAAAGAAATTGGAGTGGTGGATATGCGATTTATTTGGATTGAGAAGGATAGTGGAGAAATAGAAGGGAAAAGGTTTGATTTATATAGCGCTTGCTACAAGTGATTGTGTTGAAGTGCTTTTTCAGCAAGTAGAACACTACTCCGGAACCCATAGAGGATACTGTGTGACACAGGACATCACACAGTAGATGCACTGGAATGACCATCTAGGGAATTCATTTTATAAGCTTGAAGCAAGCAGCCAGATAAACAGGGAGGGACTGCAGCCAGGTAGGAGACCAAGCTAGGACAGGCCTATAAACTTCAAGCCAAAACTGCACTTGCAAACAAGCAACAGGATGGTTAATGGGGAGACACTGCAAACTCTTGAATTTCCAATCTTATTACACCTCACAGGTCCGCAACAAGAAAACTTTGGTGGGTGCTGCACTCTAAAAAAATAACATAATCCAAGATGACGAAAACAACTGCTTGAAACCGAAGGCACAGGGGATGCGAGGGTTGAGGTTCTGAACGAACACACACACACACACACACACACACCTTACAACCTTCAGGAACAGAGACTGGAGATACATTGGATGCTCTATTAGATGCCCTCAGAACTACCAGAACACAAAAATTACTCAATGTGTAGATCTGAAGCTACTGTAGGATGATCAGAAGAAAAACGTCAGAATGAAGCCACTACCTTGGAGCTATGGATTTAAATGGTAGAGCTAACAAAGGGGATTAGATTTCTTTAATATAGAGAGCGGAGCACTCCGTAACCCACTCAAGAAGAAACAATACCCAAGTGGTTGCTCTGCCAAAGACTGAGGTCAACAACTTGATCGCATTGATTGACCAGTGACTCCAGAAGGGGGGTCAAACTTTATGCACAGGAAAGGGCGTAGAGGGGTGGCGTGGTCTCCGCGGTCAGGGTTCAACCTAGGCAAGTAGTGGCAAGACTACTGATCTACCAGACTAGGGTTATCAGCTCCAGACAGCACAAGAAAAATACTATTAGATGTTGACGTTTTTACGGTCACGATCTTACTGAACGTCCAGAAAAAGTCTTTGATGTCAACGGAAGGCTTTGCATGATGGAGGTAATATATACTTTCATGTCCCCTGTCTGAATAATCATGGCAGAAAACAATCCCTTCACAGATACCTAGGAGGCCTGGGACGGTCTTGAGACCCAAGTACGGCTCAGATAGATTAGCAGGTTCCAGCCACAATGAAGCAGAACCGCAACAAATAAAATACAGATCTTCAAGATGACCTACGCAACAGATGCAGCAATGTAAAGAGAAAGCAATGGCAGCATCCCTTCAAGTCTTCACCAAAAGTGAGCCCGCTCTGGAGGTAAGGAGGATAAAACTGAGCACTCGCAGAAGTTTGGAACCGAACGAAGAATGCTAGATTGGTCCCCTATATGAGGAGGTAGGGATTATGCCTGCTTCCACCTACAATAAAGCAGAGGAAATGTGGAGGTGAAGAGGGCTGTGGATGGCCCAGTCTGGCTGCTTGAGTGAACCATCACATCAGGGTCATACAGCTGCAAGTAAGTCGGTGCTACTTAAAATCAGTGTTTTTTCCATGACTCGTAAATGAAGATTCCGATGTTATACTTTATATTGCAAAATGAACACTTACACATGGTGTTGAACTGACAATCACTTCCTTGGCAAAAGCACAAGCGCCTGGCGCTCGAGGCCGTGAATCTTCTACTTTGAGCAACGTTGGATTGAAAGGCACCTCCAGCCAAGCTTACTATGATGCTGGCTGCATGTCCCAGAGAGGTCCCTCACATACCTTTCCAGCTGTGATGACCTCCCATGCCAGCAACAGCTGTTTCAGTCTCAAAGCTGCACAAAAGCTCTTCCTCCGCGTTTGCCTCATCTTGATCACTGTACTGCGGTTTGGAACGGCCATTAAGCCCCATGCAGTTAATGCTATAAGTGAAGCATGATGCTTGAAAAAAACGGCATTTGCCAAACATTTCCCCACCCCTACTTAGTTTGGTGGTCACCCCAAGTCTCCCTTTCGTGGTCCATTTAAATTCCATCCAGTTTGGGCCAATGTTCCTAGTGCAGCACGGTTATTTATAACACTATGCAACTCATTCAACATACTCATGGCTGCGGGCCAACAACACGAGGGCAAATGAGATTACACACTAGACACCAGAAGACTCCAAAGTCCAGGGTAGCGCCTGGTACAGTCACTTTCAGAAATGCAAATCGCAACAGGATGACAACACTGCAGCCGCCATTACAAAACACCATGGAAATGGGTAACGAGGCAGAACATGCATTTGTTCACATTCCCAAACCGACAGATTGTGTAGCCCACTCATCCGATGAAATAGTGACCTAGAAAGTAAACACCGCCTGAAGCCATTCTGTGCCAAACCTCGTCGCCAGGATCAATACAGACTCAATGTGGGCTAATAACACAAGTGCACGCTTTAGATCCAATGCTTTTACATTGTGGAAGAATCCAGACAAATTGCAATTAAAACGGATCATATATGTAGGAGCACAACACGTTCACCACCACAAGAAGGTTTTGGTGTCCAAGCAAATTCAACATAGATTTTGCACATTAAAATGTTAAACATTCAAAACAAAGCGGTTAAAAAAAAAAAAAAAAAAAACCTCTTCACACTATGCTCGATTTACATTTTATTTTTTTATAAACCAAATTACCAATTGAAAAAGGGAAGCGGCATCGCTTTTTGTTTTAGGCCCATGCAAATGTAGTGTTTCATTTAAGCTCATCTGCTGTCAGACAGCCAAAGATGCTAATGCCACTTGAGGGTAAGCTAATTACAAGATCCGTTTATGCCCGAGGACAACTGAAAACATCCTTCGGTAAAGTATAAAACGCATGCAAAGAGAAGTGGCAATGCATAATAAACAGAAAACAATTCAGACAGACTCTCGCGCGCATAAACGCAGTTTAAGGCTGCGTAAGTAAATAGACAGGTCGGCTCCAAACGCGTGAAACTCTTACCTGCCTCTTCGGAGAACTTCACAATTCCAACATAGCTGGAAATCCACGGATTCCTGAACATGGTCCTGCTGCACGCACACAAATCGCCGCCAAAAAAACACCCACAAATACTACGAGGGCAGGAGCTAATCGCGAGGGAGCCGGCGCCCCTGGCACGTCGGCGGCTGTATTAGGTCGAGATCTGTCATGGCTCTGCGCTGGGCGGCCACCCTCTTGCCTCCCAGGAAGTACAGAGCATGCATAGTAATGGGCTGCAAACTGGGGCAGCTCATGCCGCTAATCAGATTAGCCGCAGAAATTAGGCATTTCAAACGCGGGCGCAGATTGGATAAGAGCTACTGGGGCTTTGCGCTATTAGCGCTCCACCCGGTCTAAATCATAGCAGATGTTGCTGAGGGGAGACACCGTAGTGCCCCAACAACCCGCGCAGGAAAATAACAATTCACTCCCAAGAGGTTTGTGTGTTCTGTTCCCGAGTCACTGCTTATCAGTAGAGTGCAAAGATTTCCTGAAGAGAAAGCACAAGTCAGTTTATGAGCTGCAGAGGGTTGGCTTACAGCTACATTATTTCACGAGGCCCAAAACAGTTCCAAATGCCGAGGTTTATTGTCAACATATGAGGAAAATTATAAGGGGGTGGGAGGAAGACAATGAAACGCACATTGAGGGGGATCCATATATTCTCTTATTACGAGACACAATGGGCTGCTTCCATTTTCGAAGTACATTCCAGATGTCATTTAAAAAAGGGAAAAAAAAAGTTAAGCCAGAGATCAGCTCAAAGGGTAATAAATGTATTTCTCAGTTCGATGTGCATTTCATTGTATAAAATTGAGGGAAACCTAGACATGGGAGGTTGGGGCGGGGTGCGTGGGAAGCATGTCAACATTCCAGTTTCCAGGACCTGGTTATACTTACATAATTGAACTACGCAAATAGTTCGACAGTAACATTTCAGACTGTGCGAAGTACACATGCAGAAGCCAGGCCAAAGTACAGATGGGAATGATTTATGGACCGAGCTGTCGGAAAAGCCAGATTACTGTACTCTAACAAAAGGAAACTTGCGAAAATAAATGGGAACTGGGTAAGTGGTGGGAATAAGGAGGATAAACAGACTGGGGTGGAAAACTAAAAATATTAAACCATTTAGAGCTACAGAATTGTTAATACTGTACAATTCTATACAACCATGGTCTGCTATAAAAATAAAATCCCACTCTAGAGTACGACGCAGGAATGAATCAACTGTAGCTGTAGGATCGGCTTCTATGGTTACCCCCACTTATTTTGCTAGATGCAATGCAGTTTATCGACTAGTCTGACAGGGATCCTGCTAATCAGGGCCCCAGTCAATCTGCTTTCTCCTTAAATTGTTGGTTTCAGAACTTGGGTACACCCCAGGTTGGATACTGGGGTACCCTGGTCAGTCCCTAGTATATGATACCCATGTACCCAGGGCATAGGTACCCCAGAGTTCTCCCATGGGCTGAAGCATGTAGTATGCCACCCATTAGACCATTCAAAAGGGAAATACAGGCCTACCATTGCAGCCTGTGTAAGATGGTGCTTGCACCACTTACTAAAGATATAGGTTTACTATATCTAAAGGTCACTGCACTTAAAACCTATAAATCACCCCTATAACAGGTCTTTACAATCGTGAAGGCAGGGTGCTTGGTTTTAAGTGAGAGGGTGTCCCTGCATGAGCAGGACACCACTACAGCCTACTGAGTCCATTCTCCCGGGTTGTCAGTGAAGCAGCCATATACTATATAGAGGGGCACCATGTAATTCCACGATGACCGTATCGAAAACGGCTGCAACGAATCCGGTCATGTTTGGTATCAAACATGTTGGAATCCTACCCACACACTAAACTGTGTGGAGGTATGATTCCAAGCACTGGGAGAGCCCTCCGTTAGGCTCTCTGTTCCTGGTACCAGCCTACTAGACCCGGACAGCAAAAAAATGGTTGCTGCCGACCAGCAACACATTTCTGCCCGCCTCCTGCTGCTGAGCCAAGCTCGGGCAGAGGAAGTACTGGAAGC
This sequence comes from Triturus cristatus, assembly GCF_964204655.1. Lineage (NCBI taxonomy): Eukaryota > Metazoa > Chordata > Amphibia > Caudata > Salamandridae > Triturus > Triturus cristatus. The sequence continues at coordinate 439,373,750 of NC_140593.1, read as the reverse complement.
ACTTGCTCCAAACTGAGGGCACAAAATAGAGAGCAAAAGTGTAAACACATTAGCGGACGTGAGGCCACATGTACAAAAACTTAGTAACTGCAATTTCTCCAATCGCAATTAGGAAATCACAATTCATAATGTACAAAAAACATTTAAAATTAGCGATTTATAGTGGGGCTCCATATCAACCTAGATCATATACATTAAGGTTGCAATTTGTGACCCACTACATATCGCTCCGGTCATCTGTACTTTTTTTAAAATTATATATATATATATATATATATATATATATATATATATATATATATATATATATATATATATATCTCCTACTGGCAGTCACCAGTAGGTAGTTATAGTTAGGACCACGTTTCCATAGGAAATCCGCAACATTCTATTTTGAATAACTTTGGCGCCGGTCGTCGAATCCTCGCGAATTTTTCAAAATAGGTGGGGCGCTACGCTCCGCTCCTACCCTGAAAGTCTCGGGGGGATTCATCAAGCGGGGGCGGAGATAAAAGGGGGGTCCCAAAACGCGTTTTTCCCATGCATTTTTCCATAGGACCTTTAGACAGAGCTACAGCCCGAACGGCTGAACAGAATTTAATGAAATTTGGCAGAGAGGTAGTCCCCAGGTCAAGGAAGTGCCTTTTGTAGGTTTGGTGTAAATCTGTTCAGTAGATTCTGAGAAAATAGCATTTAAATCAATATATATATCTGTGGCAGCTTACGGTGCGCTTACAGTGCGCGTACGGTGGCGTGCGCGAGCTCACATCTGATTGGCTGTTACATCTTAGTAAACATTCGAATCGGAAGAAAGGAGGAAGTGTCGGCCGCCATTTTGTCACTCGCACTGTCAGGGGGGTGAATAAAAAAAAGGTGGACAATGTGAAAAGGGGGCAGGCTCGACAGTTCCTGACCCCCCTAGCCTTGGTCAGGGGGTCCTAGAAGGACCCTCAAGGGCAAAAATGAAATGTTTTTTTTTTTTCGAAAAATCGCAGAATGCGCGTAGCGTACGCGCACGGTGTAAACTGCTAAATTCCGCGAAATTCACGGAATTACGCATACCGTGCGCGCACGGCAAAAAAAAATTTGCAAAAAGGAAAGCTTAAAAAAAAATAAAAAATTGTGAGGTAAGGTTGGCTCTTATAAGAGCCGTTGGGTTAATACAGGGATAGAGGAAAGAAAGAATGGGAATATTATAAGCGTCTACAAACATGCTGGTCTATCTTATTGTTAATAAGGGGAAGACTGATCTCCCCATAAACAATAAGACCACCACATCTTGTACACCTCATTTCAACCCTCCCAAATCGAGGGTTAATGTCCACAGGAAAAGAAGAAGGTGATGCTCCCACCTCAGAGGAAGGGCTCAGCTGAGCTGCCGATGATGTACTCGGCTGAGCATCTGAGGTTGGGCTCTGGTGACTTACTGAAGAGTTTTCTCCAGTATGTCGAGCAAAGGTCCTGGGATGTCTATCCTGCAGGTGTCTTTTCATAGAGTGATTTCCAAAGGAATATTTCTTCCTTGGATTTCCTCTAGATAAAACACGGCCACAAAGTGTGCAAGTGACCAATTGAGCATTCACCTTTTTCTCCCCCTCTGGAAAAGTAAAATACTCCCATACAAAAGAAGTCTTTTGTTTCCTCCTTCTCTGGATCATGGTGGTGCTGCTGGCCTCACTCTCAGAAGAGCTCTGCTGTTCTGCCATTGTATCCCAATGTCAATCCAGCTCCTTCTCCTAAGGGATCTCAAGCAGTAATGAGGGGAATGGGTGTGGTGTTTGAAGTTTCTGGAACTGAAAGTAATTTCAACCAATGAAAAGTGTTCTTTGTGGATCACATGACCTACCATGCGCGCTCCGCAAGCTCACGGTACGCGCTCGTAAACAAGTACGCATGCGCAAACGTGACGCTTACGGAGCGCTTACGGAGCGCGTACGTAAGATGCGCATGCGCATTACACGCCCCTGCGTAACCGCGAAGTTGCTTCCGCGTGTACGCGTACGTCACGCACGTAGGCGCGCTGTACTTATGACGTGCTGAGCACGTAGCGTCAGCTTACGGTACGCGTATCCTATTACGTACGCGCACTGTACTTATGACGTACGGAGCGCGTACCGTCAGCTTACCGTACGCGCACGGAAAAAATGCATAAAAAAAAAAAAACCTTTCCATAATGCAGGATATAGTACATATATTACTTTATACATAGGTTTACAAAAAATGTCCAAAAAAAAAATTTGCATTTAAAAAACCGTACAAATTCACTGAAAAAACCATGGGTTTCACACACGTTATAGTTAGGAATTAGCATTTGAAAAACCTTGCAAATTCACTGAAAAAACCATAGGTTTCACACGTTATAGTTAGCTGGAAATTTTACTGATAAAAAACCAATGAAATTCCCCCGTTATAGTTAGTGCAGGCAACTATAACTCACGCGACCGCAATCTTCTGCTGATGACATGTGTCTTTATGAAAAAAAAATATTTGTAATATATGTATAGCTAAAAATTTATGGAAGAAGACATGGGCAAATAAGTGTCTAAATACAGTATTAGCATCAGCAGAGGATTGTGGTCGCGTGAGTTATAGTTGCCTGCACTAACTATAACGGGGGAATTTCATTGGTTTTTTCAGTAAAATTTCCAGCTAACTATAACATGTGTGAAACCTATGGTTTTCTCAGTGAATATATATATATATATATATATATATATATATATATATATATATATATATATATATATATATATATTAGCCCATTTTCCTTGAAGGAAAATGGGATGTGTTAACCCCTTGCATGCCCGCCCCTTTCCCCGCCCAGTGCCGCGCTTTGTATTAGCGGGCGGAGTTCATGACGAGCTGGACTCGTCATGGGCACAGCGCCACCGCAGCCCATGACGAGTCCAGCTCGTCATGGGCACTGAAGGGGTTAAAGAAAAAAAAGAAATGTTTACATTTCATCTGTTAAGACCAGGCAGTGGTCCATGGAACCACTGCCTGCTCTTAAAATAATTTTTGCACATTCGCCAAGTGGAAGGGGTCCCTTGGGGACACCCTTCCGATTTACGAATGGTTTACTACATCCTTCGAGGAAGTGGTAAAGTATTAATGCTTTGCGACTAGAACTCGGTGGCAAAACATGAATACACATCACTGCGATTCAGTATGTGGAAGGGACGCCCTAAATACACTTCTTTCAAATACTGAATTGCTAAACAAAACTGCAATTCAGTAACAGTTACAGAATCTCAATTTGGCATTTGTACACTACAATGTTTTTTTTTGCGGTCGCAAAACCGCTCGATTCTGCTAATCGGGCTGTTGGATACCTCAAAAGAGACTTGTACATATCGCCTAGAGTGTGAACGTTAGCTTGGCGCACACACAACATGAAATCAAGAATTGTGTTCTGCCCGCCCCCAACACCGCCTTAGTTCACCCCTGGCTGAATTCTTGGAAGCACACGGTTTACTGGATATATGGTGGTTCCAAAACCCACATCAGAGACAATCTACTTTTCTTTCAGGGGCTCACAATAGCCTTTCACGCATAGACTACATAATCACTGCAATGGATAACATGGGGAGGATTGGAGCAGCCTCACATTTGCCCAGGGGGAGAGGGGGGGGATCTCCGATCATTTCCGGTGATGGCGGAGATTCGATCCAACGGCCCTACATAGCGTTGTATGTATCCCATATATCCAGGATTCCTACTCAAGCCTAAGATCAAGAAAGGTTTAACAAACGCAACAATGCAAAACTTCCAAGAAAATGAGACATGGGTCAACTCTCCGCTGACTTTGTGGGAGGCGTATAAACCAGTAATACGTGAGAGGGCCATCTTGCTCATTGAAGGTCACAAAAAAGAAAAGCAAAATGAAGTAGAGAGCTTAGAACAGGAGGTACAGCTTTTGGAGTCAACATGCTAGAGACACCTCTGACACACACGCGCATGAGCTGCATGTTAAGCGACAGGAATATAAGGAATACCTTTGAGCGGATGCTAAAACCCGCATAATGACCGACCAGCACAGGATCTAGGAATCTGGGGATAAAGCCGTTAAACTACTTGCCTGGCTAGATAGGAGGGAGCGAGCAAATAGATGGATAGCACAGATCCGATCGGAGAATGGAGACAGAACGTCAGATCCACAGGAAATAGTGACTGCGCTGGCAAAACACTATGAACAGGTATACACATCCACAATCAACCACTGTCCAGGAAGCACTTGCATTCCTTAAAGACATCAATATGCCGAGGCTCACGCCTGAGGAGACCGACGGGCTTGAGGCAGATATTACAGTGGATAAGCTCAAGGTAGACATCTCCAAGATACAGTCAGGTAAAGCAAGCGGCCCCAATGGCATCCCAATAGAATTATATAAACACGGCAGATAGGGTAGCCCCTTACATGTTGAAAATGTATGAGACGAGTCGAGCCTAAGGAGCACTCCCTAGAGATCAGCAATTGGCCACCATTGAGGCCATAAACAAACCTGCTGTGGAATGCACATCATATCGACAGATCTCATTTATCAATGCAGAGGCTAAGATTCTAGACAAACATTAGCGCACAGGTTGACACCCCATCTTACTAAACTGGTTCACCCGGGCCAATCAGGATTCATGCGTGGCAGGAACACGGCCTTGAACCTCAGACGCCTGCATGGAGTTCTGGGTCGGAAACATACGGTGCGGGAGGACGCTGCTGTCCTCTCGATTGACGCAAAATGGCCTTTGACTGGGTGGAATGGGCGTTTCTTTGCGGTCCTCCAACACCTAGGGTTTGGACCGAAATTCTGCTCTTGGATAAACCCACTGTGTGCTAACCCTATCGCGCATGTAGTTGCCAATAGGCACATATCACGCGAGATTACCCTAGGTAGAGTGACACGATCCTACTCAGATTTTTATACGCCCTGCACAACACGCCACAGCGAGTCCCCGACTTGTACATTAGAACAGTGAACTCTGAAGTTGCTGTTCTCCTTTGGGATGGCAAACCGGCAAGAGTGGCAGCGAGTAAATTAATCAGAAGTTGGTACGATGGGGGTGGCGGGGGGAAATTGCTCTACCCGATATTAGGGCATACTATTGAGCTTCACAACTCAGTTATTAATCAGTGGGTCCACGTGCCCGATACTGACCCTGCCTACCGCCTGGACAGAGTGGCTCTGGGGACGGGAGAGTTAATAGGGCACTTTATAACAAACAAAAGCAACTGACCACATGGGGCCGACGACTCACAATTCATGTCTGGCACACTGTAACAACATCTGGGCTGGTCAGACAAACGAACGCAACACACTCCGTTGTGGGACACAGGCAAACTGGGCACCCTGGGAAAGAGTAAGGTATTCCAAAAATGGGACCGGATAGGGATCTCCCGGCTGGGGGACCTCTGGCACGACAGTAAGGTTGTAAGCTTTGCCCACCTGCAGGAGCTATATAAAATGGCTCTTGGGGAAAAGTTGTTATATACAGATCAAACATACGATAGATGCAGCCCTACCAACAGCAGAAACACTCCCTGAATCATGCCCCTTAGAGGACCAACTACTAACTGACTATTTAGACAAAAAGCAACTTTACTCACCTACAAGAAAATTATCAGACGGACCCCCTCGTCCGCCTTAGGGTGCTTTGGTAGACTGATATTGGGGATATGGACAACACTGACTGGCGGGATGAGACTGCGTCGCCTAGAGAGTTGGCAGTCTCCTCTAGACTACGGCTGGTACAGTTGAAAATACTACTGTGAGAAGTTGGCCTGGTATATGATGTTCACTAGTTAAAGTGACCACCTTGTACCATGCCAAGCAACCCTTATGGTGTGGTTGTAAGTCAACCTTTTCGGACTAGCTGCCCTAGTGGTAGCGTAGGCTAAGCAGTCTTTGAGGCTAAACTCGTGAAGCGTGTTAAGCCAGCTGTTTTACCAAATGCAACCCCCTTTTATACCAATGAAAGGACACCACACAGATATATATTCAAAATATATATGTATTTATTTCTCAAAGTATCCCCTAGACTCTTTATGAGCACAGGAGCACAAATCGTTAAACAAGACAATGTTATAATATACAGAAGTTGCACTTTATATGGATGGGCCCTGGTGGCCACTCAAACCATATACTAAAATAGTGGTACAAGTACCACGAACAGGAAAGGGAAAAGGCCTAGGGCCTCTAGAATCGCTGGGCCTACAAGGAGCTAACTTTAGTTAGTGACCAGGGGGTCCACAGGTCGCGTATGCAGTGAGTAAAGTCACATGCGTGCTCCCATAGGTTTTCAATGGGTGCGTAAAAGTTAAAAAGTTACTGCAGAAAGGATCTTCTGGTTCGACTACGATCTCAAGATTCAAAACACAGACACTAGAGATGTTTCTCTACACTTGGGCACCGGAGTGCCAGCGTTACCTCACCCACAGGAAGCGGGTGCATAGGTCTCGAAGTGCGTCGGGTTTCTTCTATCGATTCAATGGAGCCTGATGACAAAGATGCTGCAGGCGGTCGGTCCAGAAGAGATGCGTTGGATCCAAGGGTGGATCGGAGTTGTAGAAGACCTGAAAGCAGAGGGGGACAGTGTTCACAGTCACTAGCAAGTGACCGGCGTGGCACCAAGTAGGTACCAGGCGATGTCGGGTGCAAACAGGTGATGAGGGGTAGCTTGTCTCCGCAGCCACGTGGTCCCTGAAGGTCGACGACGTCCAGGAGTCGGTTCACGAGCTGTCCCACGCAGGCTCTCTGTCGGCGGTGTCGGCGACTCGAAAGAAGCAAACAAGCCTTGGCAAAGGCAGGAGTCGTGGAAAGAGAGGAAAGCGGATTGTTCTGACCAGCAAGGTCAGAGGGGCTGCTCTTTTGGGGAGCAGCTAGGGCCAGTCTGGAGCAACCAGACCAGCGTCGTTGATTTTCAAATAGGTCGCCAAAATGGCCACTAGCCAACGGGCCAGGGACCGGGCAGGCGCGTCGAGATGCAAAGTGCAGAGGGGCCCCACGCAGATCGTGGAGATGCTGGAGGGCTCACCTTTGGTGCAGATGCTGCTCGGGTGTTGGGCTTCTCAGGACCCAAAGCACAACTTGGAGGGAGCCTCTGTCGTTGCGCTTGCAGCTTGTCGTCGGTCTTCCAAGATGGCTGGCTCCACGTGTCTCGGTGCCTCCACGGGTTCCTTCTTTGCAGGGACTGTGGATCGGGCGGTGAGAGGTCTGGAGGTCCAGTTCTTGTCGGGCTCTGGGCTCGGGCGGCGGCAAAGCAGACGTTCAATAGCTGGTTGGTGCTTGCGTTAGCAAGATGGTCACTCCCTGACCATAGGGGAGATTTCCTTCAGTCCTCTGTGCAGCAGAGCGTCGAAGTTCCAGTCTTCTTCTTGTGGTTAAGTTGATTCCAGGATGTCTGAAGTCTTAGGACACAGCTCCTACCTTTAAGCGGATTCTAGGGGCCGGACTACCTGCTAGGTCCCTCCCTATGGGTGGGACCAGGAAGGGGGGTGGTTACACTCCCAATCCTTTGTCCAGCTCGCCCCAGGTCCAGGGCTGGTGTGCCCCAGGACCGGTTTGAACTGGCATATGCACCGAGGCTCCTTGTGAGCCTCAGGCATGTCTGATTCTATTGAAGCCCTACCTGACCAATACACAAAATCCTGTCTGGGGTGGTGCACGCACCTCCCCTGGCAGGAAACCCTTTGTCCACACCTCCCAAGCTGGAAGGACTCCCAGCAGCAGGAGGGCAGACTTGTGTCTGTGGTGGCAGCATCCATTTTGTGGAGCTGAGGCTATGTCTGATTTTACCCGGGTTTCAGGTACTGTACATGTCGTGTCCCTCTAGAAGGGTGGAATGCTAACCCCGTCACCAGAATTGCCGAGGGGTTAGTATTCCAATTGACACCTTACTCGACATGTTTTGATAAAGCCAAACCAAAGATAGCATTTAACCGCGAGGTTCATAATGCACTTAAGAGTATATGGTATGGCGATATCTGGAAACAGTAAAAGGAAGTGGTTCCGATGACTGCAGACAGGCTCAGCTCATGCCAGAGCACCATCTCACATGAAACCAAGCACTCTGCCTTCAGGATTGTTAAGGCCTGCCATAGGAGTGACTTGTAGGTTAATATGTGTCCCATTTAAGGTTAGGTTTAGGTATACTACACCTAAGTAAGAGGTGATTACACCAACTTACCCCAGCTGAGTAATCAGCCAGTTGTGTCAAATTGTCAGGCCAGGCCAGGGGTGGCATAATACATGCTTCAGCCCCTGGTAGGCCTTAGATACACCAATGCCCTGGGTACCTAGTGTACACTGGTACAAGGGGCTCACAGGGTGATCTAGTTCCAATTGGTTATGCACCTAAAGTGCACAGTGTGAATTTAGTAGAGAGAACAGCAGGCTGGGGGTCTGATTAGCAGGCCCACAGCCTCAATACGTCACAAACCAGTGAAGCAAAAAGCAAAAATTTGGGGTGACCATAGGATAGCAGACCCTACTCTCCTACAACTACACAGGACCTATTACACACGAGTGACACTGCATAAGATAGGGAGAACCCCTGACCCGTACTGTCTTCGCCTATGTGGTGAAATATGTACATTCTATCACACTTTGTGGAAATGCCCACTGCTTACACCTTACTGGACAGCAGTGATGGACACTATTACAGAGGTCAGTGAGAAGCAAGTCCCGCTCGATCCTAAATGCTGCCTTCTAAATGTGTGGGAGCCAACAGACCTTAACCACGCTGAACGTCAGTGGGCAACGATGGAAATGATGATAGCCAAACGAAATGTAGCACAGAAATGAGGGGGTCGGCACACGCTCCCACTCTACTAGAGTGGTGTAGGGATATGGACATGGTCATTACGGCTGAGAAGGCTACCTTCATTCACAGAGGATGTCCAAAGAAATGGGGAAGGGTATGGGGCAAATGGAATGCCTATGGGGGGGGGGGGGGGGGGGGGGGGGGAACAGCTGTACACCTCCGATATTGGATCATGGTTCAGATAATACAACACTACTGTGGTCATTGAAGATTTGTTATCTTTGTGGAATCTGTTTACCGATCGACTGGGCAACAGTCATCCTGATTGCAAGAAATGTATATGCAGATTGTATTTTATTTCTAACAAAAACATTTTTTTTTAAAAATGAATTGTGTTCTGGTATGGACAGTGAATTGCGCCTACTCCTATGGAATGGGGCTCATCCGCGCATCGCGCCCCCAACATTGCAGAGGAATCCGTACAATGGAGGTTTGGCTTTGCCAGACATTAGGCATTATTATAGAGCGGCCCATCTTATCACCTTTAACAAATGGATCCATGCACCCGGGGATCACCCAACTTATAGGCTTGAAAGACTACAGTTTAGAGACCATACTTATCTTCATTAGATCTACAGCGGTAAGGGGTGTAGTAGATTACTCCAAGCAACCCAAAGGACACTGAAGGCATAGAAGAAAGCAGAGCGTCAAACGAAGTGGGATCACAAATGTACCTGAGAAACCCCATTGTGGGAAGGGACTAGGCTAAAAGATTGGAAAGCTGCGTGGTTTCAGGCAGTGGGACCCGATAGGCATTTCTAAAATAGGTGATGTCCTGGAACATGGTGTGTTGGCATCTTTCAGTACCCTCCAAGCCAGATATCAACTTCAGGACACTCAGACATATGCATACCTCCGTTTGAAGCACGTGTGGGCTGCAGAGGGGCTTGATGGGGAGGCACTACCGGAATATGCCCCACTAGAGGGTCGCCTCCTTCAGGAGGAAATCGCGGCTAAGGCTATTTAGTTTACTTACAGAACATTACTTAATATGCCCGATACATTAGGTCCACTCCGAGCAAAATGGGAAAGGACTACTGGGGTGCTGGATGATATAGATTGGGAGGCCGTCCTCATGCATCCTAGAGAAGGGAGGCCGTCCTCATGCATCCTAGAGAAGGGAGGCCGTCCTCATGCATCCTAGAGAAGTGGCAATCAAATTGAGGTTGCGTCTCATTCAATACAAAATACTACACCACACTTATTTTGATAGAGCCAAATTGCATACAATCGGGAGAGCTGAGAGCCCAGAAGGTCTTCGCTGCCACACGAGACGCTCATACATGCCCTTTGGGAGTGCAATGAGATACAGGTATATTGGGGAAAGATTGTGGGAGAGCTTAATAGTATACTGGAGGTCCAGATAGAACTGGAGCCAAGGTTTCTTTTGTTGGGAATTCTGACAGATGTAGACATCCCAGGGCGCAAACTGGTGCTAGCCAACTTAGCACTGGTAGTAGCCAAACGAGGCATTGCTAAATATTGGGGGGCCCCACCAATACCAAACCTTTACGAATGGAGGGCTAGTCTTCACTTATACATGATGGCAGAACACATGACATAAGGCCCGGGGCTGTCCTAGGAAGTTCCGGAAAATATGGGCCCCCTGGATAAAAAAAAAAAGTCTACGGTCTGGAGGTGGAGGAGTCACAGAGGGTAGGAGTCCACTGGGGGGGGGGGGGGGGAGGGGGGGTAGCTGCCCTACACTGCCAACAAGGAATGCCCTGTACTGTGCATCATGTTTAGTTTGATGTTTTGGTTTATTATGTAAAACAAAATAAAAATATTTATAACAAAAAAAAAAAACTGTCAGCCTTGTGTGATTTACTGGGTCTCATTCCTTCCAAGTTATGTAAAATAGTGGAAATAATTAAACTAGTAAATCTTGCAGCTGCCTTCATGAGCTCCCCTTTTAAAGCATTTCTATATGACGAAAGAAAGTGCCCATTGTTGAAGGGTTTTTAAATAAACTGGAGAGACTATGCACTCCAATCCTAGCTCCTAAAGTATGCAGGTGTTGGGTGCAGTAAAGATTATTCGAAGGAGTTAATAAAAAAAATAAAAAAAATCTCTGCAGTTGAGTTTTGAGAAATTGGTGCAGCCCAGATTTGGGAACCAAAGTCTATCTGCACCTTTATAATACTTTATAATAGTTGAGATTACTTTCACTCTATGCTTGGTCCTAAAACACATAATTACACAATTCAATAAAATGATGTTTCACTTTACATGTCTTGCTCATATTGCATTGCTGCTCATTCTTAACCTGACAAAGTGCTGTACCCACTCGAGAGGGGTGCCACAGAATATAGTATTTGATTTGAATATTGTATCCAGGTTTAAAATTTTAATAGGTTAACGTAGAAGTCTCTTGTGGAGCAAAATAAAAATGATCCAGGATTTGTAGCTACATTGTAGTCTTGAACATTAAAATGGTGCCATCGGCTAAAAAATAAAGAAAAAGAATTGTGTTCTGTTCTTCTCAAAGGACTCTCCAAGTGTTCCTGGCACACAAGATAAACAGTTGGAGTAGGCTGAACCCCAGAATCAAATCTGCACTATCACATTGGTTAAATGAGACCTCCCCAGAGTATGAGGGTCTGAAGAATAAGAGCCTTATTATAACTTTGGCAGTGTGCTGCCACACCAGTGCCCCGCTGCCACACTACTAAAGCCATATTGAGACCACCTGCCGGATTCAGACTAATCCATGTCGAGCGGTCCTGCATCAGCTGGCCCGCAGCGGTGCAGTGCCAAGGTTCATACATGAGCCTTAATAAAGCACCATTGCACGTTCCTGCAGGGCACGGACTATCAAGTCCATGCCTTGCAGGAACTGGGGTGCATGCATACAGGGTCAGGGGGCACCATATGCCTCCCTGCATACATTCCCTGGTGCAGAGGCAACAGGGGGACCTGTAGGGCCCCCTTTGTTTCCTCACCGCCACTCTTTATGGCAGGCTCTCCACCGTAAAAACTGTGGCGGTAAGAAAACTTATAATGTGCTGCGGCACTGCCAGCATATTCAGAGCCTCAGACCGCTGCAAGACCGCCAGGGATCACAGATCCCTGGAAGCAGCAGCGGTCCAATGGCAGTCAGACCACCGTGCGGCTCCACAAGGTCGGCGGTCCTTCTGATTGCCAAATTCATAAGAGCCCAGAGTGAGTTTATGGAATTTCCATCCAGAGACAGCAGACTATCACTTAGAAATAGACAGTTTCTTTGGATGCATTTAAGGAGCAGTGTTAGCATTTTTCGCAAAGGTGAGGTACTAAAATTTGTGGGCGAAAAGAAAAAAAATCACCTATTTACAGGAACAAAAACTTTGAGAGTCAGAAAGCTCATTCCAACTCGTAAAATGTATTCTTCTAAATTAGGACTTTATACAATACATGCCGCCAGTGTTTCGTGAATTAATTTCTAATTGCAAACCACTCTTCCTTGTAGTAACTCAAGCTTCTTAAAATGTTTAAAAATAGAAAAAAAAAAAAAAAAAAAAAAAAAAAAAAGGAGGACGCTTTCCCTTTTGGAATGAAGTTTCTGGAATGGTGTCCCGCTATCCTTTTCAGGACACCATCCCTTTGATTGTAGCCAATTGCAGGGGGTTGGAAACTGCAGCCCACCCAATACTAATAAAAAGTTATGTGAACTTCTGCAATTCCATATTTTGTGACCTAACCTATTAGTAGATATGTTCATTTGCAATCTTGAATACTGATGGGAGGTTTTTTTGTATGTATAATCTTTTAATGTGGCTGGTGTGATCCTGACTTCAAACAAATCAAATGGAATGAAACTGGTAATCTTGCATCTCCTCCAAGATCAATAGACATGAATCACTGAATATATGAACTATATGCACGAGGTTACAAAACAAACAGACGGGAGAGTGCCAAGACATTACAGGGCATAGACGTTTGTTAAATGTTTTAATGTTACAAACTTTCTGGAGGCAGGTCACACGTTCACTCATCATTAACAGCTTTGCATCAGGTGAAACAGTAAAAAAAGAGGGTCTCTGAAATGGCAAATTAACAGATCTACGAAAATTATTGGAGAGCTCACTGTTCGATTCCCTTCGGCTATTTATGGACCCCCACCGCAGCAAAGCGGTCCACAGAACCCAGAGGCTTGCATCCTCTCAGATATAGCTCACCAGTGGCTTTCTTTTCAGGTTAAAAAAAGAAAATTGAACTAGTCGTTTCTTTCTCCTTCAATAGAGGTGCAGTAATCAAACCAGCAGCAGAGGTCAGCATTATTATCTTTCCCCTTTAATTTACAGAAAGTGAGTCATTTTTCCAGCCTGCACACAGACATTCTTAGCTAAAGGTCAAAGTACAGAACAAAGATCAGATAAACAGCCCCTATTCCCGTCTTCTCGCACCTAATGCGTCGTTAAATGTCCCATGTACAGCCGGGGTTGACACTCCTATTACCCCTGCCCTCCAGTGACACTTTACGTGTCACGGGTGGTGGTAGTGGTGGACGTGCTGGACATGGTGGTGGTACAATATATATATATATATATATATTACCTACTGGCGGTCGCCAGTAGGTAGTTATAGTTAGGACCACGTTTCCATAGGAAAACCTCAACATTCTATTTTGAATAACTTTGGCGCCGGTCGACGAATCCTCGCGAATTTCTCAAAATAGGTGGGGCGCTACGCTCCGCTCCTACCCTGAAAGTCTCGGGGGGATTCGTCAAGCGGGGGCTGAGATAAAAGGGGGGTCCCAAAACGCGTTTTTCCCATGCATTTTTCCATAGGACCTTTAGAACGAGCTACAGCCCGAACGGCTGAACAGAATTACTAGAAATTTGGCAGAGAGGTAGTCCCTAGGTCAAGGAAGTGCCTTTTGTAGGTTTGGTGTAAATCTGTTCAGTAGATTCTGAGAAAATAGCCTTTAAATCAATATATATATCTGAGCCCGCTTACGGTACGCTTACCGTACGCTTACCGTAAGCTTACGGTGGCGTGCGCGAGCGCGATTCTGATTGGCTCTTAGATCTTAGTAAACATTCGAATCGGCCGAAACCAGGAAGCGGCGTCCGCCATTTTGTCTCTCGCACTGAGTGTTGTTTATCAAACATGATGGCCAAAAACATGTTACGGGGCTGTTTTGACAACTCCCTCCCACATAGTCATGTTGAGGGAGTCCCCAAACATCCCCCAAGAGCAAAAACGGTTTTATTTTTTTTTCGGCAATTTCGCGGGGTACGCTTACCGTACGCTTACCGTACGCTTACCGTACGCTTACGGTAAAAAAATAAAAATAAAAAAAACACTATCCACACTTACCCCACCCCCTGTGCTTTGGGTGGCCGCAGGCCACCAAATGTGCAGGGCTTATTAATAGAGAAAAAAAACGTAATTTTGGCAACATGAAATTATAAAATCGAAATAAAAAAAACACTATCCACATTGACCTCACCCCCTGTGCTTTTGGTGGCCGAAGGCCACCAAATGTACAGGGCTTATTAAAGTTGATAAAAACCGTGCACGGAACGAACTGCGTTAAGTGGGCGCGCACGCCACAAATGGCGTAAAGTAACTTAGCATTTAAAAAACCGTACAAATTCACTGAAAAAACCATAGGTTTCACACACGTTATAGTTAGCTGGACATTTTACTGATAAAAAAACCAATGAAATTCCCCCGTTATAGTTACTGTAGGCAACTATAACTCACGCGACCGTAATCCTCTGCTGATGACATATGTGTCTTTATGAAAAAAAAATATTTGTAATATATGTATAGCTAAAATTTAATGGAAGAAGATATGGGCAAATAAGTGTCTAAATACAGTATTAGCATCAGCAGAGGATTGCGGTCGCGTGAGTTATAGTTGCCTACAGTAACTATAACGGGGGAATTTCATTGGTTTTTTATCAGTAAAATGTCCAGCTAACTATAACATGTGTGAAACCTATGGTTTTTTCAGTGAATTAGCAAGGTTTTTTAAATGCTATTTCCTAACTATAACGTGTGTGAAACCTATGGTTTTTTCAGTGAATATATATATATATATATTATATACACACACACACACTCTGCAGAAATATAATTTGACAATGTTCCACTTCAAAGGAATTTGAATATTCACCTATGCAGGTGAAAGTCTGATGCCTCCAAAATGCGTTTCGTGGTTCATAAATGACGTTTAGTTGGTCAAACACTATTTTGGAAGTGGGGTCCGATTCAAAATTAACATAGGCTTAGCAATTGAAAGCAGTCTTAAAAAGTAATGCTTTTCAGGCAGCATTGCATCACCCTCCATATTTTTAGTCTCTTCTAAAAAGGTGTTACGAAATTTCAAATAGGATGTAGAACCCTGGGATTTATTTCCACAAGAAAATATTTCAAACACCTAAAGCATTTAAGTCTTTTCGAAGGAAATGAACGCAGACTTGCTGCCTGTGCTAGTAAACGTAGATGGCATTTGCGCAGTGCAGTCTTATTTTGGAAAGCCTCACATAAGTCTTAATAAAAGTGGCGTGAGAGGTGGTTTGTGTTTTTAGGTCAACCCTATGAGACAGCGCATCAGCCTAGTTGAAAACAAAATTGTCAGTTTACCAAGAAACAGTGGGCTTAACGGCCACCAATTGTTTACCACGGATTGGCTGTGTGCCACTTACTTACTTGGTCTTAATCAATCAATGACTTGCCTCATCTATCCTGCGTTTGCCATTTGTGACTAACATGGGTTTGTCCTCCCCCCCCCCCCCCCCCCGAGCATGGTCTCTTCCTGTCCTCCCACTGCTCACCTTTAATATAGCTACTTTTGTTTTGTTTAATCACTCAATGGGTGTGCATGTGTGTTTCAGTCGCCTCCCTCATGTGCTTCTCTCCTTCCTGTGCTGTTCTCTCTCAACCGTGTGGCTCACTCGCAAACACACGATTCTCTCCCTTCCACTGCACTCCCGTGTGGTCTCTGGAGCGTGCGCTTCTCCCAGTCCCATGTTGCTGTCACTCCTGTGCTGCTTTTCCCAGTGTCAAACCCACTCCCCATTGCTTTTTGTCTTCACCTGCTCCCTCGTTGCTCCCCTACACTGTTAAAAAAATAAAAACATTACATTGAAACAATTTTTGGGGAGTGTCAGGAAGCGAATTGCTGCCAGCCCTTCCACTTTCTAAACAAAAGGGCTGTCACAGAATTTTTAAAAGCAAGAAGTCCTTCGAACAAGCTATGACATGTGCACCTACAAAATGACGCGTCCAAGCCTTAGAACCTTTTTTTGTTTTTAAACTTCTGTTCACGCTATAGAGAATGGCTTCCAATTAACGGGTGCATAAACTATGAAAACCACAAAATGAACAAAAGTAAATGCTGATAATGGACTAGTCCAAGACAACCATGGGGTAACTATCTCTGACCAGGACCTATTATGCCGCAAGAAACCTGGGTCAGAGAACCAATTCATATTAATGGATTTAAAACCTTCCACACACCAGTGGTGAAAGAACGAGGAGGGGGGGGGGGGGGGGAGAAGAGAGAAGAGCAAAAAGTGGGATTTGTGTATTGATCTTGAATAAACTTGCCTTGGGAGAAGTAGATTTCATACCAGGGAACAGATACTATCAGCTGGTAAAAATACATCATAATCTGGACCAATGTATTATTTTGGTTAATCTTTACAACAACATCCCTCTAGACAACTGTGGTAATGTTGCCCAAAAACTGGGTACTGAACTTAACTCACTTAGTACTAGCAGAAAAGAAACCATGATTATCTGATGGGGCGATTTTAATTGTGCGCTATGTTTTCATGTTGAGTAGGCTCTGCGGCTATATAGACAAGGAGAGTACATGTAGCACACACTTCTGTCACACAGCGTTGGGGGAGCCGTTTAATGAGCCGATTGTGAGCATGGAGCTAGGATTCGTGAATGACCTAATGGCTAGACCTTTTCCTATGCCCTCGACATTTAATGGAAGAGGCCTATCCTCCACTATAGATTATATATATTGGTCTCACTTAACCACACACACAAGCTGCATTCTTTTACGGTGGGGGATAACCCCATAAGTGATCTCTAGGTTTAACGGAAAGTGATCAATTTGCCATCAAATAGGCTCTCCAAAACAGATAATGCTGCAGTAATGGGGGGGGAGGGGGGGGGGTAACATTTAATAGACCTAATGGCTATACCTTGCGGTGGTCAAAGGTTGACCCCGAAGCCATCACAAGGCAACTGGTAACAAAAAGGTAAAATAGATATTGAACTGCTTGAGCGAATTAGTCGCCAAAGATATTATTTTACTGTCCTTTCAACAAATTGTGGCGGGGGTGAGAATTCGTATTCGTGCAAAGGAGTAATCAGGTCAAAAAACAGGGGTGGTTTACCACAAAATGTACACGTGCACTCACTAATCTAAAATTACAATTGCACAAGCGACCAAGAAATCTCATTAGGGTCAGACAGGCGAGGCAAGAGTATAGGTGGGCTCTCAATGAAAAAAGATGCGCCCAAAAAAGGGAAGCATTGGAATTGCTTCGTAGCGCAGCACAACTGAAAGATAGCCCTGCCTTCTGGAGAGCGGTAAAAACCCCTTTACTACAATCTACGGACGGCCCCACAGTAGAAATTGCCATATCGAAGGAGCAATGGATTAACCACTTTTCAAAAGGGGTATAATGGGAAGATGAATTCCCATTCCCAAACTAGTGATAAGCCTGGGAAGTCAACTGACTGTGCAGCTTTACAGTTCACCCTAGAGGAAGTGGAAAGAGCACTGTCAGTGAGTCCGAGCAGTAAGGCCCCAGGTCTTGACTGAGTACCCGTGGATCTCTTTAAGTCATTATTATAACTAGGTGATTAATGCCAGTTGCACGGCCCCATTACCTAAAACTTGAGCAGAATCCATCATAGTCCCAATTTTTTAAAAAGGGGACAGAGATGATCCCGGGTGCTACCGCCTCATCTCTCTAATACTCGACGGTCAAGGTTGTAGGACGGGTTATTTTGGAACATCTGCAAGCCTGGGCAGAGGAAAACTCAGTCTTTTCAGACATTCAATATGGTTTTAGAGAAGGCCTGGGGACCATCGAGCAGAGCCTAAATCTGTCCTTATTAGTCTGTAAATATACACGAGTCAAGAAAGGCTGCTTTGATTTAGCATTCGTTGACCTCACGGTGGCCTTCGACTCAGTGAAATATGATAGGCTCTGGGAGGTCCTTATTGCAGTTGGGGTTGACCCTCACATTATTCTCTTCTTAAGGAGCCTGTACAGAGATGCATCGGCGAGGGTGCGTTTTGGCTTGGCAGGTGAGCTTACTCCTGCTTTTTCAGTAAAGAAAGGGGTGCGGCAAGACTGAGTCCTGGCCCCCTGCCTTTTTAATTTTTACACTAATGATATGTGCCAATCCCTCCTTAGACATAACCAAGATTTCCCTATTGTGAATGGACGTCCCATACCTGCGCTCCTTTATGCGGATGACGCAGTTTTAATGTCTAGAACCCAAATAGGACTTCAGAGGGTCCTAGATAGTTTTAATATTTTTATGAAAGACCTGTGGCTTAGCACTAATATTTCTAAGACCTTTACTATGAGTTGTGGCCATGGGGTACAAAGAATGAAAACTATGTTCATGGATGGTCAAAAATGAACTCAGACAAAAAGTTTCTTACCTAGGTATTTTATTTAACCAAGGGGAATCGTGGGTACAAGCAATTCTCGCAAAAAAATTGACATTTATTAAGACCACAGCTGCAGTGGTGTCATTTTCAAGAAGGCTAGGCAGGAAGCCCCCTTGTGAGCTTATTCAAATCTATAAGGCCAAGTGCACCGCTAGTGCAATGTATGGGGCGGGAGTATGGGGTTTTGCTAATACCCTCCCCATACAAATTGTAGAAAATTATATTTTAAGATAGACTATTGGTGCCACCAAGTACACCTTCCTTTGCCGGTCACGAAGAATTAGGCCTTCCTTACATCTCAGACCTTATTAAATTAGAACCAGCCCTCTTATGGCATAGGATATGGTCAAAAGATCAGCCTAAGCTAAATAGGGAAAATTATACAGGACTGCCTTGAATTGAAAGGGGCCCTAAAGATCCCCTGGATAAAATGTACCTGTGATTTTACAAAGGATACTGGGCACCCAGAATACTTTAGACCCTACTGTCTTACTGGCGATTTCCAAAAAGGCCTTAAAAAAGGAGTGCCTTTAATTATTGGGCATAATATGATTGTCAGGAGAAATGATTAAACCCAATGTAAGGCAACATCAGCTAGTTGTAACCGACATGTACATGGAGGCTTACCTCACATTTGTCCCGGGTAGTTTAGCCAGGCGGCTATTGACCTGGTTTAGAATTAATATTGTCCACAGACTTGCGACCCTTCCACGAGCCAATGACTGGTCACGGGAGCAGTCTCTGTCCGTGCGACAATCTTTCTACCCAGTCCACAATCCATCTGGTATTATTTTGTAAATGTTATGATGTGTTGAGGAAAGCATGGATTTTACCTCTTAAAATCACAAGAATTGCGGCAATGCCGCCCAGCATTAATTAGACTTGGAGAACAAACAAACTGCCTGGTGCACTGTCTTTTTTTTATTTTATTTTTAAAGAAGGCACTCCAAAGGAAGTCGTATTCAATAAGCGAAGTCTAATGTAAGGAGTGTTGGACGTTTAAGATTTAATGGCTGCTGTTTTATTAACAGCTGATATTTTAACGTCTTTACAAGATCAGTTTTTAAAATTGTGATAAAATGCATTATTGTCTCATGTGCTTTTATCACTGTAAAAAAAAAAAAAAAAAAGTCGAATAAAGCTAGACTTGACCAATATTCACAAAATTAAGATTTAGTGATGGAAGGGTGAAGTTCGCTTCTAGTAAGTAGATTTGGCCTCCGGCTTCTTAATGGCAGTCGAAGATTATGATCTACTTTACCGCAGTGAAGATGTAAGAATCAAAATGTATTAAACGGTTAAGATTTAAAAAGGTAATTGAGAAATTCATGAAACTACTGGAACATGTGTAATAAACCTCCCAGTAAATTACAGTAGCTGGGGAAATGAGATTAAGAAATACAATGTTTATTAGGTTTGTATCCGAAAACTGACACCAACCCCCCTGAAAAACAAGCAGTCTACACAACATTCACATTTTTGTTTGGGATTCCATTCTGGGGTGTCATTTCGGATACTCCGTTATATATAGAAGAAACAACGCGTTGGGGCTTGCACATCTACAGCCACACTTTGTTTTAGTTTAGAGTTCACTTCCATATGCCTCAAGCCATAGCAATCAGTATTGCAATCCTCATCTCTGGAATGCCTGGACGTGCACAGACTCAACACAGCCTACTTCATAAAGTTAAAGGGGTGTTGCTCCTTCCCAAGCTTACATTGTGTTAGCTTTCACTTAAATCATGTCTCGGAAGCTCAACTAGTGCTGAGCAAAATATTGGTAGGCAGACCACCAGAGGTGGTGATAATAGGTGCTCTTAATAGCAATAAAAACATGTATCAAGGCCTAGAAAAAAAATGGTGTTGTGTACTGAAACGCTTTCAGCATCCCTAAAACAGAAAACAAGCAGTAGCAATGCCAATAGGTCTGGCGTTAAAGGAATGTAGTATGGTAATGTGAAATGTTACATAAGTGGACAGAGAACCCCTTGCCATATAGTATAAGGATATTGCAAGTCACAGAGTAGGACCATAACCATATGGAACAAGGAGGCAGAAGGTTATGGACCTCCAAGGTGACTTGCAATATGTTTATCATGTATGCCAGGGGGGTACTTTATCCCATATAATACATTGTCACACCATCATCTTTACCACAAACCACTTTAAACCTTGGAGCGAAGCTATTTCATATGAAAGAGCAGGTTTGCACACAATTCAATTAATGTCACCTATAGAGTACATAGCTGGCTCCAAAGTGGTGCCCCGGCGATAGCGGAGAGCTCATAAGTGAAGAGAAACTGCTGATCTACACACCCATTAGGCAGGTGTCAAAAAGTAGAGTTTTGAGACTGAGGCCCTCATTATGATGTTGGTCGGACTGCAACGGATGGCCTGTCAGTTGCGATCCAACTGACATCTAGTGCTGCAGTCTGACCACCGCCTAATGATGAGCAATGGTCAAAGGCAGCGTGCGGAGGGACCGGCTGACTATTCCGACAGGCTCAAGGAGCCCGTTCAACTGTCAGTTGGAAAGTATTTCTCTACAATGGGGCAGTGCCTGCTCATGCACTGCCGTAGAGATTACAAGGTCTCTTTCAGACAGCCTTTCTATGGTGGTCCGACCACCATAGAAAGGCAATGGTAAATGAACTTTGGGGGCCCCTTGCAGGGCCCCCGTGGTCTCTATGAGGCCTTCCCAAATATCCATGCATCTTGTGGCATGCACCACATGGTGCCTGCCACACGTTGCATGAATGTTTAAAAGAGTATATTTCCTATTAACCTGTGGTCAGACTGCCGTGAAGGCGGTTGCTTCCTAATCTAGGGGAGGGTAGGGAGGACTGCCGACAACTTGTCAGGCAGTCCAGTTTCCAACACGAAGCCAGTCGGGACGGCATTGCAATGAGGCTGTGTGTCTGAAAATCAATTCAGAAGGACTGCAACACAAGCTGAGTGGCACATGTAGAAAAAAAAAATTAAACATCTAGTGCAAAATTCAACACATCAAAAACCTGTTCGATATTTGTTGCAAACAGATATTAGAAACAGTTAAATGCAAATCAGTTTCTTTAAAATAAAAAGGCTGCAGTAGCTTGGAGTGTGTAGAAACATGCAGAAAGATTCTAGCTTTTCTCTAAGGAGAGCAAAAAAAAAAAACATTCTCTCTGCTTGTCATTGTAAGCTAGAAAAATTGAGCAGAAGGATGAAAAGCAACATTCCTTTTTCATTGCGTTAAACAGCTGCTTCAATTATGCTTCGTGACCTGACCTGCTTTTCACCTCTGCTGATGCAGCAGGCATTGTGACATCAGAACTAAATTGTAATAACAAAGTAAAGGGGTCAGAACTCTACTATTCTAAATCGGCAACGGGGAGAGTCACAAATCAAGATTATTAAGAAATAGGAGGCGGGCGTTTGTTTATACAGGGATTACAGAATCCCATGCATTATAAGTAATTAGCGTGTATGTAACCAAAGAACTGTAAAATATTGGTGTAGGTTAAAATGTCAGGTGAGCGTTGCAATATCAAGTCAAACCTAAAATTCTATGAATGGTGATGACTGCTGTACTCCCATCTGTGTGCAGCCAGAGAAAAACAAATTCTCCACTTATTAAAAGACTTTAGTAGCATTAGAACGTCATGTGTGACTCCCTGAAAATTGAAGCTTAGAAAGCTGGATAAATAAACAAAACGATCAAAGATGCTGAGTGCATGCACTTTTTTGTGAAAGCACAAATTCTGCCCAATCAAAACATACTCCTGGCTCTCAATAGGTGGGTGGAGCCAAAGTCCCTCTCCAATATGGCTCACATAATTGTCTGCCCAACATCTGAACTATCACCCCAGACCATAAAAACTCAAAAAGCCACAGCACTACTAGATTAGACACACAATCATCCTTCACCCAGAGAAGGGTGTATGCAAAACTGGCAGCAGCTAATGCATCACTTACGAACAGACCCTGACACAGCAGCAGAGTAACTGAACTTACTGGCACAAGACCAGCACAGCAGGGGTGTGGAAAAATTAAAGGAATTGCAAAACCAGTATTTGTCAAAATGTCAGCATGAAATCCATCCTTGCATCCATTTTGAACTAGAGGATGCATTTCACAAAAGGTTTAAACATTGTAAAACCAGCATCACAACAGCAGCCACTAGCATTCAGGTTACATCACAATTTGAAAAGGAGCATCCACTATATTATTGTTTTTTTTTTTCCTGGTCAAATTCAGGTAATCAATATTAACCAATATAACCAGGATGAACAGGAAGTGAGATTCAATTGTCAGGAGCCTTACGAATGCGTCCACGATCCACTTTTATGGATTTTTAATACAATTACATTTTCCAGTTAGCCTAGCCAACGAGTTTCGTCCCCTATGGACTTCATCAGGGCTGTAAATCAAATTAAAAAGATATGTACATCACCCATGTATAATGCCTATTTGACATTAATACAAAAACATGGATATATTTCTACAAAATAACCCATAGTGCCTTACGCACACCAGGCAGAGCAGAATGGAGTCTGTTCGCATCTTGGTTAGTATTTTTTTTTTTTTTTTTTAAGAAACATGGCTTTCTTTACTACTTACTGAATGTAAAGCAGGGTTTGACACTTTCTGAAGCCCGAACGAGATATACGATCAGTCGACCACAATAATCCCAATACTTCAATAATTCAATTGGCGTTTGAAGCGCTCCTAGCACTTTCCAATGACAGGGTCTAACATCTCATGGTCTGCTCCCAACTAGAGCCCCAACTCAGTCTGTGGCTTTACTAGACATTCGCCTTTGGAAGTAAGGAATGACTGGCTTGGCTAATGATACAAGTGATAACAGAGCTCTGTGCATCAAATTGAGGGATTGCATCTGTTTGTACACTCAGTTCAAGGCTTCCTCTGCCCAAAACTAAATAGGCCGCAAGGAGTAGACTATACAGATAAGGAGTCCGCTGCAAAGACCTCCAAGAATCGATTGGATTGTGGACCCTTGCTGTTGATTTATAAATTATGTTGGGCACAAACTTTGAAGCCGGTCTGGATCTTGAGTGGACTATCGTTTGCCGGTTCTCAATTGAACCTTTGTGAATGACCATCACGGTTCATAATTAGGTTTATACAAAGATTCTGTAGCAACAATGGTATACGATTGTGAGACCTAACCAGTAATACATTTTGTATTTATGATAAACGTCATACTTCGTACTAAGTGCTGTGGTGCATATATTAATGGGTGCATATAAAAGATATCCATTTATAGAAAGCTTTTGAAATATATGCTGGAAGGTAACGATATAGCCGGCAGCAAAGTGTTATTGTCGATAATGAAGTTATTGATCCCGCTAGAGCCGCTTTGTTCCGTTTAATGCTTTAAAAAGGTCCTTGTAGCAGACATCAGGTCGTTAGAGTGTAGCTGAAAAGCACACCTAGAAAGATATGCATACCTCATGATCCTATAAGTAGTCTATTCTGTCTTTTTTATTTGGGTTGGGGAGGGTATATGTATTTTTTTTTTTATTAAATCAAGAACACTGCAATACACTTAACATGCTTGACAATGAACACAAAAAAAAAGGCAAAAAGGTGGACAGCAATGGGTAATTTTACAATTCCCAGAGTTTAATTGGTTTGTAGGTGCCAATTATAGTTCTAAAATAGATTGATTGTTGTAATTTCATTATGCAAAACTATTTCACATACACAGGAATGATCAGCACCACAAAACACGCTCTAAAGAACGCATAAACCACAGGCTGAAAAAGATCGTGCAGTCATTTTACTTCAATATAATGCAAGGAATTTGATGTGGGAGTGGAGGGGTAATATTTCATTATGCTGTAACTTACAAACACAATGTGAGCAGACTGCCACAAAGCTAACCCTGGGCGTAGTAGCGCTACGCGAACTGCATAGTGCGCTGTTCGGGATGATTGCACAGTGCCAGATGCTTGTCCGCACTGTGCAATCATTGAAACGTCATCTCGCACAGTGCGAGCTGTTTTCTGCCGCTCGAGTAGATTTTTACTCGAGCGGTAGCTCTCAACGTGGACTGGTTGTTTCTCATCACAAGCGGTCGCGAGCATAAGCGACCACTTGCAATGAGAAACTGGACCTCCCCACGTTGAGAATCTCGCCGGGAGATTTATTTTCCACGCTCGCGATCGCCAACTTAATGTTGCTGATCGCGAAGGAGGAAAAAGTCTCGCCGGGATGACATTTTGCTCGCTCGCAGTTGCCAACTGGACGTTGAGGACCGCAAGCAAAAAATGCCAACTACGCTGCGCATTTTTGCACTGTGCCATGTGCAATTTGCGTAGCGTGAAACAGCACAAACTACGCTAGCGTAGTTGGCCGCCCAAGGTTACACAAATCCCTGCGCCTAAACACTTTCCATTACTAACACATCTACTCTCGGTCGATTCACCGGCATCTTTAACCCTACTTCTCTTTGTTCTCCTTCACTACAGAAAGGCGCAGCACCAAACAAGTCAGAACACAATCCTGGTGCTTCAGCACCACATCCGAACACTAGCGACAAAGCCAAAGTGACGAACGCTTCCAAACAAACAGTCATGTGTAAGAAACACTATATAAATATGGAATCACAATACAACTGGTCAGCACAGCATTTCTATCTTTATTAGTGCTTTTTTGCCCCTCAGTTCCCAGTGGTGCAACAACGACAGGCTGGGCACAGAATTGTCTGTTTGTGATATCATCCAGACTCGCCCCTTCTGGGCCTCGTACAAAAGACAGCAGCCAATATACAATAATCTTCCTGCGCACCAATGCATCACCATCCGGGCAGTCCTGGCCTGGGGGAGGGGTATCAAATCTAAGCAGTCTCTTGATTTCAAACTTTAAACATATTTCCAGGGAGAAGTGAGAAGATATTTAGGGGGCAAAGTACAGAAGATCATAGGAGGATGGCACTAAACTAGATTATTGCACACTCATCAATGCTGACCTCACAATTCCCATAGGGCACCATGTCTTGGGCAACATGGCAGGCGGAGCAGTGGCAAGGTAGGCAGCAAAAGTCAAAGCCGGGAAGCCCCCCTCTCTCTCCCAAAAGGCATTCAGTCTTGTTAATGGAGCAGCCATACCCAGGCTCAAACCAATCTATACCAAGACAGCAGCTATTGTGAAGCTGCTACTACTAGATCCTACACACCGCAGCGCATCACAGGGGCTGAAGAAGTGATCACGACTCAGGATTGGTGGGCCGATAAGGGGAGCCAGTGGAGTTCGAAGCCAGCTGCAGGACAGAGCCTTCACGACTAGCACCCCCACCTATGTAGCAGACAAGCCCATCATTTCTGGTGACTCTCCGCACACTAGCAGTATGGACACCAAAATGGAGACCAAGGAGAGTTACAAGTAAACTTAAAAACACAAAAAGGAACAGGCTGTTTACATCTATGCACCCAGGATTCAGAACATTCCTGTATCCAAAAGGCTGCCACAACCCTACTCAAACGTAGGATAAAGTAGCAGAATCACCTCTTTGAAGAACACTACATCTCAATGCATCAACTAAACACTTCTGAGCACTAAAACAACCCACCTCTCCAATCACTTATCTATCCGTGCACTTGGCCTAGTAGAGCACACTCCACTACCTTTTGGCTAGGTCTACACTATCCAAATAACACATCCAGCCCAGTTCAAAATATGGATGCAGTAATTTACCAAGTACACTGAAGGGCAGTGTGGCCGTCTCTGGTTTCAGAACTATGAAATGCCATTTGCAATTTCTCTACTGCTCATCCTCTGGCCCTTTTGTCAGCTCTGTTCATGTATCCTGAATCTCGAACCCATCCATCCCGTGACCCTACAGCCCTCTCCCCTTTTAATCCATTCATGAAGCTCAGTTGACCAGCCATCTCCCCAGCCATCCCCCCACTCCACCAGCCACTCCTGTCCTTTTCTGTTGCTTCTCTCCTATAGTGGTCAGTCACTAAAATACTCTAATTGAGCCCTTAGCAAGCCAATTTCATCACATCAAGTTTCTGGATACCTCGTCACCCCTTCCTTGCGTCCCTTTAGTCATCTCACACCATCCGAACCAGTTTCCGTTCTGCAACCGCCTCACTTCGAGTTCCGAACCAATCTCTTTCTAGCCTCCCTTGGTTTACCATTTGGCACCCCTGCCTATCCATGTTGCTAGGCCATGACCCATTACAGTTGCAACAGAGCAGGGAAACGAATAGACACCGGGAACCTAAACAATACCTGAAGGGCTGCTTGCACGTGCAGGATATGGCTGGAGACAGATCCCAGCCAGTCCTAATGACATCACTGTACTGGGTGTGTAGGGAACAGAGCCAATCCCAGCTGATGAGATTATGCCCAAACAAAAACCAAATACACAGCAAAAATCATACACTACACCATCAAATGCAATTAAATGAAACAGTACATGATACCTCATACACATGGAGGGAAATAGCAGAATGTCCATATTGTATCCGGTTTGCATCCTTCTTAAGCCTGAGCAAAACATGAAGCGATTGAGGGAATTAGCATTGACAGTGCTTTTTTCCCTTTGGGGACACCTATGTGCGGTCACAAATATTCCATTTAACAATCTTAAAAATGTGAATCATGAAATTATTTTTATAGGAGAATTTTTTGCAAAGACGTACTGCTTTTTGCCACGCCACTGTACGCTTCAACGAAAAAGTTGGCAATTTTTTTTTTACACATTTAATTAAGTGACACATATGTTTGATATGCATTTAATAAATCTTGAACCACGATGAAATGCTTAAGAAAGGCCATAGTGAGATTTTCAAGCCACTTTGGCGCTGTATTTATGTGTAACTTGCAATCATCTTCCTCCCACTTTATCTGTGCTAAAGTCACCGGACGGAAACACTATAAATGTACCTTAATATCTAGTAATCTCGGACTCTTCGAGCTAGGTACAAATTTCTTTGAAACTCCTGCCATTTCAGCTGATCACACAACTGCGTATCTTCCTGATGAACTGAGCAACAACTTCCACACCTGGACTTTGCTCTTCTTTTGAGGGCGAAAATAACCAGGATCGTTTATACTAAGTGCACAGGTCTCCTGCTAGCTCAAGGTATTTTCAAACTATAAAATGAGGTAACCTGCAGTGGCCGCAGACCTTTCTGTTCCCAAATGAATCCACCTACCGCGCACCATGAAACACTTCTCTTAAAGTTGAACCGCCCTGGACACCGCATCACAGGACATTTGAGTGCACATCAAAGGACATGCTGAAGGACTGAGCAGCAACCCCACCAGGGCACCAGAAGGCAAAGGCGAGAATGGGATGAGGGGGGGGCCTGGGGCAATCCCCTCCATTACTTAACAGGAGGAAAAAAGATTGCGCATTACAATCGCTATTTCGTAGGTTTTTATAGCTTCCTTTCAGGGAGACAATAGTGGACAGTGATTGTTAATCCGCAGAATCAAGCTGGGACAGCTGTCAAGTCCCACTAACCATCTTGGTGGGTAAAATGTGAAAAAAAGAACCTAAAACTCAGAAGAACGGAAAGTAACCCACTTGCTTACTCAAGTTTACAAATAAACATTTCATATAGAAGTTAGCACAAACCTATCCACACAGGAATTAAGGTTTCCCAAAATCTCGGTTTCACACGTTCACTGAAAATTCAGATTGTAGAAATTTGGAATCCAATCACTAATCATTATTAAAAAGAAATACTGGACAGAATCTAGAGCTGGCAAATTCTAGATCAATAGAAGGTCGTCCCTTAGGGGCTGATTAGGACAGGCGGTCCGTGGTCCTGCCAGAGGCATTACGAGGCGATCTCCATCACGGCGGTCGCAATGCCTATGTTTTGCATTGTGGCGGGTGCTGCTGGCTGCAGCACACGCCGCTGTGCAAAAAAGGGGACACTTAACCTATCCCTCAAGTACGTGGCAGGCACCATGCAGTGCCTGCCACATGGTGCAGGAATATGTAGGTGCCCCCCAAAGCTGAGGGCCACCGTGGAAAGTGGGCCCACTACGGGCCCCTAAGTACCTTTCCGCCTGCCCTTTCATGGCGGGTAAACAGCCATTAAAAGGCGGACGAAAAGGGACATTGTAATCCCTACGGCTGTGCCTGGCAGGCACTGCCTTCATTGTAGGGAATCCAACCCATCCCCCCCACACCCCGGGTCGGTCAAGGAGCCTGTCTGGTGCATGTCGATCTTTCCGACCGCAAACTATCTGCCCGCCATTGTAATATAGCAGGCGGAGAACATGGTTCCTATGGCAGTGGGACCGCCACCGACCATCTGCCCCCTAAGTTCTCCTTTTTCACAGACCGCTTAATGCTGTTAAGTGCCTTCAAAGACACAGGGGTGGTCAAATAGTGAAGATTAAAACTATGCAAACATTTTGTGCATCTGTGCATACACTGACCTCCATGAGCGACTTCGAAAGTAGTCTCTACAAGGGAGAGCAAATGGGTCTGTTCTGCATATTTCCTCAAGCTCATTGGGCTATTAACCAGTACAATTACTACTGTATGCAAAGAAAGGCAGTGCCCTCACACCTGCATCAGTCCCTCTATACAGTCATTGTACTCATCATAGACCTGTTTTTTGCTACAAGCTTCGGATCGGTCCTTAATTTAAAAAATAAATCTTCATCAGTCATCCTTTTTAGGTCTCGCCTGACCCAGCGCATGCGCTGGTCTGGCGAGACTTATTGAGAGGGCTCCAAAAAGTGCTACCAGGCCAGCCTAGAGCTACCGTGCGCGGGCGCCGCGCTTGCCGCGATTACTTTCGCTGCCACACTGCCGCTTTGATGTTTGATCACTTTTACGGCTGCTTGGCATAGCCAATAGGTCTCGCTTTTGGGACCTTATAAGTATTTAGTTCTGCAACTGTTGAATGGCTAAACACTTATAAGGTCCCAAAGGCGAGACCTATTGGCTATGCCAATGCTTGTTAGGTTTGGGCTCAGACAGCTTTAACCACCTGCTGGCAAGCCTTGCTGCTTCCAAACCACACCGAGGGCTTGGGGTCAGCCTCTTGCTCATTGCTTTGTCGTTCTCCCTTCCCTGCTCCCAATGTTAACACTTTTCCTCACTATCCATGTGCTAGAAGCATTTCCTTCTGTGGTCTGACTGGTTGGCTTGCATCCTTCCACTGCTGAATTGGTTTCAACTCCGCAAAATGTTGTTCTTCTGCCAAAATCAGCAGAAGCAATGATGCACTTTGCCATCAACCTATGATCCAGCACTGCCAACAGACAAGCAAGTGTCCAGGTACCACACGGCCAAACCAAACCTCTTTAAAGTCACAACATAAACCAAAACTTGCAAAGTCATCCAAATTCAACAGGGAAGAACCACAAACCTGCGTAGAAGCACTGTGTGAGACCTTTCAATCACAGACAAACAAAACAAGTGGAGTCTGCAAACTAGTGACCACCAGCGAGAAAGCAAAGTATGGCAGACTAAATCAGGGCTCTGAAAACCAGATGATCTGCGAGTCTGACTGCAGAGCAAAAACGAAACAAAAAAAGTGAACATAAAAACACCAGGATAGCACTGCGGTGCAGCTCAGGTGAGAAACATGGTTCACACCCAACAACGGAAGTAAAACCGCACTCTCCTGCAACGACTGAGGGCACGATATAAGGAGTAGACAGATGAAAATACGCACACTACAGGAACACGAATGTGCTGTCAAACTGCGCACTAGTGAAGATTAACGCGTGACGTTTTCAAGCATTGGAATGTTTATATGACCCGCAGATGACAGCGGCACGTGATGGCATCTGGGACAACATACCAGAGACGGGAGATCAAAGAGACCGGTACAAAAGAAGGCAATCAGATCGCCTCAGTCCATGACAAATCAGAAATGTGTCCCAAGTCAGACAAACCAAACTACTCCTGCCCGAGGGGCGTGGTCGATGAACTGCACAGGCGTAGAGGCTTCAAGGAGCCCATCACCGGCAATGGTTTTACTCTCAGTGGCTGAACTGCCCTTTTCAATTAGCCAGATACACGATATTTAGCAGAGGGTGCAACCCCAACACTCGCAGGCTGCAAGTAATTTATAACTGCAGCCACAAGGACTGAAAAGTGGCCAAAAGATAGAACCATTACAGTAGAAAAATGATAGGCGGTGGTGGGTTTTAGCACGCACTTAACTAGACCTTCAATTCCCTGCCGCATTAGCAACAAAAAAAAAAAAAAAAAAAAAAAAAACACTTCCTGGAAGAAAAGCGGCCTTCGGTCCAGCCCTGCACTTCCCAGCGCCTATTGTCCTTACATCAACAATCCCTTTCCAGCCTTCCTCGAAGGGAGCAGCCGGGGATTCCCGGCACAGTTAGAAGATCATGTTTTCCACACAAAGACAAGGGGTTTCCAAAAAAAGTGCTTTTAAGACAGTCTACGGGTGCGCATGGTCCAGAATGTTTTTCAGTTGCAGAGAAATGGTCTCGAGTCACAAGTTCACATCAGAAAAAATACGTTTGCCCTTAAGGTAGGAGGTGAAAGGCCCAGTCAACGCCGAATGGATCGAAAACAGGTTTTCAAGGAGTCCATAAAAAGGGACAAGCGTTCAGAGGGATGCGAGATCAGGCCCCGCGCCGCTTTGATAGTTCTGTCCCACAGGTCATGGTGACGTGGGCACTGTGGCATTCATTTTTGTAGGCGCATATGACCCCGCCACTACTAACCAGTTCCTCAACTGAATGTTAGAGAGCTAGGTTAATTGTAGGCCTTGAGCTTAGCATCTCATACTGAGGTTTGATGGAGAGCGCGCACACAAGCAGACTGCTCTCCAATATTAGTGTACCCAGGAAGGGTTCCCCAGCCAGGTGGGGGGAGGGGGGGGGGGCGGGGTCACAGACCATACTATACAAGCAACAAGGTCAGACACAGGAGGATCACATGCCCTCGAGGAGCCTCGCAGGCCCCACAGGGGCACAAGCGAACCGCTTCAAGTTTCCACACACCCGAGAAGAGAAAGAAAAATAATGCAAAGTACAGCAGATGAAACAGGTTAGGACCATAACTCTTCGCGCGCGTCCCGCTGGGCAGGGAACTCGCTGTGCTGTGGGCGGGGCTGTGCAGATGCACCGCAATGCAGGGCCCTCTGGTGGGGTTCGGGAACCTAAAACGCGTTTACATATACTCCAAGGCAAAGGCAGCATTCCTTTTTGTTTGGCTACGTATCCGTCTCCCAATCATGTACAATATCTTAAAGAGAAAGGAGCCGAAGGCCAAGCAACGCAGTTTGTCATTAGCATCAAGATAAAGTATACTATATTATATATACACATACATTTTTTTTCCCAAATACAAAAATAATTGGCTAAAAGCAAAAGCATTCTTTGGTCTAAAAAAAAAAAAAAAAAAAGAAGAATTCGCCGCTGTAGTAGTCCATAGCACTGAATGTAACTGTGTGCAGATGTGATATTTGTGCAACAGAAACCGTCACTCAGTGAAATTAATCAATGGCTAGTGTGGGTTGAACTATGACCCACAATGTACAGTAGTAGGTGGAAGAAACATTTGAATGACAAGAACAGTCCGATGGATGAAGACAGTTCTCCGAAAGCCTCTGTGTATTATATATTTTATACACATACATACAGGAATGTGTGTGTATATATATATACACACATATATACACACGTCAGCAACATTTGCTTTCACTTAAACAATACCCAGTTATGGGGACTTTCAGACAGTCCGCTTCATCTGTTGGTCTCGCATTGTACCATTCACATTTTTCTTCCACCCACTACAGCACATGGCATAGGGCCAGCACATTTTAGCCACAGGCTAACTTCACCGAGTGAACATATTTTCGCTTTCACAATGAGCAATTCCACATGCAAAGCAATGCCCTTCGGTGCTAGAGCCTACTTTGGCAAGGTGTGCTTTTTGAAACTTTAATTAAGGAGGAACCAGCAGCTTCCAGCAATGACATTTTGCAAAAACCACGACACAAACCTTGACAAAACCAAAAAGCAAGCGGCTACATCCGGCTGATTGGCTTGGCCAATGTGGTTTTTACACAGTTTAGTGTTGCGCAGACCAGGCACTGCAGTGCATCTCAATACTGAGCAGGAAAAACAAGTGATATTCTGGGCACACAGACAGTATACAATTAACATAGTGGCTTTAGTTGTAACAAGTTACTTTGCAGATTCACAGAATTCTAGTTTGGTAACAGGCATTGTACTCTGAAGGTATGTAGAACACCAGAGGCAATAGATCACTTCTCATGCAAGAGGTAAGACAGACGGAACGCTGCAGAGGGCAAGGTTGGTTTACTGCAGGGCTGGGGCCCTGCAGAGGGCAAGGTTGGTTTACTGCAGGGCTGGGGCCCTGCAGAGGGCAAGGTTGGTTTACTGCAGGGCTTGGGCCCTGCAGAGGGCAAAGTTGGTTTACTGCAGGGCTGGGGCCCTGCAGAGGGCAAGGTTGGTTTACTGCAGGGCTGGGGCCCTGCAGAGGGCAAGGTTGGTTTACTGCAGGGCTGGGGCCCTGCAGAGGGCAAGGTTGGTTTACTGCAGGGCTGGGGCCCTGCAGAGGGCAAGGTTGGTTTACTGCAGGGCTGGGGCCCTGCAGAGGGCAAGGTTGGTTTACTGCAGGGCTGGGGCCCTGCAGAGGGCAAGGTTGGTTTACTGCAGGGCTGGGGCCCTGCAGAGGGCAAGGTTGGTTTACTGCAGGGCTGGGGCCCTGCAGAGGGTAAGGTTGGTTTACTGCAGGGCTGGGGCCCTGCAGAGGGTAAGGCTGGTTTACTGCAGGGCTGGGGCCCTGCAGAGGGTAAGGCTGGTTTACTGCTGGGCTGGAGCCCTGCAGAGGGCAAGGTTGGTTTACTGCTGGGCTGGGGCAAGGTTGGTTTACTGCTGGGCTGGAGCCCTGCAGAGGGCAAGGTTGGTTTACTGCTGGGCTGGAGCCCTGCAGAGGGCAAGGTTGGTTTACTGCTGGGCTGGGGCAAGGTTGGTTTACTGCTGGGCTGGAGCCCTGCAGAGGGCAAGGTTTGTTTACTGCTGGGCTGGAGCCCTGCAGAGGGCAAGGTTGGTTTACCGCTGGGCTGGAGCCCTGCAGAGGGCAAGGTTGGTTTACCGCTGGGCTGGAGCCCTGCAGAGGGCAAGGTTGGTTTACCGCTGGGCTGGAGCCCTGCAGAGGGCAAGGTCGGTTTACCGCTGGGCTGGAGCCCTGCAGAGGGCAAGGTCGGTTTACCGCTGGGCTGGAGCCCTGCAGAGGGCAAGGTCGGTTTACCGCTGGGCTGGAGCCCTGCAGAGGGCAAGGTTGGTTTACCGCTGGGCTGGAGCCCTGCAGAGGGTAAGGTTGGTTTACCGCTGGGCTGGAGCCCTGCAGAGGGTAAGGTTGGTTTACCGCTGGGCTGGAGCCCTGCAGAGGGTAAGGTTGGTTTACCGCTGGGCTGGAGCCCTGCAGAGGGTAAGGTTGGTTTACCGCTGGGCTGGAGCCCTGCAGAGGGTAAGGTTGGATTACCGCTGGGCTGGAGCCCTGCAGAGGGTAAGGTTGGTTTACCGCTGGGCTGGAGCCCTGCAGAGGGTAAGGTTAGTTTACCGCTGGGCTGGAGCCCTGCAGAGGGTAAGGTTGGTTTACCGCTGAACTGGCTTCAGGCAGATGCAACCCCTAGCAGCAGTTCTATGGTGTTACTAGTGGGCAGCCTTCTTCATACATATCCTTTCAGACTGAAGTGTTGTCACGTACTACTGTGATTAACAGTTATTACTATTATCCAGTTTATCAATATCGGAAGGATGAAACTGCAGCTCTACAATGCCAGGAGGACACCATTTGAAGTGCTGCTGCCACCACTGCAGGTCTTACTTCCAGTTCACATTAAAAAGAAGCCGGATCCAGCTAAGAGTAAGAGGCGCAGTACGCTTTCCGGTTACTAGAGGACAGGATCCTACAGCTGTTGAAAGGCAGAGCCCCCAGCAAGGACCGGACGTTTACAACAGACTAAAGCTAGCTAGCCATTCGGAGCAATACAATGGAGACGATAAACTGAGCGTGCAGCAGAGATTTTAATCAAGAAAAGTGGAAACTAAAAGAAATATGGAATTCTGAAGACGTACAGGCATCTGCCGACTAAGTTGCACAACCAATAGCAGATTCTTCTGCACCATGTTTTGCAGACTAGTAACTGACCACGTTGTTCTAGCCTTACTTGCAGTGCCTCAGATATAAGCATCTAGTAAGTGTCTGAGAAGCATGAATGCTCATTTCAAGTTACACAGGAGTAAAGAAGATCTGCTGCTTGAATGGGCTAAATCCTAGAGCAGCCCCACCGCTGCATAGGAGGATTGTTACTGGAAGAAGAATAGTTACTAGTAGCAACATGGTTCCAAATTTCTTATATGTTAAAATCAAAACGGAAAGATGGCCGGAAAGCTGAATCAATCGAACATTCACCCCCTGTCACAGATATGGGTTAAATCCATTTTTTGGTGCACGATATGCCATTCCAGTTTAGACCCGGCCATATGCTAATCAGTCTTTAGCCTGTTCCTCATGGGAACAGCCCAGACCGAACTTCCAGGGCAGGTCCTCCCTGGACCAGAACCAAGCATCCTGGGACCGGTTTTGGGGCATCACCCATTGGCCAGGCTAGCTTGAAATAGTGGCGTAGCGAGACGGGGCCCACATCTGGGCATACCCTTCCCAGTTAGGGCGACAAATGCAAAAAAGATCAGATTATGGACGGAAGCTGAATCAATTGAACATTCACCCCAGTCACAGATCTAGGTTAAACCTATTTTTTTTTTGCATGCCATGCCAGTTCGGGACCAGCCATAGGAGTTTAATTGGAGAAAGTTCAAAGGGGCAACCAATATAGAAAGCCAGACCTTACTATCCACAGGCAGGATGTGCACATCTGTGCACTTTACAGATTCTAATGCATATTGTGCAAGTGGTCAAAACTGGTCAGTCCAATGCAGGAAGAGACCACTGCAAGAAAACAAGAGGGGTCTCTTCTAGCATTGACAAAGGCAATAGGTTAGACATTTGTACTGCATCCTGTTGGCTTTGCTTACGATACTCTACTGGGTCGGACCGTATCAGACAAAGGGTTGCTTTTTCTGTAGCATCCATTTCTCAGATAGTTTGGTTAGCGCCAAATCCCAAGTGCAGCTTGCTGATTAGTTATACAAATGGCAGCTGTCTTGGAACAATTTAAACAGGATGATCATATTCCATTTTAAAACAGACCAACAGTGAGACAGTGCTGCAGAAGAAGAAGAGCTGGCAAAAGCACAAAGAACGTGAATGCTACAGAAAATAATGCAACCCTTATTTTTCCTTTTGCTTTCTTAGGGCTCGCTCCCCAGACCTCCCGGCCACTTGCAGACTGTACATTAGTACCTCATGCATTCCAACGGAGGTGGAAAGATAGACATTAACAGCCATCAGAAAAAAATGAAACACCAAAATAATCATGAGGGCTGTTCCAAGAAGTGATTGACCGTGTTGCAAGCCACTGGTTGACATTCCATGGTTTACGTAGTGGGTCGCGACACTGCTCGTCATACTAGCAAATAGCCCCAAAGAATTCTGGATAATGTAGTGGCAGCGGTGAGTACGCCTATGCCACGAGTATGTGAAATAATGCCATCCCTGGACACGTGTTTCGAGGTAATTGCCTCTCGTCAGCAGGGAGCAGGTAGGTATGCGGGGTGCCAAGTAGACTGCCAAAATATATAGGTAAAGTACCTTTCAAGGCGCGCAGGTGCAGACACCAGGCTCGTCAGCCCAAAGTCGCTCGAAAGAGCTTTAAATAGTTTACGTAGTGGGTCGCGACACTGCTCGTCATACTAGCAAATAGCCCCAAAGAATTCTGGATAATGTAGTGGCAGCGGTGAGTACGCCTATGCCACGAGTATGTGAAATAATGCCATCCCTGGACACGTGTTTCGAGGTAATTGCCTCTCGTCAGCAGGGAGCAGGTAGGTATGCGGGGTGCCAAGTAGACTGCCAAAATATATAGGTAAAGTACCTTTCAAGGCGCGCAGGTGCAGACACCAGGCTCGTCAGCCCAAAGTCGCTCGAAAGAGCTTTAAATAGTTTACGTAGTGGGTCGCGACACTGCTCGTCATACTAGCAAATAGCCCCAAAGAATTCTGGATAATGTAGTGGCAGCGGTGAGTACGCCTATGCCACGAGTATGTGAAATAATGCCATCCCTGGACACGTGTTTCGAGGTAATTGCCTCTCGTCAGCAGGGAGCAGGTAGGTATGCGGGGTGCCAAGTAGACTGCCAAAATATATAGGTAAAGTACCTTTCAAGGCGCGCAGGTGCAGACACCAGGCTCGTCAGCCCAAAGTCGCTCGAAAGAGCTTTAAATAGTTTACGTAGTGGGTCGCGACACTGCTCGTCATACTAGCAAATAGCCCCAAAGAATTCTGGATAATGTAGTGGCAGCGGTGAGTACGCCTATGCCACGAGTATGTGAAATAATGCCATCCCTGGACACGTGTTTCGAGGTAATTGCCTCTCGTCAGCAGGGAGCAGGTAGGTATGCGGGGTGCCAAGTAGACTGCCAAAATATATAGGTAAAGTACCTTTCAAGGCGCGCAGGTGCAGACACCAGGCTCGTCAGCCCAAAGTCGCTCGAAAGAGCTTTAAATAGTTTACGTAGTGGGTCGCGACACTGCTCGTCATACTAGCAAATAGCCCCAAAGAATTCTGGATAATGTAGTGGCAGCGGTGAGTACGCCTATGCCACGAGTATGTGAAATAATGCCATCCCTGGACACGTGTTTCGAGGTAATTGCCTCTCGTCAGCAGGGAGCAGGTAGGTATGCGGGGTGCCAAGTAGACTGCCAAAATATATAGGTAAAGTACCTTTCAAGGCGCGCAGGTGCAGACACCAGGCTCGTCAGCCCAAAGTCGCTCGAAAGAGCTTTAAATAGTTTACGTAGTGGGTCGCGACACTGCTCGTCATACTAGCAAATAGCCCCAAAGAATTCTGGATAATGTAGTGGCAGCGGTGAGTACGCCTATGCCACGAGTATGTGAAATAATGCCATCCCTGGACACGTGTTTCGAGGTAATTGCCTCTCGTCAGCAGGGAGCAGGTAGGTATGCGGGGTGCCAAGTAGACTGCCAAAATATATAGGTAAAGTACCTTTCAAGGCGCGCAGGTGCAGACACCAGGCTCGTCAGCCCAAAGTCGCTCGAAAGAGCTTTAAATAGTTTACGTAGTGG
Organism: Triturus cristatus; assembly: GCF_964204655.1. Lineage (NCBI taxonomy): Eukaryota > Metazoa > Chordata > Amphibia > Caudata > Salamandridae > Triturus > Triturus cristatus. The sequence goes on along the minus strand of NC_140593.1, from coordinate 439,336,085 downwards.
GTCGCGACACTGCTCGTCATACTAGCAAATAGCCCCAAAGAATTCTGGATAATGTAGTGGCAGCGGTGAGTACGCCTATGCCACGAGTATGTGAAATAATGCCATCCCTGGACACGTGTTTCGAGGTAATTGCCTCTCGTCAGCAGGGAGCAGGTAGGTATGCGGGGTGCCAAGTAGACTGCCAAAATATATAGGTAAAGTACCTTTCAAGGCGCGCAGGTGCAGACACCAGGCTCGTCAGCCCAAAGTCGCTCGAAAGAGCTTTAAATAGTTTACGTAGTGGGTCGCGACACTGCTCGTCATACTAGCAAATAGCCCCAAAGAATTCTGGATAATGTAGTGGCAGCGGTGAGTACGCCTATGCCACGAGTATGTGAAATAATGCCATCCCTGGACACGTGTTTCGAGGTAATTGCCTCTCGTCAGCAGGGAGCAGGTAGGTATGCGGGGTGCCAAGTAGACTGCCAAAATATATAGGTAAAGTACCTTTCAAGGCGCGCAGGTGCAGACACCAGGCTCGTCAGCCCAAAGTCGCTCGAAAGAGCTTTAAATAGTTTACGTAGTGGGTCGCGACACTGCTCGTCATACTAGCAAATAGCCCCAAAGAATTCTGGATAATGTAGTGGCAGCGGTGAGTACGCCTATGCCACGAGTATGTGAAATAATGCCATCCCTGGACACGTGTTTCGAGGTAATTGCCACTACACTATCCAGAATCCTTTGGGGTTATTTGCAGCATGACGAGCAGTGTCGCGACCCATTTACGTAAATTACTAATAGCTCATTCGAGCGACTTTGGCTGACGAGCCCGGTGTCTGCACCTGCGCGCCTTGGAAGGTATTTTACCTATATATATGGCAGTCATCGGCACCCCGCATACCTACCTGCTCCCTGCTGACGAGAGGCAATTACCTCGAAACACGTGTCCAGGGATGGCATTATATTTCTATATACTCGTGGCGTAGGCGTACTCACCGTAGCCACTACACTATCCAGAATCCTTTGGGGTTATTTGCAGCATGACGAGCAGTGTCGCGACCCATTTACGTAAATTACTAATAGCTCATTCGAGCGACTTTGGCTGACGAGCCCGGTGTCTGCACCTGCGCGCCTTGGAAGGTATTTTACCTATATATATGGCAGTCATCGGCACCCCGCATACCTACCTGCTCCCTGCTGACGAGAGGCAATTACCTCGAAACACGTGTCCAGGGATGGCATTATATTTCTATATACTCGTGGCGTAGGCGTACTCACCGTAGCCACTACACTATCCAGAATCCTTTGGGGTTATTTGCAGCATGACGAGCAGTGTCGCGACCCATTTACGTAAATTGACATTCCATGGTAAAAGAGGCCTAGAGCTGAAGGAGGTGGACTAAAATCACCCAGAAATGTAGAATACAACAGGTTTCCAATATATGGCACAAGCACCATACCTAAAAGTACCATGAGCCGCATGAGGCCCGTGGGCTGGCCAATGAGTATCAGTGGATCAAAAGAACATCCATTTTAAATGGAAATGGATACCTGGTTCAAGTAAAACCTGGAAAATAAACCAGCAAAAAATAATAAAAAAAATGTTGTAAGCCTTAAGGAACATATGTAAATGTACATGGTGTCTAATTCTGTCAAAATATCCAATAGCTAGAAACTGGTGAGATTTATTCTGTATGCACAAGATGGGGGACTTTTTTTTTTAACTGGTATTAGGAAGGGTGCTCCCAACAAAAGGAGCACAAAAGGAGGATGAAAAAGTTGAGCGACTGTCCTCATAAGGTCCAGTTTGAGGAATGGAAGACTAATGAAATAAATAATCAAAACTAGTTACTGTGCATCTATAGATTTGGAACTTGAAACTCTTCTAGAATCACACTGTGCATTATTCCCAATATTCTACCCGCTGGTGGTTTGTTTCCAGGATATTTTAAAGAACTAAATAACGTTTTGTTTTAGGTATCGACCACAGCTGGAGCCAGGATAAAAACGGTCTTCTAAACACAAACTCCCTTCCTCCATCAGTGAGGAAGCAGGAAGGTCGATTGTGAATCTATGAATGAATGATATCCGATTTATAAAGCGCAACTCAGCCCACAGGGCATCAAGGCGCCTAACCAAAAGCTAAAATAGATGAAATAAGTTTGCTTACTGATAGGCCTTAATAAAACATCATGTTTAAGCGCTTTTTTTAAACTGGACCAATGACGGTTGGGCCTTAATTTCTGCTGGAAGAGAGTTCCATAGGCGGGGGGCCAGATTAGGAAAAGCTCTCCCACCCCATCTAACTTTCTTCACCCGAGGAACTACCAGTAGATTCTTCTCAGAGGAACGCAAGCTCCTACTGGGCATATAGGGAGTTAGTAAAGAACACAAAGCGTTAGAAGATCCAGAGGAAAGGGCTCCAAACACCAGACATAGGAGTTTAAAAGAAATCCTCTGCTGAATTGGAAGCCAGTGCAAGCTTTTTCTGGCCAAAGTAGCGGAGGACTGAATGGGTGCAGCAATAACAAATCTTGCTGCAGCATTCTGCACTACCTGGAGGCGAGAGATGAGACCCTTGTTGATGTCAGCATACAAGGCGTTACAGTAGTCCAATCTTGAACCCACCAAAGCAACCACCGTCTATTTACGAGTCTGAGGAGAGAGATCGTGAACAATTCTCCTCAGGATCTTGATGACCCCCCCAGCATGTGGCCACCGTTCTATTAACCTGCAGAGTCATTCAGTGAGCTGTCAAATATAACGCCGAGATTTCTAGCCGAGCCAACAGGCATAGGGCAGATTCCCAAAGATGGGGGCCACCACTCATTGGACCAGACATCCTGGTTTTTACCAAAAATCAACACCTCTGTTTTTTCGCCGTTCAGCTTCAGGGAGTTCAGAATCATCCAATCTGCAACTGCTTGCATGCAGTTTCTGAAGCTGAGCGCGGAGGTGCAGGCCGAATGAGCTAAGGACATCATAATTTGGGTATCATCGGCGTATGACACCACCTCCATCCCCTGAGATGTCACCAGCCTAGCCAGTGGGGCCACATAGATGTTAAACAGGGTCGGACTCCAGGCCGACCCCTGTGGGACCCCACATTGCAAGGATTTAGCAGGGGAGAGAAACTCTCCAAGCTTAACCCTCTGCTCTCTTAGCTCAAAAAAAAAAAAAAAAAAAAAAAAAAAAAAAGAAGGACAGAAGTCTTAGAGCCGGGCCCGATACACCTAACTCCCTCAAACAAGATATTAACGTTGAGGGGGACAGGGTATCGAAGGCTGCCGTAAGGTCCAATAGGACCGAAAGTGTGGTCTGGCCTTGATCCACCTTCAATCGGATGTTATTCACCACCATAGTAAGAGCGGACTCCGTACTATGGAATTTTCGGAAACCATGCTGGGAATTATCCAAATAACCAGAGGAGTCCAGAAAAGTCGATAAATGAAAATTCAGGTGGGATTCAAGCATTTTAGCTGGAGCGGGCAACAAAGATATGGGGCGAAAATTTTTCAATATTTCTGGGTCCAAGGTGGGCTTCTTAAGCAGGGGCATCACTATCGCCTTTTTCCAGGCTACTGGGAAGATTCCCTGTGCCATAGCATCATTCATAACCTCCAACAAAGGAGGTAGTAGCGTATCCTGACACAAATTCAAAACGTTCAGGGGACAGGGATCCAGAGGAGAGGCAGATTGTCTTTCCCAGCAGAAGCCCAAGTTTCTCAAGGGACAGCAGAGGAAAAGGAGTGAAAGTCTTAGACTGGTCCCTATTCCACAACTCCATTTTTCCCAAATCCAGAGAAGGATGCAGTCCCAAAGTACTCCTCTGATTCCAGGGTGAGGTAAATGTCCTCGATTTTGTTATGGAAGAACTCCGAGATTTTATTGCACAGCTTTTGCGACCCTGCCACAGGATCAGGCACGAAGAGAACACAGAGTCCACAATCTTAAAAAGGTCCTTAGAAGACGAAAGGGATGAGGTAAGATTGGAGAAAAACTTCTGTTTTTCCTCAATCACCCTGGCCTTATAGTCTCGCAGCAGATGTTTATATGCCTCTTTCCCTAGGATCCCAGCGTTTCCGCCATTTTCTTTCCTGTCTAACGCCCTGCCTCAAAAGCCTCAAAGGTTCAGAGAACCACGGAGCAGAAGGTTTATGTCTTGCTGCATATCGAAGAGAAATAGGGGCCAATGCATCGACCGCTCTAGAGATGGAATTAGCAAGCTCCTGCGCAGCCTCACCTACATCTTTAGAAGAGGAATGTGAAATAGCCCCAATAAAAGGAATAAGAGAATTAGTAATGTTCTTATAGCACCTTTTAGGTACTCTATTAAAAGGGCTCAATTTTGGCAGCCCTACAAGAGGAACTGCTAGATCCAGAGGCACTGCCAAATGGTCGGACCAAATCAACCGTAAGGGGGGGACCAACTGACAGCCTCGGATCGTTTGAAAACACCCCATCTAAGATATGGCTAGCTCGATGGGTTGGACCCCTTACCAATTGGCCAAAGCCACATGCATCCAGCGAATCGATCAATGAGAGTGTATCATTGGAGCTCAAATCATCTAGATGGAAATTTAGATCTCCCAGAATGGTCAGATGGGGCTTACCAAAATACGGTTCCAAAATTCTAAGCAGCTCACAGCTAAAATTAGATCTAGGTCCAGGTGGTCTATAAAGAAGAACACCTGTAAAAGATACTGACAGAGAGCAAGAAATGCAGAAGTACATAGCCTCAAACAAGTCCGAAGACTCCGACAGGGCTTTAGTACAACAAACAAAGGACGTGTCATAAAGAACAGCCACTCCACCTCCCCTACATCTTGTTCTATCGAGTCTCTGCAGAGCATAGCCATCAGGAACAGCCAACCTTAGGTCATGACCAGCAGAGTCCGACGCCCAGGTATTCAGTAACAAAAACCCAAGAGGGTTTCCTTGCGGTCACAAACTCATGGAAAGCCACATTATTTTTAATTAGACCCCTAGCATTAACTAGGAAACCCTTTCGAAGTTGAATATCATTCCCTTGAATGATAGGCGCATGTATCACCCCCTCATGAAAACACAAGGGCCAAAGAGTGTCATTACAAGTATGACAGGCTGTAGCGCGTAAAAGGCCCTCAGGTGAAAACCTATGATGGCATGCTAACGGGGAAGGCTTAAGAGCAATCAGCTCCTGCAATAAGTATGACCAACGTACCTGGGATGATGGTATTGTGTCTTCAGTAACCAGCCCGTCCTGCAGCGAGTCCTCAGCGTGGACGGGCGCAGACGGGCGCAGACGGGCGCAGACGGGCGCAGACGGGCGCAGACGGGCGCAGACGGGCGCAGACGGGCGCAGACGGGCGCAGACGGGCGGCAATCCGGCGGCAATCCGGCGGCAATCCGGCGGCAATCCGGCGGCAATCCGGCGGCAATCCGGCGGCAATCCGGCGGCAATCCGGCGGCAATCCGGCGGCAATCCGGCGGCAATCCGGCGGCAATCCGGCGGCAATCCGGCGGCAATCCGGCGGCAATCCGGCGGCAATCCGGCGGCAATCCGGCGGCAATCCGGCGGCAATCCGGCGGCAATCCGGCGGCAATCCGGCGGCAATCCGGCGGCAATCCGGCGGCAATCCGGCGGCAATCCGGCGGCAATCCGGCGGCGCGAATCCGCTGCGCGTTGACATGACCCCCTTAAATAGCGGTCTAGCGTCCTTATGACAACTAGAGCGTCCAACCTCCCAAATGGCGCCGCCAGGCGTCCCAGAGTTCCCCCCAATATGGCCGGCAAACGTTGGAAGGAGATTCTAGAACTGTAAAAACCCGTTGCACCCGAGTAACTAGTTTTTTGGCAACATGAACTTATTTTAGATTCACAAATTGTGTAAGGATTATGTAGAGGTATGGACCCTTTGTAGGTGCAGAAGCAAGCAAACATACCACTGTCAGATGTACTTGAGGTCCAAATAGTCTACATCTGCACATCATTTGGTGAACAAATGGACATGTGGTTGCTAGGCAAATGTCGAACGGATACACTGACAATGTATGGTAGTTTTATCCCTTGCTTTCCCTTTCTTGATCAGTGCATCCTTGGCCTTACCGCCAAAGTCCAACCCTCCTTCCCACCAGTTGCGTACCATCGAAATCCCTGGTGTATGGATAGATAAGTAGGGCGGTAATAAGTTGAGCAAGGAAGACTAACACAGAAGTGCCATAAGGTAAAATGGTCTCATTTTAGGTGGAGCCTAGATATCACTTGCGCTGTCTGGAAGATCTGTTGTATGTACTTTGTGGGATCAGCCCCAGGACTGGTCTGCTTTTGCTTAGGGACTCTGTTCGACTGCCTCTATTTAACTGTCTTGATAGAAAACGACCAGTAGAGGTCAGTTAAATACCAGAATCACTTTCATTCCCTAAGTTCCAGGCCATAGAAACTTTTCTTCCACGAGCACCCGTAGACAATATTTTTTTCAAATCTTGTTTGTTTTCAGTGCTATGCACATCGAAAGGGCTGATTTTATATTAAAAACAGTTTGACATTACAATTTCCCACTGATAGGCAGTATTTCTCTCCAGGTGTTCCCATATCAGGCGTGTTATGCAGTTAGGTGCTCACGGTCCCTCCATGTTAAAGGACAGATGTTTCAGCACCCAGGCTGAATGTGCTGCATAGCTGAATACATACAAGGTCCCAAAGGCAAGACCAATTGCATTGCAAATACTTTTTTTTCCCTTTAACACAATATGAAGAACTTAGGAGATAAGAACCAGGCCATTCAATAAGTCTTGTATCTGTTAGACAACAGAGCATCTTATGCATCATTAAAGGTGCACTTATCTTTGATAAATAAGGGATGTCAAAAATACACAAGATTTAAGAGCTGAATTCTACACTAGAGGAACCATGTTTCCTTGACCAGACATGTGTCTAGATAAAAGAAACGTGAATGTACCGCCTCCTAAAGTGTGCCGCCATCACTGCTAGACAATTTGCATATCACTCCATCAGAAACCCAAGGTACGTTCGATGCTCCCAAATGGAGCATCCAACTGCCAAGTGAAATTACCATCCAAGAACTCCACACGAGTGGTCATATGGAATCTTTGCACCAAATAGGTTTAGGAATGCAGATCCAGAATGGGTCTTAATATCTAGTCCTCCTGTTACTGTATAAGGAAGTAAACAGAATACTTGTTTCACTCACTTTATGGAACGGTCTATTGTTCCCTAGAGCAGAAGCTCTTGTACACCTCAAATTGAAGTAAACACAGATTGCCGATTTTTGAAGGCCCTGTATTTAGGACCTTCTGTAGGTGGCGCTTTTGAGTTCAAAGAGATAACATTTTATCCAGTGGCGTAGCAAGGGGGGTGCGGTGGGGGCGGTCCGCCCCAGGCGGCACTATTTTGAGGGCAGCTGTGCGGCACTGATGGCCCGTTACGGCGGCCTTTATAATTTATTTGGGGAGGGACACTGACACTACTAGTGTCAGTGTCCCTCCCCAAATAAATTCTAAAGGCCGCCGCAACTGGCCACCAGTGCCGCGCATGCGGCCCAAGTTGAAAGTATAAGTGCAAGCGCTTGTTGTTGAAACTGCTGCCGCTGCGACGTCACGTCCCGCGTCTTTGTGCTTGCTTGTTGGTTGTGCCTAGGGCCTTCAATCTTGTAGTGCGCGAGCGCTACCAATGACGGCCCGTGGCATCATTTTGGCCAGCCCTCGCGTGACGCGTCTCGTGATGAGAACGTAGCAGTTACGCCTTACACGCTTCACCGCTACCCGCTCTGGTGGGGAGGCAATACTGGGGCAGTGGTAGTGCAGGTGGGCGATTTGCTTGCTGGCGGCTGCTGCAGCTGAAGTGAAGGAACCAACCCCTGCCTGCCATAGAGACCCTGAAGTGAGGTAAGAGGCGAGCTCAGCTTGCTAAACATTTTCAGACGGTGTTTACAATACCTTTTTTGAAAGAGGAAAAAACCCTTCATGCTATTCATTATGAATTTGCTAGATGATTGTACTATATATTTAAAACTAATAAACTGTGAATCTCCCTCCCACCTCCCCCCTCCACTGGTGACCCCTTGTGTTTCTGTGGAGTGTGAGTATTAACAGTGGCCTTGTTTGTGTCTTTTAAGTGGCGTTTGAATTTTTCACTTTTGCTGATTTGGTTCGTCATGCATGGAAGTCCAGGGACATGACCCCTGATGTACTGGGGAAGATGTGTTGGGGCATATATATGTATCTCATTGTTTAGTTATTCATCTTTGCGTTTTCATGCCTGGTTTCTAGCCCTAGCTAGGAGCTTAGTGTACTGTTCAGTAAAGTTAGAGGTAAAAGTGCATATGTGCAAGAGGTTGGTAGGTCCACGGTTTTGAAAGCTTCAATGAGGGTGTCCCAGTCCAATGCAATTGGTTTCTTCCACAGACCTCTATATTCCTCCCTCCGGAGTCCTCCGCTCTCTGCCCCTCCCCACTGAATAACATCTTCTTGCCAGGTTGAGATAGTTGGGGGGGATGAGGACTTTCATGCTTTAGTTACTTGACGTTTCGTGAGAAGAAGGGCCAGGTCTATAAATGTAATCTGTGCCGTGCAATTTTTGGCACGGGGATGCAGACCCAACAAACAATTCCCAGCTGAGCATCAGATAGGGCCCCCTATAACCTATGTTACTTGTGGCCAATAGGTTTACAGGGTAGGGCAAGACCACAGCATGTGTATTAGTTTTGTGTCGTGTATGGCGTCTGGGGCATGCTGACAACGCTTCTGGATACATAGTGTATGTGGTGCAAGGTAGGCTCTGTGCAAGATCATAAATTGTATAAGCTTGAATCTGGAGTTGCATGAGACCTTCTTTGGGAATTCTATTACAGTTTCCCATTCCTTGTCTTGCAGGTCCCTCCCAATATCTTGTCACCACTTTGCTTATAGTTGGGTCAGGGGTACTGCTAGGTGGTTCCTCAGTCCAAGGTATAGCCACCGCGTCAGGTGTTTGCCTTTACCCATTAAGTGTGCTGCATATATGAATTCATGTGTGGTAGGTTCGATACTGTCCGGGGCCCAATGTAGTTTTACAGACCACGTTATGCTTGCATGTGTAAGAAATAGGGAGTCCGGTAGGTTGTGTGCATTTAAAAACCATGTGGATTAACAGCGTAGCATCCGCAAACAATCTCCCAATTGTGGACACTCCAGCCTGTTCCCATATGTGTAAGTGTTGCGACGTCAGTGAGCCCGTTGGGGTGGGGAGGCTTAGAAGTGGAATATTTGGTGCATATGGAGTTGTCTTTGCCGTGTATTTAAGGGTCAGTTTCCACTATATGAGGGTGGCCTCGGGTGGGGCGTCCGAAGTGGGCACGCCATGAGTGAGGGAACCAACCGCAAGATTTGGCTCCGTCGCTGTCAAGGGAGCACTGCCTTTTTCAAGATCTTGGGGTATGCTGGCAGTTAATTGACTGATCATCTGTGAGGATGTTAACTTTCCTTGGCAATGTTTGCAATGACCCAGACTGATAAAATGGACAAATCAGAGTAAGTGGAGGCAATTGCAGAGTTGTGGAAGTTATGTTTTAAAATGGTGGGAGAAACAGAGGATGTATACATGTCCACACATGGTTTGAGACCTATCAGCCCTCCTGGAGGGCTGTCACTCATAGGCTCAGCAGCCCTGCCCTTCCCTGGCGCTGCCTCCCAGCCCGTGTCTCGACTCGGTGCATGTTTGCATTGTGCTGAGGGGATTACCAGGTAATTGCTCACGCAGCTCTCTGATGGATGTCACATGGGGTTTTTCTGAGTCCCCAGATAGATCATGCAGTCTGTGTGTTCTCTTTTGTACTGCCTGTCACCGGTGTATTCAACTGTGCAGCCTTGGACCGTGTCATATATGTGCATGTAACCTACATGATCGAGGTAACTATTAGCGGCAATACTACGTGTCTTTTGGACCTCTTTCAAGTGCTCGCCGTCCTTTTTCACCAGCACCCCATTCCCCCCCCCCCCCCGCCAGGGCGGCAATCTGAGGGATAGCCCCGGGTGCCACAAGCTCTTGCTACGCCAGTGATTTTATCCCATTGGTACAGGCTAGTCCGATATGCACTCCTGCTGCAGAGGCAAGCAGAGCTCCAGTCTGCACTGAACAGGCATAAAGTGCCTCTGGAGTGAGTTGAATAGGGCCTTTCCTCTTCAGCTTTGCTCTTTCCTTCTTGAACGGACAGGCACACTCGTCCGAGAAGCAGAATTGGAGATGTTGCATGCAATCCCCACAGAACTCGGTTGTGTTGGATACTGTGACCGATCTGCCTGGTCTGCTTGTTTGACTAATTGACTCTGGTTTTAGAATGCTGCCCCTGCCTTTCACTTGACTTGCTTTCTTCATCTTTGAGGAAGTCATCAACTGGAGTTTTGAAAATAATCCCACCTGTGAAAAGGTGGTCAATGCTTTTGGACTGTACCTCTGGTTTGAAATCAGGGACTCTCGGCCAAGGTTAACAGTGAAGCAAAGCTGCCAGTCATCAGCAAGAGACCCATTTGGTAGTATTTCCATCCTGTATTACATTTTGCTGTTTACACAAGTGTAACCATTTAGGATTTGAGAGGTCTCGAGTTGTGAGGTTGAGATGAATTACATTTTAGCTCACACTTTACTAGATGAGGTATTTTTCCTCCTTTAACTTGACTCAAAGATGGTAGACTGAAAAGAGGCAAAATGGATGAGCCTCACCTTACGGATGTCTGCCTTTCACCCCTATTAGATCTTGACCAGAGTGTTTTTTTACTGTAATAGCCTTTGACCTCAAAAGCTACTCCTCTGCCATTGAATCAGCCACTTGACTTCAAAGGCCTTTCAGCCACAGGCTTTGATTTACTATATTGTGTAGTATCTGTTTTCCTTAACTGAAGTAGTCTTCAAAGGCAACTGCATTTTTCAATTTGACCATTGCCTGACCACTAAGATTGTAATAGAAAATAAAAACAATCTAAAGAAGTGCGACTACCCAACATACTATGGCATTTGGTGCTTGCTCTCTGCATCCTAGTGAGGCATAGTGTTCCACCTATGATCTATGCTCAAGACTGGTCATTTATAGGGATGGTACCAACCCAGCCTGTAAACAGAGGAATAATGCACACAGCCTGTGAATTCGAAACCTGTACTTGATGCAAAAAAAAAAAAGCTCCTTCTACTCAGAATCAAGCACTTCTAATAATGATCATCAACCGATTCTCTATAACTGGCACTAAGCACAAATTCCAACTTTTTGAACCACATGAAACGAATGCTGAAAGATTGAAATCGCATAAGTGTACGGACTCGTGCCGCTGCAACCCAGTCTCACGACGGCCCCAGCCACCGCCAGCGGAGCCACTCCGGTTATCAAATCCCTTAGACGACGTTTACGTCGGACACCCAAACTCCTGGAGGCCGGCCTTCGTACGTATAACCACCCTCCCGTACCACCTTCCATGACTCTGCATCTACTGCCCCTGGTGGAACTCGGTCTATTCACCGCCTTCCCACCCCACATACTTCAAGATACCTCAGAGTCATCCATCCAGTTTCTTGCTCCAGACACTCCTCCAGTGATTCGCCTTAGCGGACCTGTACTCCTCACGTACCAACTTCATTAATGCATAGACGGACTGACTACCATCTGGACTCACCTTTCACCTACTGGCCTATTGCTGTGCAGATGACCCTGCTGGGTCGCTCACACTTTTGCCCTCCCGCAATTGAATATTCGCAGTACTACCCATTTCGTGAAACCTGGTCCTGATAATCTGTATTGATATCAGGTTGAAACTCAGTCGACTCCCTACTGCAATGTTGGTGTCCTGCTTTATTAATTAATTCATCCATCAGTAAGCCATTCTTGAATGTTTTTGTAAATATCACTAGCTCTTGCGCCGTCTCTCGCAGGTTTCACTTGTCACTTTGCGCCGTATAACTTCTCACAACAAACAAATGATGGACGGAATGCTGACAATGCAAACATTCTCCCCCAGTCAAGAGATCTGGGTTAAATCCATCGTTCTTTTGCCCACTACGCCACCCCAGTTTAGACATGGCCATATGCAAATCAGTCTTGACCCTGTGCCTCATGGGAAGAGTCCAGCCCGAACTGCCAAGCCATGTCTTCCCTGGACCGGAATCAAGCATCCTAGGACCGGTTTCTGGCTATCAGCCGTCATCAGCCAGGATAGCTTGACTCCATTGGCGTAGTGAGCACGGGTCCCACGTCTGGGAATACCCATCCCACTTACGGCGAAAAGCGTTACAACAAACAATTGATGGACGGAATGCTGACAATGCAAACATTCTCCCCCAGTCTAGAGATCTGGGTTAAATCCATCGTTCTTTTGCCCACTACACCACCCCAGTTTAGACAGCCGTCATCAGCCAGGATAGCTTGACTCCAGCAGTTCGGGCTGGACTGTTCCCATGGGGCACAGGGTCAAGACTGATTTGCATATGGCTGGGTTCAAACTGGAATGGCATGGTGAGCAAAAAAACGATGGATTTAGGCCCAGATCTCTGTACTGGGGTGAATGTATGACATTGTTCTGCATTCTATCCATCAATTGTTATTTTTGCGTATAACCTCACAAGCACCCATTTTGCACCAGTAGTACAGGTTACATTTCATCTAATGTAATACAGTGCTTACTCTTAAACACATTTATCTGTGTGTATATATAAACTGCACTCAGCAATTTTCATACCTCGTTGATGTCCGTTTCTTATTCTCCTCAGCAACTACAGTGAACGTTCCTAAAATGTGCCTTTAAATATTATCTGTGGAGACTGTTACTTGTTGCTTATAGTTATTACCCTGGTCTCAACCGGGTTACCTCTTGTTAATTGTTTATGAAAGAATTTTACAGGCTTGCAATTAAAAAACGCTGCCAACTTGAAGTTTTGTTTCAGATACTCACAGCTTTGCAAAATAAAGGAGCGTAAATAACTACCAAACCTCACCACCTCAAGACCGCAAGAACACATTACTCATACGCCATTAACCTGCTCGACTACCCTTCCACTGAGCACAGATGGTCAACAGGTTAAAGTGCCATTTTCTGGGACGTTCTTAATCACTGGATCAGACCCAAGTCCACCCCTCTGTAGGTCTCTCTGGCCACTATATGTGCCTCCGTTTAAGTGACCACCATACATCATCTTAAATAGTGCCTTGAGGCATAAGTGATTAGTTGCACCATAAAGGATTTGATTACATTAGTGAAAGGGGTCAATATGGCGTCAGTTACAATTTAAGAAGTAATCCAACACAAGCGTTGGCCCAAAACACAAACAAACCAAGGGCTATCTAGGATTTAGAAAAACAGAAGCTCAAAACAAACTCGTTTATATTAAGTAACATGTGGATGCATAATTCACCCAGCAAGTAAGAACTATCTTTAGAACAACTTAACCAGTAGCAGGTGATTCAAGTTCATATATCTGTACAAATAGAATATTGTCAATGATTAGGTGCCATGAAAAAGTGATCACACGCTGCCACATACATGAAGTGACATGTTAATGCTAGAAAGAACAAATTACTCTGGACTCCTAAAGATCATTTACCCGGTGAATGGAAAGAATTCAGGACTAGGGACTAGAGAGCACCAAGGCAAGGGCCGGCTGATGGGGAAATGGACTCTAGTTGCAGGGCTAGAAAATAGACATAAATCTACTAAGACTCCGTCATGTTGAACCAGGCAAGGACTGGACAGACTAGTATAGTATTGGTTCTAAGATACGGAAAGGAGGTAATTGGTTACCAGCACAATGGTCCTTTAAGTCACAGCATCATTGGAGTCCACAGAGGAGGGACACTGCTGAGGGCAGAAAGCTGAATTTGGATGCCATCACAGGTGGCAAACAAAACTTAACATAAGTACAGTGGAAGAATAATCAGGTCAGCAGTGAATGCTGCTAGAGGGAGGAATTCGGAAAGGTAATTAAATTAAAAATATGGAAAATGTGGAGCCAACTCCCAATTTTCAAACTGCAGTATTTGGTCTCATGGTCTAAATCTGATTGGAATAGATAATGTGTAGGGACTGCAGACTCAACCTCTCCCTCCACCGGCATGTTATGCCTGCTGGAGTCACATTCGTCATCTGACCATCAAACCAGCTATTCCTGTATTCTGCCAAAATTGAAAGCTGCAGCTTAATGCCTCCAAAAACTGAAGACATGGCAGGGCTGTGCTGGGCCCCAAAACACAATTTACAAGCTTCAATGGAAAGCCTAAAGCCAGGGGCCACTGCACCCCAGCATAGTTCAAAGCCCCTCTTGGTCAGGAATAAGTTACTCACCCTTTTGGAATTAAAGGACTGAGGATCAGACCCCCTGCGCCCCCCCCCCCCCCCTCAAATATGAGTATGAGCATCTAGGTTCATCCACTAGGGATAAGTGGCGGCAGCAAATGAAAGGTTGAAACCCAGACTCCTACCCAAGCAACTAGGTCCACAATCGAATGTGCTCACAGATCTTTGGCTTTTCAGGCACAGATTCCAGATCTAAAAAAAGGAACTGCACTTCGCTGAGTGAATGGTTTGGTTTTAAAGTCGGCGCTGCCGAAATGCTCGGAGGAGATCCATTCGCTTCGTTACAGTGCATTTCAGAAAAGCGCAGTACAACTGCTTACCACCCACCAACCCCCCATAACAGTCATCCAATACACAAGAGCCATCCACTTTGAGTGAATGCCAAATTACTTCCGCTGCGAATGCCATTCAAACTTGAATAAAATAAAGACAAAGTTAAGTATCCATGGCATAGCTAAGCCACAGAAGAGCACACAACTGTTAGATCAGATTCCATGAGGGTGCAATTGCGAATACTATAATAATTCAAATTATAACAACTCATCAGCTATCCACCCCCCCCTTAATATGACTGAGGTGTCATGGGCAGCTCACATCTTTTGTTTGGTCAGCTACCAAGGTCCTGGGATTAAAAATGGTGCAAGTGTCCATATTTAAAAGAAAATTCGAAGCAAGCAGGGCAAATCACCAGCAGAAACTAAAGATCTTTCCTTTTTGAACCATTGAAAGGGGTGGGGGGTGAATTCCGTGCTTATGAATTTTAAGACGCCATAACGGTTTGTAAGCAAAGGTCACATTTAGCTTTACAACGTTTATCCAAAATGCTAGTGTGGAATAGCATTTGGCGTGCAAAAGGGTCTTATCTTTCAAATCTACTGGCAAAAGCGTCGTTTGTTTTGTCGATACGACCGTGACACTGCATAAATGCATTCCTCTGTATTACACCATTTCATTTGTGCAACACCACATGAACTGTGAAAAAAACCAAGCAAATTAACTGGTTGCCAATTTCAGAATTCGAATATTTAAATTATGAAAATTTCAAAGCACAGTTTTATTTATATTAAAATAATGAAACTTTTTTTAAAGAACCTGTAAGAAAGGTCTTCGATGTAGTTAGTATGGGAGGAGGGGTGGCAGAGGTGGAGGAAATTAATGGTGTAGAGGTTGCAGATGTTGTACATATATATGAAAGGCGACTGTAAGCTAGATAGTGAATAGTATAGCTGTGGGGTCAATGGGATAGGTAGTAGTTTACGGCATCTAGGAGATTCGGAAAAAAGAAACCCAACTGAATTACCTCCGAATCATGCACAGGAGTAGTTAGAGAAGAGGAACCACGGCTCAGTCTCCAAGCAGATACCACACGGTGAGAAATGGATTCTCAAAAGCCAGCGGTTTATGGTCACTAGAAACGAGGTCCTCGAAAGCCTTCCAAACCATGTAGAAAACATTGAACAGAGGAACATACGAGGGTCAGCAAACTCCCAAAAATATTAAAAAGTCATTAGCACAGAAAACTCTGGGCGTGGAGCTTTATTCTTCTTCTTTGGCTTGTTACCCAAATTAGCTTTAGATGCATCAACTTCTGAAGTCTCCTAGTAAGGACCAGGAAGCAAAAAACACATGCAGCGGTTCAAGATCGGAGACTCCTGGAGCACGCTGAATCTCTGGTTTTTCACAAACACGGGTATCGACCATGGTGAGGAACCTGGACAAAAAATGGAAGAGCCTCTTGCAGCTGATCAGGAATAAGTCTCTTGAGGAGGGAGGTCTTTGCCCCACCCACTCTAGGTAGACAAAGATTGTATTTCATATTTTCAGAAGTGAAAACACAAACAACCTGGGACTGTGTGTGTGTGTGTGTGTGTTGGGGGGGGGGGTCGGAGTCACACACCACCCAATAGTCCAAGCAGCTTGAATAAGCCTACTAAGCAGGTATATTTGCCAATATCTACACTTAAAGCTTCAGATTTCATGTGGGAATGACTGTACCCCAGGAATATGGATGTGAAAGAAAATAAGGCACTGCATGCTTTTGGCCTGCTTCAGAATGGATAAATGTTGATGCAAGTTGGATGCCAACATCTAGCCAAATCATTCCTCTGGCAACGCAACCCACCGTATCCATGAGCTTCCATTCAATGAAGTACGTTTTCATCAAGGTACATTTATGGAGTTAAAAAAATAAAAACATTGATTGACAATTTGTAGCAGCAGGTGGTGTGGGAGTTGAACTTGGTGGTTAGCGATACCTCAGGAGCATGAGCATGTTTAAGATCTGTGACATCATGGCTAGTGTTTAATAAAGTCAAAGTTCAGATCTCTATGGACTGCGAATGTTTGACTTGATCAATTGCCAAGCACAAAACAAATCAAAAATTAATAGAGCCCAAACTCAACGTAAAGCAATACAACGGTACTAGTCCTTCATAAACCCATGGATAGAATTAACCACAGTTGTAGCTTTAACTGGAAGTTAGTTTACTTAATTCCGAATTGGGTTTAAACGGTTCACCCACAGGGGCTTTCATGTACAGAAACAGTAACCCGGCAGGGCAAGCTAGCTGAAGAGCAGAGCAGTGCACCAAATCCCCCAGATTGAAGACCTTCCTTCTGTACGCGATCCCCGGCTTGTCCCCAGGACGTATTCCTTCTCTAAAAGGATTTTCATTAACAATTAATTTTCAGAAAAATCTTTTGCAGTTAAAACAAATGGAGAAGGTTGTTAACATATGCAAAGTAAATCACAAATATTTATATTTTCCCCTTACATTAACTTTCAGGCATTTGCTTATTACATGGTCTCTAACAGTATTTGATAGCATTTGAAAAACATCAGGCAAATGCCTGAAAGTTTAAGTAAATGAAAAATGTAAATATTTGTGATAAGCTTTGTACAGGTTAGCGACCTTCATTGTTTAAATGCAAAAGATTTTTTTCTGCTTTTGCTGAAAACATGCCCATGAGAGCAGGATTTGCGCTGCACTTGAAAGGAAGTCCTTCCCTTTACTTTCTGCTCATCATTGAGAGGATCGGCGTGGGGAGAGGAGCAAAGGATGGAGGGCCCAGCAGCATTTATGGTGAGTGGCTCAGCATTTATGGTGAGTGGCTCACCATTTATTAATGTTGCCAGCCGCCACTGTGTCCAAGGAGAGCAAGTACCTGGGGATGGTTTTCTTAAAACCAGAAATTAAGTTCATTGCCTGCTTCCGCTTCGACGGAGCGTCATAAGAAGGAGGCTCAAGAAAAAGCATGGGGAAGTTACTGTGCAGGCCAGGTCTCCAAGTTTACAGGTGTCAAGGAAAGGAAAATGTGAAAGCAGAGGCATGCACACTATCAAAAACCACATCTGTGCTACTCAGCAAAACCCTAAAAAGTGATCCATTAGTATAAAAGTATAATCATTACTGTGTGCAGTGAAAAGGTTGGAGTTCTCTCTCGCTCATAACAAGTCTCTTCCAAGTGCCATGGGGAGTCTTTGCTCAGCCAAAGCAAAACGCGTGGGAGGGGGGCGGGGGGAGATTGTATTCATTTTAAAAATGCCAATTTTCTTTTTAAAAGCATACTTCTTTAAAGTCATTAATCTGGTATGGAGCGGAGCAAAGACATTTTCCCACCAATGTTTTGATGGGGATTTATATATAAACACAGAAAGACATAATTTGATAATTTGTCACAGAATATAAAACCAATATTTTAGTTACTGTCCATTCCCCCGAGCGGGACTTCACATGGGCTACTAAAGCAGATATACCCGTCTCAGATCGGCCTATAAGAAAGGCGATTAGTTTTGATGGAGCAATATACAAAGTGAAACTAAACTGGCGGGAGTTAACAGTCATCTCTCCTAATAAAGCTTTAAGGGTATAGAGATAGACAGACGTGTATATATATCTTAACAGAGGAGCGATAATGGCTCATTCATCGAGCCAGAGGCCCTTATTTCCTAGGAAAGTCACGTATGGTTGCTCATAGCCAGGGTTGAACGCCAATGGGAAGAATCATGCATTTAGGATGCTTTAATAAAAGACGACATGTCAAGAACAAGAAGTGAGATGTGGTGAACCTAGTGGTTAAGCTTCACTTTTCAGCTTAACGTCTCATATTTCAAGTTTTGCAAAGGAATGTTTACCTATGTGTAAAAGAAAAGCAACAGCAGCTATAGTTCTGGTGGATGAAGATAGATAGACTGGATTACGACAATTTATAGAGTATTTGACTACAGAGGACACCTTCTCCACCCACACACGCAGTGGGGGCTGCTACATGGAAGCAGCATTTGGGTGGGGGGTAAGAAATAAGAGGAGTTGCACAAAAAATAAAAAAACCACACATGCAATGCAGAGTTGTGATTGGTCTGAGCACCGTGACAGCGCTCAGCTAGGGGCTGGAGGGATGGGAATGTTCTCCATGCAGACTGTAATGCAGTCTGCAACGCAGCCTGCATGGAGAACACGGTATGTGCAAATGACTGTTTTGGGCAGCCCGATAGGGCCGGCCAAGCACTCTTGCTCACAGGGAGTACAAACCACTCCTCCTGCTCAGAGCAGCACCGCCCCACAAAGACGCTGCAATGAGAAAAACTAAAATAACCTGGAGTGCTTTTTTTTTTATACTGCAAAATGCAGTGGGGGAACGCTCCTCTGCTTTAGCGGAAGAGTCGCCACAGCAGTCATGGAAGTTTGGTATTCCCATATTTAGGGTAAACCTTAGTTTGGATTGTGAATAATCACTTTGCACACAGGAAAAAGCTGTGAAACTTGCTGGGTGAGCAGTGAAGTGTCACCTGTGCTTCTCACTGGATTTGAGGAGCAGGATTCCCACAAATGCAAGTTCTCAAAGAAATGATTGACGTGCCAGTACCTCAGTTTTAAATCACCATTTGCTTTCTCTAATTTCTTCTTAGGAACCCTTCCCTTGTTCTTTGCCAAGGTAGGCAATCTATTAATGACAATTGTGCTCTTGGGAGCTTATATTTAGAATGAGAGGGCTCCTCGTCACCCCGATTAATATCCCTGGCTGGTTTAAGCACTAGTAAGAGCATAAACAGGTCTGCTCAGGCCCAACACGGATGCTTGGGCCTTCAAACCCACAGCAGCATCTCCTTTTAACATGCATGGTGCTATTTTATTTTAAATGTACTGGGGTACCCAATTATCAAAAGGGGATCTGCTTTAGTACCATCATTACACCAGGATGGAATGATGTAGCCAAAAAACGTGGGAGGGGGCTTCATCTTCCAATATGACTGGCTTGTCTTAAGGAAACTCGCCTATGCAGGAGAATTCTTCAAAAAGGGTGACTTGGCCACTACATAAAAGAGTAGGGTACAGCAAATTAAGTAGTTCTCCCATTTTTTAAAAAAAAGACCATCGCTTTGTGTTCATAGGATTATACAACACCTAAACCACTAGAATATCCCAATTCTGACTGGCTACACAACCATAAGACTGCCCGATCCACCGTTAAAGACACCTCAAATGACCGGCAAAACCAATGCATGGACATGGACGCACTAATGGCTCCCAGCAGGATTAATGTAAGACAGCAGCAGTGTCGCAGTGCGTTCGGCACCTAGGGCATTGCAGGGTATTGGGCAACCAAGGATGACAAGGAAATTTCCACTCTCAGTTCCAAATCCAGGGTCTCGGAGAACAAAGCAGCTCTGGGATACATGCCAACTAGTATAGATTATAATGCTATAGATGCGGGCGACATCTTATAAACCACGTGATTTTCAATCACAGACTTCAAAAATCTTACAGAATTCAAGAAATCTGACATTTATACATTTAAGCTCAGCAGTAAGGCACACGCTTCTAGCATAAAGCACACAAGGCTATTCGCTTGGTTAATTTAATATACTTTTTATATACAAAAATGGTCTAGCCAAGAAATGAGGGTGGAGCGCTCATTTAAAACAACTTTACTTTTTACTAGATGTTGGTTGATCCAAAAAGTGCCGTCATAAGCCTACTCAGCGACAGAATTTCCTTTATGTGATGGAATGTATTTGGGAACACCTAGATAGCCCTTCTGAATGGTGAAACAAGTGTTATCTAGAATAAAACCAGAAGAAAATATTGCCAAAAAAGCAAATCTTGAAGTCTTAGACACTCCTTACAGATAACCAACTCATGCTCTTACACAAGGACAGTCTTTCGGCACAGATCAGACAAACTCCTCTTGTTACGAGGGACCGTGCAATTCAGCAGTGCGCTAGCAATCTTGAAGCAGGCCACAAACCCTTACCTCCCATCAATGTGAGCTTTTGAAATAATCAGGCCAATGTAAAGGAACTCCAGCCTTGTTGAAATGGACGCCACAGATTCACAAGGGAGGGTTTCCACATGCCGGTCTGTTCATCGCCAACGTTAGCAAAGCGAGCCCATGAACAACATTCTGAAGTTAACCGATCCACAGATAGAAACCAGTGCGCAACGGGATCACGCAAACTGCCAAGTAATATTTAGAGGATTTAGAATTATGCAAGTATGACCCTTTTCATGAAATACTGACAAACTACAGGAGTCTAGAGTGGTAATAAGATGATCTTTAACTTAATACTCAAAAAAACCAAAGCAGAGTCATTGATCGAGAAGACGCTGATCCGCTCCAAAGTGAGAGACTTTTCAAACAACTGTTAAACGTTCTAAAACTGGTCAGAGGACAGTAGTCTTCTCTGGCACTAACTTACATCCGGTAACTTGTGTTAACAAATCAAAACGTTACTGCCCGATTGCGTGGTAAGGGATGAACACTATTGAGCAATCACCATTGTTACAGCGCTTCAGAACGACACCAAAGAGTGTTAAAATGCACTATATGAAAATAAGTCTCTATAAGCCAGCGTGAAAACTGAAGCTTGAGAGCAGGAGAATGAGCAGATACGATGGGCCTGCAGGCCCCAAACTACTGCCAAGATTTCCCACTGCAACTTAAAAACACCCCTTGAAAGGTTTTAAATTATTAACACGCCTCTGCTGCCCTACGCCACATAGGTGGCTGAAAAAAGAGCCATAGGGGCTGGTCAACCAGGCAACGCACCAGCCAAGGGCATCTGAAGACGAGCAAGTTAATAGGACAATTAAATGAGAATATCAAAAGCTATTGCAACTATTCAGATCAAAATTCTGACTAGACAATTTCTGTAAATAACTACGAAATTTCGATTGGGTGCTCAGATCAAAATTATCTACTTTGTTTGGGAGGTGAAACTGGGGCTCCTTTACCACTCGCTGCGCTCGCTAATGGATATACAAGCAGATGCGCCGTGCACAGAAACTTTACCATAACCAGCGTAATTCTCAATTCTTTAGGAAAAGCCTATATTTAGCATCTACAATCAACCACTAGATTACAGCTGCTCACGGTCGTCGGCTCGAGCCCCTTCAGAAAGACGCCTTCGCCGACTTTCAAGGAAATCGGAAATGTGGCCAAACGGAGACTTCGCAAACATGTTTCGACAACCCGCGACTCGAGAGCCGCAGACACTTACTTCGAAATCCTGCTTAAATCCCTCTTCTGCTTTTAGAGTGGATCAAACGTCTCGGGAATCAATCCGCCGGATTACGCAACGCCTTTCAGCGAGAACAATTTTCAAACCAGCATGGCACGACCAATGTAGAGGTTTCCAAATTATAAACGTCCAAGGTGCTTTTTGCTTAACATTACATCCAGGTATTAGAATGAACAAAAAAGGGACACCACGCAAATAACCAAAAAATATCAACAAGCAAGCTAACGTGTTGTCTCTCCTGCCAGGGTGCGAAGCGGGTTAAATATAGACCGGTGCTTTCCTGCGGCTTGCGCACGACAAATTAATGTGCTCCGGCTACACCCCGACAGTCCCTCTGGAAAAATTCCAAGCCAAGTGCAGGAGCCTTTGAAAAGTCCTGCACAATACGCCTCCCCGGACGCTATAGATTCCTGCTCCGCCTTTTGTCTTTCTATCCATTACTGGAATTCTCCACCAGAAGCTATAGGCACTTGAAGCTCGGAGCACGCGGGAGCCAAACGCAGTGTGGACGCCTCGCGCAGGACCAACCTTTTATGGGCTGAAGCGCAGGAGCTTTGATACCAGCTAATGCACCATAAATAGCTCGTGAAGCGCAGTAGCGCCGGATCAGCTGTTCGCGCGCCCCAGCCGACCGCCACTTCACTCAGATCAGCGCGCGCCCACCCCGTGCCCCGGCGCTGCCGCCTGCCCGGAGCAGGAGGAAGTGCGAGTGGGCGGGAAACACCAGAGCACAGACAGGGGTCGAGGGCGAGAGGCTACCGCGGGCCTTAGGAGACTTGGGAACTAAGCCACGGCCAGGAAGCGCGCTTTCAACTTCAATTACAAGATCTTGATTTGTTACACATTAGGGGATCAACAATTACGGGAAAACGTTTACGTTGTGAGCTGCAAAAGGGCTCATAAAACTACTTGATCACTTGCTCTGTGCGATGACATGAACCCTTCTGAACAGCAGCAGGCACGTTAGAGAATGAAACTTGTAAACATTTTTTTCCCCTGCGGGGCATTGCAACTTGCATCACTTCAGGCCACACTGGCAATTACACATAATCAATGTCATCATCACCCCACTTAATACGAATTAATGTGTATTAAGTGTCAACTCAACAGACCCAATCATTAACCTGAGAGGGACTAGGACACCTGCACCAGCCAGACCTTACCATGGATATTCAGCTTTATTGCACCTGTCGACAGAGTTAAATTACCCGTTTGAAATTGCAGTTATATTGCAGTCCCTGACCAGGGCGAGGCTTGTGAGCGCTTTATACCAGGCCGCACGCGGCTACGGATCCCCAGGTTTCGTGGTTATTCCAGATTATCGGTTATTGTGGACTTTTGGGATTGGGCTTCTGTGGCCATGAAAACCATTCCACGCATTCACCCCAGCTCCTCTTGGTGGATCCCATGAATACCAGTCATTTATCATCACAGGAGCAGGGGGGGGGGGGGGGGGGGGGGGGGGGGAGGGGGGGGGGGGGAGTAATATATGTGACACCAGCAAATGGTTGTGTCATTAATAGGTTAAAATATAGATTAAGATTGGTTAGGTTACAGGGGAGGAGATGTGATCTTGTACACTAGTTGTGGGGAGTTTTTACAAATACAGTAATGGAGATTAAGTCAACATTCTATATTATAGGCACTCAGAGGGTGTTTGTGGAGACATATTGCAATTTAGGGAGCCACGCTGTAGAAAGAAGCAGGATGTGCATGTGAAAATAGTTCTATATTAGGTATTTTGAGATGATCTAGAATCAGGCACACATCTGGCCACTGCTAGACCACCACTCCTGGAAGGTCAGATGAGTTCAAGTGTCAGAAGCAAAAAGTAATAGCTGAAAGCATTTATAGGGACATGTCAAAAGTCTTAGTCTGTGCTCAAAAGAAGTAAACTCAATATCATTGCAGTGTAAGAAAATATGGGTCACAAATGCAAACATTGAAAATGCTGGAAAAGATGGATGTCTGGTGATGTTCATGCTCAAGGTCAGTTCAGAAAATTAATTATAGAAGCAAGTGACCAGTCTGTGTGTGTGTTTCGGGATGGTACAAGTACCGGATCCCCATATCACAGAACTGCATTGCCTGAACTTGTGGCTGGAAGGTGGCGATCCAGAGACTAAGGTGTGGCTGGCAATGGCTGGGCTCGCTTTAGAGTTTCAATGAAGGCTTGGTTAGCAAGGGACTACGGATTCCACTTCTGTAAGCACTTCCCCCTTTTGTAAATAGTAGGGGTGAGGAACTGAATTGGAAATTCTGTTATGCAAGGTAGAGGAGCCCTTATGCCCTTAGTCTTCTTTGATCACACTTGGATCACACCTCTTTGTGCCTTTGTTGTGAGTGCACCAGGCCATAGATACCCTGCTTTCAGGGGAATCAAACAAAGCATGTATTTCCACAGCAGCCAGGTAAAGGTATTTGAATAGGGCCACCACAAACCTGTTCAGGTGCGCAAGACAGTGGATGAACTTGCAAATTCTGAACTTGCAAATTCTGTTTCTATACAACTGTAGGCAGATTAGTGAAACCAAAACCTAAACAGTAGTTTTACACTTAGTTCTGCGAGTCCCGAAAAGTGCTCTGCTGCATTTTAATTTTCCCAGATCAAAATGCAGATTTGGATTTTTCATATTTTGTGTGCCTTTCCTTCATCATATCGTTTTTCCTAGTTTCATGACAATTTTTCCATTACTATTTTCCTCCTTTGCAATCTCCTATTCTATCAATTTGTTAACTTGATTTTGCTTTTTCCTCCCCTGGTTGGTCCAGTTTGACTTCTCCTGGCTCCCGTCACTGCTCGGAGTAGACTCAACATGTAGGAGGTGACGGGGAGGCTGAGCAGGAAGAGCTAGAGGTGCAACCAGGACAGGCTGCCTACCGGGTGTTTCAGTGGTCTGGCAGGGTGGGGGCTAGCCCACACAATAAGATGCCACATCATAGTGTCTGTTCTAGCCACATTGGGCCCATTTACTTTTTTTATTGAGAGGTGGTTACAGGGTAAAGGCAGGCTTTACCTAGGAGGTGGTATTTGTATTGGCTGGATATATTATTGGGAGGGGGGGGCGGGGGATGCATAACACTTTACAGTTAAAGACTTAAGCATGTAACACTCCACATTTTAAAGTTTACAAATTAACCCAATTAAAGTAGCATGCTGCGAAAGTTTGTCAATTTTTGAAAAACACACGTCTGGATTCTAGCCAAAAAACATTACACAAGGACATTACATTAAATAGATTTAAGAGACAATCATTTTTTAATACACCATAGTATAAAAAGGTAGCTCAACTACCCCCGAGATTTTCTTACAATTAAAAAAAAGAAAAATAACGCACCATGAAAAACAGGACCCCATTGCACCATCCAAATAAAAGTATTGAAAACAACCCATTTTCACAAAACCTACCCAGTCAATGAAGATCAATTTTATCACAGAAGCAACATTCAACTTAGTAACAATTTTACATACCAGGTTTTCTTAAGAATATAAACACTCCCAACACCTCTGCCCTTTTAATTCCCCAAGCAAGCCCCACTATTAAAGTAAAGTGCTTACAAAAAAAAGTTGGTCTAATTCTCGGTACAGTACATAAGCTATGCTCAATGGGACAGCCAAGCATCAGAGGAAGGAAATCCATAAAATGTAGAGCAAGCAATAAGAGACAAGAACAAGCATTGAAAATGCAATGGGTCTCGCCTTTGATTAAGTTAAAGCCATTTGCTTTGCTAATGGTATTGTATAGCAAAGCAAATGGCTTTAACTTAATAAAAGGCGAGACTTATTGCATTATCAATGCTTGTTATAAACGGTGTTGCGAAAATGCTTCTTGCACTAGGGAGATAAACAGCTTGACTTCCTGAAAGCTTTTGGTGGTTAGAAGGGCAACCAAGAACTGTGGCTTGGTGAAACTACAGCAAGTGCGCACAGTGGAGGCGTGTTTTTTTCCCTCTTTCGTTAGGGTTCTAGCATAAACCAGCTGACGAAAGCCATCCCCGGTGGAAATGGAGACAACACGAAGATTCACTAAAAGCCTCCGGCGACCGGGTACTGCAGCGGAGAACAGACACCGCATCTGTGGCTGTTAGACCCCCCACAGCAACTGGTAAGAACGTCTGCCAATTTGAATAACCTCTCCATGTGATAAGAGCGTTCAGGAACACTTTCCACTGTCGTTGGATAGGCTTCAGTTCTGTGCAGTATATATGGATTTACTTCTGAGTTTCAAAAAAGAGGGATGTTATATTTTTGAACAGTGCTTTTCAGCATTTCAGTGAATAGTCTTACGAGATACAGATGCTGCAATCGCGTTCCACTCGCACTAGAATGTTGTGGCTTTGGCAGAAATAGTAAAAAAATACAAGATCGTAATGTTCTCATCATTTAAAGTGAAGTCACGACTTTGTAAGAAGGAGAAACCTAAAACGTCACAATATTGTGCTGAAAAATTAGATGTAGTGGCATGTGTGCTTAAACATAGCATTTTCAGTTCCACGAGGAGCCCCCAGCTAAACAAGCGAAGATGTGCATGCGGGGACTGCCTTTACTGGCAGCGAAGTATAGTGCGTCGTCTCACGCCGAGAGTAAAAAGGCCAATCCCCGCGTGCACATCTTCGGTCTTGTTTATCTCCCCACGTGCACGCTGAAATCGTATCTATTCCAAAAGGTCTCTGCATGGCAGAGCAGCGCATGCGCTGCTTTCACCAGGCCGAGACCTAAAAACGAGCAAACATAAGCAACAGGTTAATACAAAGTCCACTGTATCCGTTTGGTAAACAATAGGTCTTTCAACAGACTGCTAAAAGCTGTCTGTAGGGGAGACGGAAAAAACACCCTTCCATTTATTGTTATGTTCACTATAGAATGCGAAAAAACAAACAAGTAGGCCATATAAACTATGACTGACAATAAGAAAAAATAAATAAACTAATCCATGTGACTGCTGGAAACCGTTGATTTTTAGTTTGCGAATAGCTTGAACATTTGGATAATGTTACCAAGTAATGCACAGGAACAACTTGTGCCCTGGACAGCAACAAATAGCCGGGAATAGTTTGCTATAGCTAGAAAACACCCTGTCCATTCTGCATCAAATGTGGAAAAAGCCAAGATATTGCACTGGACATTGTATGTAAAGTTTGATACATATGTGTTAAGTGGGCCACTTTAACTGTTTCAATGCTAAGTTGACAAACCTGTCTGGAAGAAAACTTTAATTAAAAACATTTGGGTTCAAAGGCCATATGTCAGTTAGGAGACCATGTCATTATGTCTCTAAAGGCCATTTAGGCTCACCCAGCATGCAATCTATGTCCTACAAAAAGATATGCTGGGGACATAAAAAAAAAAACCTATATATCACTGAAAAAATACAAAGGTAATAGGGACTTTATAGCTAAGCCGACAATTCACTCCTACAACACCAGAGAAATTCAGCGGTTATAGTTAGAGAGCAAACTAGAACGCGCGTGCCTGCATTGCACTGCTTATGACCTCACATATTATATCACTCATGGCATGGTCAGTGACCTCACTGATGACATCACTGATGATATCATCCAGTGACTGTTTTTAAAACTTTTAAGAGTTATAGAGTTATACATATACATCCCCCCCCCCCCCCCAGGTGTATTGGTGAATCAGTGGGTGTACGAGTGCCTGTATGGATGATTCAGTGGGTGCGTGACTGACTGTACAAGTGAGTAATTAGGTGTTTCAGTGAATGTATGGGTGAGTGACTGGTTGTGTGAAAGACTGTCAGTGTCTAAGTGGCTCTATGGTTGTGTGAGTGGGTACAAGAGATTCTGTTGGGTGAGTGATTGGTTGTCCGAGTACCTCTATGGGTGGGTGAGGGTGTGTGTGCGACTGCCTGTATGGATGAGTGACTAGATGAGCCAGAGGCTGTATGGAATAGTGAGTGCGTGTCTGAGAGGCTGTAGTGAGTGCGTGTCTGAGAGGCTGTATGGGTAAGTGTGTATACGGCCCCTTTTCTGTTTTTACTTTGTTTCTGGGGTTCTGCTTCAAGCAGAGTCCCAAGATGGCTGCCAACACTTCCTGCTCAATTTTAGTAGAATCCGCGAGTGTACTGCATGGACTGGCATCCCCAGATACCCATTTTTTAAGTTAGATATCTCAAAAACTACTGAAAGAAATTACACCAAATCACAAAAAAACATGCTTTCTGGACCAACATCTAGCTTTCTGCCAAATGTGGTGTAATTATGGTCAGCAGTTCGGGCTGTAGTCTTGATAAAAAAATGAAAAACCCCCAGAGACATAATATGGGGAAAACGTGTTTGGGGACCTCAGTTTTTGCTCAGACCATGGTTGACAGATCACCCCGAAACTATCAACAGCAGCTGAACCAAAAGGGGGAGATTCAAACGGCACCAAAGTTATTGGCAGAACAAAAAGGCTTTCCCTATGGAATCTTTGGTTCTAACTCCAACTACCTACCGGCAACCGCCTGTAGGTTATTTATATATTATAATTTTTTTTAGTTCCTTACTTATTTTTCTAAAATAGACCTACACTCTCTCCGCCATTTTAGAAGGAAATATTTTCATGTTCATGCTCTCACGCAGTACCCAACTAGCACATGATCAACAGGTTAATTAACCAAGCAAAGGTCCAAAGACTAAATCCACATAGCACTGGGCTAACCCTTGATCGAACACTCCTGATTTGATAAGTGTGGCACACATCTTTTGGGACAGAGTCACGGCAGATCAAAGCATGAGTAGGCTGGCCAGGGGTACTTCTCCCAAGCCATACAAAGCTCATAAGAGATGGCACACCGTTTCGCAATCTAGGCCTTGGGCCGACTTGAAGACATCTAAATTAGACAGCACCTGGCAGTCGTGGAAAGCACAGTAGCGGTAACCAAACATTTGTATAAGGAGAGATTCACAGGCCACTCTTACAAAGGACAGTTTGTTTTCTCAGATGCTCTGGGGGAGACTACTCCAGATGGGTCGCAGCCTAAAAGCACCTACCAGGTTCGAGGAGAGCGACTTTTAAGTGCTGCCACTCACCGCAACTGCACATTTTAATATTTACCAAAAGACAGAAGAGAACACAATACATTAGAAAAAGGCATTTTACCTGTTTTTGTGAAGAAAAAAAAATTAAGAGCTTGGGAGTGAACAGCAAGCCCACAACACTCGTGCATCTTACATTTGCAGTGCCACACATTGCCCATTTAGTTAAAACCAAAGCTTAGTAGCCCATAGCCTTCCTGCTCCTCATTTCAACATCTGGCGGATTTGAAAGCTTGTTGTACAGCAGCGAAGACTCCCTTCTTAAACCTGCAGCTCGCAGGGGGCGCTACATGGGAATGTTAGATGCTATTTAGGTTGGGGTGGGAGGGTGGACTAATGTGACATTTTACAGTATGCACACCTATTAAATTAAGTAAAGTCTTAAACCTTATTAAACTAAGTGGACATTATATTTGTGTGCCTTACTCCTATCCATAGGAGTTGCTACCCTCACAGCAACCCTTTAAGGCTAAGCATCGACTGTGGACCCTCGCTACTCCCTCCAGCCCATGTTTTGCGAGTCAAAACCTACGAAGGAGGTTTCTGGCATTTCCGGACCCTTCAGCAGTGTGTGGATTGAGATTCCAGGGACACCAAGTATTACAATTTAGAAATTAAGTGTAATATGTTACAAAAAAAAAAAAAAACATTTCCTAAGGCCTTAAACGGAGCCTGAACATTATTCAATTCAGAGTATCATGTCCTTTACCAGATCATTTGTCTGAGTTTGTGATCAAACCCAAAACGTCAACGAATAGCACATTAGTTGAAACTTTTTTTTTTTATATATACACACAAAATCGGCTGGGCAGGGCAGATTCTCAAGATGTATTTTTAGAACCTGAGCAGATCCAGGAAAGCAAGTCAACACAGACAGATGTATAACCTTGTTCTCCTATTAGGGAATCAGAAATCACAGTGAATTATCTTTCATAAGAGTTTTTTTGGGTTTTTTTTACCTTCGAGGGTCAGCTTCCTCTACCTTTGCGCCCACCATCACAAAATCATCTTCTGAAACCAAAGAAAGCAGAAAGATTAAAATTATTACGATTTCGAGCAATAGCTGTTGCATTGTGCTTAAATTTCACTTAACTCTGCCAAGAAAACTTACGAATGAACCAGTGTTTGCAGCAGCCAGCGGAAACGGGTGTGCCCCCTTTTGGTCGAATTCATAATTTCGCCATACAATTACTTTGGAAAACTTACTTTGTTAGTTTGAATTGCTTCAAGCCTAATTTGGATGTCATTAAATATACAACCGTATTAACTTTATAAATATGAAATTAAATATCCAGGTATATGGTTTTATGTTTTGACTTTAAGGTTTAGGCTCGAAGGGTGATTTAGATTTACTAGAGTTCCGGGATGGGCAGTATTTGGGGTGGTTTTGGACTTGTGGGTACGGCATGAGTAGTGTTGAGGGATAGTAAGGAGTTTCTAGGGACGGCAGTGTAAAGGAATTGGAAGTGTTAAAAGAAAGGGAGTGTTTAGGGGTAGTAAGGATATTTTAGGGTTCAAAAAT
Organism: Triturus cristatus; assembly: GCF_964204655.1. Taxonomy (NCBI): domain Eukaryota; kingdom Metazoa; phylum Chordata; class Amphibia; order Caudata; family Salamandridae; genus Triturus; species Triturus cristatus. The sequence continues at coordinate 439,305,711 of NC_140593.1, read as the reverse complement.
GGGCAATTAATCCCACACAAAAAAAAAATATGTAATCCAAGCTAATTGTACACATTACTGTTTGTCCAAACTAAATACAATAAGAAGAAATGGTCTGGGAACTTTTGAATAGGGAAAAAGGTCATACAGCCCTGGAAACAGCTTCTGGCTACAGTACTGGTACTCTAACCCAGAGGATTCTCCAGCATCAGGTGTAATATTATATATATTTTTTTAACACCGGAACTTGGCACAAATGCTCTAAGCCCTGAAGAGTTTACTCTCCTCCTACCAACATGGTCACGTTCCCCCAACTCCACCACCCTTTAACCATCTCTAGGGATTATTCGTCCAGTGCCTTGGAGAACACTTAGTGCCTGGGGATTCTACAGTCCCCACAGAATCCAAAAGGCATTGAAGACAAAGCTGTTCTAGTGATTGTAAACACAAGATGCAGACCATGATGTATGAAAATTTATTGTGAGTGTCCATTCCCATCCCCCTCCCAACAAGACCCAAGGCACCCCTACCCTGCCCACTAAGATTTTTTATTTTACATGGTGACACAACTTTGTTTTGGTTGCAGGCAGCCAATCACAAGGAGTGGTTGAGCACTCTGCTAAATTGCAGAGTGAAATAGACATTTTTAGCCTTAAATTCTCAAAAGCTACTGAACTTATTTACACCAGACCACAAGACATTTTCTGGATCAAGATGTAGCTTTCTGCCAAATTTGGTGTAATTCCGTACAGCTGTTTGCGTTATCGCTTTTAAATTTTCCTAAATAAAATAGCATGAGCAAAAAACTATTTTAGGACCCCTTTTTTACCCCAGACCCAGTTTGATGGATCACCCTGAAAAATTCCAGGAAGAACCAGAGGTGCATGAGAAGGTTTGGAAAGTTTTATGAATATTCGTCAAACTGTGCCAAAGGTTTAAGCAAACCAGAAAGTCCGTTTTCTATAGGAACGTGATCCTAACTTCACTGCGCAACATATTATATATCTGCTTGGTAAAGGCAGTTTCCCGCTCTCTCAGCTCCAAGCAAAATCCCCATCCCCAGATGTTCTGAACACACAAGCAATGATTATGTATTACTCACACAGCTGCTAATTAAAATCAGGGAATTGCGCTTTAACACAAAACGCAAGTTCTCACAAGCAAGGGAACTTTCTTGAACTATGCCAATGGCGAGCATGTAAACAGATCAGTTACTGAAGACACTTTCCATGGAGGGAGGTTAAGGACATTTTTGAAAGATTTAAATATTTAGCTTTCCGAGAAAATAAATAAATACAAAGCGCAAACACAGCATTCCAAGCTCTAGGAAGGTATAAGCTGCAAGCCAATTTGAGATGCAGCCATTCTGTAGGAAGCAATGTATTTCCCAAAACGCCCACTAAGACTAAATTCAACCCATGTGTATATTGAAGAAAATGCTATACTGAGCAAGTCAACCAGCTTGTCACAGACTAGAGAAAATGCCCTGGGTTTTGACCTACTCAAAAGGCACAAGTCTTCAGCAGCTTCTGGCAGGATGGAACACTCAACAGAAAACTACTTTTTATAGGCCCTAGCAACATTTTAAATACACTGGCACAATTTATGTAGTTTCTGGCATTTCACATGAAATTACACCATTTTGCCACTTGGCATAATTATGGGTGATCATTCTAAAAATCCTATCATAGGAGCACTTAAACAAATAGAATGTAGAGGTGTAACGAATCTTATGGGGGGCCCCCTGCAAAGCACACACACCCCCCTGTGGGGGGGGGGGGGGGGGGGGGGGGAATGTAGGGACTTTTGTTACGTCACTGTTAGAATGGAAACAATGCAGGCAGCTCCTGTGCACGGCACTTGTGTATTCTGCTTTATTATTTAGAGCAAAGTGCGTTTCTTGCAGCCAATATTGGCAAATGGGTGCATTTCACACAAATGTAGCCCAAAAGTCAAAATTAGCATAACAAAATTAAAAGGAATTACTCAAATTTTAAATGTCTAGTTATTTAGAATAACTGTCTCACCACTCCCTTCATAATACAAGTAAAACTAGGACACCCAAGTTATTAAGTGCATTTCAAATAAAAAGCCACTTACAAGTTTGAGAAATTAACAAATTGCAAAGTATGCAATGTCAATTACTTTATAAGATGAGTAACCTAAGCAGCTACTGGAAACTACTTTACTATCATTTGAATTGCAGAATAAATACTACACACACACACACACACAAGCAAGAGACAAGGAGCACTTCTAGAAGCAAGTCAAAGTATGCTTTATTCGAATTTCATTCATAAAAGCAGAATACAATTACAATAACAGTTACATACAATAGATGAAAAATACGATTAAATTGCAATCAGGACAACAGATACAAAGCGTACTTCTACAAATTACTGACTTGATGATACCCTATAAAAACATACTGTACTATTAGCGGTAAGTGGTTTTTTTTAAGAAAGGGTAAAATGATTGGATAAAAATAGATTAAAAACCATGATATGGAAGATTTAAATGCAGAAGGAAATGACATGGCAGAGAATAGTCGAAAGACTAGCAGTCTCTCCCAAAACAAGAGAATAGTCAAATGACTAGCAGTCTGTCTGATCAACCACGCCCAGCCTAAGTATTTTGCAGTGGCTACTGAAATCCAGGGCAAAGTGCTAGTACATATAATACGCAGGGCCGCGGTACCACTGGCTGTTCCCAGGTTTACACATTGGGGACAGCCAGATACGCCGTGGGGCCGCGTAAAACTTACAAGCAAATAAAAAATGACCGATGGTTTCTTTACCAATACCACAGGCAGGACATCACAGGATCACTCTTCCCACTTTGATGACAAAAATTTGAGGGGAAGTGCACCTGCTCTCAATTGAAAAATGAGCTTCCTTTCTCTGGGCCTTGTTATGATGTCCCAATCTGGTTCTAAACAGGGATACATCTTGGCCTCTAGGAACTCTCCGGTCATAGAGCCAGCACTGGAATTACTCCAATGCCGGCGAGCAACCATCTCCCAGTAAGTAATCTTTAGAGTGCTTTTAGATGGAAAAATGGCTCTCGCCGGATCTTCCGAGTGTGCACAAGTCGAGCTCAGAGAGGGATGTTCTAAGCGATTTTAACCATCCTATTTTGTGATAAACATCGGATCGTATGATATCTAGAAAACCCTCTGCATAGTGGGAAAGCACAGGAGTCGTCCATAGCCTGCGCCAATACAGGATCGGACGAAGTTGGACCAAATCTGAAATTGCTCTTCTACCCAAGTCATATTTGAGGGGCAACAATGGGGTGCTTTTAGGAACACCTGTTATTGCCCTAAAGAATTTATTCTGAGGATTGAAGAGCAGCAACCTTCTCAAATCCCCAGAGCTCAAAACCATAGAGCGGAGCCTAGTGCTTTTGCTTCGTAAACCTGTAGGGCAGGTTTCACAGGTTTGGTCAGTGATTTTCTGTGTTCTATGCAAATAGCACCGGCCAGTTGCCTGTGTCTCAGTGTAGCGATATCAATATGATGCCGCCAACTCTTCTCGCTAGATATATGCATGCCCAAATATGTAAAGGTATTCACTACTTCTAGCGGACGGTCATTTAAAATGATTTTGGATTTAAAGCTACGGTGGGGGTTAAAAGTCATAAGCTTTGTTTTGGCAGTATTGACCTCTAGGCCATATTCCCCACAGAAATGGTCAAAGATAGACAAGGCAGACTGCAATCCACTTGGAGTTTTAGATAGGATGAGCGTGTCGTCTGCAAACATTAAAATAGGGATTTTAGTCCCAGCTAAAAAAGGGGCGTCCACTTGTGCAGAAGTCATGCGAGCAACAACGTCATTAATATATAAGGTAAAAAGGACGGGAGCCATCGAACATCCTCGTCGGACTCCCCTCTCAACAGGGAAGTCCGAGGTTACCGAACCTAATTCCCCCCCCACTGAATTCTAGCATAAGTAGATTCGTGTAGCCTCATTATTAAAGATAATAGGTCGCTAGGAAGACCCTGCTTCTTGAGAACCGACCACAACTTAGATCAGGGGACAAGGTCAAAAGCGGCCCGTAGATCGACAAAGGCCGCATACAGGCTTCCTTTACCCAGCACAACAGTCTTCCATTGTAATAAGGTAAAACGGAAAACCTGATCCACCGTGCTTGTGGATCGTCAAAAGCCAGCCTGAAATGGTGAGAGAGCATTAGTCTCTTCTACCCAATCCAGGAGCCTGTTGACGATCACACGTCCCACGACCTTTTGAATGGTATCTATAAGGCTTATTGGCCTATAATTACCCGGGAGGGATCGATCACCTTTCTTAAAGACAGGAATGATTACTGCACCCTGCCAAGATTTTGGTACTGCTGCACCTAGAGCAATAGCATTAATAAGAAGGTGAATATACTGACACCAGCGCTCTTTATCATTTACAAATAGATCAGCTGGCACTCCATCAAGACCAGGGGCACGTCCACAAGCGACCGTATTAAGGGCCAGCATAATTTCAACTATTCCAAAGGGGTTTGCTTTGGGAAGATCTACACTAGTTTCCTGGGCCAAGTTATCATTGTTTGGTGCAGCGTACTGATTTTTGAAGAATTTTATCCATTCTTCTTCAGGGACATTGTTATGTGAGGACTCGGGAAAACCCGATTTTCCCCACCTGACAATGTGCCAGAATAACCGAGAATCCCTGCTATCACTAGCTGCCTTTAACTCGGACCAGTGGTGTTCGTCCCAAGCTTTTTTAGCCTTGGATATGCTAGTTTTATAGTTCTTTCTGGCGGCTTGGATTAAAGCAGATTGCCCCCCCTTAATAGCTTTAGAGCTAATCGTGTAACCCTGCACTGTTCATTATACCACTTATCAGGCTTAAAGGCTCTGTTACCTTTGTTTTTCACAGGTTTGAGGAAAAATTTTGATTGCACAAAAAAGGGAGTTATGTAATTCCTCGACCTTCTCTAAGCCAGTGCCAAGTGAGTTGAACTGCTCAATAGCTGATATTGCTATATCAACCTGATCCTTAATGTTAGCAATAGCCTGGTGGTTGATTACTACGTTTTCCCACTTTAATCTCCGCATATCATTTGTGGGAATAATCCGGGGAAGGGCAGTCACAGGAGAGCCTGAAGGCGGGGTAGTGTGGGACCACCATTTGTGAGTTGTGATCACTCTCGATCCTTTCTACAACCTCCATATCACAAATCAAAGGCCATAATTTTAGACTACATAACACGTAATAAATTCTACTGTTATGTCGGCCATTATCGAATGTACTTGTCCCATTCCTATCGCCACTAGTCCTACCATTTAGGGCTCCTAGACCCTTTTCATAACAGAGTGTTTAGACCAATAACATCGGCGGTCCAACGCACAACCGGAGGGAGCTCTGGTTTAGGAATGCCCCATTGTCGATCCTCCTCATCACCAAATAAGTAATCTTCGTTAATTAGGGGTTCAAATGTTCTGTTAAAATCACCCGCAATGACGTTGTTGTTCTGGGAGTGGATGTCGAGAAGACTATCCAAGGCAACTAAAACCTCGGACCTCCCGCCCCTATTACTCCGGACATAAACGTTGTAAATATCCAGGCAACCCAGTTTATCTAAATCCAATCTAATTAGTTGGATGTCATGATTTTTGGTATCAACAACTTTAATAACTAGCTTTAAACACTGGCAAACCCATATTGTTAGGCCTCCCATGGGTCTACCCCTAGGGCCCTTTGAAGCGGGCACAGAATAATTCAGATAACCCTGAGCAAAACAGGGTTCACATGTCCAAGTCTCCTGGAAATGCATAGGTCGAATTTGTTGACAAAACATGTCCACTCCATAGATTCCAATTTGGAGGTCAACCCAGCAATATTCCAGGAGAATAAGTTCCCCATGATTCCCTGAAAGTTGGTCTGGCAATTAACTAGGAGGTAGATGATCAAAAACAGTGATGATCAGAACAAACATCTGTACCTACTTCCAATAGTGGGTTTCTTAACTCATTACAAAGAAAAAATGAGTCAAATGATGGCTCATCAAGACTCACTATCATTGCCTTGTTGTTGAGTCAATCTACATCTTCAAGGTTTGCTAACACCTCATATCGATTACTCAACCGGATCGGAAAGTTAGGTTGTATACAAAGTGGAGCCCCAAAGTTGGGTGTGGAGCCTGGCCTGGATCTAGGGAAAAAATAGGTTAATTCCCAAGTAGTGATGGAAGACCTCCTATGATTTGTATGCCAATTTAGGATGTGGCTAACTGCTCTGGAGTCCCTAAAATTGATTAAGATAATGTCCCCATTTATATTTTTTGGTGTATTACCCAACCAAGGTAGACGCCTAACATGTAAGATTTCCCCATTGATGTACGAAGGGAGAGGGCGGTTTTGTCCTAGCCAATGGATAACCTTATTTTTTAATTGTGGATATCCTTCTGTGGCATCGTCCTTTAGAGTGGGAACACCCGCAAGCACCACTACAAGAGGGACAGCTTCCGGTGGAAGGTCGATAAAAAAAGGCCCTCGTGTCTTAGCCATGGGAGTCAAGTTGCAACTTTTACTAACAGGCATTGAACCCCCTTGTAATGAGATATTTCCCCCCCGGCAATCTCTGCCCTTGTTGAAATGAATTGACTTAGGAATGGTAGTTCTTCTAGCATAGTTATTGGTTGCATTATTTGTACTACAATCAGCTTGAGAAACTGTCTCATGTGATGATGGTAGAGTGGGAGGTAGTACAGCAGAAGCTGAGACAGTAGAGAACGCAGTTGTTGGCTTTACAGAACTCACAAATGAGTCCCATTTGCCACCCATTAGAGATTCCACTTTCTCCAGCCTTTTTTTTTCGATAGTTTTTAAACTGTCTACAATGGGTAGCATAAGAGATTTAAATAATTTATCTATGTTACCTATTAATTCCGCAATAGTGATGTCATTTACAGAACAGGATACAGAGGTACCAGGAAGAGATATACTGTCAGTACAGGGAGTAAGGCCTGTATCAGTATGAGCCAGTGGAGTTATAGCTGGATTTATTTTTACTTATGTGGAGCAGAGTCTATCTTCCTCCTTTTCCTAGGCAACGAGTCTGACGATTTAGATGTCCTAGGGGAGATGACTTTTTGAGATAAAGGCTCCGTGGCTTGCGATAATGTATCAATCGGTGCAACTGGTTCACTAATTACATCGATGGGAGAAGATAAAATAGTTAAAGGCGGGTCTTTAGATAAATCAACCGTGATTGGGTTACCAGGGGATATTAGGAAGTCGTTATTATCCGGGAGATGTAAAGATTCTTGGTGGGAAGGGGCACTCTTATCTGAAGGAGTTGCTTCATAAGGAGAGGATGAAATTAAAGACATGTTTTTAATATGCTCTATAGAGTTACGGCGCCTCGCCCTTAGTTCTGTAAGAGTGGCTTCTCGATCTGACCCTGGGTTAACTTTCAGTAAATAACTGTCAAGGTTACCCTTGTTAGAGTAATTAGCCATGATGGTGAGACTAGTAACCCCACCCCGAGCAGCCGCAGTCACCAATAGTAGGACGCGTCAGTGAAATAATATAAAAGTACACTAAGCTAAAAATAGTCCGCTAATAGTAACAGCCAAGCAAGAACAGTACAATCCAAAGTCAAGGGGGTGGGCCCAGCCTCGGCCTCCTTCGGCTCCTGAGGGCTACAGAGGGCCCGGGCTTAGCCCGGCGTCGCCCGCGCGCGACGTGGAGGGAGCCGCGACCTTTTGTGCGCCTCCGGACGCGTGGGCAGCGTCAGCAGGCGCAGAGACTCCTGGGAGCTGTAGTCTCCCCCTGCTAACGGCCACAAGATGGAGTGACGGCGGCGTCAGGGGAGACCCACAGCGGAAGGCACACAGGAGCAGCGCTGGGCGTGCGGTCAGAGCAGGGCAGCAACGAGGATCCCCACAGGTTAGGCAGCCACGCTTCGTCCGATTTAGATTTGGAAACCTACATATTTATTTTTTTGCAAAAACTGAGTTAGCTTGTTTATAAGCCAATATTCCTAAAACTACTGTCTTTATACTCATTTGTAGTAACGGCAGACAACCAAGAATGTCTTTGAAGTGTAGATTGGGATAATGGGCAAAATAAAAAAAGTGCATGAATTACAAATATTTTGTTGAGTCTTACTCATGAATTCCAGGACGACTTGTGGCTCATTTAAGAAATGCAGTAGTACTACAATAGTAAGTCACAACAACCATTGAATATTAGGTCTTGCATGTCAGTCTTATAAAGTGTCAATACAGAATGGTCAATATGGAGTGGCTGAACGAAGAACATTCCATTTAACATAAGTGGGTCAACTGATAGAATCCCGACACTAGACCTTGGAATTCTAGGTTTGCGTGTGCAGCCAGGGTAGACGGTTAAGCCAGATTAGCTGAACTGTCAAGTTTTGCCTAGAGCTCCCAGATGAACAAAATTGAATATTTAAAGGCATAATAAACATGCTAATGAACTATTTAATTGACAAAACTCCTAGGCAAATATAGCACCCTTAATAGGATATAGGTAAAGGGGCATGCCAACCATTACAAATCTTGGGAAATAAAACCCCTTTCATTTCACAAAATGAGAAAAAGCAGTTCCTATGGAGTGCAATGAGTAATTTCTGCCTCAAATGTGGGGGGTGAGATTATAAGTACTAGACATGGGGGGGGGGGGGGGGGGTGCGCGGCGTTTACAAAAAAAGGCCTTAAGGAGGACTTGAAAATTGAATAATATATATTTTCTGGATTGTGGGGGCATGGAGGTCTGTTAGTTGCAAAGGTCAGAAGGAAAGCAGACAGTTGATGCAGCGATGAATTTGCTCCATTAGTAGGGATTCAACACCAAAAGCAGCATGAAGACACTAGGGTACAAAAGAATGGAGGGAACGCCCCCAATCACAGGCCAGGTTTTGGAAGGAAACCACTAGGTTGCATCACATGGGCTACCAAAATATCTTAAGGGGAAAGATTAGTGGGGAGGGGACAAGCTGGCACTTCAAGCTGGATCAGGTCAACCATGCAAATTCTCATATCTAGCATGGAGGCATCCATTTGGATTAGTAGAATAAATCAACATGGTGAAACAGGCAAAGAGAGTACACTTAAGAAAAAGGACTGAGGTAAGCATCAAGAGACTGAGTGCAGGACTAAAGACTGCAGCCTAATTAAACAGAATAAGCTGAAAGAAGTCTAAATCCTGTTCAGAGGCCATGTTTGTTACACACCCACTCTAAGGTCCAGCTCTACCCTACCCCTGCAACCCACTCTGCCTCCGGCTGCTTGGACTAAATAGGTTTGAGCTGCACCAGTCGTGTAATAAAAAGATCAGAGCAGGAGACCGGACATTAGGCCTGGAGTCTATGGGAGAAGGGAATCCAAGGCTCCGCTTAAAGTTTAATCTAGATTTTGCTCAGTCATAAAAGCAGGTCTGAGGCAACAAACCCAGGCGTGTGCTTTGAAGATGCAGAGGAGCTACTCTGCACTAAAGCAATGGACAGCGCATGCATAGAAATGTTGAAATGGGCACTCGAGAATGGGCGGCGTTTAGTGCAAGATGGGAGCCTAGCAGACGACATGAATTTCTCACTGGAAGGACCCACTAGGCCCAAGCACGCCTCAGTCATTCCCTGCCTCATATCCAACTGCCACCGGATACTTGGCACCGATTGAATGCGCTCTGACCAAGCTCCAAAGGACTTTAGCGATGCGCGTCATATGGATTAAAGGATATAAGCAGGGTGAACTTTATTATGGAAAGAGTGAGGTTTGAGTACCCCCGGACAATGCAATGGGATGGACACGAGCATTATTTGACCTCTAGTAGAGTTAGTGGGTAGCTTGAAAGACGGATCAATAAAGGACTAATCAAGTATCCACACATTGTCCCACAGGACCGCGCTATGACCTGTAACTGGCTGTAGGGTGCATCGCTTGCACCGAGAATCATTGTGACGAATTTAGATCTGTAGCAATTTGCAATGAGCCTTCATACATATCAAGTGAAATACTTCCCAGACCAAATAAGTTTTCAAATTAGAGCAAATGTGAAAGGATGTTTAACAATTCAGAAAATTAATTGATCAGGCAAGGAGCGTATAAACATAAATTACGAACAGTATTTCAGGTCTGAAATAGATGGATATATAGATATTATACACACAGCTCCATCTATAAATATATATTTGACGGGACCTTCGGAATTACTTTTCCAAAGCATTCTCTGGCCAATTTTGGACTTGCCACAATTGTCACATTTCCCACCACCTGCTCTATAACTGGCAGATACAGAATAGTTTCGAGCTCAAATGAATTAAAAAAAAAAATAAAAAAAAAAAATTTTTTTTTTTTTAAGGAGGCATTTAGCATGTAACTGATATTGAGCGCATCAACTCGTACGTGACCGAGAAAGGCACTAAGACATACATTCGGACACTCCCCCTTGCACACTACATTAATTCCTCCGACCACTGACTAATTCCTGCGCACACCCACTTCCACATCTGCAATGAAACTCAAGCACATGGACAATAAATTAAAATAATAAAAAGTACCAAAAAAATGGTCATATTCAAAACCAAAAGCTAATTAAACATGGCAACAAGTGGTCATCACGCAGTGGTATCGTACATATATTATTGTTTTAAAGATTAACAGCTGATACTTTTAGAAGCAATCTGTTGGCCGTCCTGGAACAGCAAAAATAACGATACACACTTATGCACAATCCTTGTCCATCACTCTGGCAGACATTTTTGAAGGCAACGTAATTCTTCTAACCATGGCCATATTGGAGTGATAAAGAATACTACACCACGGGCACCACCATTGCAAGATGGCTACCCAATTTATGGACAGTGACTGTAGAGAACACAGCACACTACACTTGAAAAGAGCAGTAAGCGAGCAAGCCAGCTGGACTGCAAGGGAGCTGTAGAAGCAAAAATAAATACGCATTTGCAAGGCGCAATAGGTCTCGCACGCTGCCCGGCTGGCTACCCAGCACAGTCTGCACTGATGTAGGAGTGGGTACCTGCATTCTTCCTGCTGGCTTTGATTGGGCCCTGGGACCCAGACCTCCATGAATGCACTCCGAGACCCAGGCCTGCTCTAAGGTAGCACCAACAGAGATGTTTGCCTTTTGCATCAGACCGGAGGTATAGGGCACCAGAGAACAAAAGACTTTGGGGGAGGTGGCCACATAAATGCCCTCTACCCAATAATCAATTCAAGATGCTCAGGACCAGGGGGGCTCGGCCCTCCTAAGGGGATAGTAATAACATTGCAACGGAGCCCCATACATTCGGTTTACTCGACACAGGCACGTTAAACTGTGCAGATTCTCTGCATGCATAACTCCGGCCCCGCTGCGCTGAATTAAAAATCTGGAATCACTTTATTCCTGGTGAAGAGCTATAGCCGCCAGTAACATTCTCTTAGAGGCCTCTTAAGGATGCACTTTGTGGAGAACCGATTTTACAGGCTCCCAGCACTAACCTTCTTTCCTGCCAGGTCTCTTCTGCAGGAGGGGACGCCCTACACAGCCTCTCCACTCATAACCAGCAGAGTACCCTCCTGCCCACTCAAGCCCTAAAGATTCCAGACTACTGTGCAAGGCACTTTGAGTGGCAGCAGAGACCACATCTTCCTACCCAACTGGCCTTCAAATGCATAATTACACATGGTCTTTCCTTAGTGCAGGTGTGTTTAAGTGTGGAAAGTACTTTAAGCCTGGTACCCCTGGCCAACCCTCAAATGCCCCATTCCTCCTCACCTGTCCCAACCCGTCTTCCCAGCTGTTGTAGAGATTACATTTGGCCTTAATTTTCGTTTTTTTTTAAAAACTTCCCATCTTTTTCGAATGGTGGTATAAGTTTTCCCTCCAACATGAGAATATGCTATACAAGCAGCATTTATTCCTGGTAGCCATGGTCGCCCTGTAGTCTGCACAAATAGCTCCAGGGTCACACAATTAGAACAGGATGCCCTGGTTAGATTTTTGTGCTTGGAGACAACTCTTGCTCCCTAGACTAGAGACGCTGTTCTGCCTCCTGGCACAGTAGAGAAGGATGGTTTTGTTATTTAAACAGCATTCATGTTGACCAGGTGAGAGATGCTTCACTTCCTGCCAGACTTATCATGTAAGCTGCTGTGATCTGTGACCGAGATGCATATCTGCTGTCCTGGACCTTCATCCTGAGAAGGAAGATAGCAGTGCAAGAGAAGTGTGCCACCCTGCACACTCAGATGGGGTGCATTCATTAATGTACGGAGGCAGGCTTCCTGACACTGCTACGGTATGGGATTAGATCATTCCAACAGGCCTGGCAGACGGCTACTCCACACATGCTCTTTAGCATAGAGAAATTAGTGCTAGATGGGAGTCATTTTAGGAACATTATGAACAATTATCATGGTTGAATGGTTTGTGCTTGTCACCATTCTAATAATGCTTATAACAAGGAGTCTCATCTTTCCAAAAATGTCAGTTCATGTTTTCATTACAAAGATTAGAGCTTTTCGATAAACATTTTAAAATACATCTTTGTATCTGTCACTTTTCCAGGCCCAAGTTGTCACAAACGAAAGATCAGTTTCCACTAATTCCTTGGGAATCGGAGTGGTTATGTTGAAGGCTACCAGTAACATCTATAAAACTCTGAACGGTTAGGGGTTTAGATGTGCTACTGTGAGCTAGCCAAAAAAACATCCCGAGGATAGTAGACAGTCTATATTGTGATGTTTCGTTACCTAATACACAGTCCAACAAAATGTGTAGGAACCGAATAACAGCATTCTAGGATAATCTAATAAGGTGCCTTCAAGTTTTCTACGGACAAGCTACTCTAAAGGCTTCAGCTACAACCCTAGCTGACATTACTACCAGCTGCCTTCCAACCAAAACTTCAGAGGGGAGCAGAGCCCCTCATGTGTTGGCTCCAAACGTCTAGACATCTTCCTTTGTTAATTTGGGTGCTTGTTTCTGGTAAAGGGAAGACCTGGCTTGGCAGTTCGGGCTGGGCTGGACTGTTCCCATGAGGCACAGGGTCTAGTATGATTTACATGTGGCTGGGTCTGAACTGAGTTGGCGAAGTGAGCTAAAGAACGATGCTAGATCCAACCCAGATCTAGGACTGGGGGGGGAGAGTGTCTGAAAAGGTTCAGCGCTCCGTCCATCTCCTTGTGTTCTTTCACTGTAAAGAAATCCTTCCACCAACCCCCCCCCCCCCCGGTGTGATTTCTTGGGGGGGGGGGGGGGACTTTCAGGTGGTTAAAAGGGAACAAGACACCAGTATATTGTCCAACAAGACGAGAGGGAAAAAATGTGGTTTCAAGTCACCTTTGGCTTCTCAAAGCTCAGATCTCACTGCTAAATGACGGAAATGGTCCTTTGGGTGCCAATGACCAACTATAACTGACAGGGACTGTCCCATTTTGCGATACAAGCTACTGGGTTTGGTTTCCAGGGAGATTGCACTGCGAGTGCTAGCCCGTTCCGGAACCTACTTATGCTACATGTACTTAATTTTTGTGTAATGTACTTTCATTAGAAATGCCTATTTTAATATATAAATAAATACCCATATGTGCATGCTGGACTACCGAAAGGCACTGAGGCCATACTAAATGCAGACTCCGATACTTGATGACACAAGTAATTGTTAATTAGAACTATAGTGCAGAGTTGTAACCCATACAAGGTCAATTGCTCCACTAACCACCCGCGGAGACCATAGTGTACAAAATATAAACCTTATCCAAGTATAGTGCCAGTGGAGTAACAAAAAATGAGGCGCCCACAGCAGAATGAGGAGTCCCTCAGTCTCCAATATCTCACAGATGTTCATTGGCCTTAGTCTTAATGCCCCCCCTCCCCCCCCCCCCCCCCCAAGGGTTGAGGTACCCCTGCGCTGCAGCAGCCTTTGTTATGCCCGGGGGGGTGGGGGGGGGGGAGGGGAGGTGAGTGCGTGAGTCCCCATACCGGTTCCACCAGCTACCCTAAAGAAAATCCATGTTTTACCAACTTTATACAATGGCTGCATCCCCAGGAGACTGGGTCATGGCACTGAAGGACACTCACACAAGAGCCCTACGCTCATCTCAGAGACACACACACCTCAGAGACACACACACCTCAGAGACACACACAGGGACGCACACATTTCTCCCTCTCCCCTCCCCCCCCCCCCGGTGAATTACAACTAATTCCCCCACCAAGTTCGCCCATACAGATCAAAACTTACACTGCAGCCTAACATGCTAATCCCCTTTAATGGGGGAATGCTAACGTGTTCCCATGATTAGCTGCACTCCTTCGCCTAAATTTCATCTAACGTGCACTGCGCACTTCCAACGCATCTTTCAATGTGGAACCGCTTCATTTCCAACTATATGTCTGTGAGCAACAAATAAAACAGATAAGTAAACGAGTGCCGAGTCCCTGGCTCCGGACCAGGGCTGGATGGGGCCCGAGGCTTATCTGCAAAGGCTTGTCTGCCTTACTCAAGCAGCCCGTCAAATAGTCAGTGTGCAGTTTACCAATCACAGGCTCGAAAAACAAACGTGATCAGCGCTGGCACGAAGAAAGGAAAAAAAAACACGAGGAACAATAAACCTGCCGAGGTTTGTGAAGGTGGCCGAGTAACAAATACAGACAAGCACACTACAGTATTAAGGCCCGCGAGGCTTTTTGCGCAAGAGCATCGCTCCACAGGGCGTTACCATGAAGCGCGCGCACCCTTTCACTGCCAGATACCGAGGCGTTCTGCTCACTTACACTTGCAACGCTGGAGGTCTCCACGGAAATACGCAACTATTACTTTAAGCACCTGAGAAGAGGAGACGCAGGTTTAAATTGCTGCACATATCAGACTACAAAGGAAAGGAGGCCAAACTGTGTCAACATAACGCGTCATTAAGCAGCGTAGCGAATATGACATTCAGCGGAGGCAGCACATGTCTGCGCGTGATCCCGCTGCACGGGGCAGCTGCAGTTCCTTTCGAGATGTCCAGATTCAACAACAGATAATAGGAGGTCACTGCACAGGGAGCGCTTCTGGTGCCATCTTACCCAAGATGCTCTTCGGCACTGCGGTTCAGTCAACGGAATTTTTTTTAAAGGGCAGGGAAAGGTCAAGACCAAATCAGTGCAGCGCGCGAGGCCATGAACTGCAAGCCGGTCTTGGCAGAGTCAGGGACGGAGTCTACAACAGATGTGGGGTTTCAGTAAAAACGATGAGCAGTCATGAGACTGAGGACATTAAGTGTTCTGTGGATATTAGCAGCGCATTTAATATTTTGTAAAGTAAGTGCTAGAGCGGATAACAGTGATGCCCGATCACCACTTCCTGCCATATTCGCTGCCAATTTTATACTTTGAACCGATCACCAAACTGAAGTCGAAGCAGTGACTTCTACCCATGGTTTGAAACTTATACGAACCGAAATAGAGGAATCTTATTCAACGAACCAGGAAGAAAAACCAGAAACTAGGGGAATCAGGATACCAGATCTACGAAAACAACCAGATGCAAATATACACACAGGATGTATGCAGGCACAGCTCGCTGTTGCTTAGATGCATAACCACATCAGGTGGATGGACGCTTCTGTTTGCATACGGGTTACCCACAAGGATGGCTGGGGGTGCACAGTGGTGAGTAGGCAGATGGGTGCAGGTGCATACCTGAGTGGATACAAGCATGGCTTTAAGAATGGCTGTAAGTTGATGGGCGGGTGCATGTCGGTGAATGTGCTTGGTGAATGGTTAACGCGCTAGGATGGGTCAGTGGGTGCACTATGTGTAGAGGTGGATCAGTGTATGGATGCACAGATACAGGTAAGTGTATGGGGACAGGTGAGAGCAGAAGGATGTATAGATGGATGTCACTGCACAGAAAATGTGATTCAGTTTTAATGATCTGCTGATTAATAATACCTATTCTATGTTGGCCCACAGCTTGCGTTTTCAAGCACTAGCTTGACATGCTTTTCCAGAATCCTGCCTGGACAGCATTCTTAACCGTACTGCTTGAGGGCTGACTTCTCAGACTCATCTGTGCCCTCTGCTTCTCAAACTGTTCACAAACTCTAGTGACAAGTAGAGAAGTGCTAGAAATTATGCTAAGAGCTAAAAAGAATACAAAGAATGACAATTATGGATTTCTTTTCTTCATACATCCCTCAACACTTTGTAAAGCAAAATGCATCTAAACAAGTACTCCCGGGGAAAATGGGCGATACCACCCCCCCGAACATAGTACTCCACTTTGTCATGGAGTGCCATCCAGCAAATCTGCCAACTCAAGGCGTGTCAGAAAAAGGCATAGTGGAAGACCACAGAAAACCTATTGAACAAAAAGAAACCAACACTCCCAATCCGAAGTGCGGAGCCCATATTGTGACCTGGACGTGGCACAAAGCGTAGCCTCACAGCAGGTATAGGACTGCTGTCCCATGCTCTGGGCAAGTCACAAAACACTAGTGACAGAACGGAGTTTGTGAATCTTCTGTATGACCCGAGCTTTCTCAGAATAGAGTATGGTCTACTCAGTCTTCTCGTGTCCAGTTTCACTTTAATATGAGCCCAGACCTTGCACGGACGTGGAGTGTGTGTAGCAAATGGATTGCAGTGGTTCAGTTTGCGATAAGAGTCCGAGTACTGGTTCCAGTGGGAGTCTGTTTTGGATGGACCGTGGTTTAGCACAAGATGGAGGTACCATACAGTTTCCCCCAGACACCGGACGTGTAGTTACTGACTTGGTCTCCAGCCACCGGAAAGCAGACACTGAACTGAAGGAGTATGGTGACATGGTACCCATTAGAAAGTCAAGCCAAGTAAAGACCTGCTGATTAGTTCCAGAGAACTGGTATTGGGTAGATTGTAGGGGTGAGGGATAGGACTGCAGTTTGTTCACGGAGAGGACGTTTGTATTACTGCTTCAGCAAGGCCGACTGACAGAGGTAAGGATCCCACTTCATTGCATCCTTGTTTTGCATACTCCCGCTTGGAACCAGCATCACTGCCATCCGCTGCGAGAGCATCCACCTTGCACAAAGCTATATCTGAGAAGCAGCCCGAAAACCACATTTGACTAGAAGCAGACCAGTTCTGAAACCATAGACAGATGATCCACAGCCAATGTCTGGAAAATGGCTGGGGGGGGGGGGGGGGCTCTAAACCACCTTACTTGGTTTCAGTTTTTTGCTGATTGAGGGGCAGCACCATAGAGTTCTCAAATTACTGCTGTGTGGCCAGGGTTGTTTGAATGACAGCCAGTTTCCCCAGAAGTGAAGGGACATCTGAAGTCTGCATTTTCTCCTCAAGGAGGGTTTGTTTAGAGCCTTGGGGTCCCCCTGGCTCTACAGGAGGAGGGTTCCTAGAAAAAGAAAACCCTAGAGTATTCTTCACAAGAGGAACAACCAGAGGAAGAGTCTACCAAAAGGAAGCAAAGCCATGATCGACCTAATTTGTAAAGTTTTCTTTCTAAGGTGTTCCTGCTGTGAACCGTAGCACCCATGGCTTGGAAGTAACAAACCCCATTTGGAATCCTGCTGTGTGCTCAAGAGCGACATTGCCGATGTCCGGCAGAAATCCCTCGCTAACACAGATACTAAAGCTGGAGGCCACTATTGCCACATCCTCGGACCCTTCTTGCACATGACCTGGGAGGTCACCGACTACAAGGTGTGCCGCCAGGTGAGCCAATTCACCCACCCGCTACTTTCCAAGGGAGGTCACTTCCACGTCCCACGCAAGCAACATCCGCTGCCACAAGAGCTGGAACGATGAACGCGCCTGCCCAGACCACCAGAACTGCAGCCACCATGACACTGCTAAAGGCAGGGCCCGACTGTGCGGAACGAGAGCGTGAAAAAGACAAAATCTGCCATAGGATCTGAAGACTTACCAGGCGAAGCGGAATTTGTGAAAGCAGTTTGAACCGATATGCTATATATCAGGGGGATCTGGAGACATTTGGAAACAGATAGCAGGGGGGGGTGGGGTAACAGAGAAGAGCAACGAATCAAAAACGGCAGATGCGATTGCAGCCTTGTAACGGACAACCTAATGGAGCTATGTAGTATTTCGCTTTGCTGTGAATTTAAAGTACTTTCTTGTTACTAAACATAAATAGCTGGGATGGCGAACACATCATTGTGTCCAATGGCAGATGGTGGAGTTCCTTGCTCTTGTGACACAGAACCACTGAGCAGCTTTCCCTGCTCGCCTTGGCTAGCCGGAGACTAAAGCGCAGAAGCATTGCACGTGGCCCAGTTTGCGGTCTCATAGTAGACACAAGGGCACCAGTGGCACACAACCTCAATCACCATGGCTGGGCCTTGCTGCCCACCTGCCCTGTGGTCCCCAGGAAGCTGCGTATGATTAAAACAAAAATGTCACTTTTATTCCCAAAATTTACTTCGGAACACATGTATTAAAATGTGTAGCTGTATATAGGTCTGAAAAGAAACTAAAGATACGTTAGCAAAGTCTGACTCTAAAGCACTTCAACCGTCTAAAAACCCTTTCACTACCTACCTCGAAGTATACTAAAAACGTTCCGGAAAAAACTATATGAAAAGGAAGCTCGCAATCTGCTCCAGCCCTACAGCGTGACCATCTGTTAGCCAGCCTTACCCGAGAGCTATTCTTTAGCTAATAACATCTCGTGACCTGAACATAAAGAGACAAAGCGAGGCCGGGCTGCCATTAAGAATTGAACAACTAGAACTGCCAGTGTGAAGAGCTGAATATTTATAGAGGCCTCCCCAAGCGGCAGCCGGCATTGCAGGCAAACTCAAGACGTGTTAAGACAGCAACACTTGCAAGGTGTGTGCAGCTCGCGGGGAGCTGCAGCAAAGGCCACCATTGAGAGCTGCTTTCAAGGTACGTCATAGTACAGCAACATCCGAGACACAACGCGGTCCGAACATACAACAATCGAACTGGATTCTAGAAAACACAAAACTCATTCTTGGATAGCGGACAAAGGTGGGGGGGGGGGGGGGGGGGGGGGCTTGAAGTCAAAACTTCCACGTAGTGCTCCAAGTTGGCACAGCATCTTATTTCTGGTTCGAAACTAGACAGCCCTGCATCACCCACCTGTGCCCCCGCAGCACCCTACCTGCTCACCCACCTGTGCCCTACCAGCGCACCCACCTGCACCCTCGCAGCGCCCTACCTGTGCGCCCACCTGCACCCTCGCAGCGCCCTACCTGTGCGCCCACCTGCACCCCCGCAGCACCCTACCTGCGCCCTCGCAATGCCCTACCTGCGCACCCACCCGCGCCCTTGCAATACCCTACCTGCGCACCCACAATGCCCTACCTGCGAACCCAGCTGCGCCCTCACAATGCCCTACCTGCGCACCCACCTGCGCCCTCACAATTCCCTACCTGCGCACCCACCTGCGCCCTCATGCCAGACCTGCGCACCCACCTGCGCCCACGCAATGCCAGACCTGCGCACCCACCTGCGCCCACGCAATGCCAGACCTGCGCACCCACCTGCGCCCACGCAATGCCAGACCTGCGCACCCACCTGCGCCCACGCAATGCCAGACCTGCGCACCCACCTGCGCCCTCACAATGCCCTACCTGCGCACCCACCTGCGCCCTCACAATGCCCTACCTGCGCACCCACCTGCGCCCTCACAATGCCCTACCTGCTAACCCACCTCCGCCCTTGCAATGCCCCACCTGCTAACCCACCTCCGCGCCCTCGCAATGCCCCACCTGCTAACCCACCTCCGCCCTCGCAATGCCCTACCTGCTCACCCACCTGCGCCCTCGCAATGCCCTACCTGCGCCCTCGCAATGCCCCACCTGCGCCCTCGCAATGCCCCACCTGCTAACCCACCACCGCCCTCGCAATGCCCCACCTGCTAAACCACCACCGCCCTCTTACTAGGGTAATTACAGCTCCATCTGGGCTAGGGTTGCCCAATGAAGTGCAAGAGGGCTGATCCGATACCAGACTCAATCATACAAGATAAATGCACATACAATGAAAACAAACCCAACTCATTGATGTAATCCGTAGTTATCTTATAAATTGAACCTGAATCTGACCCCAATGACCTACATCAATCACCTCAGATCTAAGCATTACTACCCCAAAGACCTTGATAAAAGCATTTATTAATTGTCCTTTAGACTTTTATCCTAAAAAAGGAGGTCTTCCGAATCAGACAGACGGCCCTTGAAGTGTCTGATCTGGCTGGAATTCAAGGAAGGGATAGGGAAGCGGCTAAAGGAAAAGGCCTTCGCAGCACCTTCACTACCGCTCTTCCCACATCTAGGTGAGGCGAGTAGATGGCCCAACTGGGTTCAAAGTAACCATAACACTTCTGGGTATCAATTTAAAGGTCAACATACACTTAACCCCTTGCATTTCGTGATCAAGCAGTCCGTCTCAAATCCAGTTCCAATATGAATATTCTTTGAATATTAGCAGTAAAAATACAAGCAAAGCCAAATAGCTATAGTATTTGTGAGGCGTTGGCTAATGGGATAGGCAACTAAAACGCAAAGATGCGCAAAGTGTTTTTTAAAGCAGGCGGGGGAGCGGAAAAAACAGTTAAGAGGTAAAACAGAAGCCACATGTGAGGGGATGCTAAAGCAACAGGAAGAGATGGCTGGAGGGGACACAAGCAGCAGAGGGAGGACTAGAGCAAAAGCACACGTTTGTGGAAAAGCAACAGAGGGTGTTGGTGGAGGGAAGCAAGAGGGAGAAAAAAAAACAAGCATTGGCATAGCCAACAGGTCTCGCTTTGCTTTTGGTACATTATAAGTATTTAATTATGCAACTGTTGCATGGTTAAACACTTATAAGGTCCCAAAGGCGAGACCTATTGGCTATGAAGAGGACTTAGAGAGGGCGAGCCACAATGGATGCAGAGTAGAGGAATAATGCAAGGGAAAGGGGACAAACAGTACAGTAGAATGAAAAGATAGAGGAAGCGATAGGTAAATGCAGGAGAGCAAGAGAGCCTGGATGAAAACAGATTAGAAGATGAGTAGGGAAATGGAGGACAGCAAGAGCGCAAAAAAACAGGAATACGAAGGAAAGTACACCGGGAGGCGAAGAGGACCAAACCGATCGATCAAAGCGGCACTGTAGCAATAGGCTGGCCACGGTAGCATTTTTTTTACGCCATTACAAAAAGTCTCACCAGCCCAGCGCATGCACTGGGTCAGTCGAGACCTAAAAATGGAAAGCGCAAGAGGGAGGGGGTGGGGAGAGGCAGTCTGTTAATAGAGCAGCACGGAGTGCAGGAGGAGAAATGTACAGGCCCCAAAACACATGCACTAATGGAATGCTTCATACAGAAGGAAAACCTAGTGCTTGAAAAGCAAGCAGTAGACGCAGCGATGCCAGACAAAGGATTATAAAGAGGCAATGCTCCATGGGAGGGAAAAACAAGACTGGCAGAAGTTGGGACATGAATAAGAAGCGGGCAACTGAGTGACAAGGAAAGTCGACCAATGGGCGGCCTCCAAGCCCCCTTTGTTCTCGGAACGCCACAGTATGCTTCGCAACAGACCGCACATGCGCTGTCTATTAGGCTCGACCTAACAATTGCTTCATTATAAGACAAATGGCGAGTAGGTCTTGACAGCGACTTGAGTAATCTGTTGAAAGAACCTCCAAGGTGAAAGCCTACTTGGCAGAAATAAATCCACCTACAGCTTCTTGAGGCTTTAGTGATAAGAGACTAATCAGTGGCTTCCACAGGAGATCCACACTTCTACTGGAGAGAAGAGAATGGCAGAGGTATTTTCATATTCAGCTGGGGGATTGATCCACTTTTGAAAACTTCCAGGATAAGGACAACCAAACCTCACATCATACTGGGGACATTAATCAGTAACACCAACTAAGATTAGCCTGAGCTACTTACAACATGTGGGAGGGGGGGGGGGGGGGGTGGAGTGTGAAACGTGTTGCAAGTTCTTGATCATCTCAAATTATCTGTTCAGTGGGCAGCTTGAAGCTAAAAGTTAATTTACAGCGTTGTTAGATTCACAAATCCAAAAATCAGAAGTGTTCCTAATCTAGCCTCAGGCAGCAACAGGACACCCCTCTTACCTCCTGCGGTGTTGGAATGATGACTTTCCATGGGACCATATACCATCAGCTGAAGTGGAGTGCAAGGATCGGGATGGGTCATTTGAGAGTCGGTAGCAATGGTGAAGAAAAGCCATTCAGGTGATTATTTTGCCTTCCGGAAGCAGGGGGGGTGGAGGGGCAAACTGTAATGAGGATTTGTAGATCGAAAGTATACCTGACCAGAGTGGTCAGAGAAGTTTTCTGTGCCTTTAGCAACCTGAAAATGGGAGCGAGAGGCCCTGAAGTTGTATGGGCCAGTAGTAAAAATCTACACTGGGGATAGCAGTAGGGGGAAGTGGACTCAGTACCCCAACCCCCCACCCCCCCCCCCCCCCCAATTTGCTCAGGCTCATGTTAATGAAGACCACAATGAAGAGTGCAGATCTGTGACGCTGAGACTCACATTAGGGACTAATATGTACAGCTGCATTTCACCCCCCCCCCCCACTGCTCTGGTGGGGCTGGACACCCCTAATCCTAAAGTACACCAGTGAGTTAACTCTTGTCCAGCACAGCTCCATGATGCAGTTGGGAGGAAGGGGGGGGGGGGGGTACCAAGAGCGCCCCGCCTCACCCTCCATCCCAAACTTACAATGTATTCCAATTACCGTTCACCCCAGCCCTCTCTACTCTTTTTGGTTAGTGCACGGGTGCAACCCAGTGCTGCGGTTAAGTTACTCTCCTCGCACCGCCTACATTGCATGACTAACAGGGATGCTTTTCTTTTTGGGTGCTATTTTGTATACAAGGCTGTGCGCTTGAAATGGTAAATGTCTGCCCAACAAGCCAATTTCAGGGCTTTGGAGTCTAATGTTCTGCTCCCTTGTCCATGACAATTAAAGCCTACTGCCACATACTGCTTATAAAAACCACAGGAAGAAGCCCACGAAACACTGTACGCAGCAGCTTCAAACCAAGGTTGCACTTCTCCATGTTGGTTGTGGAATATTACACATCCACCACAGTCGTGTCCCAGCACTTTCAAGTGAGGTAATCTCGCTAAAAAGCCCTACAAACCAATTGGTAGATACCCAAAACCTACCACAGGCCGTCCTTCCAAGCAACAGTAACTTTCTGCCCAACTACAGTTACGCAAATACACTAGGATTGGACCTTCTAAATGAAAGTTCCTGGACCATCGAGAGCTGCCCCTTGCAAGAGAAACAGGACGAGAGTGCTTGCAGTGTTCAACACTCCGTCCATCATCCGCTTTGGGTTTGTCATACAGGATACCCTAGAGATCTACATTTGGATTGTCTGCCAGAAAACTTTGCCTTAGGCTTGGCTTTATAGCGTTTATCTTCCTAGAGCGCAGTCCAGCATTAGATACCCTTATGTATTCCCAACTTCCCACCCTCCAGCCCCAGCCCTGGCCTGTGGCGGCCCAGCCAAACCACCATGTTTAAGTAAATAATCCCACGCCACCATGAGAGGAGCAGCCCACAAATAGCACCACTACTTGAACATGCAAGTGACAACGTTTAAACTCACAATTTTGCTTGGAACCTCGAGTCCCAGGGGATGGGGTCAGACAAGGTAATCACATGTAGATGGTATACTGAAGGAGTTGTACATGCAACGACTGCGAGGCTCAGGATGCTTGCATGGCCGGTGTGTCTTGGAAATGGCGGTAGGTCTTGGACAGAGTCAGTCACATCTGTAATAGGCACATGCATTTTCCCCATTTAATGCAGACTTAGAGCTTAGAGTCCAAAGTTTAGTAGATAATTAAGCACAGTGGCAGTTGGCTACGAAAATGTACTAGCCATTACGAATAACAGTCAGACCAAATGTGCCCCCGCGGAGGTCCACCTACTATGTTCAATGTAAGGTGTAAACATGGCCCCGGTGCGCCTGCACCCGGCTCTTGATACAAATTAAGCCGGGTCGACCTGGTAGATGAATGCGGTTTCTCCAAGCCACCTCACTAAGAAAGAATGTTGCACGGTCTGCATCCTCATACAGTTGGACAGAAGGATTACACCTGGAACTAATAGTGAAGATTTACAGGGTACTCCAGTTAGGACTTTTAACAAGAGGAGAATCACAACCTTAATTGCTTCCAAACACAACTGAAGCGTATCCCTCCCCCCCCCCCCCCCCAACATCCTGTGATGGCGCCCGAGGTTTAGGCATATGTCCTCATGCATGTACAAAACCTTAATTGCAGCTCCGGAGGTCCTGAGGGATATCAATAAATCAGACGTTATACAGTCTACATTTTGGGACTCCAAGCAGAACGCTGTGGTTCTCAACTCTTGGCACTCTTTTCACACGGTTTTATGGCTCCATCTCAAATAGTGTCGGGGACAAATATATGGACTCACAATTCTGACAGCCCACGAGTGGTCTGGGTACACTGAAGCACATTCTTGGTCTCTGCCTCAATCTGGAGCTGCGACCCCTTCAGCCTTTATCCCCCTCTTGGATTATGTGTCTTTGCTTAAAATCAAGAGCACATAACTGGGTGACATTTCTGATGTGGCTGAGCCATTATTATGGGTCTATCTGTTCTTTATAGACATCTCAGCAGCCGGCGCTAGGCAAATCATAGTGCTTTATAGTTCGAGCCTAGAGCAGCGCATGCGCTGCTTGCTTTGCTCGACTTTTAGTAAGTGGGTTTTCAAAGTGCTACCCACAAGCTTTTGCTGGCTTAAGCTTGCGTACGCGCGCAGCCGCCATCTGCCTTTCTTAGCTCTTCCTCCGCATCGCTCCCCATTACTTTCACGGCCGCGCGGCCCTGAAAGTTACATGGTGCCCAGCGTCCGACAGCATTCGGTTAAAGGTTTCTAAACTTTCACTCTAGCTGCCCTTCTTGATCATTACAAGGTTCTTGTGCCGACCAAGGGTGCCCTGAGCGCCGCCCGGGACTTTTAACGCCACACAGCGTTCGGCGTAGTTTTTCCCAGGATTAAGCACATCACATTATGCAATACTGCAGCCACTCGTAAATCTGGACAGAGCTGCGTCGGTTTGCATTAGTGCTGCTTTCAGAGCAGCAGTATTTTAGTTAACAAACGGGGCCGTGGAGCAGTGTTCAGGGGTTTGGGGCTGCGAGTGTTGGAGTGTTTGGCTCCCTCCCCTTCACCTGCTCTGTGACAAGCCCGACATATGCTGTGTCCAGATCAAAAGGCCCTCTGCTGCCGCTGGCCCCCATGTCCGGCACAAAGTGCGCTACCCCAGCATCCGATAAATTCTGCCCTCTCATAAAGAGCCCAGATGGGCTGCAGCACCGGCGAGTGCCCAGGGGATTTTAGAAGGCAACCCCGGCCCTCTTTGTGGGACGGTGGCTCTATGTACCGCTCACTCCCCGGGCTGCCTCCTTGCCAGCGAGCTGTTGCGGTGCACTACACTGCCTGTAATGACAGAGCGATGCACTGTTCAGCTGAACTATTATATTTCAGATATACAGAAAGAAGGGAGAGGCAATGCTATAATGACCAAAGAATTCATCTTTCATTCATCACAGACGATGACAGAATAAATGATTTCTGTAGCCGGAAATGTTCTTAGTCTTTTTTTATTTCAGTTTTGTATGTATAGCAGCAAAACAGCCAACGCATTTCACCCTTTCAGGCTTCTTCAGGGCAACTATAATGTTTCGCAGAGTCTTCGGCTCGGAGTTTCCAGATAATCATTCTAGACACTTTCAAATTTTAGGATATACACTTTTATAATTTAGTATCAGAGTTAGTGTAGGTACATATTCTGGTCCACGTTCCTCTTTCCAATTCAGCTGGTCCTACTACCACACCAATAAGTGAATGCGCTCAATCGCCCAATCTTTCAAAATCAAAAAGTTGTCCTTCTATGTGTTTGAGTCCCAGGCGGGCAACTAGAGCCAAATTTCGGGGGGGGGGGGGCTGAAAAAGATTTCGGGGGGGCTAAGTCTTCCGGCCATAGGCAGAGTGGCTGTAAGAAGGGGCGAAAACACAACAAAAGCCTCATTAACGAGTAAATGGTCTTTTAAAGACCCGTGAAGTACTCTGGTGCGGCTGCAATTAGACGGACGCCAGCCCGCAAGGCTGTCTCAGCCGGGCTGTCACACACGACGGGGGGGGCTGAAGCCCGGTGAGCCCAATGGGTGTTGCGCGCCTGTTGAGTCCACACCCATGGTAAGTCAAAGGACCTCGAGTAATAGACAGTAATGGTGGCACTCAATCGCTACCCCTATTTATCGTGGAGACTCCTATTCCATACACAGGTCCAGCGTACTGGAACACAAGTTTTTGGTGCAGCATCTTATACCCTGCCACTGTTCTCACTGTGTATGTAGCGTAATTATTATATTTCCATTTCGTGAAACTGCCCCAAACACGAGCTTGTAAGAGCGGTGGGTTTCAAGGGAGATCTCCTGCCCTTTGTACGGCCAAGTTATGGCTTTTTGCCAGAGCTTGTAAAATCGCTAGCTGTGCTGTTTGGATCTTGCAATCTCAAATCAAACATCTTGATGTATACGGTGGTTGTCTGAGCCTATGCAGCCTTGGGGATATAGAACATTTTCCTTCTGTGCAATATGAACGGTTTAACTAATTCCTCCGTTGGGTTGCGTCTGAAAGATCAGTGTATCCTGATGAATACGTCGGTGTCGGACCCTCTACGAATTACAATAGCTAGTATAATGCTGTATTAGCCAGGAATTACCAGAAAGATCTGCCAATTGTCTTTCCATTTTAGGCTTAGGCCTTGTAAGCAAATATTGCCCTACATACTTATTGTAATGCTTCCATTACTTCCAACAATCTGCGTGGTGTTTACTGGAATGTGTCATAGTAAATGCTTGTTTTTCTATTTATTCGGAAATGGGGTTTTTCTGTGCATGGATCTGAAAATGTTTTTTGCAAGCTTTGTAACCTTTACAGTTAAACAAGAATCGTTTGTCTTCAGCACCTCTGTGACACCCACGTTTTTCATAACTTTACAACATAAACGTACAACTCACCATCCATGTCCTGTCCTTTTTGGTCTGCGATTGGCCAGGCCATGTATATACAAACTGCATAGCTAATCACTTAAAAGGTCCTAAAGGCTAGACCGGTTGGCTATGCCAATGCTGGTTTTAAAATTATTATTGCTGGTGGTAGAGCAGAAGGGAGGCATCTACACCTGTGTAGCACACCCTCCCCCCGGGCAGCAATAAGAATAAAAAGTTAATGTGGCCAGTGCTTAAAAAACAAACAAAAAAACAACAACCCACACCTACCCTAGATCATGGCCCAAGTACTGCTTCCCTTTCCTAGTATCCTTCCACCACTCACCACTTTCAAGAGCTCGATTCCCCCATAGGCTTATCCCCCGCATGGCTTATTCACACCCTCTTCCTCCCAAACTCTACCTGCATCATTGATTGCCCTGCCCCCAGCACCCGGTCATCTCCTTTGTTGTTTTGGTCCAATTCCCCCAGTTTTACCGCTTGCCCTGTTACCCCATCCCCCCACATCCTCCCAGTTTGTTGCTTGCACCCTAATGTGCCACCAGAAATGGGGTTTTAAGCTGCTACAAAGATGCCAACGGTGCTGCGCTCCCTGCTCTACAGTGTATTCTTACCATGGTCTTCATGTGGGGCTAACATAGCGAGCTTCAGCTGTAACTTAAGATAACAAAACAAAAAAAAAAATAGTGACGGCAGAGAACAATCCCATACTAGGAAATGCGGATCACTGCCCCTAGCAGTCAGTGCTGACGCATCAAAGCACCATTTTATTTCAGCCACACTGTACTGCAGTTGCACGTCTGTAGAACATGGGTAAGAGAAATTGACAAAATAAATACCTATCCCATAGGCGAGACTTATAGGACTTGGAAAGCCATTTTAAAAACAAGCATTGACAAAGACCTGTTGTTTCAGTTCGAAACAGTGATTAAATATGTACACTATCCAGGTCTTTCAAATATTAACTCAATCCGAGTATTGCCCAAGGCAAGTATGTGTCTATTAGCCATTTTAAAAAGTAGCCACTTGAACATGCAGCTACAGCACCTTTCTATGACACCAAGTAGCACTCAAACACTGGAAAGACCATGCAAAGCACACATCCAAACCTCTGCATTGCATTAGTGCTACAATATGCAGTATTGGAGGGATTTCTTTTCATTGAATAAGGGCTTCCTAAACAGGCCACCCAAAGTGCAGTAGAACTTATACAGCTGCAAGTATGTTCTTTAATGCCAACTTCACTTACCAAAACACAGATCTGTTCAAAATGGGATTTAAACACCATGTGGACCGAACGAGTTATTGCTTGACTAAATAAATTTAGAACCACCCAAGGAGCAGAAATATTGGTAACGGCTTCAGGATCAAAAAAGATAAATGGTTACATTATTTAAAAAGATTCCATTATTAAAGCCAGGATCGGACATACTAATCCACTTATTACATTTGTATTTTAAAAATCACTCTAGCCAAAATACATTGATCAGTTCACTGAAGTCACAAGACAGATTCATATTTTCTGAATTAAATTCTTTCATATTGCATTGAAAAGCATGCCTTCTGAACTCAAATTAAGCCATCGCAGTGGAGATAAAGTGACTCAAGTAAACTCATGCTCAGTGGCGTCCGACGTACAAAATGTGGTGGGCTGGCTGGGTGGAGGTGGTATCATCATCATCATCATAAAATACCTTAAGCTGCCAGGCCTCAATGTCCTAGCAGACACTGGGACATCAGAGACTCCCTATGCAATCCCCACGCTGCTCTCATACAGGGGATTGGCCTGAGCAGGCTGGTTTAATGCTCGCTCAGGCACAGGGAGTCTGTGCGGTTTCTCCAACCCGGCTGTGCAATACAGCTGGTTTGGAGGAACCCAACTGCGCATGTCTGTTTGGCCAGCCGAAGACAGCCGGCCAAACTAAGACATGCGCACTTAGAAGTGCACTCCACACCTCCCTCCCATGGCCAGGCCCCTCCCAACACACGCTGGCTCAGCCAGAAGCTAAAAAATAAACGATAAAATAAAATTTTATTTTCCAGCTGCTGGCTCAGTGCCAGTGGGGAGACGCTCCTTCGCCACTGCAGAGGAGCCGTCGCTGCTCAAGCAGCCTCACTAAGCCTTTGCATGAATTGTGCATAAGCTACTTGCACTAATCTTTTCTGTCAACTTGGAGATTAGTGGACGAGTACGGTAGTTAATCAGTGTGGCATTTGTTGGCTCTTTTGGAGCAGTTCTGGCCAGCGTCTACAGATTCATCAGATTGGAATGGGAGCAGAATGGAGAAACATGCAAGAAGACAGATGGGCTGGTGCAGCGCACACTAGCATGGAAACCATTACTGCACACAACTGCCTCGAGGAGCAGGAAGTGTTTGCGGCCACAACATACAGGCAGGAAGTATGAGGCTACCACAGACCAAAAGCTAGTGAAGCTTGCTGTACTGAGAAGGGTAGCAGTGGCTTCCTACAATGGTTTTCGTGGTTGCTGAATGAGGCAAACGTACGCCATTACCACTGATACAGGGTGTTGGAATCCTTCAGAAGAGCTGCACATTTCCCATTGGTGGGTTGCACAGCTGGCACTTTTTTTGAAATGGGAACATGGGAGAGCCAGCCAGACATTCTAGCTCCCAAGGAGGAGCCTGGGCCACGTCCCTTGCTGGTGAAGGTCAGTACAGGCTCCTCAGATTAACCCAAACAATAATCATCAAGAAAAAA
Organism: Triturus cristatus; assembly: GCF_964204655.1. Taxonomy (NCBI): domain Eukaryota; kingdom Metazoa; phylum Chordata; class Amphibia; order Caudata; family Salamandridae; genus Triturus; species Triturus cristatus. Next base: position 439,275,974 of record NC_140593.1, on the reverse strand, counting down.
CAGAAAACAGTAAAGGGTACAGCTCGCCATCTTATCCCCAGAAGATGAAGGTAGGACACAAATCGGATGCAATTTAACACCAAGCACTTCTGCCAGCAGATAAGGTATATCCAAGACCTTCTGCCTCGCATTAGCAGGCAAAGTAAAAACAAAACTATAGTCACGTGATCAGCAGCAACCGGTAAGCCACCGGACCCAGATTCTTTCAAAATAAAAGGTAATCTTGAGCCTGGCTATATGAAGCCAAATATCAGGCAGGCCCTTAGGTTTTATTTTGTTTAACGTGACTAAAAGTAACACTACCAGATGATTTATAAAACGAGTAGAAACAAAGCCAGCATTGGCAAAGCCACCAGGTTTCACCTATGCGAGGCCCATTGGGGTGGTCAAATTATTATTATTTTTTTACAGCTATTGCACAGCAGCACGGACTACTGTGCAACATGGCTCATAGTATGTAAAACCAAAGCACTTTAGCATGGCCAGTGGCGATAGCACCATAGCACTTTATTTTTATTTACTTTAAGCCATGTTGCACATCAAACCCACACTACTGTGCAATATCTTAAGAAAAAAAGATTAAATCCACACAGGAGCGTACAGTCATTATGAATTCATCCACAATTGATTATTGAAGTCCATAAATAATCAAAATTCCAATGCAAGCTTCCTTGTCTACTTGTCTTTGACACTTGTTCCAAACTCTTCAAAACACAGATCAATCAATATTTCAATACAGCCAGCCCATGCTTAACTTCTCAACCTAGCTGTAATGTACTTGAGCTATAAACTGGTCGGGTTACGTTATCCTAGGCACATTTTATTTTGCAGCGCCACCTTTATATTCATTAGTACATATGAGAGCACCTTCCAATATGAGAGCTCAGCATTCCTGCTGTTCAAAAATAAAGCACCCAATTGGTTTGATTTAATAGACTAAACATTAGCTTCATGCATAATAAGAATCTAGCCCACATATTCGGCATAAATGACCCCTGACTTGCCTCTTAGTTTACGAATAGCATTGTCATCAGTGTAGGGGCAGGAATGTTCCTCAGTTCATCTTTAAAAACAAGTTAATAAATCTATTACTAAAGCATTAGGTGGTAGTGCACGGTTATTTACAGACCATACATTTACCATGTAAATAGGCAAAACTTTTCCCACTAACATGCAGTTTTACTTATAAAACTATATATAGTATTAACAATCTGTGGCAACTGGGTTTCAGTAAACTTATCATTTACACATCACCAAGTAGTGTTCGGATTGGTTTTTATCCGATTAATTTTTTTATCCCATCACACAGAATTACAAAACAAGGTATTTTCATAACTACCGATTTTTCTATTTTTTTTTTTTAAAATCTTCGAACAGTTCACTTTTTAGCAATTTAAATGTGTTCGAACAAAACATGACATCCTACAGCTTTTCACTTCACACTTTGTACATCACGTTTGATACAGTTCACTTTATAAAATCCTTGGACTTTGCAGTCAGAGAAAGAAGAGCAATTGTAGATGTAAACCGACTTTTGACCAATCTGAACATAGAATAAATGTGACAAGATCAAAGCAAGATTTAAAGCATCTTTAAAGCTCCCACACTTCGAGTGAACAGAATACCAGTTTGTCAGCTGACAGAACGGCAAGTATGCCCTAAATATAGCTCACCCTGATATAATCAGAGTTGCCATAGCAAGTAGATTTGTCGAGGTCTGGTAAGGGGCTGGCTGTAAGCCAATTTTTAGTTGGAGCCTGGGCAGCGAATGTGCTGCTCTGCGAGGCACTCTGCATTGAGGGATGGACTTGAAGATCCACCCATTTTCTGCCTAGCTTTTCAATTGGCTCCTGTTAATGTCCTTTTGAAATCACAGCTTTCGATTCATCAATAGGCATAGTAGTCCCTCCTTAGTTACGCCTGGTCTGCATTTGTATCCTCCCATGAGGACTGGACTTTTTACTTGTGTTGACACAGTCTGTTTTATCTCAAGTCTGTGAGCACCATTTTCTTTAATGATTTTCCCCGATTCAACCCACGATGCACTTTCCTACAACGCAGCATGCGCCTGCTTTTATATTTATGTCATGGCGGCTGTTCCGCTTTAACTATAGCGGCTGCGCATCGGAACCTTTGGGGTTTTTTTTTGGATGAGAACACCTCCATACTGTGCTTTTTCTTTAATGGTGGCTGCGCTTTTTTTTTTTTTTTTTTTTTTTTTTTTTTTAGACGCTGCTTGCTGTATCCAGCTTACAGCTAGCAATGTCTAAAGAAAGACGTGTGGCCCCCACTAAAGTGAAAGCACGGCATGTAGTGCTTTTACCAAAAAACAAGAAAAAAATAAAGTTTGTGAAATTCAAAAACAAATTTTGTAAAAGCATCCCCCATGCCATGCTTTCACTTTCTCTAGACACGGTTTGCTGTACGCTTAATATGGCAAGCAGCGTCTAAAGAAAGGGGCGCAGCCACCATTAGTGGTTTTGCATTAGCGAGAGTTTGAGCTATTGCCATTATGAATGACAATGCCTCTTATGTGCCTTGATTTTCAAAACACAATAAAAAGCACTCATTTACAATGCCAAAAGCTTAACCTCTCGCAAATGCGAGACCTATTGCATTGCAAATGCTTGTTATTTTTGTGGTTTGCAAGAGATTTCACAACGACATGCGGTCTAGGCGAAACCCGATAAGAGCCCCTTAACTGCCACTCCTCTTCAGCGGGCATGCAGTCATGCGGTCATGAATGTACTAGAAGAGGCTGGCACAATGATATTTGGATTAAACCCCAAATTAAGCTTTTTTGAAAAGGGGGAAATGTATCTGGAATGGAATCACCAATTCATTGAAAAATGTAAGCTGTTGGAGGAGGTAAAATATGCCATGAAAGGGGCAGTCAATCTAATCTCCTTTGATTTTTGATGGCTAAGGTCATGTCAGAGTGACAAGGATGGAAGACTGGTTTCTGTAAAGCTACCTCCGATTCGCTAAATCTCGCTCTCCATCATCCATTAGGAGTGCCACTTATGTACTGTCCATTTAAAATCTAATGGGATTTCCATTATAGCCAAGGAGGAGGAATAGAGGCTACATTTTATGCATGGCACAAGTAGGCTGAAGCCTAAACCTGCAGAGTTTCCATGGTCGTCCTGCTCAGAATAGATACTTGAAACAGGCAAATATACAGTTTATGAAATCTGTTCAGGGTTACAGTACAATCAGAAACAATAAGCTTCTCCTGGCAACACCATCTGCCTGCCAAGGCTCCCTTTGCTGTCAATACATCTGCGGCCATTATAGTGCCAAGAAGTAGCCACCAGTGAGTTCAGGGGAAAAAAAAAAAAGTCAGGTCCATAGAAATGTTATCAGAGGTCCTCTCCCTGTAAAGATCAGTGGAAGGTCAGCTCAGCACATCCTCAATCTGAGGAAACCGCATGACCGCAATTTAGTACACATCAGATCATACATGTAACAGGTACCAAGCAACTAGACAAGATACGAGACATAGCTGGATGTTCTTGGTCAATAAGGTTTTGCGTAAGCTACAAACAAAATGAACATGCAAAGACCTGTAAATGTCCAACTTACAGTTCCATCATTCAAAGTGGCAACGGAGTAATGTGCTGCACAAAAGATGCCTCTATATTAGACAAGCAAATGCTGGCAGAACCAATTAGCAAATGCTGGCACAACCAATTGGCAGAGGCCCGGTGCAAAATGTCACATTAATAAAATAAACAAATTCTATTTAATTACTAGGTGCAGCAAGTGGAGAATGAAACCAATACCTCAAAACAAATTAAAAGAAACCAAGAGGTCACCAAATAATTGTGAGCAATGTCAGGATCTTAATGATCCCTCATTAAGATCTAAATTGCATCTGCCAGGTATGCCGTAGGGAGCAGAGTCTGGCATTTACTTACCATCTTGATTGCAGACACCACTGCTTGTTATACAATCAAATCGCAAATCAACAAACATGAAAATTCAATATAGCTTCCAAATACACACCAAGCAATCAAATGCAGGCTTAATTTTCATCACAATCAAACCAATTGTGCAACATGCCACCCAGCCGGTGTAGCTCTGCACACAAACACGGAAAGCTCCATTTATAAAACACGAGCAGCTCCAGTCAAACCCAAGATGTACTTCTCATCTTAGATCTATATCCTACCTTCCGTTCTGCAAACTATTCAGGAGCTTAATAAATGACATCACACGAAATTCCAATGTAATCACTCCATTTCATCATGCAAAAACAAGCTTCAACTTCAAAGATCTCCTCAAACTATTTTTTCGTGTCGAGAGCATAGCATCTCAGAGTTGGAGGTCTGTTCTGAGGATTAGCAAACATTTAATAACCGAGTGACCCATGGGCAGAGTGCTCCAAATGTTTCATTTCAAGATTAGTTTCACATCAGAAACAGAGAAAGGAAATCAATATATAGTGAGTCAGACTTGTCTGAACCCCTCCTCCTCAAAAGGGGTAGAAGCAGGCAGGTCTTAAAAGGAAGCCCTACACGTCACCACCTTTGCTTTAGAAGTTTATTATCCCTTCTTAAAAAACATCTAGCCTCTACTTCAATGTACAAACCTCCCAGGGAAGGGACAGTACTGTGAAGAACAAGAATCCCCATTCATAAGTAATTTGGTACAACTTAGTTATGGAGTACATCACATTCCGAAATATCACTTATTAACCTTCTGAACTCAAATAGGTCACAACGGCCAATGACTTGAGAACAGCTTTTCCGCCAAGCGGTCAAGTGAATTCCTTGACTAAGTTTCTTTGTGGGTCTTGTGAGCTATTTTGGGCCCAGAGGACTGTTACCATGGATAGGAAGCTATACTTCCAGTTCAGAGTGGGCGCTTTACAGCTGAGAGAGATTACCTCAAAATTGTCCTGCCGGGGAGTTGACATTTGTCCGGTCTAATTCCTTAGGAGTGTGTCTCGCATGTCCTCTTCATTTGCCCATCTAACTCCCACCTCCGTAGAACTGGTCTAGGACCTATCTGGGCTTCTAGGTGTGAACAGCCATTCTGTTGCTCTTTGTAGGTGGAGAACTGATGGTTTCTTAAAATACACCATCCCTGTCGCCAAGTTCTGGGTGCTATGTGGATACTCCGAATGCACTCTCCTTCCTTAGTACTGGGATGGTTTCTGTGTCAAACATTTGCTATTTATCCTGTGTATCAGATATATGCACTCCTATCACCTTCTCTGTATTCCACTTGTGTTTTGCAATTACCAGTTGTCATTGACTGTTTTAACAATTGATTCTGGCGTGCACTTTTCATTAATCATAAATTCATCTTGTGTCGAATGTTTTTTTATTTATTAAGCTTTTGTTTTTTTTAATCTCCATTTGCACTTTTATAGCCCTGGTGGAGGAAACAAAGTTATTTGAACTGAACTATTTTATCAAATAAGCATAAGTATTTCATTGATCCTAGGGGCAACCATTGAGGAAGACTAAGAGCTGTATTTCTAGGTTGGAGAAGAGGGAATGCCATTCCAGCTTCAACAGTATTCCCTCCCAAACATAGTGGTTGGCCTGCCAGATTTAAATGCGGGTGGATCAAGATTTTGCCACTATGGGGACTACTCAGTCATCACCGTGGCCAAGTCCTTAGACGGCCCAACATAATAAGGACCGGAGTACTGGTTACATGTCAGTCGGCACATTTAGGATGGGTGGACATAAAGCAGTTTTCTTACTGCTCATCACCACAAAGCAAACCCTAGCGGTAAGTTAAAGGAAAAACAAACAAACAAAAAAATTACTCCTTTGCCATAGGTGATGGCACCCATGGCGAGGGGGCATTCTTTTTGATAAAGAGTAAACAATTTGGTGCAAGGCTCAGTCATGCAGTTGGAGCCCTGCACCAAACTGCAAAAAGCATTCTGCCAAAGCTGTAGAAATGACTGACAACTTGGGCAGTCATTTTTAGGTCTCGCCTGACCCCAGCGCATGCGCTGGTCTGGTGAGACGAGAGGGCTCCAAAAAGTGCTACCAGGCCAGCCTAGAGCTACAGTGCATGTGCGCGGGCGCGCGCTTGACCCGTGATTACTTTCACTTTCGCGGCCGCACGGCCGCTTGGCATAGCCAATAGGTCTCGCTTTTAGGACCTTATAAGTATTTAGTTATGCAACTGTTGCATGGCTAAACACTTATAAGGTCCCAAAGGCGAGACCTATTGGCTATGCCAATGCTTGTTAAATGTGGCGGCAAGCATCTTATGTACTATAAATGAGGTACCCCCTGTATATACTTGTAGGTCTGGGAGAAGGAAAAACATAACAGTAACGTAAGCAAAAAGAGCACTCCCATACCACCTTTGTCTAATTCACTGGTGGATATAGGAGTTCACCTGGACCCCCATTATCACAACAGGTTCAACAATTATTTATTTTCAAAATAGTTCATTTTATCAAAAGTTAAAACAATTTTATACAAATACTTTTCCTTTTTGCTCTGCACTTTCTCTTTGTATTGCTGTATTATAGTATACAATTCCATCAACCGAAATTAGTATTATTCTATATAATGAGTCATTTTATATTTCAACATCAAGGGAATTGTATCTAGAGTTCATATAGACACCTCGTGCTGGCTGTGATCCACTTTACACCACAACTACCTCACATCTCAGCACACCCTACTCCTAGTGCTTCATGCATACTTCACACCCATTCTGTATCCAGCTGTAATAACATACATTTTTATTGTTAGAAATCATGGGTTAGAAAATCCCGCTTTGATTATCCACGATTATGTTGCCAGATGGATTTTCTTAAGTGTCGACGCACGTTTTGGTGGATTACTAACTATTTACCACCTTCTTCAGGACTACTCCTATGTGTATTAGTGTCAAACGGAGTGTACAGGGTAAATCGGTAAATCTAAAAAAACAAAATTACATTGTTAAGCTAAAAAGGGACCGCCCTTACCGATTTACTTTTCTATTAGCTACAACTCTCAGCATTAGAAAAAGATGCGATATATTTTAGAAGAGAGATACCATCCTCCACCATATCAGCCTGTGATAAAGATAATCTGGGAGACAAACAAATTGTTGGTCTGAAATTCTAGAAACAAAATTGGGGACAGAATTTGTGCAAGGTTGTTTTGCTTTGTTTTTAGAGAAGAAAGTGTTTTTAGCAAGCATGCTTCAAAGATGATCTTTATAACCCTTCCGCATTATAGGCCTCATGCTGGGTCCCATTGGTGGCACCTTATATCCCTTCCGCGTTGTAGGCCTCATGCTGGGTCCCATTGGTGGCACCTTATATCCCTTCCGCGTTGTAGGCCTCATGCTGGGTCCCATTGGTGGTACCTTATATCCCTTCCGCGTTCCAGGCCTCATGCTGGGTCCTATTGGTGGGCTTCCACTTTTATCAATTTAAGTTGTTACTGACCCAGTATACAATGGTAATGATCACAATCCTATATCTTTGATCCGATGCGGATTTATTAGACTTCTACCACATCTTACGGGGTTGGATTATCGTCCTCTATCGAAATCCGGACATACGTTTCTTTGGCTAAAAATGTAGATGGAAGAGTTATAGATTTAAATCTTTTTATCCTTAATGTTAAGAGCCTTGATAGTATATAATTCGCAGGAATTATATTACCTTTTATTAAGAAGAAGGTTGCTCTATTTGTGTCCTTATTTAATACAATCCAGACTGGATACTCAGCTAATATATCCCATATGCTAGTAAGCGGAGCCTTGACTGCCTCGTTGGGATGAATTTCAAAATACCCATAAAGATTTTCGTTCTTGTATGTAGGTAGAATCTTGGAAAGAAATGAAATAGAGCCGGTAATTACTGTTATATGACTTCCATCGTTTCTTTATGAGGCTTGTTTTACTTAGCACGCACTCTTGATTGCTATTGAATAAATACGTATTGTGTAACACTATGGCCACTCTCTACAAAGGTCCTGGTATTATTACCTTTTTGTAGACTCTAGTTCCTGCTGGATAGTTACATTTGTTGGTACTTAGCCATATTTCAATATACCAATCTTTGTTTAGATTTCAAGCCCCTATATTTGGTCATTGGAATTTTAAATATCACAATGGAATAAATTACATAGGGGGCAGTTTGTCGAATTTTAATATATTCAGGGTCTGCACTTCAAAGACTACACATTTCACTAGGTTACATTTCACAGAGAGTTGGTGTCTCCATGCGATCGGTTCTAGACACATTTTAATGTATATTATTTATATTCCAGTGTTGGTTGGAGGCATGGGAGTTCAACACCCGTCATGCAATAGCACGACATGTGCTTTTCCCCACCTTCGTTTTTAAAGCCACAACTATTGATGTGTAGCTTGTGGATCGTAGTGGGTGACTATTGCTAGATGGGTACTTTGTAAGTCTCACAAAGCCTGAAGTGCTGATGCTCAAAGAACGCTACCGATAGCTGTCTGTTACTACCAAGGTACACTCTAAGTTCCCTGGAGACACACCGGACTCTATATAGCTGGCTTTCTTTAATGCGGGGCATGACAGAGCTGGTAGTTATGCTCGTCCAGGGGCCTTTAACTTATTGGATTGCCACACCCCAATACAATTGCTATTAGCTCGTGGGTTTCTACTGCGTCTGCTCTTTGTTTAAACACCTATTTTAAAAATTCACTGGCCCGTCTCTTCTCGTTAGTCTGGGCAACTGTCTTGCCTAAATTAATCGGCCTGCTACACATGGAGATAAAACATGGCAGCAAGTCTCCATTTAAATGCCACGGCATGAAGTGTGCATGTAGTATGAACTATATAAAATAACCAGTGATTCTTCTCCAATGTTGCCACCATCTTAGAGTGGTTACTCTTCAAATGTTTGACTAGATTTACAAGGACTTTATACATGACACACTCCAAGTTCCATAGAGTGACTGTAGCTCATTTTCTATAACACGGTATGTGACAGAGCCAATCGTTAAGCAGGTCCATGGACTCTGGGACCTTTAACTTGTTAAATTTATTGAGTTGCCACGCTCCCATTTGATTACTGCTATCTAATGGGTTTCTACTGCACCCGCTCTTTATTTTAAACGCATTCTATTTAACATTTCACTTACCCATTTCTTCTCGTTGTATCGGTCAACTGTCTTGTCTAGATTAGTCGGTCTGCTGCACGCGAGGAGATAAAACACGGCAGTGAGTCACCATTTAAATGCCACAGCATAAGGCGTGCACGCAGTTTGAAGTATGTCAAGTGACCTGTAATTCTTGCCCGATGTCCATGGACGAGCATAACTACCAGCTCTGTCACGCACCGCGTTAAAGAAAGCCAGCTATATACCGAGTCAGGCGTGTCTCCAGAGAACTTACAGGGTGCCTTGGTAGTAACAGACAGCTATCAATAGCGTTCTATGAGCATCAGCACTTCAGACTTTGTGAGACTTAAAAAGTATCTGTCTAGCAATAGATAGTCACCCACTACGATCCACAAGCTACACATCAATAGTTATGGCTTTAAAAACTAAAATGGGGGAAGGCACATATGGCGTGCTATTGCACGACAGGTATTGAAAACTCCCATGCCTACAACCAACATTGGAATTTAAATACACTTTAAAATCGCATGGAGACCCCAACTCGTAACATAGTGAAAGTGAAATGTGTAGTCTTTTGAAGTGCAGACCCTGAATACATTACGTAAATACGACAAACTGCCTACTATGTAATTTATTCCATTGTGCGATTTTAAATTCCAATGGCAAAATAAAGGGGCTTGAAATCTAAACAAAGATTGGTATATTAAAACATAGTACCAACAAATTTAACTACCCAGCAAGATCTAGAGAGTCTACAAAAAGGTAATAACAGGACCTTTGTAAAGAGTGGCCATAGTGTTACACAATACGTATTTATGCAATAGCAATTAAGAGTGCGTGCCAAGTAAAAACAAGCCTCATAAAGAATCGATGGAAGTCGTAGAATAGTAGATCTTACCTGCTCTATTTTATTTTTTCCAAGATTCCACCTACATAGAATGAAAAACTAAATGCGAAGTGGGTCGCACACCGCTCGTCATACTAGCAAATCGCCCCATAGGATTCTGGAGAATGTAGTGACAGCGGCGGGTACACCTATGCCACGAGTAAAAAGTTAAAATGCCATCCCTGGACACGTGTTTCGAGGTAATTGCCTCTCGTCAGCAGGGAGCAGGTACGTATGCGGGGTGCTGTAGACTGCCAAAAAATTATCAGGTATAGTACCTCTCACGGCGCGCGGGTGCGGGATCCGGGCTCGTCAACCCATGGCTCAGGGAGCTTTAAATACAAAATGCGAAGTGGGTCGCACACCGCTCGTCATACTAGCAAATAGCCCCATAGGATTCTGGAGAATGTAGTGACAGCGGCAGTGTGCGACCAACCTTTGCATAATAGAATGAAAAACTGATGGGTATTTTGAAATTCATCCCTACGAGGCACAGTCAAGGCTCAGCTAACTAGCATATGGGATATATCCGCCGAGTATCAAGTCTGGATTGTATCAAATAAGAACACAAATAGAGCAACCTTATTCTAAATAAGAGGTAATATAATCCGTCGCGAATGATAGACTATCAAGTCTCTTAACATTAAGGATAAAAAGATTTAAATCTATAACTATCTTCCATCTAGATATTTTTAGCCAAAGAAACGGATGCCCGGATTGCGATAGGGGACGATAATCCAACCCCAAATGCTGTGGTAGAAATCTAATAAATCTGCATCGGATCAAAGATATAGGATTGTGATCATTACCATTGTATACTGCATCAGTAACATAATTTGATAGAAGTGGAAGCCCACCAATAGGACCCAGCATGAGGCCTATAACGCGGAAGGGATATAAGGTGTTAAAACAACTCTTTGAAGCATGCTTGCTAAAAACATTGTTTCTTCTCGAATACAAAGCAAAAACAACCTTACACAAAAAATGCTTTGAAAAAAAAAAAACGTTTTCTAGAATTTCAGACAAACCATTTGTTTGTCTTTCAGATTATCTTTATCACAGGCTGGTGATATGGTGGAGGATGGTATCTCTTGTAAAATCTATCACATATTTTTCTTATGCCGAGAGCAGTAGTTAATAGAAAAGTAAATCAGTATGGGCGGTACCCTTTTAGCTAATTAAAAAAAAAAAAAAAAAAGTTAAATTACAGATTCCCCTGGTACCCCCCCATTTGCCAGTAATATACATAGAAGTGCTCCTGAAGGTGGTAAATAGTAACCCACCGAAACGTGCATCGACACTAAAGAAAATCCAGCTGGCAACATAATCATGGATAATCAAAGCGGGATTTTCTAACCCATGACTTATAACAAAAATTGTTTGTTATTACAGCTGAATACATAATGGGTGTGAAGTATGCATGAAGCAGTATGTCTGAGTAGGGTGTGATGAGATATGCGGTAGCTGTGGTGTAAAGTGGATCACAGCACGGGGAGTCTATATGAACTCTAGCTACAATTCATATGATGTTGAAATATAAAATGACGAATTATCTAGAATAACGCTATATACTAACTTCAACAGATTAATTGTATACTATACTACAGCAATACAAAGAAAATAAGTGCAGAACAAAAAGGAAAAGTATTTGTATAAAATGGTTTTAACTTTTGATAAAATATAAAAAAAAAAATTATTTTTAAATTAAATAATTGCTGAATCGGTTGTGATAATGGGGACCCAGGTGAGCTCCTATAGCCACCAGTGAATTAGACAGTTTGTGTGTGAGTGCTCTTGTAGCTTACTTTACTGCGGCAAGCATCTCAGTAAGGACCAAGTAGTTTACTCAGTCACCCTGGAGTAGAAACAGGGGAGCTTTCAATATACAGACATGCAATTGTGAAACCAAATATTGTCTGTTTACTAAACATAGCGGTATGTTAAACTGAGCAATTCACAGGACAGGAAGAAGCTTTACTAACCCCAGCACGGTCATGGAGCAGCTTACAATAAACACTTCATCCATAAAATACTGCAAGATTTTTCTACAAAAGAAATAGATTACAGATAGACTCAAAGGGCAAGTGATTAGGCAGCCACTTGCTAGCATGGGGCATTGGTGTCACTGCCCATGCTGCTCCGAAGTTACAGCAAATGAAATCAAGGACTCACTTCTGAGTTACTAAAAACAGAAGCTACAGCAATTAGTATGCCCTACTTCAGGTTTATCAGCTCTTTGGCCAGATAGTCTTAAAGAACAAGGTAAACTTGGGGATTTATAGAGCGCAGTTGTTGCCCGAAGGCGTCCAAGCGCTAGGATAACCGAGACCTACAGAGAGCAGGGAAGAGAAGAAAAAAGAAGAGACAGTGGTTTAGCAGGCAGATGTGAACAGGTGGGTCTTCAGTTGCTTGCGAAACATAGTAAGGTTCTGGGTGGCTCTAAGATGAAGCGGTAGAGCATTCCAAGCCTTAGCTGCATTGTACATGAAAGTCCTTCCGCCAGTTCTAGATCTTTTTATTCTTGGAACTGCTGCTAAGAAAGTCTGGCTGGAGCGAAGACTGCGATTTGGGATGTAATGAGTGATCAGATCACGGGTAATGATGGGTCCCATATCCCAGAAGGCTTGGTGGGCTATACATAGCGCCTTGAACAGAACTCTCTGCTGGACCGGTAGCCAATGGAGGCTAGTCAGTCCGGTCCTCACTGAGTGCCTGTGCGGGATTTTAAGTAGAAGGCGAGCTGCGCTGTTCTGTACAGTTTGCAGCCTCCGAAGAGTGTATTCTGGTGCACCCAAATAAAGTGCGTTGTTAAAATCAAGACGGGAATGGATTAGTCCTTGAATGGCAGCCTGTTTGGCTTCCAGGGGGAGGAGAGGGAAGATTTTATTTAGCACTCTCAGAATGCCAAAACATATGGCTGACAGTTTTGAGAATTGGACATTGAAAGACAGTGAGCTGTCCAGCCATACCCCAAGACTTTTGATGGTGCTTTTTGGGGTTGGAGGCGGTCCTAGGCATGGGGGCCATAGGGGAGGGGGAAGTGCCGGCTCTGAGGGTCCTAGGAGCATCAGCTCAGTTTTTTCTCCGTTCAGTTTCAGGGATGACGACATCCAGCTCCTCACTTCCTCCAGGCATTCTCTGAGCCCGCCTGGCGCAGTTCGAGATGCCTCCTGCGCCAGTGAGACCACCAGCTGCGTGTCGTCCGCATATGAGATGATTTTAATTCCAAATGGGCGGACGACACTGGCCAGTGGTCTCATATAAAGGTTGAATAGAGCAGGGCTCAGAGAGGAGCCCTGAGGAACTCCACAATTTAGAGGTCTACTGGAGGAAGCTGAATCGCCATCAAAAACCCTGAAGGATCTGTTCCCCAGAAAGGATTCAAACCATGCCCAAGCCTTATCCTTGATCCCCACACAGGACAGGCGGCTTAGTAGGGTGTCATGACACACTGTGTCAAAGGCCGCGCTTAGATCAAGGAGGATCACTGCCACTGATCCTCCCTGATCCAGGATTTTTCTCGCTTCCTCTACGACCATGAGGAGAGGTCTCTGTCCCGTGCTTGGGTCTGAAACCCGTCTGAGTGGGATCCAGTATATGGTGGTACTCTAGATAGTTCACTAACTGTTGGTTCACATATTTCTCCAAAACCTTGCTCAACCAAGGGAGCAGAGAAATAGGGCGGTAGTTAGCCAACTCAGACGGGTCTAGATTGGGTTTCTTGATCAGTGACCTAACCATGGCCTGCTTCCATACGGGTGGAACGGTGCCAGAGGAGATGGAAGAGTTTAATACCTCTCTGATGACGGGCAGGATGGTATGGGATGCTGCCATTAGGATGTCAGGAGGGGCAGGGTCGGCCGGAGAACCTGATTTGACACCGAGGGCTAGTGATTCTAAAGTGGGGAGGTCTAGTGGGGGAAAGTGAGTTAAGCTGTAAGGGGTGGAGGAATGTGACAGGCTAGGGGGGTTATTAGGTTGAGTAGACCGGTCGGTGTTAGGGGAAGAAAAAGTTGAATAAATTTTATTAATTTTCTGATAGAAAAATTCGGCAATGTCATTACATTGAGTGGCCGATTTCTCGACATGCACCATAGGGGATGGGTTCGTTAGCTTTTTAATGATCTGGAAGATCTCTTTGGGTTTGGATCTTGCATTCAGGATTTTTTCGGCGAAATACGACGACTGAGCTGCTTTTATTTGAGTAGTACTCGTTGATGGTTTCACGGTACCGGGTTTGGTTATCCGCCGATTTGTCTAAGCGCCAGCGTCTCTCCACCCTTCTACAGATACGCTTTTTTTCTCTGAGAGACTGGGTGTACCAAGGGGCGGTTTTTTGAGGCCGCTTCAGTACAGTCTTGCTCATTGGGAGAGTAGAGTCAAGAGTGTAGGAGATCCAGTTGGTATATGCCTGATTTGCTAGGGCGGGATCATCCTGAATTTCTGGTTGTGAGCTAGCCAGTTTAGTGCACCACTTATCAACCTCAAGGCGCGTCCAGGCTCGTCTTAGTTTGGTGGTGGGAGCCGGAGGAGAGAATTTGGGTGTGGTCCATTTGAAGGGGATTAAAAAGTGGTCAGTCCAGGGTAGGATAATGCCTGGGTCTACTGTGATCTCAGAACAATTTGAAAAAATAGGATCCAGTAGATGGCCTTTTTCGTGGGTGGGGGAGGAGACACGTTGAGTAAGTTGTAGAGCCGCTAGATCATCTGATAGGCTAGCAGCTGAAAGGTCCGAGGGGGAGTCAAAGTGTAGATTCAAGTCGCCCAACACGGTAAAGCTAGAGGAGGTGCTGACTCTGCTGGCCACATTCGATGGCAGAGTTAGAAGAAACTGCTTAGGGGGGCCGGGCGGGCGATAAATTAAAGTGCCTGAGAAGCAGATGTTAGGAGAGAGGTTGATGTTAAAACCCGTGCTCTCGCAGTCCGAGATGGTCTCAGGAGAGAGTCGACAATGATATTGCTCCTTATGGATGATAGCAAGGCCTCCTCCTCTCCCTTTTGGCCGGTCTTGCCGTGTTATTTGATAGCCGGTGGGGAGGGCCTCTACTATCACCGGGTTGGACTCACTGGTAAGCCAGGTTTCCGTAAGGAACAATATATCCGGGGTATGCTCTTCTATCAATAAGGCCATTTCGGCGTTATGCTTAGGCAGCGAGCGGCAGTTTAGTAGGAGCATTTGGAATTCCTGTGTGACTGTTGTGCGCAAGTTAGGTTTGAGAGGCGCAGAACAGGTAGGACAGGTTGAAGGAAGGTCCATGGCTTGGAGGGAGTGCCGAGGGCATGTGTTGACGGGAAGCCTTAGCTTGTAGAGGGTTGCTAGCGAATAGCATCTTTGTGCTGACGGCTGGGGGGCAGGGGGGGTGGCCCAAGGCCCTGACTCGGCGCGGACGAGCGCAGACGAGCTTGCCTTATGCGCGCCTTTGGCGCGCAATCGTCGCGCCCGCTGCGCTCGTCCGCTGCGCTTCCGGTGGAGACACATGCTTTATGGTAGTGACTGGGTGAGTAAAAGGGCGTGGCTGTAGTCGTGGGCGTGCCTCTGGCGAACCGGCCAATCACGCTACTGCAGCTGGGAATCCCTACCCACGTCAGCTGCTTTGGTCTGCTGAGCGAGGGAGAAGGGACAGAACGCCGAATAAAACAGAACAATGGTGGCAATACAAGTTAAAATGCTATCTGTTCCCTACTCCCGGCTGTGCCTTAGGAGTTTTAGCTCTAAAACGCAGCGCACGAGGTCAGCGTTTGTTATATTGCAAAGGGGGCGTGGCTGTAGTCATGGGCGCGCCTCTGGCGAACCGGCCAATCACGCTACTGCAGCTGGGAATCCCTACCCACGTCAGCTGCTTTGGTCTGCTGAGCGAGGGAGAAGGGACAGAACGCCGAATAAAACAGAACAATGGTGGCAATACAAGTTAAAATGCTATCTGTTCCCTACTCCCGGCTGTGCCTCAGGAGTTTTAGCTCTAAAGGTGCCCATTACATGAAGGACAAATGGCTAGGCAATGTGGTTATTACCCGCTAAAGGAATCCCTTTGATTTTTGAATCCAGACAAAGACCATTTTGTAGCCTACAAAGAAGATGGTTTTCCTGTGTTAAGAAAATGGGACCGAACGTGCAGCATAAGCTTCCCACAGAGTAGTCATATTCAAAGAAATGGAGGGAGCCACTCATCTAAAAATGGCCTGTCATTAACCAATCCTGATGCCAGTCATCTGGGATAGCAAGCCTCCAACAACGTGGAATCCAATGCTTCATTGTGGTCTTCACAGAAGGTATGACCTGTCTATGCTCTGGAGCCGATGGCATTGTCCTCCCCTATTGAGGGGGCGGGGGGGGGGGGGTGGGGGGGGAAATATGGTGTGGAGTTCGGCAGCGCTAAGGATATACAGTGTATAGAGAGATTTAATAATCTGAGAAGTTAAAGAGCCATAGTAACACCCACTCAATTAGCTTGTAAGTTCAAATTTGGTCTTAGTTGGCAGATCACTGAGTGATATACTTTAATTGTAGTTTTTAAGAAAGACCAAATAGACCACAGACTTTCCCCAGAAACAGGAGATTTGAAGTAAATCTTTTCAAAGATCTAGTAGATTCTGGGTTCTTGATTAGCAGCCGTATGTGAGAAACTTAACTTGTATATTTTGGAGGTGTCAGTTATAAAACTTTACCATAATTACCTCGACCGTCGCAGCAAATGCAAAGCATTACCCTGGTGCTGGTGACAAAGATAAACCAGCCTTGGTTGTCAACCTGAACCCTTTCAACATCAAGGGTTGTGTTGCTGATGGACTTCAGGGGCTCCCCGAACACTTTGACCAGTGAACAGTTTTGACATGTTGCAATCTACTTCAGAGGTGGTTTGTTTTTTTTGCCTCCATAAAAAGTGTGTTTCTTAGAGTGATTAATACATATTAGCAAAGGTTTTACAGCTTTTGGTTTACTGGAAATACCTCTAAAAGAGGAGTTTTGCCAATGGTCTGAAACATCTGCATCAGAAGAGGATGAGGGAGAGCAGCTGGAGAATAGACCTTTTCCTAAAAGGCCATTATTGCCACAGCATTACCTTATTGCTTTGAACAGGGCGCCAATAGCCTTAATGCCCTTACCTGCAGGGATATTATAATGGTTGGCGTTTACCCTCCTCGGGCCCATAACCACCAACAGGTTAAAGCCCTGGCTGCTGGGAGAGTGAACAGCTGTTGATATCCATAAATATACGCTTACTCATCTGGTAAGGATCTGGCCTAGGCCTGCCAAATAACAGATGGACGATTGTCCATTGTTCCTTTGGGAACTCTCAAATAAACAGTTCCCAACAGTTGGATCTTAGAAATACAAGTGTGTTATTGCAACACGAGAAGACAAGTAACGTGTCCTGGTTACGGAAGGCTTTGTCAAAGAAATAAACATTTTTGAAGGCTCTTAGCTTTCAGGAGATTGTACGAGACCTTTTGAAGCTTCCATATGTTGCCACGTTTAAATAGGAAGGAGAGAATCTCCAGGTAGTGAGGTCAACAAAGTATGCCTTTCAATGGTTTCTTTCCAGCCCAGACTGAAGAGCATTGGAGGCATTATTTAGAGGACAGCAGAGTTAAGGCAGCACAGTGTTGGGTGATCTTGGCTTAGTGATGGGCTTTAATCCATACTGCAGTGTAAAACAACAAAAAATACAGACCACTATCAATACAGAAAAGCAAATATTTATGATAAAATGCAAATTAACAAAGTCATTCAAAATGTATGGGAAGTCCACTAAGCAGATAAATATGTAGGATTACATAGGTATCAAGATTGATAACCAGATCCATTGGGGAGCACAACTAACCAAGTCAAAAACATTGTCCTAACAAAACGGGAGTAAGAAGGAGATTCACAAGCAGCTGCAGCAATCTAGTCAAGCCAGCACCAACTGCATATTAAAACAAAAGCTGTGGCCTATGCTGCCTAAAGCTTGGAGCATACAAATGTGCAGGCATTGCAAAAACTGGAAAACGCCTTTGAGATTACTACATCTAGGAGCGGACACACCGATGGTGAATCTTAGAGCAGAGTTTTGGGAGGACTACTAGAGTGTTTTATCGCCACCGATCCAAATGTCTTCTAGGACGAGAGTCTGGATCACCCTGAATCTCAGGGCAAATTGAAAGACCCTGCGGGATCGACTCACAAGTTAGAACTGTAGTAGCCAACTCAGTTTAGACACGTGGAGAACACCCTGAAGTCAATAGACTTTGCACACTTTAGGCTTAATCCAGATATGATGAATCAGGTTAAAAAAAAAAAAGTTAAAAAAAATATAGGGACCATGAAATCCTTTATGGGTTTCGGAGTAGCATGCTTCTCACCGAAAGAGAGCTTCAACAACCCATCCGGGGTAGCAAGTGCGATACAAATGCTAAACTTTTTCCCCCTCTAATGCTGAACTTTGTTTCTTCTTCTAGCCCTGCACTATCCTTCTCAATCCAGATAACTGACTAACATATCCACCACTCAAATACCAATTCACCACTAATCCTTTATGGGTTCCGGAATAGCATTCTACTCTTCAGGCCTAGTAAGTGCTATACAAATACAATTACAATATGTGGTGCAAGAAAAGCTCCATGCTAATAAAATAGCAGATACTGAAACTGGAGCCCCGATGGGAACCATCTCTCGATTCAATATTCCCCCCACCCAAGAAAAGGGCTCCATCTTACGTTCAGACTAGCAACAAAGCAGGTGTTCTCCTTTGCTAAGTCATGGAAGACCCCGAGATCTAAAACAGACATGTGTGGCCGTTCTTTGGGTGGCTCCGAAACAGCTAGTGTATGCTCCTTTATACAACAACTCTTGAGACTTCAAAAGCTTTATCGCCTCCCCCTGTTTTTAAAATCTAATCTGAGAAAGTGCACGGCTGCTCTTTCGGTGTCAGAACAGACTTGCCAGAAATTTACCAAGCAGTAGCATCCTACATATCCACTTCCTGGAAGGTTTCCAGATCTGCCCAGACGTGCATGCCATTATTGTAGGAAGGTAAGATGCAATTCATTTAGTTTGGATGATGTGTATATGGACCAACTTATTCAGCCTGGTTGGTCACTTGACCGAGGGCCAACTTGTCAGAATGACACCTGTAATAATTTGTGCAATAGGCAAATTGATAAAAACACACTTTAAGCCTGTGCAGTAATGAAGGTTCAGAAAATTCTTCCTTCTTTGGGATTCCTAGCCAGTGGTCCATCTCCCAACATCCAAACCATGTGTTTTGATTAATGGGACCCCAAAAAGCTGATTTGCTACAAGTATCTTATTTTGTAAAAGTCAATATTCTGAGAAGTGGTATGGTTCGGCTTTACTAATGTCAGCTTAGCTAGTGCAGACTTCCTGTTCTACAAGCAGATATTTTAACTGCTCAAAAGGTTTGTGTCAGGTCCCACCCTGTGTACCAATAAGCGTTGCTAAACTTTCAGGGTCATTTATTTCTTGCATCAAAATCTCTTCAGGTTTTCCATAAAGTGCTGGAAGCATTACATAGATGACATTTTTGCCATCTGGGAAGACAAAATGAAGCTAGAGGAATTTGTGAAATATCTTAACCAAACACAGATCAATCTATAATTTAAAACATTGGGATAACCACCAAATGCCATTCTCAGACCTTTTGATCAAACCTGACAAAGGAAAACTCCTTTCACCCCTTTACAGAAAAACAACCAAAACAAAATCTTGCCATCATACCATAGCTTTCACCCACAGTCCCATATAAATTGTGTTCCAGTTGGCCAATTAGAGGCTAAAACTTAATTGTAAACACAATTCAGACTACTTTAAAGAAGAGCACTTACTATGAGACAGATTGAGAAGGGTTATCCAAGCAAACCGGTTAAGTCTGCTCTGGAAAAGAGCCTGGTATAATCACAGATAGAACCTTCTGCAAATCACAGAAAAGAGTGCCACAAACTTACAAGGGTAACAAGTTAATGTTCAGACACAAATAACCACAGCATTCATTAGATAATATTGCCATACACTACTAAGTGTAGGCCCTTAATTAGATTTACCATGTTTTTCCTTTAAATGGGGCAACATTATAAAGTATCATTTGGTGCATTCTGTACGCAGGTTACTTGACATGATACCACTGGCAGTGAATGGGGCCTCCCTACCGTGAAAGGACATTATAAATGGGATAGTTGCATTATTTGCTAATTTACATGCAATACTAATGTTTTGAACAGGACACTATTAATGTAGAACTAAGAAATTATCCAATTGGAATATCACCAATCTGGGTTGCTGTATATGGTGACAGTGTCCTTTACTTTACATTGGACAGACAACCCAACAAGTCAAAGCTCACATCAGACAGCACCAAAGCAGAATCTGCTGTGAAACAGTCACAGCTTCATTGGGGTCACATTATCTTGAACAGCAACATACGGCGTATGACAGAAAGTATGACGTAGCCTGGACGCCAACTAGAGGAGGGGACCCTTCGTTCATCATCCAAAAACTTGAATGAACGCAAATGGATTACTACATGTAACTGCATTTCAAAAGGCCTCACTTTGAGGAATGGATAGGCTTAGTTCCCTACTTCAGGAGTAGTGCATCGCAATCTACAAGGAGGTTTATGGACTTCAGTCCGATGCAGCCAATATGGTTTAAGATCTGTACAGAATATCATCATGGCTTTAAAACGTCATTTCACAAACTGTAGATTACCTGTACTGTAAAAATGCAGCTTTTAGAAATCGTGTTTGACTTCGGATTTCCCCCTTGGGTTTACCCTGGTTACCTGCATACTTATTTTGTTCCTATTACTCTTTTCTGCCGCAACATCTATTTATAGTAGAGTATTTTTTCAATAGGGGTCTGACATTATAGTATTTTAGTGCAACACCAAATGCTTCTGTAGATTCATTATAGTTCTCGCCCCCGAGAGCCACATCTCCTGCTTGGATGCATTAGTTTCATCACTGGGCATTGCATTCCAAGCCTCGTTTTGAACCACTTCCTGAAAGCGCATGCTTGCTTTGGACAGTGATGGTCGCTCGCTCTGTCCTTTACAATACTGGGGCATTGACTCCAGAAGACGCACATCAAATTATCTAGCTTCCTGTGGCTAATCTACCCATCTTGGCCTCTTTTCCAGACGCTGCTCTTCCGGGGTGACTTATAACAATGTGTATGCCTGGTACACTTTCCTTTCCACTCCTCATTCATTTGTGATTTCATACATTTTAATTGTTTTTCTCCCGCCATTACAGACTTACACCCTAGAGCAAGAAATAATTTGATTGGTTATATCCATCCCTTGTCTAGAAGGGGCTTTCAGGTAAACTCCTTTGGATCTTTACGTTAATTACACCACATCTACCAGCATTTTTGACTAATCTGTGTCCATTAAGTATTACAGATATCCCCTCCATTTTCTACATCCTGATTAGACACCAGTATCCTAGATAAGTAACAACGTTTCGACCCCTTAAGTGTGTTGACAAACAAATAGACATTTGGTAATTAAAGCGTTCAATACTTTGGGAATCCTATATGGTTTTTTATTACTATACAAGCTCTTTCATCTTTTTAATTTGTCTTGCGATTGCTTTGACACGGGGACACTGCACTTTAATTAGTTTGTGTTGTATGTACATGTACTATATTGACATCTGTATATATAAAGTGACCCCACTGGATACAGTGGTCTTGTATTTATAGTTTGGCATTAAGGCCCAATTACGATGGTGGTCAAATGAGAGTCCGGCAACCATCGTTTCAGAGCAGGAACTGTCTGACAAGGAGTCAGCAGTTATGCGCTCCCTATTAAGATACGACTGCCGTGCAGTCAGTAAAATGCCTTCGTCTAGTGTGGCTTGTGTTGCGGGCCAGGAAAAGAGCCGCAGCACAAGCTACACTTGAAAAACGCCTTTTGTGCACATCCATGCACCGTGTGCCAGGCACCATGTGGTACCTGGCACAGTGCATGGATGTGTGGGGTGAGCACTACATGTGCCCCCCAGGTCCCATAGCTGAGGCCCATGGGGGAATGGGGGCCCTGCCACCCTTATTGTTGGGAATAGGATCCAACCTACTGCCTCCTTGAGCTAGTTGGAAGGGTCGGTCTGTCTGACAGATGAAGTCCGACCGACTGCATCATAATGCGACAGTCGGACCGCACTGCTGGATGTCGGTTGGACTACTGCTGATGGTTGGTTGGTGGCGGTCCAACAGACATCCTAATCAGGCCTTAAGTGCGTGAGGCTATTTAGCCTCCTAATAGGATGTTCTAGCAAATTACACCAATGAGAACCATTGTAGCTTACACCTTGTGAAATGGCGACGTGCAGTAAACAGTAGTAAAGTCAGCCAATGGGGGAAGAAAAATTTGAATAACCCCAACAGATTAATGGATGAAGACTGGCTGAAATCCCTACAACTTACAGATGTGAGTGAATTAATGGAAAATGAAAACAGAATCCACAATGGAGTAAAATAAAATCATGGAACACAACATTTTAGAGATCATTTTAAGAAAATTCACAATTTTTTTTATTTTTTTATTATGGGAAACGTTTTAAAGTAAATTCAATTTTAAGGAAAAGTCCAAAATCACATTAAACGTAGGTGGAGCTCAGGACTACTGTGGGGTTTGTTCAGTGATGGGTAATGTTTAAGGTGAGCAGGAGTTTCTAGGGGTCAGGGATAATGGAGTTTGGTCATAGAAAGGTGTTTAGGGTTCACAAATAAGTGGCGATAAGGTGTGTGAGGTTTTTAAGTTTCAGGGATGGGTGGAGTGTAGGGGTGGTGAGTGTTTAAGGTTATGGGTATTGGCTGGCGGGTGAAGTTTTAAAGTGTTCAGGATGGGATGGAGTCGAGGGAGATGAGGGGGTTTAAATAGGGGAGAGGAGTTGGCCTAACGGCTAGGGCGCTGGGCCTGGGTTCGAGTCTCGGTAATGACACTGAACATCCTGTGATTCTGGGCAAATCACTTAATCTCCCCGTGCCTAACAAAGAATGAATGTGTGTCCTAATGTAACGTAACTGATGCTATGTAAAGCGCTCGGATACCTGATTGAATTTGGGTCAAGTTCCCGCTATATAAAACTCTGCAAAAAAAAAAAAATAAATAAAAAAAAAAAAAAAGAAGGAGGGATGGGCGGAGGTTGAAGTTTGGGTGTGCTGTGGTGTTTTAAGAGTTATGGAATGGGTGGAGTTTAGGCGTAGAAAGGGGTTTTTAGTAGGCCTGGGCTAAAATTTCGTTCCGTTCGCTGAAATTGCAATAATTTGACATTTCTGCGTTCCGCAGAAAGCGCGAAAAAGTCAAAATTTCCGCATTCACCAGCTTTGCAATAATTTGGTTCTTGCTCGCGCTGTAAAATACATTCGCGATCGCCTTACCTGAATCCCTGCGTTCGCCGACAAGTTTTCTTGAGCCGGTCGCGTTCTCCATGAGATGTTGTATTGTTTTTAGCCATTTGCACTGTCTCGCGACAGTTCGCGTCCGCAGTGACGTCGCGCGATCAAGTCTTTCTTCTTGCGATCATGCACCGCGAGACAACTGAAAACAAGATGGCCGCGCCCGCATGGGTAAGTTGGCGAGCAGCAACCATGCAGAAAATCTCGAACATGCGGGAAAAAAACTTCTGCATCTTCGCGATATTTCCGCGTGTTTGCGATAATTTTTAACATTTTCGCGATAATTTGCGAAAGTGGATTTCGCAAATTCCGCCCACCCCTAGTTTTTAGGATTCATGAATGGTTGGAATTAGGGGTAGTGAGTGATTTTATGGTTCAGGGATGGTGGATTTTTGGGGAACAAAGGGCTTTTAGGCTTCGAGGAGGAGTGGAGTTCAGGTGTGGTGAGGGACTTTAGGGGCAAGGATTGATGTTTCGGGTGTGCGAGGGGTCAGCAAGGAATGGTGTTTATGGGTGGTGATAGGTTTACAAACTAATTGTTTGACCATGTAAAAGATATACATATGAAACAATGTTCTCTGAAGTAAAGCATTGTAATAGAAATCTGCCAATACGGTTTCTGAAAGTAACACCTGCAACCATTGCCTTTAAAATACAAAAAGTAGTATTTAAAAGTAAATATGGACCCAAAAAAAAAAATTCTATGCATAGGTTTCTACAAAAAGGTAAACGCCATTCATTTTGAAAAAGTCCATTGCATGCTCCTCTATATACAAATGTCAAGATGCCAGGAGCTGAAATAGCCTATGATGCTCCAGTTCAGAAATACACTTGAAAGGTTCTGCTGTTTGTATTC
The DNA here is from genome assembly GCF_964204655.1 of Triturus cristatus. Classification (NCBI taxonomy): domain Eukaryota; kingdom Metazoa; phylum Chordata; class Amphibia; order Caudata; family Salamandridae; genus Triturus; species Triturus cristatus. The sequence continues at coordinate 439,251,758 of NC_140593.1, read as the reverse complement.
AAGGGACATACCCTTCCTTGCAGGAGTGTGCTGCGCCCATTTCCAACCTGAGCAAGGAAGTATATATGCAGCTATTATCTCAAAATAGGTCAATAAATTCTCAGCTCAAGACAGATGCAGTAGGATAATGTCTAAGTAAATAAATGCACTTTGAAGCTGTTGTGATGTCAACCAATATACATATTTTTCATATCGGGTCAGGAGATGCCATATGTACTTTTAGAGGTACAACATTTTGCACAGGTTTAAAATAGAAAAATAAAAATGAAAAAGGAGCACAATACATCAGAAGCAATAGCTTGCACCATAAGATGTGAATTATACACAAACATGGCAGACAAAGGTTAACACACCAATATTTGACTACCCCACTAACAAAGATGGCAAGCTTGGGGCGGAAGTCGCGAGTCATTTCCAAAGGCGTGGAGTTATGATGCAGGTGGAGTGTGGATACTCCACTAGCCCATGGTGCTTTTAAAGCACACCATTCAGTACTATTTTCTTTAAAGGATCTACATGAGAATACCTTCACAGACTAAGAAAAAAAGTCTTTGAATTTCTGGGTTGTATCCCCCCCTCCATGGGCTATAGACGGTACCATGTGCCAATCAATCCAAAATATTCCTTGTGGGCGTGGTCGTAAGGGACCAGGCGGAGGACACATCAACCAGTAACCTTGGCTTTATATAAGGGTTTACATTTTTCCATGTTGTTGCTCATCTTGCAAGCCAACACCTTTTGTTCTAAGCAGCAAACTATTGACATTTATTCGGGAAGGGGGGGGGGGGTAGATTGAAGAATGACCTGCAGTTATTGTGAGCCTTGGTCAAAAACCGTGGTTTTGGCAGTCGTCCCCCCCACTAAAAACGGGGCATACAGATCAACGAGAACAAACACACCAGTACTAAAATGAGCCAATTCACCACTCCCATATTTATTGCCCCCAACCCCCCCCCCCCCCACTTCAAGCATGGGAGCATTTATACAAAACCCACTTTGTTCTCGTTCTACATGCTTCCCACAGTGCGAATCCCCTGGCCGCAGACTGCTAGCTTCTTCGCTGGTGCAGAGTTTTGGAAACGCAGAGCAGAGATGTCAACCCACACTTCCATCTTAGTTTACAGGGTAACAAAACACCTAATAAAAATGATTATCCCTACATCAGAAGTCAGCGTAAAAACTCAAATGTAATCTGACTTTCATAAGCCACCTAGGGGTCGTGAGCTGTAGTGCGATTGCTCGAGGTCAAGCTATGGGGCACATTTGTAACTACGGCTCTTGCGGTCTGGGCAACAGGATAGCATGGCCTAACCAACGAGTCATGCCTGGCCAGTTTGTGGATATTCCTGGCTATGGTTTCCATTGGATCACAAGCTCCTTTAGTACGGAGCAGCAGATGGTGAACTAAAAACAACAAGTAAACAGATGCCATGGAGACTGGCCCCAAAGGTGCCCACTCCAACGAGCTGAAGGCAGGAATACACACAATGGCGATTCGCCAAGGAAACGCATTCAGGAAACTTTAGCCCGCGAGTTTACATTTCTTCGCAGAAGTGATGTAAGCGTTAGGGAAAGTTAACAAGATTAACTTACAACAGACCGAAAGCACAGCTCATCCAAGAGCACACACAATACTGACTTGTTAAACTATTTCTCATCCAAAAACCTTAAGGCTATTTAAAAACAAAAACCTCGATACAAGACGCACTACAGAACACATATCCACTAAAACAAGTTTGAGTGGTATGTGTGCACACAAGAATAAAAGTATAACATTTCAAACATTTTGCAATAAGTCTTAATTGTAACCAAACCTTTTAGTAGCAGATTAACCACACCACTAACAGTTTGCAAAAACACTTTAAATAAAATGAACGTTACATGAGGGAGTGATGTAATATGAGGTCATAAGCAGTGCATTGCGGGGGCGCGAGTTATAGTTAACTCACCCAACTAGAACAGCTGAAATTCACTGGTTTTGTACGAATTAAACCGGAGCCCAACTATAACGTCCTTGTAACCTTCCCCCCCCCGTGAATTTCTAAGTTTTTTTATTCCATTTCCTAACTTTAATGTCCCTGTAACCCTTGTTTTTTATCCCCCCCCCTGTGAATTGATTGTTTAATTAGTAGTCGCATTGGCAGAGTGGTGGACAAAGTGGGTAGGGCCTCCAACCAGCTCTCAGGAATTCCGCGCTGTAGGACTTACAGGAGGTAACAGGAGGACTTCTTGGCCGCCCCCCACCCTAAGGTCCCTCTGAAGTAATGTGTACTTCATCCTCTAACCAGTAGTGCACAAGGAGCTGCGTTTGCAGGATGGTGGAGAAAGGGGGCGTGGCCTTCAAAAACCTCTTAGCAATCCCGCTGTGTGGGGCTTATTGGAGATAACAGGAGGGGTAGTTGGCCCCTAAGGATGTCCTTGTGGGCCAGTTACCCCTACCGTTACCTTCAGTAAGTCCACACAGCCGAATTGTTGAGACCTCGTAGGAGGCCATGCCCCCTTTCTCCACCATTCTGAAAACACAACTCCTGGTGTACTGCTGCTTGGGGGAAGAAGGCCACTAAAGCCCGGAGGCCCTCCGGAGGCAAGGCAACCTCATTCACCCCCCCACCTACAGTGTGCCTAGAGGTGCGTTTAAAGAGTGGTGGAGAAAGGGGGCGTGGCCTCCAACCACCTCTTAGCAATCCCACTGTGTGGGGCTTAATGGAGAGAACAGGTTTTGTTGGCACCTAAGGACCCTCAGCAGCCAAAGGGACTTCATCCCCCTAACCAGCAGCATGCCAGGAGGAACATTTGCAGAGTGGTGGAAAAAGGGGGCATGGCCTCAGCGAGTGGAGGGCTATTTTTCCTCTCAAAGGGAAGGGAGGCTGCGTAGCATTCGTCCCTTGAAGGCGGCGTGCTGGAGTCCCCCCCCCCCCCCCCCTGCATCATTATATTTAGCCTCAGGGACGTGGCAGTCCCCAGGGCTGGGGGGTGGCGGGCATGTACCCCCTGCATTTCTGTTATGTATAGCCCTGGGGAGGTGGCAGTCCGCAAGGGCAACCTCCGCATAAATGATTGAACATGCCCCAGAAGGTGGCGTTCCACTGGTTATGAGGGATTCATGGAGTGGAGGCCTATGCACCCCCTCCTCCATATTTACACATGCCCCCGGACCTGGCCCATCCAGGGACCAACCAATAAAGAGCAGGAGTACGTGCTTAGTGTTTTTTTTGGGCCGGATCCACAGATCCTGTTGGAAAAAAAAAAATCTGATCCGGGAGGGGGCATGCATGCCTCAGAGAGACCCTCCAAGAATCCTAGGGCGTTTCTACCCTGCCTATTTTTTTTTCTTTCCATTTTGAGATCACAAAATCTTCAACACAGACGCTGAACCAAAAAGGGCAGTTTGAAAAGTTTCATGAAGATTAGTCAAGTGGTGCCAAAGTTATTGGCAAAACAAAAAAGCTTTCCTATGACATTTTGGTCCTATCTATTGCTACCTACTGGTGACTGACACTATTTATTGATTTATATATTAGCACCCAAGATGGCAGTCTTCGAAGAATCTTTGGAAAGTAGTCCCAGGAATTTCCATTCATGCAGGATAATAACGGAAACCGCTGACCTCGTTAGACCTCTATAGATGTGTAGAATTCATAAGCCATTCACTATAGGTCCCAACAGATCTAGTACACATTTGTTATACTTCTAGGTCAATGTAACCATTTGCAGTATGAAAGCCAGCAAAGTCATTGGATATACAATTCCACCTCTGTAGACAGACTACTACACGGAACTTCCCATGAACATGTGGTCGCTACGAGATGACCGAGAACGTCCAGAAACACTACATCATGGCACAACAGATAACCACGCTTTGCACTGTTAAACCTGTGCTGGATTTTAAGTCCTTAATTTGTGCACAGGGTGGAAATGCAAAAAATGAATAAGGAACCCATCTAAAGAAACACTAGCTTGCTGTAAAGTTGCATTTAAAAACAGTCAAGAGCCTCAACCTACCTCAGTATGCCTTCAACTCTTGTACTTTCTAACTTTACCAACATTATCCAATCAGCACTCCAACATCACAGGGGAGAGCCACTGGATAGACTACCAGAGCGACGCGCAGTCCCTAATGAAGTACTTCTCCTCTAGGTTCAGAGCCTCAGTCTCCAGCCTACCAGATGCCCGCATCAGCACTTTAACAGTGGGACCATTTCTTATGCTATCAAGGATTCACAGAAGGACAAGTTGGACTCTGCTGCCCGCTGAGATGTTCCAACAGCACTCTACACTTTGAGAGGTTATCCTTTTTATCATGAGTATTTTGATCGGACAGCTTTCATAATTTGAATTTTATACCACCATTTCTGCACTTAGCAAATATTGTGTACACTGCTTCATGTAATGATTTCAAGTAATTGACCATGAATAAATTCAATTCTGCAAAATAAGCATTGGAAAAGCCAATAAATCTCACCTATGTAAGAAACTGGAAAGGATTTTTAGCCATGCTCTACAATAGTATGGCTGCCATATAGCATGACAAAAAAATGTATTAAAAAAATAAAGGGGGTGGGTGGGAAGAGCATTACTATGATATGGGCTTTGGGTTAGGGACAAGGCAACACGGAGGAAGGTAGGGCAGAAGAGAAGGTAACAGGTGGGAGAGAGGCCATACGAGAGACAAGGAGGTAGTACACAGAGAGGGCGAGCGGGAAGGGCTGGGGCAGCAAGGTTACAGAGGGTGGGCGGGAAGGGCTGGGGCAACAAACTTTCATCTGAGGGCAAGAGGGGCTTGGGCAGCCAGTTTACAACAGAAGGTGGGTGGGAAGGGCTGTGGTTAAAAACGGACAGATGGTGGGGGAAGCATGGACAGAGGATGGGTGGGCTGGGGGACCAAACTGACAAGGGGTGGTGGTAAAGCAAGAACTGCAAGGGAAGGTGGGTGAGGATGAAGCAAGAATGGCAAGTGAGGGAGGGCGAGAAATAGTAACACGGGTGGGGAGGAGTACATGATCGAGAATGCTGGAAAACATATATGCACTCTCGCAGACTGCTTAAATAAAAAGAAAGTGCCTAAAAAGAAAAAACGGAAAAAGTGGAAGGACACGTAATGAGTCTATGTGCCAGGGGAGGGGCAAACAAGGGCAAAGGAAAGCCTCTGGAAGCTGCCAAATAAAAAATAAGCAAATGACAATAAAGCGAAACAATGGGCGGGCTCCAAGGCATCATATGGTCTTGCAACAGACAGGTCAGGCACAGTCTTAGGAGAGATGCAAGACCAGGGTCTAGATGATATACCCTTCACAGTTGCCTGCCCTTCTTCGACCACCCTTTTCTAGTCATCGTGATTCTACTGCTTCCTTTGTAGCAAACCCTACCTACAAATCACATGTACATTTTTTTAGACTCCTTGACCTGAGAAACCAACCCTCTCTTTGCACAATAGGAAATACCAGAATCTTTGGTTAGGTTTTGAAGGAGATTGGAAAAATGTTGACATTTCCACTAGAAAATAAGTGCTGGAAACCAGTGGCAGCTCCATTATTTTGGCAGAGGAGCGCCGCCCTACTCTTGAGAGCCAGCAGGCAGATGCAACATGAAAAAGAAAAAAGGATAAAAACAATGTAATTTCCCCCGCCGCCGCCCCACCAATCACTTAGAGCAGAGTCTTGGGGGAAGGGCCATCCTAACGAAAGCAGCATGGAGGAGTGGTGGGCACTGCAAGTGTTGATGTCGGGTTGCCGGCTATGTAAAGGACAGGCAAACCAACATGCACACTTCGATTTGCACAGCCGGGTGGAGAACAGCAGGCACAGGCTCCCAGTTCCTCTGGGAGTGCAAAAATCAGCCCTCTTAAGACCAATCCTGGCGCTTCTCTCATGCTGGACATTACCAGCAGGAGAACAGCGTCTGGATTGTGGTAGGAGTCTGCCACTGGTGAACAGGACCCAAAGAGGGGCTAGCAGAAGAGCATTGAGGTGGCAGGTTAGTATTTTTATTTTTTTAGATTTCTGCCCTGCGTTGCCTCACCACTTTTCGTTAACAGCAGGAGTCAATGATAAAAAAAACAAACAAATTAAGAAACAAGTACAATGTTTATTTCTAGTATTTAGGTATGGAGTTCGATAAAAGGAGTTAGTTCTGCAGTCCTTTAACATCCCTCACCCCCTTTCTATATTTAACAAGATGTGCTTTAGGAGGGGGCTACTCAAACTAACCAACATGAAACATTACTAGACAATGAACCAATCTCTACTAAACATGTAATCAACCCATTATACACAACCAATGCATAGGAATTCCTGAACCACACAAAGGGTTTCTAGATTTTTTTGAAAACAATACTCAATTTCATAATAACAAAAGTTGTACACAAATGATCATAAAACAAAGACCCACAGCGATCCGTAGTGACGCAGAGGGAAGAGTACTAAAACGATTCTTCTGTTCAAGTGTGATGGCACTTGCAAAAAGGAGAAAACATTTTATGCCATCAAATATACCCAAATTGTGGCATTTATTGCAGATTGGCTCAAGCAGGTTTACTATTAACTTTTTTTTTAAAATATCAAAAAGAAAATGGTCCAGTGACATGTTAAAGTAAAATCTATCTAACATAGTATCAAAATAGGTTCTTCAACTGTAAGGGTTGTACAGCTGGTTAGAGACAAGTGCTATTCTACCATAGGTCTGGGATCGGGTGCCCCATGACCAACACGGGGTTGCTCTCTTCAGCTTTCATCTTCGGAGGTAGATATTAGTAGGACCGTTTAGCAAGGAGGGCAGAATAACTTACAAACCGTTAAAAGGAAACCACAGATACATACAGGGTACTTGTCCTGGAAGCTTAACCAAGGGCCAAGATTGGACTTCTGCCCACCCCTGAAAGAGCCACAATATTTTATCAACTAAACATGCCTACTCCTTTCTACTAAGGACAGGCCCATAGTTGCAGAAGAGAATACCCTAGCTGCAGTACGAAACCGCCAGACCAGTCAGAGAGGGGATACAAGAAGAGTCAGGCTCCTTAAGGTAAAGTTAACAACAAAACTCAGGAGATCACACATCTTACTGTTTCTATAGATCGGTGTTATCTAAACGTGAACCAAGACAAATGTCAAGCTATACCCGAAGAGTGGAAACAACTAGTGCAGGGTACTCCGTAAGGACCAATCTTCAGAAAATGTGTTACTAAAGCCAGGTATCTGCTTTACAAAACGTAAACAAATTTAATTGATGTAAGGGGGAGGGTGGGTTCAATTATTCAAAATGAGAGTCCAATACAGCAAAGGTGGACTTAACCTGTAAAATGAGAACACTGTACGCCAACAGGAGTACTCATTTTTCAACATTGGACATAAATCACATTGAACATAAATCAAGTGTTTACGAAAACCACCTCAATGTAACCTTTGTTTTCGAGTCTCCTTGGTGAAGCAATACCCAGGAGAGAACCTGTTGGAAGAGAAACTAAACACGTCGAAATAGGGCCGAGGGGTATTCAGTGAGCACAGACTGGTTTTAAGGCCGGGAGGAAAGCCCCATCAAAATGGGCATTCCTCATGGCAAGCAAAGCACCTTTGGTGCATACAATGGTTGTGCCAGACCGAGCAGAGTAAACTGAGCACCATTAACAACGGTTTTCGATTACAGAGAACAGGAACGAGCCCAGATAGTCATGAATGCTTCGGTCTCCACTTGTGCAGCTCAAATGTTCCCTTGGAGGGCTCCCCGAGAACGTATAAGGTTCACAGGACCTGCGAGAAGATGAAGAAATTGCTCTACCTTTTAGGAACATCAAAATGAGCAATGGAAAAAGCAGGCAGTCAGAGTACTTTGGTTTTCCGAGGGAGCTGGCTCTCTTCAGTAAGTGGTTGACCAGAGTTCACAAGAATTTAATCGCTTTTTTTTTGCTTTCAATATTCTTAGACTTTCAAAATATAGAGGAGGAAGCAATCATGTACCCAATGCTGCACAGGTGTTTATCCTTCTGTGGCCAAGGGAAGGTAGAGAACCAAACCGACACCTTCCTGGAAAAGTGTCTTCATCACCTGAAACCAGACGTCATGTGCCCAACAAGCCAGAGCCCATTACCACACCGCAGGCCAACCAACCCCTTGCATAGCAGAGACTGGAGACTGCCCACAGGGCAATTTAAAAAATAAAACACACCCTACACACTAGGTGTCAAGCACAATATTGCTTAGCAGAATACAAAGATTAGGCGCCAGAAGAATAGCCCAATACTCCTGCAGTGTGATGTGCAGGTTCCATAGGACCACACAGATCATTTTCTATGGACTATTTTCTCCTTCTTACGCTCAAGGGCCTTTGTAGCCCAGGCCCCATCAGGACTTCTGAAGCCAGCAAGAACACAGGATCGGTGTGTGCCAGCCGTGGGATCGGGAGACAGTCTACCCGTTTGCAAGACACTGGCTGGGCTTTGCCAGTTACCCTGACTTTTGTCCCAGTTTGCAAACCAGCTCTAGCTAACCAGGTCATTTTCAGGAAAATTTTTTAGCAGAGTACCATCAGGGGTGATTTGCAACTATGGGCATCTGTCCAAAGAGCAGACAAACGTTAGGTGTGTGTCTAGATGATCGTTCTAAAGTGGCTGGAACTAGAAGGAATTTACTGGGCTACTGGCAAGCCTAGTCCTGTACAGGACAGGAATCATATCCTGTATGACAGAAGGATATCCATGTCTATTTACAATGAGAAGTAAGGCTCTTATAGGTGACAAATAGAGGAAAAGCACTGTATACCTGAAAGAATAAAAAGGGGAGGAAGGGAATCACATTTAGGAACACAGCCGGCTTTAGGGCGGTGCAAACACCTGGCGCAAACTTCGATGGGCGAGGTGTTTAGAAATAACTTATGGGTTTAAAAGCATCTGTGGCAGAGATCCTCGTGTGCCCTGCAGTTTTTAGGCAAAGGTAATTTCTTTAAAGCCCTTAAACCAGTCATTGGTTTACTCATAGGAACAAATAATTCATCAAAAACCACATATAGGTAACACACCAAGAGACACCATAGAGGGTATTCAGAAGTTTTATAAATTACGTCATTTAAGAATACCACCATTGATTCATGAGGCTGTCAAAACGTAAGAACACAACATAAAATGCGTTGTAATTTTGTGACAAAGTGAATATAGTGCTCAGTGCAGTGGTGAAGGTGCACAATATATACAAAGTGAATTTCAACGAAATGTCGTTTTTGAAAGGCCAGAAAAACAAAAATGTATGAATAGCTCTGTGGATTAAATGAATAGGTCTTGACAGTCTTTCAGCTGGTCCAGGGAGAATGTCGACGTTTCAACCCAGGGAGCATTACTGTATTAGTCAATGCGGGTCTTCATCAGGACAAGTACAAGCGGGACAGCCTAAGGAGTAGTAAGAGTATGGGTCAGGAGTGTTGTAGTGATGGATGCTAGGAATAGTCATAGCAAGGGCGGCGGAAGACTCACCTAAAAGGCCCAGTAGGACTCAGGGTCGTGTATATGTTCATGCAGCTACAATATTCAGCTGTCAATTGAGGAATAATCAACCAGGGGACCCTATTGATGAAATGAAGCATATTAGGGACCGGAAGAGCCAATAGTGTGGAGTAAGCACCGAATAGTCATTTAATGAGGACTTACCCCAAGGGAATCAATCAACCACGGTGGCATGAGGCATTGAATACCAAGGAGAAGGAACAGAGGGACCTCACGTCTCCTATGTAGTAGAGCGCAGCAAATGCGCGTTTCTATATGAGAAAATTATTAAAAAGAGAATTAGCTCCTTCCGTGAAACCGCATATACTCGGGATCTTCCATAAGTGAATGTCATCTTCCATAAGTGAATGCTCACCTCTTACGAAGATTAGGGGGCCAACCCAGACGGCAGTCGCAAACGTCCTGTCTCGTGCGTGGTGGAGACGGGAATGCCGATTAAATACAGGTTAAACGGGTGAAGGCGCGTGTACGTAACGTAGCGTCTTTGGGTAGGTTGCTAGGCAACGCATGACGTGCTATGTCATGCGGGAATTCATGTCTCAGAGCTGAGAGTAACATTGTTATTGAGTAAACCCATTGGAAAACGACAAGTTGCTATGCAACGCATGACGTGTTCTGTTATTGGGAGGATCAAATTTCTGTGTCAAGCATCACGTAGGCATTCCACTGTTATATCGTGGGATTGGAAAACTATGGCTATCGAGCTGAGATGTTGATGAGTAGAGTTCACAGTGATTCTCAAACTAGGAAACACATTAGCCTAGGTACAAATGAACTTTAGTTAACATTTTACAAAAATTGCGCGGCCCATGTGAGAAAATCATTACGAGTGTGCATAGACTTCATCGATACATCAAGTAAGACAGAAAGTGTAAGTATTTCGGCAAAGATCACAGATATGCATCAAAGGTATGAGTAAATAGCACAATCACAGTAAAAATTATTAACCAATCATTAGCTGGAGACACCACTGGCATGTAATATAGGACTCGGAAATCGAGTAAATGTCAAGTATGCGGTCAAGTGTACTTAGTTTAGTGGACCCTCAGGTATGTGTGAGATTTCTTAGGTAGAGTGGGCAGGGATAGCTATAATCTCATCCGAGTCCCTGTCTAATACGCTGAACAGTCAGAAAGGGTAACTCATCTATCTCTATGTCAGATATGTGATTATTAACCCAGACTTGGGCAAGAATTGTTATAGTTGCCCCATTTGTCTAGTAGTCTCTTCTATTTCGTTCAACCCATTCTGGATTGAGTTGAGCGAATGAATCCATCTGCATTCCTTGTAGTTCAGCACCCCAGAGATTGCGCCTCCCCTTGGGTTGGGACAAATCTTCTCAATAATCAACCATCTTATGCTGTCTGGAGAATGGTTGTATGTCAAAAAATGGTCAAGCATGGGTGCGCCCTGTACTTTGCACCTTATCCTACTCATATGCTGGAGGATTCTGGTTTTTGCTTTCTGGATGGTTTGCCCCACATATCAGATCACAAGGGCAGAGGATGGCATAAATTACATGGGAGCTATTGCAATTTGTGAAGTGTGGTTGTCTGTACGTTCTGTTGTTATAGGTAAAAGTCGTTCCTTCTTGACAGAAATCACATGCTTTGCACTGTCCGCATTTATGGTGTCCACTTAGTGATGGTAGTCCAAAGTAGTTCCTTATATCTGGTTGCTTGGGTGGTTCCAGAAATGCTCACAACGGTGTTCTTTATGTTCTTGCCTCTTGAAAGCAAAGATCGGATCTTGTTTGATCATGAGTTCACTTGCCACTAGATTCCAATATTTGACGATCTTTTTAATGTCATTACTCCTGGTGTTGAAGGTCGTGACACAGACAATGTTATCTGATTTGGTGTCCTTGGTCTTAACTACCAGAAGTTGGTCGCGTGGGCAGTACCAAGCTCGTTTAAGCAGTCCTTTTGGATATCCTCTCTCTCAGGCGACTCACAAGGGTATCTGCTTCTTTGAAGAAATCAGTGCGCCTGGTGCAATTCCTTCTGAGTCGGAGGAACTGCCAATACGGCAGGTTATCCCTCAGGTTACGGGGATGGTGAGAGTTGTACATCAAGTGTGTTTCTTTCCATAGGTTTCCGATACAGGTCACAGTACAGGAGACCTTCTTCCACCCGAAACGTGAGATCCAGAGAATCAATTGACTCATTGTTACTCGTCAAGGTAAATTGGATGTCATTCGATCTGGCATTAAGCCAGACATGGAACTCATTCAACTCCACCGCATCGCCTGCCCACACCATTATAACATCGTCTATGTAGCGTTTCCAAACTGTGATCCGATCTAGAAATGGATTCTCATTGCTGTACAGGTGTTCCTCCTCATAGTGATCCATGAAAATATTTGCCAAGCTCGGCGCATAGGTAGCTCCCATCGCTACACCCTTGCATTGGAAAAAGAATGGTTTCTTAAAAACAAAATAATTTTTCTTCATTGCAATCTCCAAGAGCGAGATCAGGAAGTCTGTGGGGATCCAGTGGGGTGTCTGTCGTCCATCTAGCGTGTTTTTGATGACCATCAGTGCCTCATCCTGAGGTATTGATGTATAAAGAGACGATACATCAAGTGTTACCAGCAGTTGTGTCTGTACATCAAAGGCCTGTCCCTCCAAAAGTTGTATGATATGCATTGAGTCACGTACAAAAGATTGTTTTTGGAACCCAAGGCTGTAAAAAAAAAATGATCAATAAATTGGTTCAATGGTTCAAGTATAGAACCGCAACCGGACACAATCGGTCTGCCTGGTGGTTTACTTAACCGCTTATGCACTTTAGGTAATGTGTAAATGGTTGGAATCCGAGGTTCTCTTGTTAAGGAAGTCCTGTTCATGCTGGCTTAGGAATCCTGAGGCCATACCTTCCTTTGTCACGTTCTCGATCATGGATTTCAGGTTCGGCGTGGGGTCGGTTGGTAGCTCTCCCGGTCACTCAGTTGGAGGTTTAACTCATCCACATAGTCAGCGGAGTTTTGTAGCACCACTGCCCCACCCTTATCTGCAGCTTTAATCACAATGGAATCATTATTTCGCAGTGAATTAAGAGCAAGTTTTTCCTCCTTGCTAATATTATACTGTACATATTTTCTTTGATCCAGGAGTAGCATAGTCTCATGGAGGACAATTTTCTCGAAGGCCAGTATTTTTTCCTTTATCAGGTGTGAGCCTGGTGTGAAGGTGGAGGCAGGTTTGAATCCGGTGGCCGCTGGTTTCGGACTGTAGGTGTTCAAACTGAAGTAATATTTCAATCTGATCTTCCGAAAAAATTGTTGGAGCTCAAGTTTAACTTGAAAAGAGTCAGGTACAACGGTCGGCACAAAGGAGAGCCCCTTAGCAAGGACACGTCTCTCGGCCATAGACACAACGTGGTTTGACAAATTGATTATAGGTTCGTTCTGGTCTGACGTTGTGATTTCATTGGGTATTGCTGTTTGTCCAGATGCACCATTAAACAGTTCTACTGGTGTTGTAATATTGGTGTGAGGTGGGTTGAGAGTTGTGTTGGGAACGGGGTTGGTACTTAATATATTGACAGAGATCAATTCTTGGTTTGCCGTAGTATGCATGTCAACACTATTGTTGTCAATAAGGTTAGATCTGATCTGTGATTCAGTGTTAGCACAATTAGTCCTTTCGATTTCTACCACCTGTATGTTTGTCTTCGGGTTGAGATCTCGCCGTGAGTTTCTGGTTGGTAAAAACGCACTCGCGATGTTCCCCGTTGGTTGTTCCTGCCTCTGTTCCAACCCCTTGGTCTTTCCCAGTTCTGTGATCTCCCTCCTCCTCTGTTGGTCTGTTGGTAACCTTCCTCTAAAAAATGGGGGCCCTGATGACCCTGGGGCCCTGATTAGCCTGGTAGCTGGTGGAGTGTCTCTCAAAGTCAGAATCCGAGCCACTTCCTGCCGAGGAGTTTGAAAAAGTTTTAAACCTTCTGGGGCCTTGTCTGCTTCTGTTGGAGTAAAAGCCCTGACTATCCTGCTGATAGTAATCGTCAGACAGATAAGGATAGGTTACATTCTTGTCATAGCTTCTTATATCCTTTGCCAATTTGTCTAATTTTCGATTTAGTGTGATTGTATTAAACTCGGCAAGTGTTTTTTCTGCTCGCTCTAGGGCTTCTCTGGCATTCGAGAGGGCTCTATCTTCAAGAATTTCTTTCTTGAGATCAGTAATTTCCTGTGTGAGTTTTTTAACGTACTCAATCGCAGTTTCGATACCAAGGACCATCCAGTGTCGAGAACAGTTGTTAGCAACGAAACTGAACCCCTCTCTGAACTTAGGGACGTCTATAACTATAGCTGGTTCATTGCGCACTTGCAACCCTTTAGGAATTATGTTGGAATGCAAGTATTTGGTTAATACATGTCCATGAAGGCGTGATCTGATGAGTTTCTTTTCTAGTCTCTCAATCTTAGCCAATTTCTCATTCAGGCCTACATCTATTGAGACTCTTTCTGATCCTAGAAACAAGTTAGAAGCACCTTGGTCTTGAATAAGCCTTGCTATGTAGTCTTCGCTATATGACAGAGTTTCTTTCTCAGACATACTACAACGAAAGAGGATGTAATCTAAACAATTTTAAATAACAAATAAATGAGAGCAAAAAAACCCTCGCAGGTGAAAACCTGCACTATTCTGAATATATAAACAATGGGGTGACCCAGTATCCCTCAGAACCTGGGCAATGATATATAATATGAACAATTGATTCTGTTGGGTAAAGGTAATTTCTTTAAAGCCCTTAAACCAGTCATTGGTTTACTCATAGGAACAAATAATTCATCAAAAACCACATATAGGTAACACACCAAGAGACACCATAGAGGGTATTCAGAAGTTTTATAAATTACGTCATTTAAGAATACCACCATTGATTCATGAGGCTGTGAAAACGTAAGAACACAACATAAAATGCGTTGTAATTTTGTGACAAAGTGAATATAGTGCTCAGTGCAGTGGTGAAGGTGCACAATATATACAAAGTGAATTTCAACGAAATGTCGTTTTTGAAAGGCCAGAAAAACAATGTATGAATAGCTCTGTGGATTAAATGAATAGGTCTTGACAGAGTCTTTCAGCTGGTCCAGGGAGAATGTCGACGAATCTCCATAATGGTCCTGTCCCAAGACTATTGTCTGCTGCCCTTGCCCCAGTACATGCTGCTTCTTAGACAGCGGTTCTCTAGACTCCCCACCCAACATGAACACTGGCTAGGTGTCAATAGTCCATTTACGGGTGTTGACCTTGGGGAGAGGGAGGTGGCCAGCCTGTGCTAGGCTCAATTTAATTTAGGCATTGCTGCAATTCTCTTTGAAAGTAGACTAGGTAGTTGCATTCCAAGCCAAATCTTAAAATAAAATGAGTAGATCCATATTTTCAACATTAGCAATACAAACTAAACTAGATTATGTACAAACAAAATTTCTGAATGCAAATCGATACATATAATGCAGTTATGATTCACTACAAAAAGAAATTAATTTTTACCTCAGCTGGGGAACGGATAAAGTGCCTCTGAAGACTAGCTAACAGACCCTACCCATGGTTCCAAGCGACGTCAGTCTTCTTTGGGTTTTACATTTCAAAAATCTGTGCAATGATCCAGATTTTCTAAAAACCAAGCTTTCTGCCAACATACAGTGTCAAACAAATGTCCAGTTAAAGCGGTACAAGGATTAGACAGTCCACTTAACCCAATAGAATACATAGCACTAAGAATACATTTGCAGAAGTTAAAAAAAAAAAAAAAAAAAAAAAAAAAAAAGGAATACGTTTGCCTATCTGGTTTATGAACTTGCACATCTTAATGGCAGCCAACTGTGTCCAATTTTACTTTCCAATTACTGTATAATTCTTACTGATCAAAGCCTTCATGGCCAAATCCATTGTCTCGGGGAAAGTGCTTCACTCCTACAATGTTTTATGCAACATCTGACATCAATGTCAACCTCCCAACTGCAAACCAAATTAATTCGCTCAGTTGACATGCACCCAAAAGCATTTTGCTACTGGGCAACAACTTAAAAAGATGCATTAAACCAGATGGGGCCGAGGTGCATCGCCAGCAGATATATGCCACGGAGTTCCACTTGTGCACGTTTCATAGGCATATAATGCAATTTCCAGACAATCTTATGCTGGTCTTGCCTCTGCATCAGATCAGGACCCACAACTCGCATGTAACTGGGCCATGAAGCGTGTGTAACTTTCCCCATCACAACCGCAGCATTTCTACTTTTCAGGCAAAAGTTCTGAGTCTTAGGGCGTGATTTAGAGTATATTTGTTCGCCATGACAGACTACTTTGCTCCAGCCATGTCGTGTGTACTTAGTCTGCCAAATTTAGAGGCGTCAGCGGGCCCAACACACAGTTGCTAATTCCAGGAACCATGGTCTTGGCTCAGAATGCATGCATCATGCCAGGGCTTGGAAATGTTGAAAAGAGCCAATGACTGGTTACAAAATGAACATGACAGATTGCGAGGTGGCCAGCCTCCTTAAAATGCTGTGGTTCCTTTGGAAAAGGCGGAGTAGTTTTGTGGAAAAAGGCATCTTTGTAACCAACTTAGAACACTCATCCCATCTAAATATTGATCCTTGCAACATCATTAGCCCCCCCCTCTCCCAAGATCATCCTACGTCTGTATTTTTAACTTTGATGCTCGTCATTTTTATTCTCCATTTTATTCCCCCCCCCCCTCCCTTTAGCATAGCAATAAATGCATCCTCTTAGCAAAACATGCACCTTCTTTGTCAAATACAGGAGAATGTGACAAGATGGTTATTCCAACCTCAAAACCGGACTCAACTAATGTGTAATTTTGGAACGGAGGCACAGATATGAGTTCTGAAATACACCTACTCTGAGGACCCAACACCAGTGAATGACTGGAATCCAACTAGTTTAGGTTTATTTTTAAGTGTGCCTTGTAGCACTTTACTGGTAGTTTTGTCGTAATCACAGATATAGGTCTTCTATTAGAGTCAGTCAATTTGTTTATTAATCAGACCTCCCTTAGGCCTTTTCTTTAAAGGGACACTGGCTGCAGTCAAGAACACTGTCTGGTGCCACTTCAAGGGTGACATCATTGCTGAATTTCCAAGTGAACCCCATCAACATTGGAGCATAAGTGAAAACTGATGGACATTAATACTATATTCCAGAGAATTGGAATTCAACGATTCAGAATAGAACGCTCTTGCTCACTTTTGTCGCAAATTAGATATCAGTTATATATTGCATTTTTTTTTTTTTAAACCTTAGAAATCCCTGGATCTGGGCATAAACGTCACATGCTGAATTAGTTGTGGAAGTGCGTTAGTGGAAAGACTTTCTTGGGAGATTTGCAAGGTTTGAGGCAAGGCAAATCAAACTAAAAAAAAAATACATTGAAAGTTATTTGCTACAAGGTTTGTGTGGGTGGAGACACTGCATTTACTTTGCTGTGGGAAGGTTTTTGCAGCAGGCTAGATGTGGATTTATTTTGTCCATAATGGGCTTGAGTAACCTAGAGTGAAGAGACAACCTCAAAAGAAAACCAAGTTATTAATGAAGGAGGATCCTTTCATAGACCGGTACAAGGGTTCAGCTTGGCCCATTCTGCTCGGAGCAGCGCAGCCAGACCACGTTGTGGCTTGAAAAGCCGTTCTACAACCCTAACTTTCCTCTTCTTGTCAGAAAAGGCCTTTCTGCAGCTGTTCACAAGGATAGGACAGTGTCTCCTCGGACTTGCAGTTCTATCTGGGTAGCATTGCCTACCGATTGTTCATCAAGCGAACAGGGGGCAGGGAAGGGAACGAAACGCACACAAATCAACATCACCCTTTCCAAGTTTGACGACAACTGGAAATTCAATTTGCCTGTGGGACAGAGACCGTTAGCTCTGCGTCTGAAACTTTATAAAGAGGATTTACTACTTAAGCAGAAAAAGTAGGCCCCATAAATCTCATTCCACATCACAACATTGCTACACCCTGCTCGTGATTTTATACCAACCACTCAGCACCATGGCACAGTATCCTAAATGTGCAGTCACCAATATTAAAATAGGACCTCCACTATGGAAATGTACTATGATGTATATTTAATTCCAAAGCTCTTACTGGTCATTTATCTTGCCTTCAATTATTCAGTTTCCTCCTCTATACAGTTGGGTAACCTGGAGATGAAGCTCTGTGGTACATTAGCCGCGTGGTGTAACTTCCTTTACACAACGCCCACGGCATTGCAAGAGCTTCACACAAGAGAATTTAAAGTAAAGTTTCACAGGCAAAATAATCTCAACCTGCATCACAGCGACAATATTAGTAATTAAATACCTGAACCGCCGTTTCACTGTCCCATTGCTCAGCCTTATAAAAGGTAGCATCTCACAGAAGATTATGCTACAGCCTGCTAAGAACTGGAAGTAAGGCGCAGGTGTGAGGCAGACTATGAGGAGTCAAAGCCTCCAGAACCATCAAAATCCATCCGAAATCATTCCGAAGTGTACATACCCACAATGAATGGCTACAAAAATAAAAAACCTCCAAAAACGGCCTAAAGGTGGTGTTGGAGATTGTTCTGTATTGCCCAAATAGTTACCTCTAAAGGAATACAACCTCGTATTGTTGGAAATGTTATTTTCTTCATCTTTATTGGTTTTATACATAAAACTCATGCCACACAATGCAAGGGGTATCAAGTATACACCTTTATATTTGAAATTATGGTATTGTTTGGTGAGCCACTAATCTATCAAAACAACATGTAGACCACCAACTGAGACCACAGCGGAGGAATGCAACTACAGTCTAGGAGAGATCTTCGTCGGGAAGTCCATTCACATAAATATCTCCAGCTGATGGAGTTCTAGTGAACAGGTTGATTATTTTGCATGAAGTTCAAGTTCTTCCGTCAGATCCTGTGAACCTGCACATAACTCTGCCTTGCTTTAGACAGTAGCACTCTTGGTGCCCTTTGTGGGGAAAACCGCAAACACCTTCAAGCAACAGAACTTTTGAAGTCCCAACGCTTGCGCACTTCAAGGACATGGGATAGTAAAACAATGCCTAAGCTATGTGCACTCTTGAAAAGGAAGCATTTCCCAGTGTTGAGTAGGAATCAAACTCTTTCAGTAGAGATGCTGAAGACAAAATAGCAATAATAGGATTTAGAAACAAGAGTGACAATAGGCCTACCAGGAATCTTGTTAACAGGGGCAAGGAAAAGACCAAGTCATGTTTTTGGTGTGCGATAGGGGAAAACCTTGACAACCACTTCTAATTTACTGTTGTAGATAAAGAAAACAAATACTCAAAAGGAAAAAAAAAAATGGACAAACCGCACTAATCCTGACAAGCAGGAAAAACGAATATTGGGAGAAATAAAAAAAATAAAATAAGGCACACCCACCCAAACATGTAGAAACAGAAGCTTCCCCATCCCCTGCTCACTAATGTGAATTCAACTCGCTCAAATTAGAGACAGCAAAACTCATGAAGTTCTTACAACAATGGTCTGCTTCCAAGTCGTAGGTACTGATTTGCATTATTGGTGGTGAAACAACCTGAACAAAAGGAACCCCAGACCAAGCTGAACAAAATCCCAACCTGAACTGATCCCAAACAAAATGGCCAGATGCTAATTTGTTTTACTAGAGACAGCAGCAAAATTCAAACAGTCACCTGAGAGAAACAAACAAATTATACTAAATGTTTAAATTAGTTAGCCCCGCACACCAATGAGCTGTACAACCCCAATCTAAGTGACATTCCAATTGCCTGAGTGGATTCAATGTACTTCACAGCCTTTTCGCTGCGGCAAACTTACAATAAGTTCGAAGCCTCAGGAGATGCTTCTTGCGGGTTTAACAGAGTACATATGCAATTACAATGCTTTAAACATAATTGCAGAATAGAATACACTGGAATTTATGGCAACCAATAATGGGTTGGCGTGGATGAGCAGGACTACACAGTACATTTAACACTAGTGCTTGCGCAGTCACACACCGAGTTACAAGTCCCACAGTTTCAGACCGGGTGGATGTTTGGAGCTATGTACTCCCTGAACAGGAAGGGTTACCCAATCTTTTCTTGGAGCACCACACAATCTTACTTCTGCAGAAAATGAGTGCAACATTTACAAAGTAAAAGAACACAATGGTAGGGACCTCTGTACTTTTAATTCAGGAACGCACAACAAATTATTCGGTCTTAATTTCTCTAAATCAAGAATAGTCTGGAGCAGGGGTGGCTCCTCCATTAGGGCGGAGGAGCATCGCCCCACTGCGAGAAGCAGAAATATAAAATGGTATTTTAAATGCCATTTTATGTTTCTGCTTCTCGCAATGCGAAAAAGCAGAAGGGTATGCCTGGTGAAGGGCGGGCGAGTCGGGGTGGAATAGCTTGCCCAATGCTGTGGGCCCCCCGATAGTTTGGTCAGCCCTCTTGGGCGGACCAATTCAGTCATGCGCACTCTGCCTTTTCTATGCAGCCTACATAGAGAAAAGGGCCTCGCCATAGGTGCCCGGCTGGCCACTCACCACCAATCACAACGCTGCCATTGCAGCGTTGTGATTGGCTTAAGGGAGGGGAGGGAGGGTGCCTGTGGCTGCTTCCGGTTTAGGAGAGCAGCAGGAAAACACGGGACCCGGCCAGGATCCGAGGCAGCGAGGGACCAGGTAAGGCAAGTGTTTAAAAATTGTAATTACACCCCCCCCCCCCCCATCCTCCCTGCGAACCTGTGCAATCCTTCCACCCGCGGGTCATGCCTGCCGCAATTGGTCTGGAGAGACAGAAGTGTTGCTATGTCATGAAATATGTCCACGCGTCTGGAAAGATATGCATGAACATAACTTTCAATGGTGAAACCTTCCCAAAAAGCCCAAGGTAAATCTGAGACAACGAGGAGCTAAAGACAGTGGGTCGGTGAAGATCATAAGATCATGCCAGGAAAGGTATCTGACGCAGAGTGTGCAGATAGCTGCATAATGCCAGCTGCTTCCTTGACCGTAAGCAGGGAAAAAGCCTATATGAAGAGGCACAACTATTGTGTTAAAACTTCTTTACTGAAGCCGGTATGGTCTGCTTTAGTGACCAGAAATAAGAAACTCACACTTCAAGACTAAGTTAGACTGGGGATTAATGTTCGCATTGTTCAGCAGCATTCAGTCCATTTGTTTTTTGCTTTTGTTGCCCTCTGTGGAAAGGGTATGCCCAGACGTGGGTCCCGTGCTGACTGCGCCACTGATTCAAGCTCGCCTGGCTGATGAGGGGTGATACCCCAAAACTGGCCGCAGGATGCTGGTTTCGGGTTCAGGGAGGACCTGGCTTGGCAGTTCGGGCTAGACTGTTTCCATGAGGAACAGGGTCAAGACTGATTTGCATACGGCTGGGTTCAAACTAAGGTGGTATGGTGAGCAAAGGAACTATAGTTTAAACCAAGATCGTTGTGACTGGGAGGTGAATGTTTGCATTGTTTAGCATTTTGTCAATCATTTGTTCTTTTTGCAATAGGTAGCCGAGCACAAATACCATAATGTTAGCCCACCATAACACCAAGTTACTAGTGATGTGGCAAGTACGGGGACACTGGTACGAACTATGGAGAAACTCAAGTAGATATTTTCCCCCTCTAAATCAGGGTGATAAGAAACACAGTTCTGGAAGGACGTGGACATCAGAAGCCAGACTACAAAATGACCCGGTATAGTCAGCCCCATGGTCCCGATTACCACCCATTTGCACCTAAATGCCCGCAGGATATTCAAATTCCATCACCATTTATACAGACTCCAATTTATAAGAATCCCACACACCATGGAGGACCCGACATAAGATAATGTATGCAACTTTATAGGCTGCGCTACATTCTGACAACTTGCCAAGTTCTTGGCCCTGGTTTCAGAGGACCCCTATCAGTAGCAACGATGACTATCATCATCTTGTGTTTCGGGGTTTTTTGTTGGATAAAAACACGTAGTTGCCAAACAGACAGGTAATGCAACTTAACAGGGACTACTTGCTACTCTTAAAACTTGGCCGGCCACAGCCTAAATAACCAAAGAAATCGTCCTCAGTGTAAAGAGATTCAAGCTCAAGTGGACAAAGTTAGGAAAAGGCAATTGCAGACCACGGTGTGATTTAATAAATCAAACACAAGGGACCTATACAGAAGTATAAAGCGAAAACCAACTGATACCATATCAGTGGAAGCACAGCAGGAAGACCCAGCAGGATCATTTTTCACTTATTTTGATCCGCTCATCGGATAGCTGGTAAAAACTGCTCCTGCTAAAATGGAATTGTTTAAGAGTTAAAATAGTCAATTTTACACGTTTAGGATCTCAGATATTTTTCTTTTAAAGGCAAAAGAAAACCCTGAACATTAACACATAGCTCAATTTTTCTTTACAAATGTTTTTTTAGAATGAGGGAAGGCAATTAAGACTGACTAAATGACCCAACTACATTAAAATTAATAAAGCTTTATTACAATGGTAACTGCATGCTATGAGCATCAGGTTATAAGATACTATCCATTCCCCATCCCCCTCCTGCCCGCCATTGAATGTTTTCAGAACTAGATATAAACAATACAGCCGATTCAGGCCAACTGATGTGAAGCTTTGCATGACCAAGATTACTTTTCATGAGACTCCCTCTCGCAATCACTGCAGACAATACAGCAATTCATGAAATTGGTCAGTGCGTACAATGCAGGTCTAGTTGGCCACAGATGAACGCCAACAAATTGCTCCAACGCATCAATGGGTGGGGAGAGGAGGGGAAAGGATGAATGAAAGATTACAAAATCAGAGCAGAAAAAGGGAGCCCAATCAAACAGATCGTGTAAAACAGAAGTTCCACTTCTAGACTGCAAGCGGTGTCCATCAACAAGTACAAATTCATCCAACCCAACTAAACCACATTTATCCGACACGCGGACATACAGCAAGCCACTGACACCACAAAGTGGAACAAAATAGGCTTGAGCTGTAAATGTGCCCTTTGTAACCGAGAATGTGCCAAAGTATCCTGTCGAGTTCTGCCAGAAGCAGTTGATGAAAGAAAGTGTTGAACTCACAGACATCACCAAAATAACAGTATTGTTTTTCATCAAAATGTCTAATTCGGGTGCATATGCATCTAAGGGTTTACATGGGCCCTTCCAGGGACCCAAGTCACAGTACCTTGTTTGGCGGTTGTGCCAAGTTTTTGTAAATTGTGACAAAGATTTGTGCCCCAGAAAATATGTCATGGTGGCGCGGTTATCAAATATAACAAGGCTGAATACAAAATAGAGGGCTTTATAAATCCTTTTATGGAGGCTAAAAATCTGAATATATATATATATATATTTTCCGTACCAACTTTACTTGTGTAACAGCAGACTAAAAGTATGTGGTCAAGGCTGTCAAACGTGCAGTAAGTCACAAAAGTAAAACTGTATGGTTATTGGCCAGAAGCGTTGGCCGGCTCAGACAGAATATGCAGAACAGCTGGAGAATGCCTGCTCCATGGAGAATCAAGTGCAAGACTATCCAAAATTATACTCCTTGTTTATACCCAGCGCAATGACACGACAGCTGAACGTGGGTCGGCCACATGCACAGCAGCTGTTTCTTTCTGAACCGCAGAAGGCTCCGCAAGTAGACACGAGAGGAAAAACGACTAAAGGAATAGATATGAAAGAGTTTCTCGGGTGTAAAATACAGGATCATTTACGGGCAACCAGCTGCATGTAAGCACATACCTGCTAGCCAGTGATGGACGACACTCCTAAGTGATCCATGTCGTGTATGGGAAGCTCAAACAATTCTGTAGCGAGAACCAAGACTGAAGTTTGAGAATCTGCCACTGCCATGCAACACTAGGACTGCCAAGCTACCCAACTCAAAGCCCTGCAGTCCTCTAATGCTGCGTTGATGAAGATCCCACCGCCCACACTCCGATCAAGCAGAACATGATCACTCACAAGCTATTTGGGAAAAAAAATAAAAGGAAGAGCTTGCTGCTAGACTGATCAGTGCCCTAGTATTACTTGGATTGTGGGGTAGAACTCTTGACCAAATTAGAGGGAATTCGAAAAAGACAAGAGGGTTTCAGAACAATCTAATTTGCTAAAAAGTCAGACTGCTTTCTTCACAGCATATTGTCAAAGAAAGTGAAGGCAAACTACACCTACTATGGGTGAAAAATATTGCATTATGTTGCCCGTATGCATAGAGTTTCAAAGGAGACTAATTTAAGACGCAACTAGCTCGGACGAAAATAGGAGATTCTGGCGACTATAGTTCAAACTAGATTTAAATTATTTGACAAATGCTCAGGTAGGCCCACTCCCATTCACTAAAGCACATAGGACAAGATTCATCATGAATCCAAACTTGGCAGCCCCAGGCTAGCCCCCTCCCCCCCCCAAAGTAGCAGCCAAGAAAATAATCTAACTTATTTAAGCTATTCTCGAATATAGACTGCATAAGCTTGTGCATATGTCCCATACTTCATTACCAAACTGGAAACTTTAGGGGTGTGTGAAAGTGCAGCAAGTGGTTAAGTAGTTCAGAGAAGATGCTGGATTGGTTTCGTCAATGATATGAAAATAGATCAGTACTTAAGACATACCTACAGGTAGACACGGCCAAAGTACAAACTGAACAGTTGGTCATTTAAAAGACACACTTTCTAGCAGGATGGAGGCCCATGAGTTACATGCGATTATGGCAGTGGAAAGAAGCAGATACCTGAATGTAAGGTCCACTACATGATATATATATATATATATATATTTTTTTTTTAAACTCCACAGGCTTGGTTATGGAAACCTAGAATGCACTGACGCACAACCTTAGATATAAGCTTACCTCCAAGTACATTCAGGTAAATGCTAAAAGCAAAAGTAATCAAAATAATTCACACAAGAGATTGATTTTTATTGTTAAATGGCAGAGAATTAAAATGCAGACTGTTAAGGTAGCGTGGCGAGTCCTATTAACAGCTGAATTACTAAAACACTATGCGTTACCAAGCGCATAATCAACGCTGCAATGGAAGTACAATCGGTCCATGGTATTTTCCTTTTATTTCATGAAAATACATTTCTATACACTGTATGAAGAACGGTAAAAGAATTAAATACAGAAATTCTTTTGTCGAAGAAACAAAAACAGAGCCCCATAATGTTTATACCAAATAAAGAAAACAATTGTTCTACTTCCTTTGAAATAAGGGACGCTGCTTGAGCAGGGAAAGGTCAGCCTGTAATATTGATCACAAAGATAATAAATTAGCAAATTAAACCGCGTCAGCAATTTCCACGCTTGGATTCCTAGCACATGGTAAAGGCAAAACTACAAGTCCCAGTATGTACAAATAATCTCCCCTTAGAGAAACTTTCCCTTCCAACCCCAAAGAGAATAGGGACATGCCTCCCCAATTACCACCCAAGAACTACACCCAGTTGTGCCCCCGATAGGAATAAAATTAAGTGTTTTGGGGTGATTGAGGTGTGGGGGGGGGGGGGGGCACCTACCTGTGGGACACAAATACTGGCAAACTAGTTTTAGGTATTCAACTGTGCTTGTCCCTGATCAAAAGGGTCTTGTTTTGGAAACGCCACCTTATTGGTATAATTTCTGTATTTACAAATGCAACTTTCAAAAGATAAAATTGTGCTAAACGTGAGCCTATGCACCCAGTTTTTTTTTTCTCTACAGCAGTTGACGTTGTGCAAAAAGTTTAAAGAATGACCTCCTCGAGAGGAAAAGCTTATGTTTTATTTCCTGCATCCGAATCTCATTTTACATATTCTACATGAGTCAAGGTAGGCCTTGGCCAAGCAGCTCCATTTATAACTGTCCTTCAAGTGCAGCAGAGTGAATGGATCAATGCCCTCAATTAAGTTACCTCGTGGTCTCCCCCCCAGGACATTTTGTATCCATACAGAGGGGCGATAAGGGTCCATCTTTAGCCAAAGCAAATAAAGCGGATACAGAAACTACTCACTGCGCAGTGCGCACTGCTTCAAGAAAACCGAAGGGGAGTACAGACACCCTCATGGCCTCCTGCAGCATATCTACCCATCTGAAAGTCAGGAGGAATTTTTTACTTTTGAGGGCTTCCAGGAAGTAAAGCCGTGTGACCCCATCAAAAGACCGCAACCCCACATGAGAAGGCATGAACGTTGTGTTTCCAACCTGGACTACTGGGAATAGGTGCAAGATACAGAATCGCAGCTATAAATCCGGATCCCTTAAAGAATTATTTGACTATTTTCTTGGCACTCTGCTGAAACATTCAATATTTCATGCCGGGATGAAGCCTTAGTCTCTGCATTTATGGCAAGAAAATACCCCTTTACCAGCGCATAAAAGATTGTTTTAGCTACTAAAGAGTGCTGGGCCTTTATTGCATACATGCACAACAGCCTATCTGCTTTTACTGCAAATAACTTATGGTGGGTGTCCAGAGAGGCTTCCTTCCCCAGCATGTACTGTTAAATAGTTTTGAATTTTCGCTTACTTTAACCTTTGTGCAGTGCCTCTACCAAGCTAGGTTGGCTGACTCTCGTACTATGTAAATTACTATGCCATTTAAAATACTCTTAAACTATGGACCATGCTTCCGGCGACAATCAACTTTATTAGAAAGTTTTTTTTTTTTTTTAACAAACTTTATTGATGACTGTAGCAAATTCGAAATGTATCAGTCAGTCAACAGTGACAGTCTTTTACTTTTATATGAATAACATTACAGATATGACTAATAGTGGCAATGGGCAGCATTTCGTAAACGATGAAATCGAGGACAATGATCTCCAATGGCGTCGTTAACATTAAAGTAAGTGCTCTGACAATATAAATCGACAATAAGAGACAACTACATTCCATGCAGCAAGCGAACTTCATGAAACAATCCCCTCCCTCCCTAGCCCGCCCACTCCCCACTCCTGGTCAATCAAGTTTTGGTTTCATCAACTATCACTCTGTGGCATTACAATAAAGGCCACAAAAATAGCATTATCCTCGGGTGTAGCACAGCTGTGTGACTGAGTCCTGAGATCTATCACAAAGAGACCGTATAGGACTCCTGTGTGCTACGGGGTGGGGATAGTCTGCGGGGGTAATAGATCGAGCGACTCCAGCTTGAGCAGCAGAGCCTCCCAGTCCATCGAAATGGGTTGTTTCCTGAGCCCCCTATCCTCTTCTCTACGAAGAGCTGCACCCTCCGCCTTCCCCCACTGCACCATGTCGCCCTGCCACGTGTACACCGCTGGGCTCCTAGGAGATTTCCATCGCATGGTAAGGACTCTCACTGCCACGATAAGGGCCAGGTCTACGAACCGCAACTGTGCTTTCTGTACTTTAGAGCGTCTGCGAAGGCCTACGAGGCAATACAGTGCGTCTTCCGGGACAGGAAGTCCAGTGACCGCTCTCAAGGCAAACCCGAACCCCCACCCAGTAATCCCCAAGACAGGGACAGGACCATAACATATGTAGGAAGTCTGCCTCTTCCCCTCTGCAGCGGGGACAATGATGCGAGGAGTCTGGAAATATGCGATGAATCCTCTCAGGGGTAAGGTAGGCTCTGTGTAGGATCATAGTCTGTATAAACTTCAGTCTTGCATTACGCGACACTTTTTTGGGGTGTTTGACCATACATTCCCATGCTGTATCCGTCAGTGCACTACCGGAGTCCTCGGACCAGCGTGCTCTAAGGACCGTGAGTGGGATTGCTGCATGTGTTCGGATCCCAGTGTACAGCCATCTGACTAGGTATCCCCCCTTCCCCATAAAATACAGAAGATGTACCAAAGAGTGTTGTGGGGGTTCGGTCCTCTGTGGGGCCCAGGCGTGTTTAATGTAGCGGGACACAGCAGCGTGCAGCAAATATAAACGCGGTGGTGCGCCGGTATATTGTCGGAAGAGATCGTGGTCCAGCAAATTACTATCTCCGAAGAAAGCCCCAACGTCGTCCACTCCTGCATCAGCCCAATCACGCAATCTGGTTTTTGTAAGTCTGCCTTGTGTCGTGGGAATCCCCAAGAGGGGAATATTTGGTGCATAAGGGGCGGTCGGTGAGGTGTACGACAAGGACTTTTTCCAGCATTGCAGAGCTGTCGTCAGTAGGGGGGGGAACTTTGTTAGAAAGTTGACATTAAATTGAAATTATAGATCTACAGAGTCATATCTGGATGTTACATGAACGTGGAGAGTAAACTCAGTCAAGAGTGGTCACCGTGTCCAGCAGCAGCACAGGGCTCTCCTCATCTTTCATGTGTCACAAACCATATTCTCCCAAGTCAATGGATCTAAATTCCTTCAGGGATTGTCTTTTGATCTTTAACAAAAAATTGAAGAACAAAAAATAAAAAAAATAAAAAAATAAAAAACACCTAACCATGCCTGGTAACACCAGACCGATTTTAAAACCAAACGTTTGATATTCTGACCTTTAAAATAGAAATGACCCGGCCAGTATGTGATGCACTCGGGCTATTTTGCACCAGGGACATAACATATCAATTCCACCCATGTTACACCAATGGGTAATCCCAACAGAATAATGATAAAATAAGCCATAGTGCCTTTCGCATTTGAGTTTCCACAGTCATAACGAGCACTCCCATCTGCAGATGAAAAGGGTGACTATCACTGCCGCTAACATACTGGTTATATGCACAAGATCACCAAGAATGGTTTCCTGTACGAGTACTATATGCACTTACACCATACTGTAGCAGTGACACTTGCCTCTTAACTCGCCTATTCACTCCAACAGTCCAAAGTACCCTTAACATGAGGACCAATCAGTTACTAGAAGACAAACCAAGTAAAAGATACACTGAGATCCAGGCTCATAAAATGAAGTCCATTACTTCGGCTACCGTAAACCATGTCCTCTCTGCAGGTGGCAGATCCTTCTTCCCAAATTGTTTGAAAAGTGTGTTGACGTACACACTCCAATCTAACCCATGACCAGCTTTAGGACATTACAAAACTTTACACATTTAAGCTAGGTCAGTGTGTTGTGTTAGATCACAGATAACACAATACAACGATCCTGTTCGTGGGATTGGTCTAGCGCCATGCAGATATCCAGTTGAGAAGTGGCAGATTCACAACAAAGCATAGACCTGTGTGAAGAACTCATAAGAATCAGAGCCACTTAGCCGGCCGCTGTCAGACTCCTGCACCAGGAAACAGGGGAGGATGGTTATAGCCATTAGTCCTTAACTGGGAATTCGGCAGAGATTCTCCGGAACAAAATAATGTACATTTTCCTTAAGAAAAGTTTATTTTAAAAACATTAAAACGTTTTATGCCTTTGCATTTTATCATTCATTTCCAATGTAATCCAGTCTGTGGCCTAGTTTTCATCACAGTTCCAGATACTTGGTCCACAAAGACTAGAGTTGCTGCTTCCTTTCTTTTCCAGTCCTCTACTGCCAGTGTCAGGCGACTTTTGACCTGCCTACTTTCACCCACAAAACAAAGGATTTCCTGTATTGAATGACTTTCTCTTGCCCTGCCAGAGTGGCTTACAAGGGAAACTAGGCCGAGGCTTCATTTAACGCTGCTGCAGAAGAGCTTTTTGAATGTGGGTTTTTGTTCCTCTGTTTTCAAATAGGGCTTTGAAGACTTATAGTCCACTCCGTCCTCCACCGCCCATCCAGGATATATCCGCATCCCGGGATTTCATTCAAGATCTCCTCTCCGGTTCCTAATAAAACTAAAATGACCTTATCATTAGTTAGGCATTTAGTTGGTTCACTGCCTAGGGTCATTTAGGTATGGTCGTCTTAAAAACATCTCTTGGAGCAGCCAGACTTCATCCCTTTGCAAAGTCTGAACAACAGCCACAGCTCAGCCTTACATGGTGAGCCCTTCGTTAAATTCACAGGAAGCCTTTTAACAACTGATGTGGGTGTAGCCATTTCCCCCACCCTCGAAAAAGAAAAAAAAAAAAAAAAAAGGCAATTGGGTAGGGACAGTAAGTGTTCTGCTGAAATCGGGAGATCTCAGCTTCATAGCTTAAGTCTTCAACAGTCTGGTGGACAACTCGACAGAAGTCACTCCAGTCCCTCTGTCCCTTGTGTAACTTTAGAACAATTACGAATTGATCTCCAGAACATCTGCCCTGCAAATCTTCTCCACCATGTCTCATTTCAGTACCATCAAACCTGCGGGATAGCCCAACTCTGGCCACAGGAATCCCGTGTGCATTATTGATCTGTGCTCGCGATACTAGATTGCTGGACCAGTTCCAGCACTGCTTGTTTGTCAAGGTCATAATGGAGAAGATCTCATAGGCTTTGATGCAAGTGCTAGAAGCCAGGCTACACCTACTTCTATCTGCCCAAGTCCATTCCTGAAAAACATTTAGCTGTGGTGCGATTCTCTTCTTGTACTGTATCCCATTTGGCGGGAGACAGTCCTGGGGCACCCGTGCCACGCATTACAGTCACTCGACTGGTACAGGCCTGCCAACTCACTAAGTGCTGCTGTGTGACAGTTTGATGCTTCAACACACAACCACATGGTTAAGGGATACAGTCACATGATCAGCTGGAAACCTTGCACAAAAGGGATTTCCACCTCAGGTGTGCATGCTCCGCACAGCTGGGCTCCAAATAAAAATCCTCAGGACATGGGAGACGGAGCCAGATGAGTTCCTCATTGTGGTGAGGGAGAGTAGACGTGGCTGTTTAGGCAGAGCAGAGGCCCCGCTCGCCATGGACTCACCAAGGCCAAGCACCTGTCTTACTCTACAGTCACTCAGCAAAAACATTGTTGGATGGGCATGTCTGCAAGAGACTGATCTCTAGGAATTCACTGAACCCCGCCTCCAACAGAACAGTAGGCACGCTTGAGTCTGACTTCAGAGTGCCGTACAGACCTGTGCTCAGGAGATAAAATCCAACTTGTGCCATTCTCTAAAGGAAGGCTAGGCAGACTGCAGGAAATCAATGCACCACAGACACTTTCCAAGGTCTGACGGAATGCAGAGACGTTTAACGGGCATGTGTAAAATTACAGCTACACAACTCTGGAAAACGCCAGGTCTGTAGGATACTCCTGCCAGTCCGTCGTTTCCCAGGCCACAAGTCCCAGCGTCGCTTGTTGCCTCACACCAGCTTGCTACACTTCTGCTGCCTTTGTTATTCGGGAATTGACAAGGTTCAAACAACTACACCGTAACACAGCGGCGAGAAGTCAACAAGCTACATCTATGACCGGCCCCTGCGTTTTGAAAAACCAATTTTAGGACTGTTAGGTAGTGGCATTTGAAAATCTACTGAATATATGACTATTTAGACAGTTTGTTATTGAACTTTGACCAGCTTACTACTGGGTCTCCCACTCAGCCAGTCCCAACGTATGTGTGTCTTCCACACCCCTGCAGCCATGAACTGATTTATAGGCGCACTGTCTCTTGACTGCTACAAGTCCGCTTTACTATGGTTTACAACTAAAACATAATAGGGCATTTTTCTGCTATAGATATGCGCAGGGAGTAAATAGGTTGTATCCCCGCGTTTGGATACTCTGTACCAGGCGTTGGGTATACGGACAGTCTAAGTATTATCCTTAGTAGGATTCATGTTCTTCAGTGGACAGGTTTATGAGCAACAGATTATCCAAGACAGTTATTTACCTCGGGCACTAGAAGGTTTCAAGAGAATTGGCTCTTCTTTGCACCAGAATACAGGTGGATTGCCATTTCCCGCTAGATGTTTGGAGTCTGGCCGAGTACTAGACTTAAATACAAACATGCCAGCAAAATAAGAATGAAAAGTTATAAAATGGTGATGAAAGAAAAGTGTTTATTGGTCTAGTTCGTTAAAATGTCACGCAGGCGGCAGTACTACATTCCATAAGTTTTTATTTATTTTATTTGTTAGTTGGGCACTTTTTACAGTGCAGTTATAATGAAGCTGCTGCATGACCCACAAAGCAAAAAGAGCATGCTTTTTAATATTTGAAAATACATTTTATTCCAATTTTAATGGGGCTAAGAAGGACTTTATGAGTAAGTAATTTGCATCTGTAAGGTGAAGAGATTTTATCTATATAAAATGGCACTAGACCCTTGACTGGTAGAGATAAAACACAAGCATCATCAAATAGGAGTGAGAAATGTAAAGGTATTTCTGAAAAGCAAGGAATGTATTTTTCCTCATTTACCGCCAACAAATAAAAAATAAAAGTGTATAAGAGGTTTTAATATCTAGCTTCCGCGTGTCCTTCCACCAATTCAAAACTATCATTGCCACAGAGTGAGGAAGCTCACGGACTAATCCCACCCTTAACTAGAACTCTACCGTACAGGATCATTAAAGAAAAGTTGAGACACCTCACCCACCAAATGGTGGCATGATTCATCATTGGTGTCTCTTCTCACCCAGGTAGGCCACTGACACCTTGGTGAGTTCAAGAGCATCCAGGAGCTCGTGTATATACAAATCTCTAGACAAATGCGGCGATCCAGTATAGTCTAAAAGTGGTCATAGGAATGCCCTAAATTTCGTTGAAAGGGACACAAACCATGATTAAAAATAAATAATCAAGATAAGTGGAAATCCAGTGGTTCCTGCATTTCTATTTGCCAACATGTTTCAGTCAAATTAAAAAAATGCCCTATGGGTCACTACCTTCTACAGGGCTCCTAGACCTCCATCCCCTTCTCCAATTCTAAAGGGGGTGTGTGAAAGGGAGGCGTAAGGCTCTCCTATCTGAATGACGCAAAACCTTTTCTATGTTTTTGGATCAGGCCCCGCCAGCTTGGCGGGAGGAGACGCTTCCCTGTAGTCACACTCACGCCAAGGGAGTAGTGCCACTGGTCAGTACCTAAATTACTCTGTCGGTTTTGCATCAATAATCAAGTAGGAAAGCCTTAAGCCTCCTTTTCACTCACCCCTTTAGATGGGTTTTCGCTAAAGTCACAGTATAGAGCTCACTATTGTTTCAGTACTGGATTATCTGATTCAGACACTCATGCTGCGTTAATCCTGTTGGACCCCACAGTGGCTTCAGACACAGTTAACCACACAATTCGCTTTACAATGCTTTCTGAACTTGGTATTCAAGTTCTAGGCTAATGCGGACTGAAACCCGTTTTAGCAAATAGTTCTTAGAGTCAGTTGGCTTCATTTGAATCTTCCCCTAGGCTGAGTTCCTGTGCGTCCCCCTAGGCTGAGTTCCTGTGCGTCCCCCAAGGATCTATTCTTTAACCGCATGCATCAAATTATTTTGGCCCATTTAATCGAATCCTTCAGTTGGGAGTTTTACGCTAAGACTATGGCACCCATGTTATTGCCAGATTCAAGGAAAAACACTAAGGCTTCCTCTAATTTATGTGTCCGCTAAACCAGTGTTCACCAGAGGATGAATGCAAACCACATACCAGCCTGGGATCTATCCTTCAATAGTTTCAGTGGTCAAAAACCTTGGCATCAAGGCTGACGGCTTGCTATCTATCCTCAGATACACAAGAAGATGATGGACTGAGCGCTGAAACTTTTCAGACACTCGCCCCCGGTCACAGATCTGGGTTGAATCCATCATCATTCTTTTGCTCACTTTGCAAACCCAGTTCAGACCCCAGCCATATACAAATCAGTCTTGACCCTACTCCTCATGGGAACAGCTCAGCCCGAACTGCCAAGCCAGGTATTCCCTGGACCGGAAACAAGCATTCTGGGACCGGTTTGGGGGTAACGCCTCTAATCAGCCAGGCTAGCTTGAATCCAGTGGCAAAGTGAGCAAGAGACCCACGTCTGAGCATAGCCTGCCAACTTAGGGAGAACAAAGCAAACACAAGGAGGTGATGGACGGAGCGTTGAAATTTTTCAGACACTCACCCCCAGTCACAGATCTGGGTTGAACCCTTCATCGTTCTTTAGCTCACTTCGCCACCCCAGTTCAGACCTTAGTCAGTCAATCAAGTAGAGACGGTGGTCAAATCTTGCCTGTTTCACCTAGATTGCTTAAAATGTACACTACATTTACTCCTGTCCAAAAGGTCACAACCCTCAGTGCATTCTTTCCATTGTATTTAAATTACTGCATTGTCATCTACTCTGGCTCGCCTGTGCAGCTCATTCAAAAACTCCCAATTCAAATTTTTGCAGCCAGTTAAGCCTTCTATGACCATCGTAGTCCTCCTAGCTTTCAGATTTTGGCTCAACTTCACTGGCTTCTGGGGAAGGAAAGACTTGTGTTGAACACCCTTTCCTAGGCTCATAAGGCAGTCTTCTTGCATAGTACTTCCCCCTTCGGTGCCACTTCCCTCATTTCCCTTCGAGGTCTGTTTATGACCTCACATGGTATCAGATAGAGGATGCCATTGGTCAACACCTATTAGAGGTTTGCTGGTGAAATAAAAAAAACATTCCTGTAAGGTGTTGGAACATCTAGAGGTGGACCTCCATAACGAAGCCTTACAATCACATTTCATGTGCAGGCCCATGTATTGCTTCGAAGACAAATTAAAGAATCCTTTGATATCCACATATGCCCAGCGAGGACATCTAGAAGCTAGTATTGCAGCAACAGATTTGTGTGTCTCAGGAGAGAATGAGGAATTGGTAGCACAATAGCACATGCAACTCATCCAAAATGTGTTTCTACAGATGTGATGTACATTGCCAACTTTTCTGGTGGCAAATTACAGGTCAAGCAGAAGCTGTGTTTTTAACATAAAAGAACAGTCTATAAACTAAAGACAACAAAAACCCACAAACCCCCCCTTAACTGACTTAAGCATCAGGTTGTACAACAGATGAATATAAACACACCTATGCAAGGAGATGGCAATTAAGAGTCGAAAGAGATTTTACAAACTAACTGTGCCTTGCACACTGGACCAGCCATGTTAGTCACATTACTGGCCCTTTAAACCACGGAAATTGCCCAGTGAAACCAAAAGAGTTACCGAGATCGCCTATGAAGGAGCCAAGCCAGTAATTACTGATACTGGCCGAGTGTATGTTATTTTCTATACCTCATATATACATACAAATAAAGGCCGTTTTATTATAGATTCCCTCTAACCATGTACGAGAGGGCAAACAAAATAGACCTGAGGCAATACAACCATGCAATTAATAGTGAACACCGGTAGAATATGACAGAAGGGTAAAACATACATAATTAAAACAGTACGCTTGTCTCAAAGTGGGAAGATGTCATAGAAAACTAACTTTGCTCTTGAATGTTCAATGTGTCCTAAAATTCGTGACTGCTTAGGGAGAGAGGGAGAGAGAGAGAGAGAGAGAGAGAAAAAAAGCTGCTGGCGAACTTTGCTAGTGCAATCTTAACTTCACATCGGTTTTGGAAACTAATTTTTTCGCACAGCCTGGAAACCACTGCTGCACCTGCGGGGGGGATGAGATTCCCTGACACACAAGTGACAAAGGGACCACCGGGCAGTGCACAATACTAGCATCTTCATTCCAGTGACAGGGGCAAGTTTGGTGGTGGTAATAACAGCCCACCACACTGGCACTATCTTAGTTTAGTCTTTGCCTCCTGTTGCCAGAACGCAAATCTACAACAACATCAGAGCTGGCCATCATTCAGACACATCATAATACAAGTCCCCCATCCAATACAGCCCACTTGAAAGAACTCAAAACACAAGATCTCACTAACTTGCAACTCAATTACACCACAGGTGAAAAACGTAAAGGGATTTCCTACTGGGTGTAAAGAAAGTGACTGCATTTTATAATAGCGTGTTCTGGATAGAGGAAAGGTCAGTTTACAGCCATCTCCTTATGCATTACACTTGGGATTTCGTGCTGCGAAGGACGGGGTTCAAAAGGCATGGATGGCACCCAAGCAAACGATCACTAGGGGCACGGAATAAAAAACGAAGAAAAATAAACACAATTAAACAAACCTAATCTGTCAAAACAAAGTGAGAGCCAATAAAGATTTTGCAAAAATTAAACAAGCCAACACCTGGGAGCCAAGAGAGCCAGGACATCAATAGATTGCAACGAGACAGTATTTACTTGCCGTCGTGTGACAACAATGTACGCTGCTTGCTACTTGACGAGTGTAGTGAAGACAGCCTGCTTATCCAGCACACAATGTATCGATTACACCCACCACGTGTCTGTGTTATGTAAACCACACCAACAGCCTCTGCAAGTTACCTTTCTCACCTTTGCCTGAGCCTACGCCGTCCCACAAGCATCGCATCCGTCGTAAGCCAGCGGGACTCCGACAAGCAGCAGCAACACAATAAACATGGTCAAACCGCTTCTGATAGTAATCTCCCTGTGCACTGAAGGGAGGATACACAACATTTCATTCTGGACAGTATTTTTGAATAACACCCTGCTACAGTTGCAAGTCTCAAACTACAAGCATGAAACAATAACAAAAGCAAACACAAACGTAATGACAAGTCATGATAAGCGCATCAAAAGTGGGAAACGGCGTTTAGCTGGGGGGAAAAAAAAAGTCACTGACTCCAATTGCATCCAGCCCATTCGCCTGGAGAACCCGGGAAAAGGGAGGGGGGGGGGGGGGGAGAGAGATCTAAAGCAGGAAAGGAATGTCACCAGCCTGCACTACAACCCTCCTTTGGCCACAAGGAAAGAAAACGACAACATCCTGCAGCCCATCCACGAGCGGCGCTGAGCAGCATGCCAACTACAATGTACAGGAAACGAACAAGAACTGTGGAAAGTCCGCCTGCACATCGGCAGCAGAAATGCATCACTGGCCAAATTAACGGTATCCAGCTCATGAATAAAGAACAAATAAAAAGGACTCGGGACCTGCAGTCCGCAGTTACACATGGGCACTGAAGTGAACTCCCCAGCTGGTACGCACACGCGCTTCCCGGCTTTAGGGTGCCTAAAATAACTTGCTGCTGGCGAGCCACGCAGAAGGAACGGGGGTTGCATGAGACGGAGCCGTAACAAGAGCTCGCTGCTAGAAACGCACAGCGCCTCGCTCCAAAAGCCAATGTTTTCCTTTCCAGTACCCGTCGCCTGACACCTATAAAGGAGTTTTAAAGGCTCGCGGGGGTGAGACAACTGTATAAACTCCAGGTTAAGAGCTCGCTCCAGGTGCATGATTAGCCAGACATTAGTTTGCCCGAGTAATACTCGGGGACTTAAGCCAGGACAGCAGTAACACTGCTGGGTAAAAAATATTTTCTGTTTCTTTAAAAAACAAAATGCTATTTCGAATAGCTCTACTTCTAAAGTAAACCGCGACCTCCTAACGCCTGCCATTTGAAAGTTTTACAGAATGTATGCGAAGTGCTCACACCGTGCAGAAAAGAGTAATGAAAGTGCCGGGTGTGAGCAAGCACTCGCCTACATGGTAACCCTTCCCGAATCAGGCGGGAGGTTCCCGTTCATGGGCCTTACCTCCCGCCAGAAGATGTTAAAAATCCAGTTGTGTCCGCTTTGCTTCATATAGTAACGAACTTCAATGGATGAAAGCACAGCGAGGTAATGAGAAAGCTGGTTTTATAGTGATTGACAGGCCGAGGGGCGTTATTTCAGTCTCTTTTAGAGCTGATCGTCCCACTAAATTCTTCCATTGGCTAAAGAAAATGACCCGCCCGAAAAGGGCGGCCGAGCCAGCCCTGAAGAAACCGCCCCTGCGACTTATCGGGAGTAGACTGTCCTGTTGCTCCGGAAAACTTCGACCAGCCGCCCGAGGGCCGGAACTCCAGGCAAGGTGCGCTGAGCCTCTGCACGCCGGTGTAGTTTGTGCTGCCAATGGTGGCGGGTGACGTAAACATTGACGTCACCCTCTTTTTGTATGTCAAAGAGAGTTCCAGGTGCTTAGAAAGACGCTGTAGATCAGCGGTTGTTCACCTTTTCTCTTCCGAGGACCCCTCTTTAATCAATACTGGAACACAAAGACCAAAGATCAAACAAATACACACATGACGAAATAGTTTATTTAATTCACAAATATAAAAAGGAACATTTTAATAGGTAGGTTGGAGCCTTTCTAAATTCAATTAAGGCGACTCATTGTCCACACTATATTCTGTTTGATGTTCTTGCACTGCTCCCAAGAATCAGCCTGGGGACACCTAGCTTAATTTTTTGCCTCCAGTTTCAAAACCCTTCACACTTACAGAATGGTTTTAAAACTCCAGTTGTACATTTGCATCGTTATTATATGCACTTTAATCACCTGTTAAGATTATTTAATTCTCGAAGCACTCCCTGAGTAGGCTTCACAGACCCCCGGGGTTCCCGGACCACAGGTTAAGAACGACTGCTCTAGATAGTTTATGTTTTCTGGTGTAATGCTACGTGCACTGACAGAATTCATTCATGTTCTAATATTGCATTGCACTTAGTTTTGGCTTCCTATATTCTGTACAATATATCAGGTAAGACATCCTGTGCAAGTAGCATACATTACAATATCTTATAACAGGAAAGTGGGTGATTTTGGAACAAAATCAGGGGAACGGATTATCCACTTTGACTTTTATTGAAGCAGAAGCAAAATAAAACAAAATTTGGCTTCAAAAATCGGAAGTCTCCTGCCTGAATCGGGTCTGTTGGCGTGTTTGAAGTAGGCGATCCGAATCAATTTAAATCTGAAGTTTCTAGACACTTGTTAAACAACTTCATACATTATGGCCCACATTGATTTGATTTTATCTATGTGCAAGTCATGTCCATTTATCGTACAACTTAATGAGGTACACCAGCCTTAAAGATTTTGAAATTTGGACTGCACCCCCAGTAGGATCATAACTGCATTACAGCATCCCAGACACAGCATGAGCACAGAGAAACAGCCCCATGTGTCTTTTCTACCTTGGCTAGTTTCCCATACAGAGTGGTCATGACTTCTGGAATCCCACATTAATCTTTCGTCTCTAAGAAGGTTTTCGGTTTCTCCTATGATCGAGATCCCCATATGTATACCAAGATCCACCCAGGACCCTAAGCTTACGTACATCATTGCATTCCTTGTATGCTCCCCTGCTTTAAGGCGGTTAAGGGTCATCTAGGGACCAGAGCTTCAGTTTCCTTCCAGCTCTCTCCCATGATTGCAACCTCACAGCTGCTACTCTTGTGTGTGCATATCAGGCTGCTGCCACGCACACGAGCCACCCCCTTTAAGTCTGGGTTCATTCTGGCAGTCAACTTTACTCTTCTGCTTACCCTTTTAGCATCACCATTGCACCCCATGCTGCAGTGTAAACCCGTTCCATATCTGGACACCATTGACACAGCTTTGCTGAAACTACTCTTCCTCTTGCACCGCCTTCCACAGTATTTCGCCAGGTTTCTAAACAGTTTGCTTCTAAAATGCACTGGAAAAAATGACACCTATTTGCTTGGGGTCACCCGCCCTATCTGTAACCTAGGACTCCAAAATCTTCTGATCACCCCAGTGCTTAAAATATTTGGAGCTGGCTGTGCTTCCCCAAGTCACCATCTGATCGATACATCTTTGCCTGCCCTGGAGAGCTTGCACCTCCGACTTAAGTTCCCAATAGAAAATTTCTGTAGTTTTTTGGTTTTTGCACCAGCACACATGACAATCATGTGTATGCCGTGTGACATGGAAAGTAGCCCAGAGTGAGATCTGTGGTTTGGAGGGGCATTCAATTTGCATCTCCATTTTTTCCAGTGTGGTTTCTCTTAGCTCACCATTGTCTGTGGAGGACTGACAGTGGTGGTAGCCCAAAGAGTATGATGGTAGGACAAGCCTTCTTACCAGTGGCAGCAGAGGGAGCCTGCCTCCTGGCCTCTCCCATCCAATGTGGCCTGTCACTCCTCCTCACTTACACCATGAGGTACATGGATGTCCCAAGTGCGAATGCATGATGCACATGTAGTAAGATGAGCAAGAAGCATATATGTGTAATAAACAATTAAGCAGGTGGGTAGTAGTGGTAACAGTTACCGCACCTCGTATGAAAGGAACAGAAAGTAGAGTGGGAAAATAGTATGTCGGTCGAAAGTCAAAGTAATGCTGAGTTGCTGTAATGGCTAGGGCACCCTACTACCAAAGGTGCAGACCCACACTGATAGTGATATCAGTGAGTTAAACTTGAGTTAGGAATGGAACCAAAGCACTCTCAGGCGTGTATTAAAACAGGAAGTGAAATATCCAAACACTACGGACTAGTATAACAAGCGCAGTTTTTCATTTATTGCAAAACAAATGTAAACATTTAATTCACTACAATATGCAATTTGTTACATATAATTTATCAGGCTTGTAAAGTGTTTATAAAAGAAAGTTTCTATTTTTACAAAACATTAACAGTAACTGCCAGAGAAGAAAATATATAGAAACGCATATATAGACTGATAGCCCAAAGATGAGAAAAAAATGAGATAAAAGATTTATATATCCTGCCAAGAAATGCTCAAAAACTAAGAAGTATTTTTGAAAAAATGCAAGCAGTGTACTTCACACTGAGAGGTGTGAAGGTTGACTTATTGCTAAATCCCATACAACAGAAACTATACAAATAGGAAACCGTCACCCAAGTGTATGAGACAAGTTTCTAAGTATATGAAAGGTGCACATTAATAGAACAATGTGACCATACACCAGCCTCATCAACCAATGGTTAAAGTAGGTGTAAGTAAAATGACTCACCTAGAAAAGATGAAAAGATATACATATATCTCATAATTCAATCAGTGAATCACGATACGCTGAAGTAGTCTTTCTAGTCAAGAAATCTTTCAGGAAGGTAAAGAGCTGCGTTAAACTGAAAAAGTCCATTAAATAAAACTGGTCCCGGACTGGGATCATGTGATTGCAAGATTACATCACTTCCAGTAATGAGGACGCAGATCCGAAATGATAATGATACTTACTTCCCAAGTATTGAAATCAGATTGTTTAGTGTTTGTTGAAATAATTTCAGCTAATTTGCAAACATTGGTTAATGCACATAGACATGTACCACAGAAAGACACATTCTACATTCTTCTTTTATCTTGAGTGGTGTTAATTAGAATGAAAATCATTTTACTAAATAGTAAAAATTATCTTCTTATTCAAAGAGAATGTTCACACTTACCAAAGTAGACAGCAAAGCTTTGCAAATTTTGTAGCAAGCAACAATTGTGGCGTCAGCATGAAAAATGCAAATAATGTAATTACTTTAGCAGGGTGTGGGGCACGGAGGGCTTGAGGAGGCAGACTGTGTCTTAATTTGGGCTCCTGGTTTTATGCTTTTATTGTTTTCGTCTGTATTTATCCGTATTTAATTTTTGGCTATCTCGTTGGTATTTATCCATATTTATTTTTAGTTTTCTGAACAAATGTAACTGCAACTTCTAAATTTCCATGTTTATTTAACTGATGCGCGTGCACATATACTTTGACGCCTTCATGGTTTTAGTACATTCTCAAGCCAAATATAATAAAACAACACAACCAAATGAAAATTATAACACAAAACAAACGTTGAGATATGAAGTTATTTAAGGAACTCTCACCCTGTTTTTAGACTCTCTATGCTGCCAATCTGCATAGCTATTGGCCTGGAATTCATGAGTGAAAGCATAGAGAGGCGCTCAAAAGAAGCCAAATTACCTGTATTTTTCCACTTTTAAAAATAAATACAGACAGGAAACACTCTATTTTCTGGCTGTTTTTATCTGTAAAAATCAGTAAGAATGAAAATCTTGGAGCCCTAGTCATAATATTGAGGGTTGCATGAGAGAACTATCAGAATGCATTTCCCAGGCTCATTGAAAGTCTCTTAAACACTTTTTTGGTTTGGTGGACTTGTAAAAAGAATGAAGGGTTCCTCAGCCTCTTTATGCTAGCTCTGGCACCGAGGGTCATATTAAAACTTGTTTAGCCCCTCCTATTGGCCAAGACGAAGGACCAGTCTCATGCCTGTGAGTCACAGAGACTCTTATATTGGCGTGCAGCTTCCCTCCCTGCTTTTTCCGGTAGCTGGTGTGCATGCCCTATGCCACCACCCGACCCCTGTCTCAATGCTGCAGATAAAGACTGGCCTTCAGGAAATGTACTTCCCAAAGCCTTTCAGACAGTGCATCTACTGATGAATGCATCTCCTCTTGCACTGTGGTTCTCCTCTTATACAATGGTTGTCTCATCAGCTTCTTCTGTTTCAGCAGGGCTAATGGTGTGGGCTCAACAGAAGTTGAGAGAGCTCTCCTGAGCATTGATAAGACAAGTGAACTTGACCATAGTGACATAAAATGTTCTAAATATGTGCTAAAAGTTAAAAACCAGGTCTAGAAAGCCAAAATGTATGGGTCTGATTAAAAGTTTGGCAAACCGGTTACTCTGTCAAAAACATGACGAATATCCCTTGTGCCTCATTACAAGTGCACTATGTGCTATGGCTCTTGGTATAAGGCAGATGGGTTGTCCTTTGCCCTTCTGATGGAACAACTCCTCAGTCTACCTCTAAATCAGGCCCTTTATCTTGTATTACCTTGTATTGAACTAGCTGAAAAATGAAATGGAGCCATTGCACTAACTATCTGAGTCACACAGGCTTCTGAGAACGAAAATGGTGAATATTTTAACCCTGCCACATCAAAGTTGAGTTGTTTTCATATTAGTTTCACTTTGTTAGAAAATGGCATCAAATGTTGATTTTTGGCATGTCTTAACCAAACTGGTAATAAAAGCAGCCATCCAAAGTACATTTAAATCAGACGGATTGGCTAGCATTTTATTGTAGTTTATTTGCACCTAGAGTTAC
Source organism: Triturus cristatus (assembly GCF_964204655.1). Classification (NCBI taxonomy): domain Eukaryota; kingdom Metazoa; phylum Chordata; class Amphibia; order Caudata; family Salamandridae; genus Triturus; species Triturus cristatus. Next base: position 439,209,555 of record NC_140593.1, on the reverse strand, counting down.
CAGGCCATAGACCACTACGTTCCAGACTGTGGGTTCCTTACCATATTTAGGGATTATGGTTAAACAGCTTCAGGCATGCGTTATTGCTCTTCCATCAGTGAGGCCTGTGTGCAGTAGTGGTAAGGCCTGCAGTCAGTTATGGCGCAAAGGTCCGATAGAAAGCTCACTTTAGCTAGTCGGACCAGATTCTTTATTGACTTTCAAAGATTTGTTGGCTAAAAGGATTGTTCTTTCCTGTATCTCCTTGTCTGGTTGGGCCCTCTCAATGGTAATTTATTTTACGTAGTCACTGTTTTTGTAGATGTCTGGTCTAAAACCTGGCCCATCAGTGGTTGCTGGAGTCTTGAATTTCTGGTAGAACACTTTCCATGCCTGAGCCTTCACATTACCATCCATAAAGTATCCCCAACTATTATTATTATTATTATTTGTTTTTTTAAAAACCTTTATTTATTGGCATTTTACAATAAATAATACAGTGAGGTCATGACATAACACTCATTTAACAATACTAAGTACAGGGTGCATCAAAAAAGATAAATAAACATTGGCGACAAAACCTCCAGCAATCGAATGAACCTAAAAGCAGGATTGAGGTATAGGCCAGCAACGCAGTGCAAGCACACTAATTTGTGACCTGCCCGCCATTCTCCTCCAGACTCTTCTCACCCTGATTGTGGGCCAGATGTCCAAATATCAGAGCACACCAAAGTGTACCCTTAAGTATCATTCATCTTGTCATGTATATTTAAACTCAAAAGCAGGGGGAAATGGATCATCAAAGTCAAAATAATGAACAAAAACCGAAAATAAAAAATAAAAGTAATCAAACTGTCTCAGGGGTTGTGCCAGTTATGCAATGTAAGGGGACCTATCACTCCATTTATGGAAAGGTAGGATGATCTCACCTATCACAACAAGGGAGCTTGGGTAGCAGAAAAATCACATAAGAATTCCGGGTGGGCGTGGGCGGGGGTCTTGGGGAACAGGGGAATGGAGAAGAGGGACACTAGTAAGGCTACACTAAGGGGGAGGTTTACAATGCACTCATAGATCATAGCAGGCGGCCACACCTAGCGTTCACTCTCTCCATCATCTGGAGTCTTCTCCATCCACCTCGACTGACCCAGCCTGACTGTCAGGGCTCCCTTCTGTGTCACGCTCGGGGTTCTCCCATGCCTCCATCACCTCCGTCCAAAATCCTGCAATCGGCCATCTCCTTAATCCTCGAGCATCCTCTGGACTCAACGCTCTCTCTTAGGCTCTCGCCCACATAGTGACATCCTTCACCCATGTATCTACCACCGGACCCGTCTTGTACTTCCAAGCCATCGTTATTCTTCTCTTAGCCAGCACCATGGCCAAATCTAAGAATATGGATCCCACCTTCTGTATTTTAAGCCTATGAAACAATTCCAAGAGGCAGGCGTCTAAGGTAAAATCAAGAGTGTTGCTCAGAGTAGCATTTAGTGTGCGGATCACCGTGTCCTGGTATGATAATAAATGGGGGCAACTACAGGTCATGTGACAGAAGTCCGCATCTAGGAGCGTACCTCTGGGGCAACCTCTCAGTTCACTATCATAAATGATCTGAAGTCTGTAGGGTGTTAGGTAAGTCATGTGGACATAGTTAAATTAGGTATATTTCAATCTCATATTCCTTCTTAGGGTATGCCAAAACCTTGTGCCACTCACGGTCTGTAAAGTCTCGCCCAAGTGTCCCTCCCCACCTATGCTGTAGTGTCAACAGGGATTTTCGAACCATTTCAGCCAAAGGTTTATAAAACCACTTCACTGAATGTCTTGGAGTGCCCATAGAAACCAGCAGTTGTAATACTGCATGTGATGTTGGCTCATCACGCCCTCCAGCCCACAAATCCTGAAATATCTGCTACAAGGCCTCATAAGTCAGGAATTTCCCCGAGGATAGTTCATATTGGGTTGCCAAGTCCTCTAGGGAAGCAGAACTCCCAACTGGTAACAGTTGCCAACTGTCACTAGGCCTGCGTCTGTCCAGGCCGATAACTGTCCCGCCGAGAAGAAGGTTAGAGGGTCGCCACATGGAAAACCCACTAAAGGTAAAGCAAGGGCATAAAGAGATGTCCCTGCAGTCCTCAGAACGCAGCGCCTCCAACCTTGCAAGGTCACCGCCAATAGCACACCTGGTTTGGGAGTTGCCATCACCGGGAAGTGCAGCTTAGCCAGCAGAGCACTCAGCATTTGGGCAATGCCTATTACGCCCAATTCTTCCTGTCATGCCCCATTGAGCCAGTGGGTAAGCCACCGAAGCTGTGCCGCTACAAAGTACAGCTCAATGTCTAGGGCTCCTAAGCCCCCCTCATCCGTCAAGCACCGAAGAACCTCTAGTGACACTCTGTGACGGCCCATATCCCATATCAGTTCCCTAAGCAGGGTGTCCATTTGTTGAAACCTAGAGGCAGGCACCCCCACCAGGTGGTTAGTAAAGAAGTACACCCATTTTGGGAGCATGATCATTTTGGTCACTGAAATCCTGGCCATAATTGTCAGTTTAAGAGATCTCCAAAGGGGGCGAAAGTTTAAAGTGATTGGATAGCCTTCCCCAAGTTACCCTCCCGTAAATCATCCACAGGGTAAAGTAGAATACCCAGGTAATTAAACTTAGTGGGAGAGCAAGACCTGTCTTGCGGTATGTCCAACGGCTGCTGGTCACATGGTACAATTTGATACAGACATGTTTTTGTTTTATTAACTTTAAGGCCAGAGAGCGCCTCAAATCCCCCCAAAAGACGTAGTCACATCACAGCCCGTGGAGCCATCAGCTAAATACAACAAGAGATCATTGCCATTCAAAGAGATAATACGTTCCCTGCCCTCTACCACCATGCCGGAGCCTGCCCCTTCTCTCCGAAATAACTCTGCCAATGAGTCAATGCCCAGCCCTAAGAGAAGGGGGGATAGTGGGCATCCCTGTCTGGTCCCTCTGTAAACTCTATATTGCGGGGTGATGGTTGTGCTCATTCTAACTTGCGCAGTTGTTCAGTATGAAGTAACTTAACCTAATAAATCCACCACTGCCCCAGGTCCATCCAACTCATGGCTTCAAACAAGAAGTCGCCTCTTACCAAATCAAAGCCCATTTCAAAGTCACTGTCAAAAACAAGGCCCTCTGTTGAGTCTGTGCCTCTGGATAATAGAGGACATGATATAATCGCTGCAAGCTGGAATGAAACCGTTCTGGTCATCATGCATAAAGGCAGGTGTACGGGAGGAGTAGCCAAAGGGCTAGAACCTTGGTAAGGAATATTAAGTCCATGTTGAGCATGGACAGAGGACAAAACACAGTGACAGGTGTGCCCTGTATAGTAGTGTTGGAAAGTGGGATCAAAACAGTGTCTTGAGTAGAGTCAGGCAGGGCTACATGTTTTCAGAAGTCAGCATATAAGAACTCCAACCTCGGAACCAGGGTCCCCTCAAATGCGGAGTAGAACTCCGCGGCGAGGCCGCCAGAACAGCGGTTTTTCCCCACAGCCGTTCCCCTGATGGCAAGTTATATCTCCTGGGTTGTGACTGGGTCTCCCAAGTTCTCCTGAACCTTTTGAGGAGGCATTCTCAGTGGCAATCATTGAAAAAAGGCAAACTGTACCCCGATGGAAGAGTCCCAGGACACTTACATAAAGTTTCATAGTATTGTCGAAACAAAGTATTGATGGCCGTAGGAGGGTACACCTACGTTCCATCTTCAGTCAGGAGTTGTTTGATAGGTGCTCCTAGGGACTCCGGCCGATTAACCAATGCTAAGAGCCGACCCTCTACTTTGTGTGCCTTAACGATGGTAGTGTTTGTAATCATGACATCGCAGTCACTCTGAGATAGTGTTATACTTTTCCCAAACCTCTCAGAGTCTGGCTTTGGTGGCCTCATCTGTACCTAGAGCATTATCCAATTCGTGCAGTCTGCTATCCAGGATCTGAAGTTCCCCATTTAGCTCTCCCTGAACTCCGACTGAGTGGCTCAAACAATGACTGCGAACCGCAACCTTAAAAGATTCTTACTCGATCAGGCCAGAGGCTGTGTATCTCTGATTACGTTCGAAATACCATGCAACAGCCACCCCCAAGGAGTCTCAGAAACAGATAACCTCAAGGGACATAGGGTTAAGATGCCACTTGGGGATCTCCAGACAGTCCTTAATTGGCCAAAAGCCTAGCAGCAAGGGACTGTGGCCTGACAGAGTACATACCAGGTATTCAATGTAAGTGACATACTGACTGAGACTGTTCAAGCACAGAAATTTGTCTAGCCTAGTGTGGAGTTGATAAATGTGGGAATAATAGGAATAGTCTTGTGTTACCCCATGTTGGGTCCTCTAATAGTCTGACAGTCGCCATCTATCCAACCAGTCTCTAAGGACCTCTGCTGTCTTATGGGCGGTTGTACCAGGTAATGGAGGGATAGAGCAGTCAAGCTGGACATAGGCTACCCAATTAAAATCCCCACCGAGCAAAAGCTGTCTTTAACCAGTGGGCTGAGAGGAAGTGGAATACGTCTGTTTGATCTTCGTTGGGAGCATAAATACTTCCTAATGTAATTTCCCTGCCCAGTAGTCTACCCTTCAGTAAGACATAGAGCCCTTCCTTGTCGATGGTGGAGTGAAGAAGCTCAAATGGTGTACCTCCCTTTATCCAGATAAGTGTCCCCTTGCAAGAGCAGAGTATAAGGTAGCGTACAACTGGCCTCGCCACCTACAATGTAAACGCTCAATGTCTTCCCTGGATGCACTGAAGTAAGGCTGATGATACTATTTTAAAAGACTACTTCCACTAATCTTTGAGCATTTTTAACTTTTGCGACCCCAAATACCTTTGTTTATATTATTCTTCACTGTTGGGCCACATCCCATCACGCTTCGCACTACTCCCCGGTCCACCGCGGGTTTCTCCTGTTGGTGTGGAGGAAGACAGTCAGGGGCTACTTCCGGGCTGAGTGGGAGGTCGGCGGTCTAGTTGCCAAACCTCCACTATAAAACCAGATGCCTGACATGACGTGCCCGTCCATGCCCATCCGTCGCCAGGAGCCAGGACCCATGCATGTTTTAGATCCAATTAGGGGTACCAGACAGAAACTAACGTACTCAAGTCTGGATCTCTTCGATATCAGACGAGGCTTGCTGTCCATATGATCTCTCCACTCATGTGATACAACCAGGGTGCTTCCGGTAATGGAGGGGCCCTTCTCATGTTAATCTTGTCAGTTCCAGAGCCCAAAACTGGAACATAAGTATAGAGGTCCTAGGGGCACTCACCGAGGTAAGGGAAATTGCCCCTCCAATATTGTCACCCACTCCCAAACTGCTTAAGGAAAGCCTCTTAGCAATCCTATCCACAGTTCCTAAGGAATGTTAGATCCCTACCACAACATGCTGTAGAGTTGTGGGACCTACTTACCTCCAGGAACCCGGATATAGGATTCCTGACGGAAACCTGGCTCAAACCTAGCTCCACCCCTGCTATTGCAGCGGCACTCCCTGAGGGCTACCGCATCCACAGATTGGACAGACAGTCCAAAGTGGGGGGAGAGATAGATAGCCATCATCCATAAAGATTGCATTAAAGTATCCAAACTTGAGCAACGGTGCAATGAAAAGATTGAAATTCTAGTTTTTCGAATGGACCTGCTACCACAACATAGTTGGAAAGGTTCCCTTGTCTATCGACCCCCTAGCCCCCTATCAGACCTTTCACTCCAACTTATGGAATTAATAGCCACCCACATCATATCCACCAAGAATCTTTTACTCCAGGGAGACTTTAATGTATATAGTGAGTGCACCACTAATCAAGATGCCTCGGTGCTCCTGGCAGATCTATCCTCCTTAGAATTAGATAAAATCAATGACGGTCCCACACACACACAGCAGGACACACACTTGATCTTATCCTCACCAACTCTCCCAATGTCCTCTGTGAACCCCCTGCCAGCTTACCTGGACGGACCATGCATTAATCGATCTTTATATTAAGGGCCCTAGGGTTTACAACGCCCCCCAGCCGGCCCCCTTCACCTTCGTAGACAATGGCACAAAATCACCCCAGACCTTTTCCAGGACACTATTAGGCCTCTTGAAACCTGGAATCTGATAATGTAGAGGAATGCCTTGCCCGTTACAACTCCACAGTAAAAACGGCCATTGATCACCTCGCCCCTCCGAAACAGCACCATAGCTCGGCCAGGCACCTCCAGACAGCCTGGTTCTCGCCCGACCTACGGACAGAAAACGGTTGTGCAAAACTCTGGAAAGGCGCTGGCACCGTTCCCATGATAGAAAGGATAAAGAGAGATATAAGACCGCTCTGACCCAATACCACAAAAATTTAAAAATTGCTCGAAGAGCCCATATTGCACTACAGCTCAATCAGGCAGGGAATGCCCCTAAAGTCTTATATCAAATTCTCAAATCTTTCACCAACCCAAAGGCTTGCGACAACGAGGAGGCTCCCTCTCAAGCAAATAGCAACGCATTTTGAAAATCGAGCTGATCTATGATAAAATCACCTCACCTGGGACCCCTCAGCAGGATCTTGCATCTTATAGTCCACACACCCCTTCTTAGGTGCAGCTGTTGGAAAACCTCCCCCCTCACCTATGATGATGTGGAATCACTGTTATACACAGTAAAATCGGGCTCCCCTCTGGACATCATCCAAGCTAAAATCTCTACTTTACTCTCCAAACAACTTTCCACTCCCATTTGCTCGCTCCTGAATCTCTCAATGAGAGAGGGACATCTCCCCACTGAATGGAAGGCGGCACAAGTCATTCCCATCCGTAAGTACAATCAAGGCCCCCATGGATGATTTATCCAACTTTTGGCCTATTTCCCTGCTACCCCTCCTGAGAAAGTTACTGGAAAAAGACATCAACAAACATCTATCTGACCATGTCGAATCCACAGGATGATTCGATCCTTCTCAATCTGGATTTAGGCCCAGGCACAGCACAGAGTCAGCCCTGATTGCTGTCACCGACAACATCAGGCAGTCCCTGGACAGCAAACAATCAGTACAACTCGTGCTGCTTGACCTATCGGCCGCATTCGACACCGTCTCCTATCATATCCTGCTCAGGAGACTGAATGAAATTGGACTCCGAGGATTGGCTTTCCAGTGGATGGTGAGCTTTCTCTCCCTCCGTACCCAGACTATCAACTTAGGCCCTTTCGATCAAAGAAGATGAGACTGACCAAGGGAGTACCCCAGGGCTCATGTCTCAGCTCCACTTTGTTCAACATTTACGTCTCCCCCCTAGCAGATTTACTTAGGACATTAGGTTTTACACATATCTCATACGCTGATGATACTCAGCTCTTATTCTTGTTCAATGAACCTACCCCTAAGGCCCAGTCCACCTTCTCGGAAGATTTGATAGCCATAGCCAGCTGGATAAGGAGCAATTTCCTTCAGCTCAACGCAGGGAAGACCGAGATGATGCTGTTTGGAGATGCACCACTGCTGTGGTCACCAGACTGGTGGCCGGTGGATCTAGGAGATCCCCCAGAGCCTAAGACTGTAGTCATGAACCTCGGCATATGCCTAGACCGGGCATTGACCATGAAAGAGCACGCCGCCAACATTGCTGGCTCCAGCTTTCATGGACTTGGACTGTTACGGCAAATCTTCTCCTTCCTCCCCTTGGCCACATGGAAAACTCTCATCCAGGCACTGGTACTAAGCCGCTTAGACTACTGTAACACCTGCCCTAGCTATCTTGCAAGGAAATTCAACCACTAGGTCGCCTCGTTCAGGAACTAAGGGCCATATGTATGTGGGCTAATACCAGTCGGTAACAGCCGAAAATCGGTAAATTTTCCGTTACCGACCGGTATTTAGCCCTTCGAGATGTAGGAGGCTGGATTGAAGGATTCAGTAATTTACCGATTCGGTATTTTAAGAAATCGGTAAAATACCGAATTGGTAAATTACTGAATCCTTAAATCCTATGTAGGGAGCACTCAAGTGAGTGCATTTTTGGTTTAAGGATTCGTTATTTACCACCAACTACAAGTTGATGGTAAATACCGAATACCTTTTCAAAAGCAATTTTGTGCTTCTTTAAAAGTGCCATGTGGCAGACATACATGCCCTTAGGGCATGTATGTGCTCCAAATGTGCACACATGCACGATTCAGGGGTGCAACAGGGTGTCAATGTGACACCCTGCCACCCTTGAATATGCTCCCCCTACTACCGATTCGGTATTTACCGAATCGGTAATAGTGAATGGCTTCCCATTCATTCCTATGGGCCTCCAGGCCCATAGGAATGAATGGGAAGGTATGCCTTATTACCGATTCGGTAAATACCGAATCGGTAATAACGAATATTACCGAATCGGTAAAATTTACCGATTTTTTACCTACATTCTATTTACCGATTCTTAAATACCGAATCGGTAAAATTCGGTATTTAGGAATCAGTAAATAGAAATTATCTACATATGGCCCTAAGTCTTTGCTTCTTGTACCTCGGTTTAGAAAATCGCAGCTGGGTGGGAGAGCTTTCTTTCATCTAGCCCCTCTCTATTGGAGCCAGCTCCCTACCCAACTGCGGCAATGCCCTGACCACCTTCAATTCAGAAGGCTCCTCAAAACTGCATTATTTTAACATGCCCCCCTTCATGGCCTACTACAGCACCTCCATAGTGCAGAGATACCCCTCTGGGGTGTTTCAGGTGCTTTACAAATGAATAAATAAAAGGTGAGTCTCCTGTAACATAGCCACCTACACCCCCCTACGTCACAGATATCTGTGAATAGTATGGTGTTTAGATACCAAACCCATGCCCCAGATATTCAAGGTCAGGAACGTTAGTGTATGAAGTTGGCCCTGCATCTGACCAAACTTGAGTATTCCCCCTATACACCCTCCAGGCATCACCCAGTGGTCGACTTCCCCACATCAAGCGACAGCGCAACCTTTGAGACAAACCATAAACTCCCCTGCCGGTGAGCATTCCAGAAACTACTGGCCACCCAAACTTGTAAAATGAAAACATTGTCAATAGAATGCCTCCTCCAGTCTTCTGCCAGGGCCTGATCTAAGAGGGCCAGTCAATGTAGTGCAAGCATAACCATGTCCACACCGGCCCCACAGTTGAATGCTGTCTGAGTATTCAGCTAAGCACCCACCCAGTTTCCATGGCTCCCTCAACCCAAAGTACCTGAGCAAACAGTAGGAATGCATACACGGGGTCTCCCTAAGCCTAAAATTGTCTGTTAGTCAGCCATCTTGCCAGTAACTCAGCTCTTCAGATCAGTTCATCAACTGATTGTGGAGTCACTGAAGGCAGGGCAGCACTATCTGCCAGTGAAGTGCCAGGCTCCAAGACCACTGGTCTTCAGTCTGAGAGGGTGCCAGTCTCGGAGTCTGCCTGGTGAGCGGCCGCTCTCTCCTGCTCAGTTTGTCAAGGGGAAGGCTTCATCCACAGCCAGCTGCCTGGGGTCCTCCATGGTTGCTTCTGAGACCTGTGTCTTGGCACGCCTTCCTTGGGTTGGGCCACCGGCAAAGTGGACCCTGTTCTGTAGGACTCCAACCAGTCCCATGCCATGCATGGATCATCACAAATGTGAGTAGCGCCATCAAGTATGATTCTGGGTTTGGCAGGGAACATCAAAAAGTATTGCAAGCCTTTTTCCCTGAGGGCCTTCTTTACTTCCAGGAAGGAAACACACTTAGCTTGCACTGCCGCCATGAAGTCAGGAAACACTGATACTTTACTGTTGCCGACTGCGAAGGGCTCCCCCGGTTGGTGCCTTCTGGAAAATTAGATCTCTGTCCTTGTAATCTAGCAACCACACCACCAGGGGGAGTGGCAGGCAACCAAATGCCAGTGTGCAGGCTGGCACCCTATGAGCACGTTCCAGGACAAAGAAGGGGGTAAGATAGTTTGGGGCAACCTCAGTTTGAAGCTATCATTATAGGTACAAATGCAAAAACAACAGTTGATGGACAGAATGCAGAACAATGTCATACATTCACCCCAGTACAGAGATCTGGTCCTAAATCCATCGTTTTGTTGCTCACCATGCCATTCCAGTATGAACCCAGCCATATGCAAATCAGTCTTGACCCTGTGCCTCATGGGAACAGTCCAGCCCGAACTGCCAAGCCAGGTCCTCCCTGGACTGGAACCAAGCATCCTAGGACCGGTTTCGGGGTTTCACCCCTCTTCAGCCAGGATAGCTTGATTCCAGTGTCATGGAGAGCACGGGACTCACATCTGAGCATACCCGTCCCACTTGGGGTGACAAATGCAAAATCAACAGTTGATGGACAGAATGCAGAACAATGTCATACATTCACCCCAGTACAGAGATCTGGTCCTAAATCCATCGTTTTTTTGCTCACCATGCCATTCCAGTTTGAACCCAGGCATATGCACATCAGTCTTGACCCTGTGCCTCATGGTAACAGTCCTGCCCGAACTGCCAAGCCAGGTCCTCCCTGGACTGGAACCAAGCATCCTAGGACTGGTTTCGGTCACTGGATTCAAGCTATCCTGGCTGAAGAGGGGAGAAGCCCCGAAACCGGTCCTAGGATGCTTGTTTCCGGTCCAGGGAGGACCTGGCTTAGCAGTTTGGGTTGGACTGTTCCCATGAGGCACAGGGTCAAGACTGATTTCCATATGGCCAGGTCTAAACTGGGGTGGCATGGTGAGCAAAAGAATGATGGATTTAACCCAGATCTCTTGACTGGGGGTGAATGTTTTGATTTGTTCTGCATTCCGTCCATCAATTGTGTGTCTTTTGCATCGTTATAGGTAAAACACCATATCGTCCCCCTCCGTACTCTCATGCAATCCGACCACCCGGATATTGTTTCAGCGGTTGCGACCTTCCGCATCCTCTTCCCTATGCTCTAAAATGCGTACCCTGTCAGTTGTTCACCCATCCGATGAGACAGCATTTGGTGTTCCAGCTCCAGCACTCCCACAGTGGTTTCCACTTCCCTAACTCAGTACGCCAACTTAAAGTATTCAGCATGCAAGAGGGCGAGACCCACCAATGCTGCACTAATATCTTGTTTTAGGGTGTCTTTGGTGTCTGCTATGGCAACAAGGATCCTGTCAAGTTGAAGATGAATGGAGTCAGAAGGGGCATCCATACGCTCCCGGTCTGTGGCGGGAAGATAGGAGGACTCCCCTACGTCAGGCTGGGTACCTGCCACTTTGGGTTTTGGCTTCCCCATAAGGATGATATGGCAAAGACCTCAGCAAGGTTCAGTACCACTAGCCTCAGGGGTGCACAAGCTGAATGCAGCAGTATAGCAGAGCTTCCTTTTGCGGGAGGGAGGACAACCCCTAGGCCTTTCATTTCTGTAAGTGCGTGTCTCATCAGGAGACACTAACAAGCTGTGGTCAAAGACATCCCTCCAACATGACTCAAACCATATAGTGTGCCCCGGGCCAGGGCAAACATCTGGGGGGCGGTAGGGTCCCTGCTGATTTAGCTGGTATCGCTCTCATCCTGCCACCCTATTTGAGAGGCCTGATACAGGTAGAGCGGGCAGATCCAGGGCTTCATGTCTGAGGCAGGCCGACAGCCCAGTAGACCCAAGTCTTTATATGTTCTCTCCCCACAGACCCTCCTCAATTAGTTAGCAGCACCTGTCCAGGCTCAAGAAGGTGAAGGCAGCAACTTCCTCTCTCTCTCAGTGTTCAGGTTAGAAACAACTACTATTTGTAGTCTCCAGGATCCCCTGACTTCCTCTTAGGACTCTTCAGTCCTTTCAGGCAGTGGGTCTCACTTATCTTCTCCGCCGACATTGCATGCCGGCTGGCCCTCTCAGGACAGCTAGTAATCACTAACCTTTCCAGCCATCAGTGCCAGCCCTATTCCCAGTTCACCCGGTGGTGTCAATCACAAAGGGAGGCCCCCAGTCTGTCTCCCTTCTCCCTGTAGCAGCCTTGGCATCGATGCCCGATCCCGAAATAGGCCCAGGGTACCCAGCTCGCCCCGTGCAGCAGCTTCTGTACTGGGAGCCTTCACCCTGCACTGCTATGCAGGGCCATGTCCTTTGACCCTGGTTGAGGCCCCGTCGAGGCAGCTTGTGTGTCTCCCATCCTGCATGTTGTAAGAGACCTGCAACTAGTCTGATACAGGCCCTCCGATCAAGGGTGGAAGCGGCCTTTCCTCTTCCCTGTTGTCCTCCCAGGGATCGCGGCCCTCAAGGGGTGCACCCCACACTTCCAGAGTCACAAAGCCAGTTTCCTGTCACATCCCCCAGTGTTCGCACAAAACAGGGAAGGGGGGGGGATAGCGGGCAGACCCTCGCCACACTGCGGCTCCACTCAATAGCAAGAGGCCCGGTCTGGGCCTGAGCTCTCTCGCTTCCCAGGAGACAGCGCATGTTGCCCAGAGCGACACTTCCCAATCACCAGCTTAAGCTGCTCAGGAGCCAGGTCTTCTCAACGCTGCTCAGGGCACCTCACGGGCAAGACATCCCACGATGTTGGGATGACACCAACTCTTACGCCCAGCCTGTGCCAACTGGCGGGAGCAGCAGCATCAAGCTCAAGTCGCCATTTTGTGTGTCAAGCCACCAATGTTGTGCCGCCCGACCGGCCTCTGCCACGGCAGCAACATTGCTGTCAACATTTACAAAGCAACCCTAGCAAGCTGCCCCTAGTGGTGCCAGTAAGGCCAAAGTCGCCTCCAGGAGTCAGACGGCACAGGATAAAGAAATGGCCGGTGTGGAGCATCAAGCTCAAGCGTCCCCCATCTTCCGCTCATTAGCCACGCCCAATCATTCCTATTGATTAAAATAAATGTATCTGTGGGCTATCTTTACTGTCTCTGTAAAAAAGAAGGCTATCCTCATTATGCTCCTACTTGTTTTGATTTTAAGAGGTAAACCATTGATTTTGATGCGGATTGTAATCATCTTCCTAAAGTATTTCAGCTTTTTTTCAAGAGAAGACCATGATTCAGTTTGTGAATCCTTCTGGGATTTACTACCAAAGAGATCAATGTGCATCGAAATACTGCTTTAAAATTGACACTGTTATTGCCTTTATGGTATACTCAAGTTATTCTCTTGTGGGTAGTCCCTTATATGGTCAGCACTCTCTTTCTTATGAATTGGATCTTTTAGGATGCTGCAATCAAAGTATGGGATGCACTAGAGACATGAAAGCTGTTGCTCAGTCTACCAAGAGTGATCTTTATGCCAGATGGAAGTCATTCATCATGTAATCATTTGGCTCTTGATATAATACATGATGCCATTAGTGTCTTTATTGGAGGTCTATTATTGAAAGTGTATTTAGCAACAATTATATGTTGCAAAGCATTTTCTTCTAAATATTTTCTCCTTATCTTTGTTGGCCTCATATGGTGTAAATATTATCTTACTGTGGGAAGATGTGAGCATGATCTAGGTTTGGTGATGACTAGATCTGGAAAAACTGTTTTTAAGTGACTTTGATGTAGATGAAACTGATCATTCTTTAAGAGGTGCATCTCTTGTAAACATAACACCTGAAGTTCTCTTTTCAAAAGATTTGCCACAGAAGTAGACCCCAGGGTTGCACTGTGGAATGTGCCTGGTGATGGAACAGTGCCAATTAATTTGCTGGTAGGCAGGCACAAGTAAATTCTGTGCAAGCAAGCGTCACGACTGTGGCAAGAGACAACGTAAATGGTGCAGCGACAAGATGAGAAGATCATATTACGACATATCCTTTGCGTCCCTAGATGCGGTCTCGGAATTCTAGTCGCATCACATTGATACATACGGTATGGATTTAATATTTGAAAGAGATGTCCAAAACATGCATGTTCCAAATACACAAATTATATAATTTCTAAACCCATTTTAGAAGTCAGTTAAATATACTGAATCCTAAAATGGGTTGAGAAATCAGAAAAAGTTTTTCTTTTAGCAGCACACACTCAGAATCAGTGAGTACCGCAGAATTGTAGAGACTATGACTTGTAATTGTAACAGAAATCACAGCAGCTCATGCAAAGGGGAAAATGATAAAGAGAAGAGAGAGAAAACACTTATGCAGCACTTGTCACACTTCCCTTGGAACTGCTTATGGAAGTCTGCAATGAAACAATACCAGATTAGAAAATAAACTTGTCACATTCATATCATATTCAATCCTTTTCCTAATTATCTCAACTTGCATATCCTCTAACTCAGCCCTTTCTTTTCGAAAACTTAATGCAGTTTTCTCACTAGAAATATAAGAGAACAATGGTTATTGTTTGTCTTCTTGAAAATCCTTGCAGTGTAGTTTATTTATTTGACTCTTGTGCACTTACTAGAGAGCTTAGTCCACATACATTCAAAATGAATTCCAGTCATGTGAATCCAGGAAAAATTATGATATGTATAATGTTGACAATGAGAACAAGAGAGATACAAAGTGCAAAATAAAATGTGATAGAAAATAGTGTGTGCACACAATAGGAGCAATATACAAGGCCTTCAATATGGTAATGATCATGAGAACGATCTGAGTAGACTAGATCGTTCAAAAGTAGGAAGGCATGGTTCCAATCCAACAACGCAAGACACTGGCTCCACGACGATCCGCCAACAACTGCCAAACACACACACTGCTTTGGGAAACGATAAGACTCTGAATTCACTCCCCTTTTATATGATCACAATGAAGGATGATTGCCATATCTGAAATACCGCTTTGCACAAGGTTTAAATTAGGTTAGTTTTATCTCGGCATTCACTGCCGCGCATGCCGGCCTTCCTCTGATCCCTTACATCCCCAAACCTAGCTCTCCAATTGTGGTAAGCATTTAACAAACACCATTTGGACTTGTTATTTCCTTTAACGCAGCAATTATAAATACAGCTATATCGTACACTCATGACAGCACTTCACTCTTCGTTGTGTTCTGTAGGTTTTCAGGGTTATCTTTATGGAATTTCTTTATAGCCTGAGAGTCATAAACATTTTGTGCTGGCTCTCAAGTGTTTTCCTCTGCACCATAACCCTTCCATTTGACCAAATATTGCAATTTTTTCTTACAAATTGTGAGTCCAAGGTATCTTGTACCTCATATTCAATTTCAGAATCTTGAATTATAGGATCTGGTGGTGTAGGTCCTGGGCCTTTTTGCAGGGTCACCCCCAGATGTTTGCCTTCTGTTGCTGAATCCATTTTTGTTTTCCCTGCTAATCAGTGGTAAAGTGCTTGTGCTCCCATCCTGTGATATAGTACGACTGGCTTACACCTGACTGGTACATTTAATTTACTTAAAAGTCCCTAGTAAGTGGTGCTACATGTTCCCAGGGCCTTCCAATTAAATGCTACTAGCGGGCATGCAGCACTCCTTGTGCCACCCACTAAATAGCACTTTAAAAACATGCCTTAGGCCTGCCACTGCAGCCTGTAGTGAAGTTTTAAACTGCTATTCCGACCAGGCAAAATACACCTTTTGCCAGTCCTAAACCTCCCTTTGTTAATACTTAAAAGTCATCCCCAAGGAGGTTCCTAAAAGCTCCGTGGGCAGGGTGCATTGTATTTCAAAACAAGTACATGCATGTTTAAATTGTACATGTCCTGGCAGTGAAAAACTCCTAAAGTCATTTGTTTAGGGGTGATGTATCTTACCTAACTACGTGGGTTCAGGAGTGGAAAGCGTGACTCTTACTACCTCAGAACTTCTCTTGAACACTCTTATTCTAAATTCAGATATTTTCTTTTCAAATCGGCCATCTATTAATCTTTTATCAATTATTAGTCCATTAGATCCTCTAATTTGTCTGGAAGGCCTGGCTTCTGAGATAGGATGTATTTTAATTCATCATTCAGACCCCCAGAGAAAATGGTAGTTCTTTTTTCTTCACGTGAATTGGTTTCAATTATCAAATTCTGGAATTGTGTCACATACTGTAACAAATCTTTTTTACTTTGCTGAAAATATAATAATTCATGATCAGCCCCTTGCATCATTGTCCTTCAAACAAAAATTCTACTCAAATCTTTTTTTAATGCTTCAATAACAGACTACTCCTTTCCATCAATATCGTACTATGCTGCCACTTACTCAGATAAATAGAGTAATATGAATGCAACTTTCAACTCAAGAGTTGGGAATTAACTGGTTTTGCACAAAAATGTAGCTCACATAGATTTAAAAAAATTCTAGTGTAAGTCTCCATTATACCTTTCTGGTGGAGCTAATGGTGTGGGTATTGTAACTACTATGAGATCACATATGTGCTCCCCAAACTAGATTTGTTTCTAAATTTTGACCCGATGCTGAGGCCCTCTACTACTTAATTGGTTAATCTGATGTGATATACTTAAAACTTGCTATTTAAACAAGTGATTCTCGCTCCTGGCTTCTATTTCTTTTTGTAAACCTAGAATTGCCTTTCCAATATCATCTAGGGAAAATGTGGAGAGATTCATAGCACCCGGGCAGATAAGCCAATGTGGAATTCTCAAAATGTTGTAGTTCACAAATTTTCATTACCGGTCCACAGGAATGCCATGAAGGTAATCACCTACATAGAGAAACCATGACTTCCAATTGATCTCTGGTGAGTCGGTGGAAAACAGCGCTATTTGCACAGCCCCTGGGCGCCTTGACTTGCACTTCGCACTTTTGCCACGGTCCCTGGCGGAGCCCTTATCACTCGAGAGGAGGTCCAGCAGCGCGGGAGATCTCTGGTGAGTCGGTGGAAAACAGCGCTATTTGCACAGCCCCTGGGCGCCTTGACTTGCACTTCGTACTTTTGCCACGGTCCCTGGCGGAGCCCTTATCACTCGAGAGGAGGTCCCGCAGAGCGGGAGGCGTGCGGGCTCGGCCCGGGCGAATACCGGGCCAAGACGGGCCCGTCTTAGCCCGTCATAGCCAGGAGTAGACTGGGCTGGGTCACAGACATTGGCTGTTTTGATTCTATATGCTCGAACTTTTGTCAGATAAAACCTTGTCATTCATAACGTCACTATTGTAACCATTGCACTGGATGTAATAGTTCGTGCTTTTGACTTATAGTACTCCGTCAATGCATATTGCATATTGTCTGTCACACTGGTTTTATTACCTAATTTGTAAACGAAATACTAAATTTTGTTTTGTTTTTTAGATACTGAATCCCCCCCAAGTGGTATTGTCCCGCATTGTTAGATTTGCTGCCTCTAGGTTTCTGTGTTAACATAAGTAAAATGGTGAAAAGAAAGGCCTCAAGCTCACAGCCTAAGAAGCAGCTCAAAGCGGGGGAGGGACCATGCGTTTCTATTCTAAATTATTTAACGGGCGCAATGGGAGCTTTGGAGGAGCAAATTGTGTCAGTGGAAGAAGCCATCTCCCGCGACAATACGGTTGGCACAGCCGGCTCTGGGGACTTACTCCCGAATGCGAATAAACAAACATTATATGATCTTAATGTTGAAAGTAATGGGTGCGTTTTGAATATTTTAGATCATGTCTCCTTTATCGATCAGGACGTAGAGTTTCAGCCACCCACTAAACGTACAAAAAATCCGATTTCAACCCTAGATACAGAGGCAGAAACCACTGCTAGGACTAAGGTGATCATGCAGAAGGTAGCAAAAAAGGGAATTAATAAGCCCCCTTCAAAATCCAAAAAAGTAATCCGGGGAACTGAGTCAACTCCCTCACATGTATTCACTCAAAACAATGTGACGTCAATAAAAACCAAAATTGAGGCCATGGATACTTTTTTCAGAGACTCTTTAAGTAATATTATAACAAGGCTTGGTGCGATTGAAGAGTTACTATCTAACCATTCCAAATCTCTGAAAACTATTGAAGCACCAATATTAAATTCTGGCGTCATTAAATCTAGGTCTTTTAAGGATCAGCTAAAACCAATACCAAACCCAGGGAGCACACAGTTGAACCTTGGACATATTGGTGACCATGCTCCAGCCCCCCAGGATAGTATCATAAATCAATTACCCTGTAGGCAAACCATGACGAATAATTACATAGATGGTAATAATCGACGTAATGTAGTTCCAGCCGTAAATTCAGAGCATAAATTAACCGCCCCTCTACTGGATTTACCACCTGCTGCTACCCCATATACAGTGATTTTGATTAACGTTCCAAGATTGAGAAATGATGTCTATGAACCGTGGTATGTGTTAAGAAATAAGTCTTTAGCCTGGTTGGGTACTAGGGTAGGCGAAACGGACAGACTGTTTGCGGAGTTCAAAATGGCAAGAAGGGTAAGCTGGGTAGGAAGAGATATAAAAGAAATACAAGGCGACTGTGTGATCTTGAATTTTAAAACCCCACAATTTGTACACTGGATATTGAGCAAAACGGAACATCACTCCATGGCCCCAGGCAATATCAGTGTGGTTCCTTTGGGCTTCTTTTATACGCCTAGTGTGTTGGAAAAAAGGGCCCCAATCATGGAACATGGTGCCAGATACTCTGTACAAACACACAATCGCTATGAACTCCTACCTTCTTTAGAAGAAGTAGATTGACGTAGTAGCATGGTTAAAATGGGGGGTAACTTGATTCAAGATCTCGGGGTGGTGCTACATGATAACAGCAAAGTAACCCATTTGGCGGACCCCATAAAAAAAAATTCTATACTAAATTGTACCCATAACGAGGCCTGGGGAAATAGAACCTGTAAGGCTTTTATTATGCCTTCTCTGCCTATTACAACTGGCAGTACTGGTTCTGATTTTACGACCCCTAAAATGCCGCCTGAGACTATTACGACTAATAACAACCCTCATGAGGTACAGAAGTTTTTATCTGCCAGTGCTAACATTGCATCGATCTCTAGCAAGGGGTCTACACCCATCCCACAAAATCAGTCTTCCTCACTGATACCTTCAATAACTCCAGAAAATAGTTGTGGGGGCGATAACGTCAGAACTAGGTCTGAGGGAGTTCAAATCGAAGTTGCTAAATGATATATGGCTGGATTTTATAAGGAATTTTGAAATCCTTTGTTTACAGGAAACTTGGACAGTAGAGACCATTCACGTGGAAGGATATAGAACTTTCTTTACCCCAGCAGTTCCATCTCCCTGTGGTAGAGCGAAGGGAGGTCTCTGTATATACATTTCAAACTTGTTGAATTATGACAAATGTAATTTTTTCGATGGTCCCTATCATCAAGTTATGTGTTTAACTTGTGATTCACTTATAATGCTGATTATAGTCCATTTTTACAACAACGTCCAACAGTTACAGTTTGCAAGTATCCTGAAGTCTTTGATGGAGAGACTAGTATGGCTTCAGGATTCTACGGACAAGAACGTTGTTATTTTGTGGGGGGGAGATTTTAATTGTTCATTATGTCAATATACAGGAAAAGGGATCTGTGGCTTAACGCATGACAACAATGACGAAGAATGTCCTCCGCACTTTGTTCATACAATACAAGGGTACCTTTTTAACGATATGCTATTAACACAGGACATGGGCTTCGGTAATATGCTGAGATTCTTTCGCCCAACTTTTAACGGTCGTGGTGCTTTCTCCACAATAGATTTTATTTTGTTGTCTAATAGACATTCTTCTAGGGTAACGAATTTTCAAACACACGACTTAGTTCTAAGTGATCATTTCCCACTAAGTATAAGTTTGATGATGCAATGCCAACGTAGAAGAAAGAAGGATAGAAATATTAACAATGTTGATAACATTAAACTCAGTAGGCAGAATGGATATGCACTAATTTGGGCGAGTGTGAACCAAGAAGAACTTATGGGCAAAATAGTCAGAGATTGTTACGATAATATTGTGCACTGTCTGAACGATCAGGGCGATCAAAGAGATATCGTGGAGAATTTTGCAGTAATTGCAGCATCCATTAAAAAGGCCCTTTCGTTGAAACTAACAGAAGTAAACCCAGGAAGTTAGGATGGTTCGATCATCTGTGCACCCAAGCATATTCAAAGCGGAAGTTTGCGCTCCATGCTATAAATAAAAATCAAATCGACATTAGTAAAGCAAGGAGGGAGTACAAATTGGTGCTGAAAAATAGGAAAAACGAGCTAAAAAGGGAAATGTGGTCAGCATTGCATGAGGCATCTGTGTTGCGTGACTCGTCAGCTTTCTGGAAGGCCGTTAATGCCCCGTTTTTGGTCGATATAGACAGGGCCAATATAGAGATAGCAATCCCTGAACAAGACTGGATCAGACATTATACAAATCTCTATAACTGTCCAACTGTCGCCTCGGACGTATCACGGCTATCGGCAACTGAGCCACTATCCCAGGGGCCAGAATCCCAAAAGCATTTGGTTTTTGACCTACAGGAAGTAATTGACGCTATACTAGTTAGTCAAGGGCGTAAGGCACCAGGGCCGGACGGCATCCCAGTAGTTCTTTTTAAATATAATCTCGAGTTGTGGGGACCGCTTTTAACATTATTTTTTAATGCATGTAGTTTGTATGGTTCCCCACCAACTTGGTCAGTTTCTATTCTAGTCCCCATTTTTTAAAAAGGAGATAGAGCTAACCCGGCTTGTTATCGCCCTATTTCCCTGTTAGACTCTTCCGTGAAAATTGTTGGAAGAGTCATACTTAATAGGCTACAACAATGGGCAGAGGCTTCAGGAATAATATGTGACACTCAATATGGATTTTGCAAGGGTATGGGGAATTTAAATCTTTTAATTAACAAATATACAGAGGCAAAAAGGGGTAATTTATACTTAATCTTCGTTGATTTATCATCAGCGTTTGATTGTGTTTTCCACTCTAAGCTGTGGAAAATATTAGAAGATTTAGGTGTGGACACTCCATTAGTATCTTTTCTTAGACAGTTTTATGCAGGGGCCAAGGCTAGGGTACGCTATGGGGTAGGGGGCCAATGCACCACTGATTTTAAGATAGGAAAAGGAGTGAGACAGGGCTGTGTTCTCGCTCCTTTCCTTTTTACTTTATACATCAATGGTCTGGAAAAACATTTAGTACAAAATTGTAGAGACCTTCCTCAGCTAGAAATGAGACCTATTCCGGCATTGTTATACGCCGACGATGCCGTGTTAATGGCTCGTACGCCTTTGGCCCTACAAAGATTAATGTCTTCTTTTGAGAATTTTATGTCAAACTTGAGGCTTTCTATAAATGTTTCTAAAACTTTCGCTACGACCAGTGGTAATAGTAAGAATAAGAGCCCAAAGACCATGTTTGTATATAACAAGCCTATTGAATACACTAAAACGTTCGCTTATCTGAGCATTCTATTTGATCACAATTCCAGTTGGCAACAAGCTGTGAAAGCTAGGAGGATCCTGTTTGCTAGAACTGTGACTGCCCTTTCTAATTTTAGTAAGAAACTGGGTAGGAGGCCCCCGTTTGAGTTGTTAAAAATCTATAATGCAAAATGCGTGTCTGTTGCTATTTATGGAGCTGGTGTCTGGGGGATTGTTGATGTTACTTCTTTACAGACTGTGGAAAACAACTTTCTAAGGTTCTTATTGGCAGTGCCAGATTCCACATCAACTTATATATGTCATGTAGAACTGGGTATTGTTTATTTGGAGGATACTATAAAAATACAACCGATACTAGAATGGCATAGGATCTGGACCCTGGAAAATTTGTCATTGAATCGTTCTATTATTTCTGATCTTATGAAGTTAGAAGGGGTGTTGAGGATCAGATGGCTAGCATACATTAAATCCTTTTTTCAGAATTTAGGCCATCAGGAGTTTTTCAATGATCCCACCACTCTACGTTTGATTGCAAAAATGGACTTGAAAAAACTGTGTATGAACCATTTAAATGACCGTAGACTGGCAATAGAATTGAAGAAAACTTCCGTACAGGCACATCAGATGATTTCCACCCACTTAACGATCCAACCCTATATCGCAATAGTTTTAAGCGATTTTGATAGATTTTTGTTAGTTCGTTTCTGCTTGGGAATTATTCATAGGTTATTAAGTTTCCCCGAACGGAACGATTGGTCCAAATCTCTATGCAATTGTCCATGCGATGAAGTATCGACCCAATCCACATTACATGTTATGTTTTTGTGTAAATTTTATTCTATTTCTAGGAAAAGGTGGATTCTCCCGGTTTTGAAATCTTTTGGCCTGAGGCATTGTCGACCTGCGCTTATAGCCCTGCAAATGTTAGAGTCAGCCCACATTATGGCCTCTATTAGTGCATTTTTTAAATCTATTTTTAAACTAAGGAATCAACTTTTAATGTAATTTTGTGCATTGCTCTTTTTATGTACTGTGTACTTTTGCTTTTATGATTAATCACTTTTAATCGAATAAAGCTGAATTGAATTGAATTGAATTGACTTCCAATTGTAACAGAATTCCCAGCAGCTCATATTGAGGGGAAAAGGGTAAAGTGAAGACAGAGAAACCACTGATACAAGGTTTGTCACCCTTCTTTTGGAAAGGCTTATGGAAGTCTTCAATGAAAACAATACCAGATAAGAAAAGAAAACTGTAACCTTCATATCATATTCAATCCTTTACCTAATTACCTCAAATAAGTCCTGTAACTTAGCCTTTTCTTCTCTAAAAATATAAGAAAACAATAGTTATTATATGTCCTCTAGAAAATCATTGTGGCATAGGTTTTTGGTATGACTCTTAATGAGTTACTAGAGAGTTCAATGTACATAAATTCAAAATGAGCTCCAGTCTTGTAAATCCAGGAAAAATGATGATATGTACAAAGTCGACGATGAGGAGCGATACAAAGTGCAAAAGGGAATGTTCAAAAAATGCAAAATTTGTGATAGAAAATAGTGTAGAAGGGTAAAAGCAAGGAAACCGTGCCCCGCACGAGCCGCAAGACTATAACACACTAGCTCACCAACGAGGGCGCGGTATCTGTGGTGAGGCCGGTTAAGGTAAGAACCGGAAACAAAACGTCCTCCGCACGAGCCGCAATACGCGTGCTCTCCAACGGAGGACCAAGATAATACTCCTCAACTGAGGACGTGATAGATGGAATCCGGGTGCACAACGAGTTAACAGCCCCTGCCGGTGTGCTGAGCTCCGGGGACCGGGGATTGGTAACAAGGGTATCAGAGCGAGGTCCCTGAGCGTCAGCAAAGCTCAGCTTGGATATCTCGCAACTCACCCTCTGGGGACGATGTATGGCAATCCAGCTGGAAGTTGCTCCGTACGCAGTGTTCGGCAAGCTTCTGACTTCCAGGTCAGAATATCAGACGCCGGGGAAGGGATCTTGGCAGTCTTTATCGTCTCTCCTCCCTCGTTGCGTCGCAGGGCTTCCTGGGTGATGTAGTCCGTAAAACCTCTCGCAACTCGCGTGAGGCGCGAAACGGAATCATGACAGTACATCCCCCCTCACCGAGAGCGCCTCAAGGGCCCAGGCTTCAGCGGGAACTCCTCATGGAACAAGGTCACCAGCCGAAGCGCATGGACACCCGACGACGGTACCCAAGAGTCCTCCTCCGGGCCGTACCCCTTCCACGCCACTAGGTATTGCAGCCCGCGGCCCCGAAAGCGGGAGTCCACCACGCGAGCCACCTTGTATTCCATCTCCCCCTGCACCAACAGAGGGGGAGGCAACCTCCGTAGCGCAGAGCGTGACGGCTTCAGCAGGGACACATGGAACACGGGGTGAATCCTGAGATGCGTAGGCAGCTTCAGCTTCATCGCCACCGGGCTCACGCACTTCACAATAGGATAAGGTCCAAGGAACCCAGGATTGAACACACTATGCCTCCGAAACCAAATGTTCCGGGTTGACAACCAGACCAGATCCCCCACCTTGTAGAGGGGCCCCTGACGCCTGTGCTTGTCTGCCGCGGTTTTTTATGCAGACTTGGCGGCCTCCAGGGCTATGCGAGCAGCCCCCAACGTCTCCTTGATGTGTGCCGCTCTGTTCGCCGCCTCAGGGATCTTATCCCCCCCGCTGGTTGTAGGAAAGGGAGAAACCGTGGGTGCCTCCCATAGTTGCAATAGAAAAGGGAAACCCGAGTGGAGCTATGAGCGGCGTTGTTATACGCGATCTCCGCAATCCATAGATAGTCCACCCAGTTGTTCCGGCTATGGTCCACATAGCAGTGTAGGTATTGCTTCAGTGTTTGGTTGAGGCGCTCCGTCTGCCCATCGGTTTGCGGGTGGAAGCTTGTTGACAGGGCAGCAGTGGCATGGAGAGACGAACACCACGCCTTCCAGAACTGTGCTGTGAACTGGGAATCCCGGTCCGACACTATAACTGCTGGCAACCCATGTAGTCGTACCACATGCTCCATCAGCATCTGTGCTGTTTGCCCCACCGTGGGTACCTGGGGACACGCCACAAAGTGCCCCATCTTGGTCAGGTAGTCTACGACCACAAGAATCGCGGTGTACCCCTTGTTTCGGGGGAGACCCACCACGAAGTCCAGTGATAAGCGCTCCCACGGGCAAGAAGGGGTAGGCAACGGCCTGAGCAGACCAGGAGGTTTCCGACGGTCTGTCTTGGCTGCTTCGCATACCGCGCACTTCGCCACTCACTCTGCGATGTCAGCCCTCAGTGAGGGCCACCAACACTGCCTGGCTATCTTTTCCGCTGTCTTCTCCACCCCCATGTGCCCCGCACTCGGGGATTCATGGCACCACCGGTACACCTGTCGCCTTAAGGCAATCGTAGGAAGCAGTAGCCTTCCGTTGTTCAACGGGTAGCCGTCCTTCAGGCTCCATTCCCCATGGTTCCTGAGCCATGTTTTCCATCCAGCGGTTTTCACCCGCTCACGAATCCCCATCAAGAACGCGTCTGGCTGTATAATACACACTGCCTTGGCGGGATGAATGATTGCTTCTTCCGTCGTCTCTATTGGAATGAGGGTGGACGTCTGGCGTGTCAGGGCGTCGGCCTTTCTATTGTCCACTCCGGGTCTGTAGGTAATTACGAAGTAGAATTCCGAAAAGAAGAGCATCCACCTGAGTTGTCTGGGAGAGAGGTGTCTGGCTGCTGTCATGAACTGCAGATTTCTGTGGTCCGTGTACACTGTGACTACGTGTCTGGCCCCATTCAGTGAAAGCCGCCTTGATAGCCAGGAGTTCTTTTTCTGCCACAAGGTAGTTTAGTTCGGCCTCATTCAGTTTCCTGGACATGTAGGCGATGGGATGCAGCTGTCCGGTGACTTCGTTCCTTTGGGACAGGATGGCTCCCACTGCCACGTTGGACGCATCGGCTTCCACTACATAGGGTTATCCAGATCGGGGTGTGCTAATATAGGCGCAGACACAAAGGCCTCCTTCAAATCCTGAAATGCCTCCTGGGCTTCTGCAGTCCAGACGAACGGTTGCGACTTCCGTAGCAGATGCGTGATGGGGCAACGACCTGAGAGAACCTCCGGATAAAACGCCTATAAAAATTGGCGAAGCCGATGAAGCACTTCATGTCCCTGACGTTCTGTGGTTCTGGCCAGTCGCGAACAGCACACACCTTGCGCTCAGCCATTTCTTGTCCTTGAGGACTGAGCATAACCCCCAGGAACTCCACTGATGTTATGTGGAAGTCGCATTTGCTCAGTTTGCAGAATAGGTTATGGTCTTGCAGGAGACCGAGCACGGTCTTCACGTGGTGGACATGGTGTGTTTCTGTGTCTGAATAGATGAGTATATCATCTATATATACCACTACGTAGTGGTCCAACAATTCCCTCAACACGTCGTTGAGAAAGTATTGGAACGCCGCAGGGGCATTACAGAGCCCGAACGGCATCACCAAATACTCAAACAACCCGTATCGGGTTTTGAAAGCGGTCTTCCACTCATCTCCCCTCCTCATCCTCACCAGATGGTAAGCCCCCTTCAGATCTAGCTTTGTGTAGACCTTGGCACTCTTCACTTGTTTCAGAAAAACGCTTATCAGGGGCAGGGGGTATCGGTTCTTTACCGTTACAGCGTTGAGTGCCCTGAAGTCCTCACAAGCCCGAAGTTCGCCGTTGGCTTTGGGGATGAAGAAAAGAGGGGAGGCCGCAGGGGATTTGGAGGGTCTGATGAACCCTATCTCCAGGAGTTTATCTAGGTACTGCCTTAGATGGGTGTTCTCTGGCTCAGTCAGAGCATAAAGGCGCCCGCTTGGTACCATGGCCCCCGGGACGAGGTCGATTTGGCAGTCATACTGTCGGTGGGGGGGCAGTGCCTCGGCCTGGACCTCATCGAACACCCCCTTATATTCCGAGTAGACAGGAGGTAGCAGCACCTCTTTTTCAGCGGCCGTGGCAATGTGCGTTTGAGTGGCCAAAGCAGAAACCGGTTGGGCCAGTTCCCTCCGATAGTGCTGCTCACACATAGGTGAATTCAATGTGACGGTGCCCGCTCCCCAGTCTATCTCCGGATTGTGTTTTTTTAACCAGGGTATGCCCAGAATCACCCCATAATGAGGAGCCTTGATCACACTCAGTTGGAGGGTTTCCGTGTGATTCCCTACTCTCATTTCTACGTCCCCTGTGTGATACCCTACTGGACCCGTATCCACTCTCCTCCCGTCTACGGCATAGACTTCCTCCTGGATCCTACGGGTGACCAGGGGAACCCCTATCCGGTGTGCTTCGTCTAGGTCAATGAACAGGCCCATAGCCCCTGAATCTACCATGGCGTGCATCGGTACCCACTCATGTCCTACCTTTAAGGAACCCTCGAGATACAAATGAGTAGGACCGGTTGTCGCCTGGCAGGACAGTGAAGGGATAGCCATCCGACTCCAAGGGACCCCTTTGTCATCCTGGGAGTCCTCTAGTTTTCCTGCGGTGTATCAAGCGCGGCAGAGGTCGCCCTGTTGGCCCGAAACCTGTTTAGCTTGGGTTTGTTCGGGCATTCACGGACATAATGCCCTTTCTTACCGCAATAGAGTCAAAGCCCCTGCTTGCGGCGTGCGTCCTTTTCTACCCCCGACAGGGAGGCCCTAATGGCCCCTATGTCCATAGGTTCGGGCGTAGGAGCCGTCCCATTCTCTGGAGACGTTGTGTGCCCAACCGCAGGTGTGGGTTTCCCTTTTCCTCGGTGGTCCCCCTTGCGTTCGCGCAGTCTATGGTCGAGGCGTAAAGCCAGGTTTATCAAGTCTTCACAAGACGCGGGTTGGGGGTCTATCTGAGCTATGATATCCTTCATGTCTTCCTGCAACCCCTGGTGAAACAGAGAAGCCTGCTTGGCCTCGGGCCATTTGGTCTCTGTTACTAACCACCTAAATGAGTTTAGGTAGGTAAGAAGGACTTGGCTACCTTGCCTTAATTCCAATAGTTCCCGGTCGGCGGTCGATCGAACACCTTGATAAATTCTGCCTTCAAGGCCTCCCATTCATGAATGAGTGGGTCGTCACGATGTACAAGGGGCACCACCCACTGTGCTGCATCCCCCAACAAATACGAAACTAGAAAGGCCACCTTGGCCTGGTTTGTGGGATATGCCCGGGGTTTGCATGAAAAATGCATCATCACCTGCGTTGGGAAGACCTGTATCATGTTGGATTCGCCCTTGAATCTCTCTGGGTTGACCAAAGGGATGGACACCGGCAGCTCCACTACCACCGTACTAGGAGGAGGAGCCCCTGCATTGAAGGGATTCCTGTGCATTCCATCCATACGAGTACGGAGATCCGCGGCTTCTTGCCGGGACGCCGCGAGCTCGACCTGCACAGCCGCCAGGGCTGTCAGGACGTCCTCAAGGGTGGCCATCACTCACGCTACCCGACCGGGAGGACACTATGTCGTGGGTCGGATATTCTGTCAGGTGTGTGTCCTCAGGGTCGGAGTGATGCTGAGATTGGGTCCACCCCCTGATCTACCCAAGACCAGAATGCCGTAAAAGCCGTGGTCTAAAGGAGGATCAAGTGAGGGAAGGATAGTAAGGGGACTGCAGGGAAAAAGGACCTGAAATGACAAAGCACATCGGATATAACATTCTCTTTCCCCTAGACTCTCACCCTCTTGTCAGAAACCAGTAACATTAATTTACCTGCAGTGCAAAGTATAAACACAGGACAGAAGATTCTTCTCTTCTATGACCCCAAACTAACGTTGCCTCTCGGAGTGACAGTCTACCTGTGATGCAGAGAAACACGGTTTAGTAAAATCCTATCGCTACCTTGACTGGCCAATACCTAGTTTACAGGAACCACAGTACCTTGGTTTATGGTGTGCGATTGTACTCTGGTCGTTGGTTTGGTGAGGCGTTGCTGACTCCTCCGATGGAAGGCAAAAGAAATCCGTGAAGTGAGTGGGAAAACCGTCCTCCGCACGAGCCGCAAGACGCAGGCTCACCAACGGAGGACACGTGAAGGGAGAGTGTAGAAGGGTAAAAGCAAGGAAACCGTGCCCCGCACGAGCCGCAAGACGCTAGCTCACCAACGAGGGCGCGGTATCTGTGGTGAGGCCGGTTAAGGTAAGAACCGGAAACAAAACGTCCTCCCCACGAGCCGCCAGGCGCGTGCTCACCAACGGAGGACCCAGGTAATAATTCAGGAGCACCGCTCCCCTTGTAGCTCCTAAACACGTCCTCCGCACGAGCCATAAGATGCAGGCTCACCAACGGAGGACACGGAACGTTGGGACCAGGGACAAAACGTCCTCCGCACGAGCCGCAATACGCGTGCTCTCCAACAGAGGACCAAGATAATACTCCTCAACTGAGGACGTGATAGATGGAATCCGGGTGCACAACGAGTTAACGACCCCTGCCGGTGTGCTGAGCTCCGGGGACCGGGGATTGGTAACAAGGGTATCAGAGCGAGGTCCCTGAGCGTCAGCAAAGCTCAGCTTGGATATCTCGCAACTCACCCTCCGGGGACGATGCACGGCAATCCAGCTGGAAGTTGCTCCATACGCAGTGTTCGGCAAGCTTCTGACTTCCGGGTCAGAATATCCGACGCCGGGGAAGGGATCTTGGCGGTCTTTAACGTCTCTCCTCCCTCGTTGCGTCGCAGGGCTTCCTGGGTGATGTAGTCCGTAAAACCTCCCGCAACTCGCGTGAGGCGCGAAACGAAATCGTGACAGAGGCATTCACTACCGCACACACCAATCTTTCTCCGATCCAAACACCCTCTGATCCAGCTGTCCAATTGTGATAAGCATTTAACAAACAACATTTGGATTTATTATTTCCTGTAACTCAACAATTATTAACACCGCTATTGCATGTAATCATGACAAAAGGTTCAAATATCTGGCCCTTCATTGCTGGGTCTTAGGTCTCCCTGGGGATAGGGAGGGGCAAGGGTACACTCTTGTCTCATCTGTTATCCCTGAACTATGCAAGGGTTAAGAAAATAAACAATCCGTTCAATCTGCCTACTACCCTTAGTCATCTGGGAGTGTGGAAAAGTTCAATGGTACTTTAAAGAACAAAATAACTTAGATATGAAGTGAAGCTCGTCTTCAGTGACCCGTCATTCTACCTTTGGGGCTTTAGCTAATCTGGGCCACTCCTAGCCAAAAAGCAAAGCTAAGTCCATAAAAGATCAATATGGGTAATTCTGTGGAGCGGTGCTACTGTCTACCCTTCTGATATTTCCAACTTTCTTTGCTTTGCACTTAAATGATGGTAAAACTCCACAGAATTGCAAGCAACTGACTCTCTAAATCCACAGTTTCCATTCACAAGTTCAAGCTGCACTGCCCTCCTGCCTGTCCTGAAATTAAGAAATTAGAAGCACTGAGCCTGACTCCTACTTCTAAAACTGACACTTGCTCTATCGTGACAGTTGTTTCCTGCATTTGCTGGAACAGTCGAAAAAGAATATCTACCTTTCTTTATGTTGGATTTCTGCCCACTTGCACAATGAATGCAAAGGAGGAGTGATCATGGTTCCTAACATTTCCAAAGAAGATGAACAATGCATTGAAAGTACCTGCAGAAGTAAATGTGGCAATGTGATGGTTCACATGCCTCGCTCACCTGGGAACTTCTATTTTCTTGACCAGCAAATCTCATACCCTGCTGTACTCCTTGCCAGCGCTGCTTAAGAATTGGGTTGTGAGACTACAAATGGTAGTTTCTGTGGGCTATATTAAATGCGATTTCAGCTACTCAGAACAGTCTGAGTCTGAGCTGTCCCCTTACTACTTCAGAATCCCGTTAAGTGTACTCTCTACCTGCAGCCATACCTGTAATTAGAAATATTTATCATTTGCAGGAACAGGCCATATACCTGAATGTTGAAGAACTAAGCTTGATCTTGTTTTCAGGTTTGCGTTGTACTTGCCATAAGCCACAAGCCACACTCCAGCTCAGATTCATCCTTTCTGTGAGAGACTGACCTAAAAGAGTTTGGAACCTGTCCATATCTTTGCCATCTTGGTAACTAGGACTGACCATCCATGAAATACAACTAGCTAATGTATTGGAGGAGGGAGCAAATTCAAATGCAGCTGCTCTTGGGTTCATCTCTGACTAATTGGAAGCACAACAGACTGCAATTTACCAGAATAGGATGGCTCTTGATTCTGTCTGGGCTGCTAAAGGTGGTGTTTATGCAATTGGATATTCTGAATGTTGTGTTTGGTACCTAATTTCTCTCTAGACATACATGAACAGATTGATTAAAATATGTAATTGTTAAGAAATTGCACCTGATTGATGATGTGGTGTGTTCAAAAGGGTGGAGTATCTTGTCTTGGCTGAAGGATCTCGCTGGAGGCTGTCGAATGAAGATTCCTGACTCTGGTGTCGATTCCGATCCTGGAAAAACAGGGTACGAACCGTCGGTCGGAGCGTTTTCTCTGTCCGACTCGTACCCGGTCTAAAAACATTACAATAATGCAAGTACGATTCGTATGGAAACACTATTTCCGTACGAATCGTACTAAACACCGACCGACGAAAATATACAGACAAATGTGATCCGGGAAAGCGCCGACGTGACGTCGGTACGCATCCAGGCTGCGTTTCACGAACCAGGAAGTACGATCCGTACCGACGTCACCCCGCACGGATTATATTTTCTGACTGCCAAAAACTGCCGGGAAATCAGGACGACGCGCAGAAGGAGCACCTGTACGCGACGGACAGCCATGGACCCGAACCTACGTGTCACCCCAGCCCTCATAGCAGTCCACCTGCTCTACAGGAACCGACGCAGATGCCACAGAAGGTCAGAACAACACCCAGGGGCAAAGGGGGGGGGGCAGGGGCAGGACACATAACCCCCACCCAAGTCACACATCATACATGCCCTGGACATACCTGACCTTCAGGGCCCGGTCACTTCGAGGGGGTGGGGGCGTGTCCAGCAACGCATGCGTCCGCCACAACGGAAGTGGATGTGGACGCGAACAGGCAGCACAACAATTCCGGTACGTACCGTACCCACGCCTTAAGAGCGTCGGTACGGGTCGTACCACGCCCACCCCTACGTCACCCCAACAATGGCGGTACGGCCCGTACCCACGTCACAAAGGCCTGGTTACGGGCCGTACCAGCATTGTTGGGGTGACGTAGGGGTATGCGTGGTACGACCCGTACCCACGCTCTGAAGGCCTGGGTACGGTGCGGACCCCTACGGCACCCCAACAATGGGGGTACGCACCGTAACCACGTTCCAAAGGCATGGGTACGGGCCCACCCGTGTATGTATGGAGCGTACCCACACCCCACCAGTGTATTTTCGGAGCGTACCCCCACCCGTGTATGTATGGAGCGTACCCACACCCCACCAGTGTATGTTCGGAGCGTACCCCCACCCGTGTATGTATGGAGCGTGCCCACACCCCACCAGTGTATGTTCGGAGCATACCCCCACCCGTGTATGTACGGAGCGTATCCCCACCCGTGTATGTATGGAGCGTACCACCACCCCACCAGTGTATGTTCGGAGCGTACATGGCCAGACACAGGAGGGGAGGGTGCCTATCTCTCCCAGCAGTGCCCAGACACAGGAGGGGTGGGTGCAGAGTCCTCCCAGCAGTGCCCAGACGCAGGAGGGGTGGGTGCAGAGTCCTCCCAGCAGTGCCCAGACACAGGAGGGGTGGGTGCAGAGTCCTCCCAGCAGTGCC
Source organism: Triturus cristatus (assembly GCF_964204655.1). Taxonomy (NCBI): domain Eukaryota; kingdom Metazoa; phylum Chordata; class Amphibia; order Caudata; family Salamandridae; genus Triturus; species Triturus cristatus. The sequence continues at coordinate 439,177,615 of NC_140593.1, read as the reverse complement.
CAGACACAGGAGGGGTGGGTGCCTATCACTCCCAGCAGTGCCCAGACACAGGAGGGGTGGGTGCAGAGTCCTCCCAGCAGTGCCCAGACACAGGAGGGGTGGGTGCAGAGTCCTCCCAGCAGTGCCCAGACGCAGGAGGGGTGGGTGCAGATTCCTCCCAGCAGTGCCCAGACACAGGAGGGGTGGGTGCAGAGTCCTCCCAGCAGTGCCCAGACATAGGAGGGGTGGGTGCAGAGTCCTCCCAGCAGTGCCCAGACATAGAAGGGGTGGATGCAGAGTCCTCCCAGCAGTGCCCAGACACAGGAGGGGTGGGTGCAGAGTCCTCCCAGCAGTGCCCAGACACAGGAGGGGTGGGTGCCTATCACTCCCAGCAGTGCCCAGACACAGGAGGGGTGGGTGCAGAGTCCTCCCAGCAGTGCCCAGACACAGGAGGGGTGGGTGCCGAGTCCTCCCAGCAGTGCCCAGACACAGGAGGGGCGGGTGCCTATCACTCCCAGCAGTGCCCAGACACAGGAGGGGTGGGTGCAGAGTCCTCCCAGCAGTGCCCAGACGCAGGAGGGGTGGGTGCAGAGTCCTCCCAGCAGTGCCCAGACACAGGAGGGGTGGGTGCAGAGTCCTCCCAGCAGTGCCCAGACACAGGAGGGGTGGGTGCCTATCACTCCCAGCAGTGCCCAGACACAGGAGGGGTGGGTGCAGAGTCCTCCCAGCAGTGCCCAGACACAGGAGGGGTGGGTGCAGAGTCCTCCCAGCAGTGCCCAGACGCAGGAGGGGTGGGTGCAGAGTCCTCCCAGCATTGCCCAGACACAGGAGGGGTGGGTGCAGAGTCCTCCCAGCAGTGCCCAGACGCAGGAGGGGTGGGTGCAGAGTCCTCCCAGCAGTGCCCAGACACAGGAGGGGTGGGTGCCTATCACTCCCAGCAGTGCCCAGACACAGGAGGGGTGGGTGCAGAGTCCTCCCAGCAGTGCCCAGACTCACGAGGGGTGGGTGCGGAGTCCTCCCAGCAGTGCCCAGACACAAGAGGGGTGGGTGCAGAGTCCTCCCAGCAGTGCCCAGACATAGGAGGGGTGGGTGCAGAGTCCTCCCAGCAGTGTCCAGACACATGAGGGGTGGGTGCCTATCACTCCCAGCAGTGCCCAGACACAAGAGGGGTGGGTGCAGAGTCCTCCCAGCAGTGCCCACACACAGGAGGGGTGGGTGCAGAGTCCTCCCAGCAGTGCCCAGATGCAGGAGGGGTGGGTGCAGAGTCCTCCCAGCAGTGCCCAGACACAGGAGGGGTGGGTGCCTATCACTCCCAGCAGTGCCCAGACACAGGAGGGGTGGGTGCAGAGTCCTCCCAGCAGTGCCCAGACGCAGGAGGGGTGGGTGCAGAGTCCTCCCAGCAGTGCCCAGACACAAGAGGGGTGGGTGCAGAGTCCTCCCAGCAGTGCCCAGACACAGGAGGGGTGGGTGCAGAGTCCTCCCAGCAGTGCCCAGACACAAGAGGGGTGGGTGCAGAGTCCTCCCAGCAGTGCCCAGACACAAGAGGGGTGGGTGAAGAGTCCTCCCAGCAGTGCCCAGACGCAGGAGGGGTGGGTGCAGAGTCCTCCCAGCAGTGCCCAGACGCAGGAGGGGTGGGTGCAGAGTCCTCCCAGCAGTGCCCAGACACAGGAGGGGTGGGTGCAGAGTCCTCCCAGCAGTGCCCAGACATAGAAGGGGTGGGTGCAGAGTCCTCCAAGCAGTGCCCAGACACAGGAGGGGTGGGTGCCTATCACTCCCAGCAGTGCCCAGAAACAGGAGGGGTGGGTGCAGAGTCCTCCCAGCAGTGCCCAGACACAGGAGGGGTAAGTGCCTATCACTCCCAGCAGTGCCCAGACACAGGAGGGGTGGGTACAGAGTCCTCCCAGCAGTGCCCAGACGCAGGAGGGGTGGGTGCAGAGTCCTCCCAGCAGTGCCCAGACACAGGAGGGGTGGGTGCAGAGTCCTCCCAGCAGTGCCCAGACGCAGGAGGGGTGGGTGCCTATCACTCCCAACAGTGCCCAGACACAGGAGGGGTGGGTGCAGAGTCCTCCCAGCAGTGCCAAGACACAGGAGGGGTGGGTGCAGAGTCCTCCCAGCAGTGCCCAGACGCAGGAGGGGTGGGTGCAGAGTCCTCCCAGCAGTGCCCAGACACAGGAGGGGTGGGTGCAGAGTCCTCCCAGCAGTGCCCAGACGCAGGAGGGGTGGGTGCAGAGTCCTCCCAGCAGTGCCCAGACACAGGACAGGAGGGGTGGGTGCCTATCACTCCCAGCAGTGCCCAGACACAGGAGGGGTGGGTACCTATCACTCCCAGCAGTGCCCAGACACAGGAGGGGTGGGTGCAGAGTCCTCCCAGCAGTGCCCAGACACAGGAGGGGTGGGTGCCTATCACTCCCAGCAGTGCCCAGACACAGGAGGGGTGGGTGCAGAGTCCTCCCAGCAGTGCCCAGACACAGGAGGGGCGGGTGCCTATCACTCCCAGCAGTGCCCAGACACAGGAGGGGTGGGTGCAGAGTCCTCCCAGCAGTGCCCAGACATAGGAGGGTGGGTGTAGAGTCCTCCCAGCAGTGCCCAGACACAGGAGGGGTGGGTGCAGAGTCCTCCCAGCAGTGCCCATGGAAAGAAAAGGGTGCAGTACCCACAGATACAATACCCACAATTGTCAGTCAGGTGCTCAAAGACCCTGCAGAACACGAAACACATGTGTGCGAGGCTGGGAGTACACACATGCAGAGTGTGTGAAAGGGAACATGTCCACATGAAGTCACGTCAATATACTCGATACTCAAGTACAGTGACCACCAAGGATGCCACCAATGATGCAGGTGGAGACATCGCCCAGCATGCATGGGCAAAGTTGAACGGATCCGTCACACACCAAGGATATGTAGACACAGCTCAGCACAACATTTAGGAAACACCCTGCAGGGAAGATGTCAGGGTCCACAGAGGAAGGAACACACCTTGGGACAATGTCACCATGCAGTAAGAGCTGAAAAGGAACAAAGTTATTTTGCAAATACCTTGTGATGGCACACAGATACCAGGGTCCACCCCATGAGCAGCACACTACTACATTTCCCAGACACCTAACACATTATCCCCACCCCAAATCATGGAGCAGCACCACCAACAGTAAGTCCAGGAAAGCATAAGTGTGCAAAAGAAAAACAAAAAGCTTTATTCAGCATTCAAATTGTTATTTTTTTAAATGTCCATTATTTACAAGGCCCATGGGCCAGGCCATCAGCAAAGTCCTGGGGGGGTACACATCGGGACGTGTGTCCCCTAGCTTGCCTGCACAGTTCACATGTCCATTTCATCCACAGAAGGGGGGGCCTCATGTGGGGGGGAAGGACCAGGCACCGCAGGGACAGGAGGGGCAAGGGTAGGTGTTGTGGGTGCAGGGATGGAGGACTCCACCACAGGGGGTGGGGCAGCGCCAAAGGTGGAGGTGAGAATGGCGCTGCACACAGTTGCAAGGTCCTCCAGCGTCCCCCCTGCACCCGAAGGAACCACAGGCCCCAAGGAGGGGGGTGGTCGGAGGGATGGGTCGCAGCGCCACTGGGGGAGGGTGTGGGCAGGGGGGGGACTCAACTACCCTGACCGGGGACTCCTTTGACCGCTTGTGGGGTGGTGTCACACTGGGGCTCAGGGACAGAGCGGCCAGGAAGGATTCTTTGGTTGAATCATGGCCAGGAGAGCTGAGGGGAGTGGATTTGGAGGCAGGGGGTTGTGATGAATGTGGACTCCCACTGTGGCTGCGTGTCTTGCGTTTGCCCCCCGACCCAGTGGATGTGCCTACTTCACCCTGTGTGTGCATGACAGGAGGTGTGCGCTTGGCCTTCCCTGGTGGTGTGGTGCCTGTGTCTGGTGGGGTGTGTGCATGGGTACGTCTGGGTGTGCTTGGGACAGGCATGGGAGTGGGAAGTGTGGATGGTGCAGGGGTAGTGTGGGGGACGTATCGTTACTGGAGACCCACTGCTGCAGTCAGTGTCGAGTCTATGGACCTCAGCAACTGGCGTTGGTCAGACTGCGCAGCTGAGATGCCCTCCAGGTATGCCTCCATCTGGGTGATCACTCGGGTGTGGCCATGGAGGACATTCAGCATCACAGTCTGACCAACCTGCAACTGGCGCAGGATGTCCACAGACTCGGCATTCGCGGCAGCAGTGGAGACAGGGGCAGGGGGCGCGGTGCCTGGCAAGAAGGAGACACGTGGTGACCTAGCACGGCGGGAAGGGACCAGAGCAAGTGGGAGGCCGGTGATGGGAACGGAGGGGGCGGGTAGAGATCAAGTGCTGCTTTCAGCTGTGGGAGCAGCCTCCGCCCCTCTGGGAGCTCAGCCTCGGACCCGTCAGCGTCATAGTCGGTGGTGAGACTGGACAGGTCCTCCGCCTCACTCCCCTCGGCCTCCGTGCCACTCGATGTGCCAGACAAGACAGCACTGCTGCCACTGGTGCTTGCTCCCTCCTCACGGTCCGTGCCAGTGTCTCCCTCGGAGTCCCCGGACGATGCTGTGGGCAAGGTGAAGAGACCGGAAATAATCAGACACCTGTATACATATGTCACATGAGTCAAATCTACATAGGTTACAGTGCATAGCCTGAAAAGCAACATGAGTAACATCCACAATACAAGGTACATAGGTAGGCCCTGCAACACACAGCTGGTTGACCCACCATGCCACTGAGAAACAATGGAGAGCATGACCCAACAGCAAATTACTTGATATCAAATTGGACAGAAGAGCCAGGCTCTGGGGACAATCGTGCACAGCATCTGTACCACACAGCGTTGCCAAAAAAGGGATGAGCAGGAACCATGTCTATCAACTTTTTGCACATGCTGCTAAGCTAACGCATTAAAACGTGCCCAACAAGACTGGGTCACTGCACCTTGAGTGTATGTCCAGACAAACATCACACACAGGCCAGACCTAGCAAGGAGACTTCAGATTTTGACATGTAGGCCTTTCCCGCACAAACCACCCCCTACCTGAGACAATGTGATTGAGACAGAACAAGTACTTACACCTCTTACTCTGGGATAAAAACACATGGGCTGCACTAAATCCTGATTGTACCCAAACCACCCCTGTTGTGCCTGTCCACATACATCATTGACAACCAACCATCATCAGATTGTTGTACCAAGACACACAGGCACTGCCCACTGTGAGTATACACAAGCAAAATAGGGTCACACTGTACAGTGGACACATGTAGCACAGTTTACGTAAATACAGATGAGGCCAGGGTACAATGCCACAGAGCCCAACCTATGCCGAAGACACAGAGAATGTCCACATTGTTGGATGACACACATGATACCTAGGAAAAGGTGCCCCAGGGCACGGTAGTGGCCACACTCCTCCATGGTCCTGGATGGATATGACTGCAACTGAAGCAACCGTCCCTGCACTATGCATTACTCCCACTCATGCACATCATGTCAGAGGGCACAACATTGGACATGCATGCTGTAAGGCAGTACACTTCAAAGACACACTCCTATGTCGGGACTCAGCATCAGTGCCAACTGACATGGACCCCACAATGACAGAACTGGCCAGGGCACAGGCAAGGTCCCAAAACCTGTTACACACCACCCCCACACATGATGCTGCAAGCATTGGGCACTTGGATTAACTGCCAGTCTAGATTACCTTGTGCAAGAGTGACTACACACAGACCAGGGAACACGTGGCAAGGAGGGGAAGGGAGGAAGAACAGCACCGGTTTACTTTGGGGAACTGGTTATGCACTGCACATTTAAACCCTGGCAGTGTATCCATGCAACTGCGCACTTCCAAAAGCAGGTGACACACAACAAACACACATGTACCTACCCCCTTCCTGCTGCTGCTTCTCCTGTAAGCGCCTGTCCAAGTCGGGGAAGACCACCGCCAGCACACGCTTATGGATGTGTGTCAGACGCCGGCGCCCACGGTTCTTGTGGCTCTCAGGTGAGTCCCCCAGCAGGACCCGTGCAATCCTCCTCGTCCAGCACCGGATATCCTGCCAGCGTTTCCTCACCTGGGCTAGGCGCCGCTTCCGACCCTCCGTCTTCCTCACGGCACTGACGGCTTGCTTCCATATCTCCCCCTTGGCAAGGACGCCTACCTGTGAGGATGCAAAAGTGAGAATACTTTAATACACCTGAGCAATGACACAGAGACACACATATTATTAATTTGTCTTGTTTGAACAGGCCATGGTATGCAGGCAACTCATTGCACCTTTGTCATAGGGACATTAGCCTCTGGGGAAGGCAACATGCACTACGTGGCATTGAAAGTACACAGGTGGCATGAGGGGTGACACACAATCAATGATCCTGGATCACACTGTGCATCACAAGCTACACCAGGATTATGTACAGCACCTCAAAGCAGTCACATGCCCCAGTCCAACCTCAGCAGAGTACACAGACACACACAGGCACAGGACAATCACCTGCCATTGCCAACTGCGGGTACAAACCTCACTCTGCCCATGTGCCACTAGACTGGGGGGTGTCACAGGTGTGGGGCTGGCTCAGCACGGCAGTCACACAGCACTGCTCCCTGCTCACTTCACATGGCCAGGGTATATCCATCCCTCATGCAGCTGGTGTGCAACACTCCCCATATGCACTCGCCCACATGACAGGGGACTTACACACACACACCAATGTCCAGGGGACGAACACATCATTTGGACACTCACAGCACAGGTACACTGAACAAACACACATCTATGGGTACTGTCACCTGTCACACTGGGGGGACCACAGAATCACATCAGGACTGTAGCAACAACATTCCCAGGAGGAGTAGCCAGGCAGAATGTGGCATGCACCATGCATTGATTGTCACAGTAAGCACTATGCAAGTGAGGAGTGCACACAGGAACTACAGCATGCTCTGCATGGGAGACATGAGGCCTCCCCCCCCGGTACCCACTCTAAACAACATTGCATGTCTGTCACACAGGGACACAATGCCAGAAGTCACAGTCACAAAAAAGGGGCACAGTCTAAGCTAGTAGAGTCAGCCCTCACCTGCTCCCCTGGTCGACCATACAGCATGGTGTACTGTGGGAGGATCACATCCACCAACGCCATATTCTCCTCCATGGTGAATGGCTGGGTCCTCTCCACAGACCTGGACATGGTGCCAGAGGAATCACGAGCAGCAGCAGTGTTGTGGAATGAAAGGATGTGCAGGCAAGTGCTCTCACATGGGACCTGGCTGCCTTATATCTGCCTTGCTGGCCTGTTTCATTTACAGGAGTACAGAGAGATTGGTCAGTCACATTAGCATCCTACGTTTCCTCCAATCCCTTTAAACCTACCCCAGTGAGTGGCTTTGCATGGTTTGAAAATTGAGCATGATGTCAAGTCAACAAACACTTTGCAACAAAGTATATTGTTTCAAACCGACTTCTGCTGCCCACCTGATGCAAAAATTCAAACTGTAAACTCGGTCTCCATGACATCCAGCATGCATTTAGGCCCTTATACTTGTTCCTCATGTGTCCCGTATGTTATTTCAAAATTTACACACAGGTACGGTGCGTTCCACGGCCCTAGGGCACCCCAAATGCAGTGATACGGACCGTACACGCGTGTGTACGGTCCGTATTACTATGGCGTACGCATACGCCAGCACTCCCATAGTGATATGGACCGTACACGCGTGTGTAGGGTCCCTATCACTATGGGAGTGCTGCCGTATGCGTACGCCATAGTGATACGGACCGTACACGCGTGTGTAGGGTCCCTATCACTATGGGAGTGCTGGCGTATGCATACGCCATAGTGATACGGACCGTACACGTGTGTACGGGTCGTATTACTATGGCGTACGCATACGCCAGCACTCCCATAGTGATAGGGACCCTACACACGCGTGTACGGTCCATATCACTATGGCGTACGCATACGCCAGCACTCCCATAGTGATAGGGACCCTACACACGCGTGTACGGTCCGTATCACTATGGCGTACGCATACGCCAGCACTCCCATAGTGGTACGGACCATACACGCGTGTGTAGGGTCCCTATCACTATGGGAGTGCTGGCATATGCGTACGCCATAGTAATACGGACCGTACACGCGTGTGTAGGGTCCCTATCACCATGGGAGTGCTGGCGTATGCGTACGCCATAGTGATACGGACCGTACACGCATACACCGTACACGTGTATATCGACACGGAGTCTCAAAACAAGGCCATATCTGCATACTCTCAATGTATGTGTGATCAGTCTGGACATGTACTCCCTCATGGCAAGGTGTGTGGTCTGTCCTTTTTCGATGACATGTGACCTGTGCATCTAGTGTTCCGCAACCTGTCTGGACAATAAACATCCTTCTTCTGCACATATGTGGATGTCTGTAACTCCTGTAATGCGTCTGCCTGTTTACTTACACTGGCCCACAGCTAGTTTCATGGCATGGCATATTGAGGTTGAGAATCGACGTTTGTAGGTGGCTCTTGGTAGGAGTGTCACCTGCCTGGCATACGTGTCCAGGGCATATTGCACAGACCTGACTCTGTATGTAGCATATGTGTATTGCCTGTTGAACATGTGCTCAGTACATTGACATTGGTGGTGTACTGTACTCACTCTTCGTTGTCCCTTCAAATTCACTGCAGGGCTCCGCCTCTCCCTCGACCAATTCCGGACTTGGCTGACCTGAGGGAACATGACTGTATACGCCGCTACCGCTTCCCCCAACAGTTGATTGAGGACTTGACAACACGGCTGGCACCACACCTCCAACCGCTACACAGGTATCCTACTGCACTGACACCCAAGATGAAGGTGATGGCAGCCCTACATTTCTTTGCCACGGGTACCTTTCAACATACCATTGCTCACGTTGGTGGCTTGTCCCAAACCATGTTCAGCCGTGTTCTGCATGATTTTTTAGAAGCCATGTTGGATCACCTGGATGAGTTCATTAAATTTCCAACTCCTGAGCAGTTGACAGGTGTCAAGCATGAGTTGTATGCCCTGGGAGGGATGCCCCATGTCATTGGGTCCATAGATGGAACACATGTGGCTTTGGTACAACCACAGGCACAGGAGGTAGCGTATAGGAACCGCAAGCATTACCACTCCATTAATGCCCTTGTGGTGTGTCTTGCCAACATGGTGATTTCACATGTCTGTGCTCGTTTTCCAGGATCAACACACGATGCCTACATCATGAGGCGTAGCAGGGTGCCTGAAATGTTGCTGCAGCTGCGCAACGAACGGGCCAGTATTGTTGGTGGGTATACTCTGTCAGTTCTGTATTTAGCGTCATCTTCCTGTCTTACTGCTTCTCCTGACCCACTTTTGTCCATGATGTTTCCATGTAGGGGACGCTGGCTATCCCAACATGCCATGACTGATCACGCCTCTACGCAACCCCAGCACGGCTGCCGAGCACCGCTACAACAACGCCCATGGGTGGACCAGGCGAGTGATAGAGAGGACGTTTGGCCTCCTGAAGAGCCGATTCCGTTGCCTCCACAAGACCGGTGGCGCACTCCCATATGCACCGGTGAAGGTCTGCAAGATCTTCCTCGTGTGCTGCATGCTGCACAACATGGCAGTGGAGAAAGCTGTGCCACTCATCCTGGATCCAGATGAGCAGGACCATCCACCCGTGGAGGACGAAGGGCTTGGTCACGAGGCAAGTGATGTGGAGGAGGAGGAGGCGGTAGAGGACATCCGGAGTCGGCTCATACGCAACTTCTTTGCTTAGTGGTGAGTTCCAGTGTCTGAGTGTGCAAGCATTGGGCCGTGTGTGCCATGTGTTGCACTGTGTGTGTCCATCTGCATGTCTGCCAGGTGAGTCAGAGGTGTGTTTGGATGTGTCACTCAAGTGATGGTGCAATAGACGAATGTTTTTCCAGAGTCATCATTGTCACCTAGCATGTTGACAACCTTATACGTGTCGAGTACATGCACATGCATGCAGATGTGCTTCTTTTGGCTGACTTCTGGTGTGTCTCTCATCCACAGGTACTTGCGCATGCTGTCTGCTGGTGGCATTGTTGTGCTCCTGCTATTCCTCATGAACACAGCAACATGTGCAGAATCAGCGTTGCATGCACGGCCAAGTTTGAAAATCTCCTTAGGGTAAGGGATGCAGCACGGCTTTTTGGGTGTGGTATTTGTTTTGATTGTGTGTGCACTGCTCCTGTTCATGTTTGGATACTTTGCATACATGTAGAATCACCATGGGGCACATGACATGGAGCTGAATTCACCTGATTTGATGGTCAGACTTGGTGACAGTCATCTGTAATGGGATTGTCGATTGTGATGAAGCCATCAATGTGTGTAACACTGCCCTCGGAAACATACGGGTTGCACCGGGTTGACATGGTGTGTGAATTCCCCATTAGAGGCTCAATGGTGTATAGCAGCCTCTCCGTGAGCAGCAGGGGGTGTTTAGCTGTAACCCGTCACTTGTGTGCCAGTTCTATGGATTTCCAGCATCTGTGGTGCAAAGGGGGGTGCCAGTGTCGGTCCCACATGTTCATCCACATGACCTGTGTATTTGTTGACAGAGTTGCATTAGCATTCCGACACACATGACTAATAAAGGTGTCCCTCTGCCTCCAAGGTGCCTCATCTCTGTCAATGGTGGTCTGTTGCCACTGTGCATGCGGCATGTCTGGCATAGTTATCAGAGATAGTGCATATGAGTCTATGTGTAGAGTAGCAAGATGCAAGCTGTTTGTCAGGGATTAGAATCTGTATTGTGCATGATGTCCATGGCTGTGTAGGTATTGTGGCATGTCAGTCTCCACGACGGCCACTGTGCTGCATGTGCATCCATTATGTGTGTGTGTGCCATGTTGAACCAGACATTCCTTCCTTGACATACACCTTTTGCATAGTTCCTTCCTGAGATCCTTGTCTTTGTGTGCAACTTGTGACATTGTTTTCTTGACATGGCGCATGCTGCTGCAGGCCCTGCATTATGCACAAGATCCCCAGTTCCATCCACCACAAGGCAAGAGAGACCATCCCCCAGGTCAACTACGACATCCATGTCTAATCCTACCCTGCACTCTACGGACATGTGCGTTGCAACTCCCATGATACTTGTCCACATCCAGGGTGCATCTGCACAGCTCTGCTTCTACATCCTGCGACCAGGCCACATCAACGTCCAACAGAGATGGGTGGAATGGATCACTGCCAGCTGCAGGATGACCTTCTCAATCCACGCACACACTCAGGATGCAGCCCACAACCACAACACAACCTTGTGGCACTGTGATCCAAGACCCCATTGTGCCATCTCCATGCATCCAACCTTGGCCGGCCCACCATTCTCCACATCCACCTGACTCAAGCATGCAGGCCATGGTTCTGCCACCTGTCTACACATACCTGGGAGTAGCACCCAAGGACACTCCACATGATCCCTGACCTCTGCGCATGACTGTTGCTCTTCTAAATAGGTCTGTGGGCACAGTTGTGCGGGCACCCCCTCAGCTGGTTGGGCCTATCACGGGTGAGTATGGTGCTCCATGTCTGTATTGGATGATACATTGTGACCCATGTGGGTCCTGTGCCAGACTCAGACCCCAGGGTATGGATGGTTGGAGTTACTTCAGAATTCAGGCATGGTTTGACTTTACAACACACACATGTAGTGGAATAATGCAAAATGACGGCATCATCTCGTGATTGTGAAGATTTTTATTAGTGGTGGGGTACGTGTTTGGGGGGATGACAAGAGGTGCTTGGCGGGAGTGTAGAATCCAAAGTTCACTGGGGGAGTTGGTATCCTTGCCATTGGAAGTCATCAGAGTCTTTGTCAACATTGGTCAGACAGTGACCAGCAAGTCCATGTGGCAGAGAATGTCATTTGCTGATGTGCTGCTGTTGGGCCAGAGGGCCAGGTGCCAGGCCAGGTGACCTGGGAGATGGTGATGTTCCGCTGACTCTCACGGTCTTTTGCGTGGACGACCCACCTTCCTGCGGGGACCCTCAGAAGGAGGCCGTGACGATGCTTGGGATGCTCCGTCGGATGAATCCTCCTCCTCCTGATCCCTCCCTGTGGGTGGTGATGTTCTTCGCCTGGTGGCACAGGGAGGGTTGCCCATGTTGTCGGCAATCCGACGGAGTACACGGGTCATTTCCGTTTGCACCGCCACGAGCTCAGCCTGTCTTGCCTCCATCCGTCCTTGGTGTCGCTGTTGACTGGCATATTGCTCAGCCTGCATGTTCTTGATCTCATTGAGGGTCTCCACTACCTGGCTGAGGCCCCTAGTGTCACGCCGGTATGTGTCGAGGATGTTGCTGACGTGTGACATTACCGGTTCCTGAGCCAACTGGTCAGGTTCGCGCCTCCGCCGTCCTCCACTTCCACCACCCCTGCCCACTTGCACCTGGCCTGCCGTTGTGGGCATATCGGGTCTCCGGGACCCCTGAGGGATGGCATTTGCGGTGTCGCCTGCCTCCTCCTGGGTGCCCGGAGAACCTTGTCCCTCCTGGACAGACTGGCTGTGTTGTTGTGTGCGGGCAGGGCTCCTGGGTGTCTCCTGGGATGTGGCAGGAATGGGGGTGGTGGTTGGCACAGTTGTACCTGACGCAGGTGCTGCAGGTGGTTGGACACCAGAGGGGCCAGGTTGGTCTGGGTCATCCATGGAGTGGTGAGAGTCGTCGCTGCCGGAGGGGTCCTCTTCACGCAGAGCCTGGTCCTGTGAGTCTTCCCCCCCAGTGTTGGGGGGAGATCGACGACGTTGACCTGTGTGAGAGAGACAATGTTAATTGTGTTACATGCGACATCCATGTTTCATTCATTTTTGAGTTGGCACAGTTCCTCTGGGTGGTTGGATATAGCTTGCATTCCTCTCGCAGTGCACTTGTGCATGGGTATGTCCCTTGGCCACAGCTTTCGACACTTTACCTATGTGTGACACAATCTTAGTTGATGCATCTTTTTGGAACGCAGTCAGCAGTGTAGTGAGCGGGCGTAGCAAGCCATGCAGAGCCGCCTTACGTGTTGCACTGTACGTAGCCAAATGGTGTTTTTTCCATGCTATTTGAGAATGCAGGTAGGTAACTTAAGCATTTGTGACAGGGTTCTAACACACACAGTGGGTGGGTATACTGGGTGTAAGGTTAGGTTTGTGCCTGCAGCACAGATGTACTCGTGCACAGATTGACACATGGCCCAGTGTTTATCAAAGGAAAAAGGGGGGGTTCACGCACTGCCAAACCTTGTCTACATGCACACAGTCCACCTGCTGACGAGCGGACATGGCCACACCACCCAAGGGTGATTTGGTCTCCCTCTGTCTCCCTTTCTCCCTCCCTCTGTCACCCTCCTCCCTCTGTCACCCTCCTCCCTCTGTCTCCCTTTCTCCCTCCCTCTGTCAGCCTCCTCCCTCCCTCTGTGTGTCACCCTCTGTCACCTCAGCCCAGCTTCCTGGGCACACACAGTTAGCAGGTCTTTCAAAGGCCATTGGCTTGTTCATGTGGGTTTGTTTCTAATCTCCGGGCACCCATTGGGCGGAGTGTCTGAGTCTGCGCTGCTGCTGTGGCGGTGTTTGCTGACACTCTTCCAGAGTGATGCGTCTTCATTAGCTGCTGTTATGTGCAAATTTTGCCTTCATACCCATGTCATCCTGCAACGCGGCTACCATTTGCAGGCAACACAGTACTGTGTGGGGACACACTGTTTGTATGGCTGTGCCCTAGGCCATATGGGCTGAGGGCATTGTTGTGTGCTTCAGAGTTGCTATGTGTTAGTTTTGGGGCCCACCCTCCCGGCATCGGGGACATCCTGTCTTGTGTTGGTGTTTTGTGTGGCCTGTGACTTGGCATGGCCTTGCTTGGTGCATGGGGCATGGAGGCGCTAGTGGCATGTGTGTGTTTTTGGAGTGTGGTTGTGTCCGGTGCTGGCTTTGGGGGGGTTGCGTGCATGATTGGGATTTTGGTTGTGTATGGCGTTGCCCCCATGTGAGGTGAGTTGTTTGTGTACTCACCAGGGTCTGGGACTCCTTGTACTCCGTCTACTCCCACCGGCGGCAGCGTGGCCATCACCTTCTCCTCCCAGGGATGGTACTGTACCAGTCTGCGGGGCGGCCCTCCTCCAGTGATGTTGCCCTGGTTGTGATCGTCCGTCATTTTGCGGCGGACCGTCCTCCGCAGATCGTACCACCTGGCTTGGCACTCATGCCTGGTCCTTCTGGTGGCCCCAACAGCATTCACAGCATTGACAATCCTCTGCCACATGGCTGTTTTTTCGGATATGCTGGTCCGTCTGACCAATGTTCCAAAGAGCTGTGGCTCGACTCTGACGATTTCGTCGACAAGGACCTCCAGCTCCTCCTTTGTGAACTTTGGATTCTTGTTAGTGGGCATGGTGTGGGGTGTGGGTGTGGATGGTTGTGGGTGTGTGAGTGTGGTTGTGAAGGTGTGTGTGTGTGAATGTGATGAGGGGGTGTTTGTGATGGTGGTTGTGTGAAGGAGTGCAAGTGTAAGGTGTATTGATGGCTGTAGTATGGTGCAGTGCGTTGTCTCTGTGGTCTGGCAGTAGTGGATCTGTTGCAAAGGATCATGGTTTGTGTGTGTTGGGCCTTTTTATTGGTCCATTTGTGGGTGTGGCTGTGTTCGAACTTTGGGTGGGTGTGTTATAAGGAGTGGTTGTGTTTTGGGCCTCTGTTTAGCTGTTTGGCAGTTGCAGGTCAGTTTATGGGGTGTATTTGGGCTTGTTGGAAATGTTTTGTGGTGTTGTGTGAATCGAATTGACTCTCCTTGTGTTGTTTTGGTTTGTCCTGGTTCAGTACATGTGTTTTTGGCGTCTGTACGGTGCGTACATGGGCCATTTTGTTGTACAGTGCTGTCCTTTGCTATGGCTTAGTGCGACTCGTACATGCGCGATGTTTGGTGAGGGTGCTGGTGTAGGGGCCTGGGGTAGGGTGCGTACATACACGGGCAGGGTGTTGGTACACTCCGTACATACACGGGTGGGGGTACGCTCCATGCATACACGGGTACGGGTGGGGGTACGCTCTCTACATACACGGGTGGGGGTTCGGTGCATACATGCACTGCTGGGGTGTTGGTAGGTGCCGTACATACACGGGTGGGGTGTTGGTACGCTCCGTACATGCACGAGTGGGGGTACGCTCCATGCATACACGGGTGGGGGTACGCTCCGTACATACACGGGTGGGGGTTCGGCGCGTACATGCACTGCTGGGGTGTTGGTACGCGCCGTACATACACGCGTGGGGTGTTGGTACGCTCCATTCATACACGGGTGGGGGTACGCTCCATGCATACACGGGTGGGGGTACGCTCCGTACATACACGGGTGGGGGTTCGGCGCGTACATGCACTGCTGGGGTGTTGGTACGCGCCGTACATACACGGGTGGGGTGTTGGTACGCTCCTTACATACACGGGTGGGGGTACGCTCCATGCATACACGGGTGGGGGTACGCTCCGTACATACACGGGTGGGGGTTCGGCGCGTACATGCACTGGTGGGGTGTTGGTACGCACTGTACATACACGGGTGGGGGTACGCTCCATGCATACACGGGTGGGGGTTCGGCGCGTACATGCACTGCTGGGGTGTTGGTACGCGCCGTACATACACGGGTGGGGGTTCAGCGCGTACATGCACTGCTGGGGTGTTGGTATGTGCCGTACATACACGGGTTGGGTGTTGGTACGCTCCATTCATACACGGGTGGGGGTACGCTCCATGCATACACGGGTGGGGGTACGCTCCGTACATACACGGGTGGGAGTTCGGCGTGTACATCCCGGCGGGGGGGGGTGTTCGGCGCGTATGCGGGCACATGTCTCCATGGTTGCTATAGGATTTCGGTCCGTACGGTGTTTTTTCCATACGGTTGTAAAATCGGAAGGATGGGACGGATCGTACTTGCGCGGTCGGACTTCATGTTTCCGATTCGTACGGTAAATCGTCCGGGGATGTGTCGGACACATTTTCCGACCCGAGGACGTGTGGGGAACTTTTCCCAATGCGATTCGTATGGACTTTTTCCCATACGAATCGTACTTGGCAGTTTGTACGCTACTTGTACGATTCGTACGGTAAAAAATCCGGATACGATTCGTACGGGGAAAGTTTTTCCAGGATCGGAATCGGCCCCTCTGTGTTGGTTATTTTAGTCTTCCTTATACTGATTTACATGATTTTCTGAATTTACATTGCTTCCATCATTCCACATTGTTAGTTCTTTTATTTCCTAGAACCAAGAAAGCTTGGCACAGGTAAGTGATTTATATTTTGAAGTAAGTACAGTTTGAAGTGTAGTAATAATACAGTTTGAATTGCAGTTGTATATATACTTTGGTTTGATTACAGTAGAATTACTAGTAATGCAATGCTTTGAAATATTGTACGTATACTTTGGATTGGCTTCTCAAGGGAATGTCAAGTAAATTACTTTACAGATTACTTTTCTTACATAGTGTAGTATATCTGGATACTACACCACATTTCCTGTAAACAGGTAAGTAAAGCGTTTTTGTTATTTGGTTACCGTTTTAAAGACTTTCATAAATTTTCCAACTCCACACACACAAACATTTCATAGAAAAACAGTCAATGTTATCCTATGGGAGGAAGTAGTGTTATCGGTTAACAGGTAAGTACTTTGTTGTGGGAGTTGGGTTTCTGGGGTTAGACTCATGGGTCCCCCAGGGTCAAGGATGCTCTCTTGTTACATCCTCAGCAGCACTAAGGCAGCCGGACACCGAGTGCTGAGGCCCAATGTTATCCGGTTGGTGGCTGCTTACGAGCAGGCCACAAGGTTGTGGGAGAAAAGCTCCTGGACTTAAGCTGAGGGCAAACGGGGGTTCAAGATAGCATCAAAGTTACAACCTCAGCAGCACTGGGGCAGCCAGGTGCAGGGTGCTGGTTTGTCGTCGGGTGTCCTGTTACTTTGAATGGGGAGTCTCTGGTTTGCAAACACACTGCAGGCTCGGGGACGAAAATCTTCTGGGTGCGACACCACTTGTACAGCTAAGTTGGGATGCTGGGGGTTGGTTAGACACCGTCGGTTGAACCACCAAAGGATGTGGGGCATCGGGTGCAGGGGTGTCTTTTAGGGTCGGATCTTCTTACCAGCTCCTAGTCGTGGTTGGGCGACCTTCCGGTTTGAGGCTGCAGGCATCGGCTGGAGGCTTGAGGCAGGTTAGGAGTCACCGGATCGCGGGTTAGGTTCACCGGGAAGACCTCCTCGTGGTGTTTGGCCACTCAAACCTGGGCCCTGGGCATCGGGTGCAGAGTGGTGCAGACTCACAGACTTTCACGGAGCTGAAGTCTGTGGGTGAATAAATCTGGTGTTCACGGGAGACTAAGGGGCCTATTAGGATGGCGGTCAGAAAATCTTCCCGACCGCCATGGTAGCGGGAAAAGACAGCCCGCAAGGACCGCAGCATTACCGCCGGTCCAATTAGGATGCTCTGCAGTCGAAATGTGACCGCGGTGGTCGGATTCTGGCGATTAACATTGGGGCCGTTTGTTGCTGCCAGCAGCACCGCCGCGGTGTGCAAAGGAGCATGTCATGCATGCCACTGCACTGCGTGGCAGGCACTGCACAGTGCCTGCCACCTGGTACAGGGACATGTGTGTACGCACACCCCCCCCAACACATTGGGGGCCCGCAATGGGCCCCCGGAGACATTCTCCGCATGCCTTTCCATGGCGGTTCCACCGCCACGGAAAGTCTGGCTACCGCCGGCATCATAATCATGCCGGCGGAGCCTGGCCCTGCACCGGCATCATTGTAGCGTGCCAGTTCCGACCCGCTAGGCATGCGTGCGGACTGGTACCGGCGGAAGTGTGGCGGGCGGGGATTCTCACCGGCACGTCGTCACGTCCATGCTAATGGGACCGGCCATCCGTCCGCCATCCTAATAGACTCCAAAGTCTTTTCTTTTGAAGGCAGGGCAGGTCCTCAGGGTTCTTGAGGTTGCTGGCTGCAGGACACCCTGGAGTTGCGCTTCTGCAGGTTTGAGGTGGGGACATGCCGGTAGGGCTGGGGCAAAGTCAGTGAGCGTCCTCCTCTTCTTAGCTTTGGAGATCGCATTACAAAGGCTGCAAGGCCTTTGAAGTTCCCCTGCCACAGATGGCTCTTCCTGGCCTGGGGAAGGTGTGAACACCTCGCCCAGGAAAGGCTTTGTTTCTGGGCTCAGGGAGCGAAGGCTCCCACCCTAGGGGTCCAGAAACATGTCTCTTTGTGGCAGGCTGGTGTGTACCAGTCAGGGAACCCACCAAAGGGTGGTCGTTTTTCAGGGGGGATCTCTGAGATGCCCTCTGAGTGCCTTTTTTATTAAATCCCACACTGGCATCAGTGTGTGTTTAATGTGCTGAGAAGTTTGATACTAAACGTCCGAGTTTTCAGTAAAGCCATTGTGGTGGTGTGTTGTTCTTAATGACAAACTCCCAGCACTATATACTCTTAATGACATTACTGCACTTACAATGTCTAATAATTGGCTTAGACACTGTAGGGCTACAGGGCTCATGCACCTGTACCCTCCACCCTGATATAGTGCACCCAGCTAGAGGGGTGGCTTACCTATGTCAGGGCAGTGGGTTGTAGGCATGGCACACAGGTATGGGTGCCATGTTGACTCTTCACTTTGTTCTGCACTAAAACACGCAGCCTACAATGTCAGTGTGTGTGTGTAAAGGTACAGGGCCTCTAAGGGTGGCACAATAAGTGCTGCAGCCCTTAGAGGCCTTCCATGGCCACAGTGCCCTTTACAAAGTAATATTTATTACATGCTTAGTTAATAAAAACCATTGCATTATTAAAAAAAAAAAGGAGCATGATAAAATTAAGCAAGCAGTGTATGCATAGCTAAATAAAACAGATAATGTTTTCACATAATTATTTCATTCATATGAGATGCTGTGGCCGTCTGTAAATGTTTCTTCATTGCGGATCAATAGAATTAAGTCTCTTGTAACAGTTCCAAGTTTCTATAATCACAGTCTCTGATTGCATATTTTCTTTTTTTTACTTGTGCGTAATTTGTTTCAGTTCATATTTTCAGTGGGCGAAGGTCTTTGCACTTAATACCATCAGGTACCTTTTACAAGGGCTGATATGTGGCCAGAGAGGTGCCAATTTGGAGTACAAGGTACAGTTTTGGGGAAAGAACACAGGCCATCGGAACCTGATTGGCAGGGACCCAGGGCACATCAAGTCAAAGTGCATCAGTAGTCTGGCAAAAAGTGTGTGGGGGGGGGGTTACTGCAACAGAAACCCAGCTTCCTACACATTGCTCAAACTAAAGTTATTTATCCATCTTACACTTAAAAATTATTCATGAAAATGATGAGGCAGATTGGAAATCTGATTATGGTTCTTTTGAATGTTTTGAGTTTGAAAGTGAATTACCTAATGATTAATATTGTGTCCTAATTTGCCATAAAAAATAGTGCAGGAGGGAGTAATTGCCAATGTAAACTATTAATTATGAATACTTGTAACTGCTGCAGCTTTGTGGTCTTCTTTTTGCTAAATGTGTCTAAAGGAAATGCCTGTTTATTACGTCTAGAACCTTTCTTTCACATCGTAGCTCTCAAGACATGAACATGTTGAGTAGCTTACTCAGCTGAAAAAGTTAGTATTTAAAAACAACTGAAGGTCATTTTTTCCTGTCTCGTGATGTCAGTCTCTGTGTACATCCCTTGTTGCATGAAACCTTGTGATTCCCATTGGAAGCCTGTTTGTAAATATATATTTGTGTCTTGCCTTTGCCCAGAAGTGCTCACATTTTTGTAATTTCCCAGGTACCTCTCTGTCCACCAATTCAGTGTTTCAAAGAGATTTATTGTTTTGTTAATAAACATTTCAGGACTTCAGCTGGGCAAGCACAAACTTTCTTTGACTCCAGTGAAAGAATAGCACATTAATTGCAGACAACTGTGCTTCTCTTTCTCACTCCTGTGAGACGTCACTACCCCATAATATGGAAAGCACAATACTAAAACAAATAACAAAAAGAGACCTACTAATTTCAGTGACAAAATTAAAACATATTCCAAGGGGTAATCACCAAACCGTAAAAAAGTAAAGCTTTTCTGTCTAGACCCTCGTGCTCTTGTCCATGTTGACTTCTTCTTAGTGACTTAAAATGCAACCCACTTTTTGCTTATATTATAATCTTTATAATTTAAATCCTGTGTGTTTCTGTGTTGTGTCTACCACTCCCTCAATTATCATTCCACTTCTACTTCAACGGTTTGATATGCTTCTTGCTTGACTTGGAGCACAGTCTTCTTGGGATAGTTTTCATATGTCGACAGCAGCGGTCCGTGCAGGTACACGCGGTGGGCTGGGCGGGGGTTGGGGAGGAATGTCGACAGACGACGGATTAATAACTATTTATTTATTTAATTTTCCTTATTTCGCCTGTCGACTTACCCCCACCCCCCCCCACCCCCACCGCGCTTACCTGCATGCACCGCCGCTGCATGTCGAAGCCCTCATCCAGACCTGTGATATGATGTGACAAAACTATCTTATGACATACTAGTCCTTTTATAATGACTATGTCTTTGTGTTGATCTATGCACCTGGCACAATTTCTTGAAACAGCTGAATGCCGGGCTGTAGCGCCGCAGTAAGGGTTTGGCATTTGCCATTTGGAAAATATTCTCTTTCAGTTGGAAAGATCTCATCTGAGTGAATACATCTCAAAGCCTCTGGTCTATGAGAGTGCATACCATCCCGTGGACTCCCGCTTTTTGTGATTTCTTCTTTGGGGTAGGGGGGACGTAGGATTTTGTGACACAAAGTTTTCAGACATGCTATCCCATCCTCACCTTCTGTTGCCACTTTCAGATTGCCAGTCTAAATATTGTCCCATTGGGAATGGTTTTCTAAATGTCTGCAGTTTTGTAGACCTTTAGTGTACAATTTGAGTAGCAGCATCCTTTTCAAGGCTGCGTCCACTGATTTCCACCACTCTTGAATTGACATCGCAGCTCAACTTCCACAGTGAGTTCCAAATTGATATTATTTTATTGTGATCCTGACACAGTGTTTGGAACTGTTAAAATCTTTAGCTCACTTTTCCTGGCATGCTGCTTAAATTTGAATTTGAATGTAGTTGCTTTCATATTGTGCGCTGCAACTCAGTGAACGTCCTGGTGCTTGACCTAAAAGTACAGGTGAGGAGGGGCAGAATCCATAGGTGACCAAGAATACCTAAAGTTTAAAGAGATACATCTTCAGGGCCTTTTTGAAGGATTTTATTGATCTCAGGTGGTCAGGCATCTGGATCCACATGCTTGGTGCCCGGACCATGAAGGAGGGTCCTCTTCTCTGTTGCTCTTTTAAAATGAGGGATTGTTAATAAACCAGCATTACTGGAGCATAGCGACCTTCCTGGTCTGTACTCCTTGATCCTCTCATTTAAGTATGAGGGGCACCTGCTGTAAAGGGCTTGGCGGGCCAGAGTCAGGGTTTTAAACATTATGCGCTTGTGAAGCTAGTGAAGCTTCTCATGAGTGAGATAGTGAGGCGTGTTTAGGTAGCCTATAGATTAGGCGTTCCATCATGTTCTGTATCACTTGTAGACACTGGACTAGGTAGTCAAGAAAACCCAGGTACAGGACATTGACGCATTCCAGGCCTAGATAAGATCAGTACCCTGACCACCGTGACCTGAGATTCGTGGGCGAGAAGGTGCAGGAATTTCCCGAGCATGCGGAGGATCCAGAGACATGATTTTACCACTGCTGAAACCTGGGCGTTGAAGGAAAGTTGGGAATCAAACATCATGTCCAGATTTCCAGCCACTGCTGTTGGGGGTAAGGGGGTGGTCAGAGGGAAGACCTTACTGGGCTAGGCTGCATACAGTCCATCCTGGAGAAGGGTTCAATACAAACAATAAGATCTCAGCTTGTTCTTGGTTGCATTGTAATTTTTGGACCCGCGCCAGTCCAACAGCGCCTTCATGCATATGGCAAAAGTTTCTTTAGCGCTCAACGAGTCCCCTTTGTAATAGAGCAGGAGCTGTGTATCATGCGCACATGATACGACCTAATGCTGAAGAATTCGACCAGATGGGCCAGTGGATTCATATATCCATTAAAAAAAATAGGGCTGAAAGAAGAGTCCTTGGGGACACCCCATTTCAATGGTTTGGCTCTTAGAGAACAGGGTTTATCCAGACTATCTGGTCTTGGTTCTCCAAAAAGGAGCCCAGGCAGCCTAAGGCTGGCACAGTCACCCCTAGATGTTTCAGCCTTTGTAGCAAAATTCTGTGGTCCACCATTTCAAATGCTGGCAACAGGTCCAACAGCACCAGACACACATTGAGACTGGAATCAAGGATAGTTTTAATGGATTCAGAGACCTCTAGGAGCCTAGACTCCGTACTGTGACAGGCTCTGAAGCCAGATTGGGACTTAACGTTGCATAATGTTGTTCTTCAAGATTGAGGGGCCTCCTACCACCTATACTGTCATGTGTTTGGATTGTCAACCTTTTAAAAAGTAGTCTGAAAAAAACATATTTTGTCAGAGCTAGAGAATCTAAAACATAGACAGATAACAGATAAGCACCTGTTGCTACCTCTATCGCTGTTGACAAACCTTACTAGGCCATTTGCCTGTTTTGTTGGTAAATGCTTGCACATAATTATGCCATTTAGGTTGCTGGCATTCTTCCAGTTGTAGTTAGAATTCTACCTTTTTGCATTACAGCATCTGCTTTTACTTTCCAAACTTCTCAGGTCTAATATTGTCTGTGGTTGATGCCAGCACCTGGACTACCTTCTCGCTGTAAAGTGTTCTATTTACACCAAACTACTTTTTAGATATAGATCTTAAGAGTGCTTTAACTCTCTCGCCAGCTATTATTTTCAAAAATGTTCATGCATATATAAAGATTCTTATGGTCAGTAGGCTTCATCCATTGGTTTATTAAATTCTCATTCATATTTTGCATCCGCCCACCACATTGCTTAATTTGAGTTGGTGGTTTCTGGTGCTCAGCACTGGCACTTAAATTTCAGTACTGGCACAGTCTGCCACATGGTGGCGCTGTTTTTTATCTTATTTAGAGAGTAGCATAAATTCAATAGATAATGAAAATGACTAATACCCTCCACCTAAGCCCTTCTAATAGCTTTGATTTGTTTCCTGGAATAGTATGAATTTCATTTCAAGACTAGAGGCTACCATTACGCTTAATAACGTTTAATGCCACCCCTACAACACCTTTAAAGAACTCTCAACACGTTAAACTCAAGAACCAGAACACTAAAGTCCATCAATAATCCACCCACTGAACATTCCTCCTCTTTTAATTGCTGCTCCTGTGGAGATAATCACACCTTGTTTTATTGATTTTTTTTGTCAGAATAAGTTTAGTAAGGTAGTGTATATCTGTTTTGTTGAAAGATTTATTTAAGTCGAGCTAAGCTTCTAATTTATGGAAGCGAAGCACTTGGATGAGTGAGCCATTTGGGTTAGGTTGGGGGGAAAAGATTATGAAGTGATATTGTTTTTAAAAAATGCTTAATTTTTCGTGCCCGGTGTGTCTGGCTTCGATGATGTATGAGAGGAAAGAGAAGTTTGGGCAGACTCGCTTGGTCACTTGTGTTCAAGACTATATGAATTAAAACAATGCTGGCATTTTAACCGCTCTTACCTGCGATGACCGGTGTGTTTGTTCAGGGAAGTACGAGAAGCTGTGTATGTGAAGGCGTGTGGGTCGCCGGACCGTCCTCTTACTCTCCTCAGCTGGGCACGACATGAACTAGTGAGGAGTGGTGCACGCGTAGGGGTTTTAGCCCGGGGGACCTCTCTGTGTGAGGACATGGTTGCAGGGGGAAATGTGTGTTTAGGCACTCTTGTGAGAAGAGAGAGGCCATAATGGATTGAGAACATTTACTTCAGCAAATAATACATGTGGCATCGCGAAAACGGTTGAACGGTCAATCTGATGCACTTGAAAAACCGAGTGTTTATCTGACAAGGGATTGAAGGGTACAGTTGGTGATAGGAAATTATTTGAATGAATCTGCTTGTTTGGCATATTTTAAGTATTTTTTTAAATAAGATTATTTTGTTAAAGAAACGGATAGTGAGCAGGGTAATGAGTTTACTGTGACTGGAAGTATGGGGAATGAGGAGATTGTAAAAAAGCTTGTTCAATTTGAAATGAAAAAACAAGTGAAGGGGACCATAGAGGACATAGAATAGGAAAAGGAAGTAGGTTGAGTCAGGTGAAGAGTTTTATTATCATTCATAGGGAGGGGGAGTGAGTAGTGAAGTTGGAAGAAAGCGTACAAGGAATACCGGGTATATTGAAGACATTGATATATACAAACAATGCAAGGTTGGCTTTCAGGCAACTGCACAGAAAGGTGTCCTTGGCGGCACAAGTAGAATGGGTGTCCTTAGCGGCACACATGGAAAGGATGCCCTTGGCAGCACACAGGAGGAGGAAGACTTTGAAAGTGGTTTGCATATTACAGTGTCTGGCAATAATTTGAAAGGTTTGGATAAATATGTTCTAGACTTGCAAGAGGAAGATGATTATGAAGATTTTGAGGAGATGGAGGTAGATGGTACAAATGATGTGGTTAGGGATCCGTTTGGGAGAGATATCTTTACACCCTTTAATATTAAACATCCAAGAAGTGGAGAATGGTGGCCTATGGAACATGTAAGCAAGTTTATCACGACATGGATTCAGAAACCCTTGAATAGGGAAGTACGGAGATTAATGAGAGCAGAGTGCTCCAGACCAAAAATTGAAGAGAAAGTGTGTGAAACCCAAAATTTGGACCCAGATCTTATTAGTTATTTTTTTCACTTGGGTAGGGACCACAGGAGAGGTTTAGAGAGGTCCTTAAAGATATGCCAGGAAACGTATTTAGTTGTTTTAGGCTCCTTGGCAAGAATTTCGGATTTGGTGGAGGAGGCTTATGAAAATGAAGAACAAGTGGATTTGGTTTTTTTCAGAGGATGGAGCCAAAGGGCTGTGGTACTCTTGGGAAATGCTAATGTGTGTTTGTTACAAGAAAGAAGGAGAGATATCCTTATGAAGATAAATCCAAAATTGGGGGACATGGCACAGAAAGGGACAAGTGAAGATACGAAGGGGTTGCTGTTTGGAGAAGGTCTAGTGAAGGACATTGGAAAATATGTCAATTCATTTACAGCTTTAGATAAAGTGCAAGGGAATATGAGGAATGTTTTTGGAGTTTTTGGAAGGGCCAGTATGAGGGGATCCTTTACTGGCCATGGATTGCAGAGGTCCCAATACAGCACGCAGGACAATTCATAGTATGGAAATCAATATAGAGGAAAAGCTTATCAAACAAACTCAGGGTTTTATCCTAGCAGAGGAAGAGCAGGAAGACAAAGCAGGAGGTTCTCAAGAGGATGATGTCTGCTCAATAACAAAGAACAAGGTGAGTACAGGAATTATTTTGGGATCTTTCCCCAGAGGAGTAGGAAGACATTTAAGATATTTCAAGAAAGAATGGTAAAAGTTGACTCTGGACCCTTGGGTGTTAAGCACAATTCAAGGGTTTACAATAGAGTTTGTGAGTTGTCCTTATCAGAAAGAAGAGCAAAGAGAGAAAAGGATGTCAAAGGAACAGGAAAGAATTGTAGATTCAGAGATAGAGTCCATTATTCAAAAGGGTGCAATAGAGGAAGTAAGAGAGTCAGCAAAGGGTTTTGTGAGCAACCTATTTTTGCTGGAAAAGAAGGACAAGGGATAATGTCTGGTCATAAATCTCAGGGAGATAAACAAGTTTTTAGTTTACTGTCATTTCAAGATGGAAGGGATTAATTGTCTGAGGGAAATCTTGACAGCAAAAGATTGGTTAGTAAAATTGGATTTAAAGGGTGCTTATTTTACTGTACCTATGGCGAGAATGAACCAAATGTTTTTACAGTTCAGATAGAGAAAGAAGCTTTTTTCAATTTCTAGGTTTACCTTTCGGTCTTTCCTCAGCACCTTGGTGTTTCACAAAGGTGATGAGGATGGTTGTATCTTTTTTCCATCAGAGAGGGATAAGAATGAATATCTACTTAGACGATAACAAGACCAGGGGGAATTGAAAAGAGAGATGAAGGAAGTATTGTGCAAATTGAAAGAATTAGGATTTATTCTGAACAGAGAGAAGTCTGTAATGCAGCCTACCCAATGTTTAAAGTTTTGGGGATTTCAGAGAGATGCAATAGAAGATTTTTTATGTCAACCAGAGAAGCATATAAAAATGATAAGAAAGGAGATTCATCAGGATTTGAAAAGAGAGTTTATAACATTGAAAGAGTTGGCAAGAATAATATGTCTATCATCTTCTTCAATCCAGGCAAATTTTCCAGGGCCTCTCCATTATCGTGCATTGCAGAGATAGAAAGGGGAGGCGTTAAGGAGAGGTTTGTGGTATGGAGACAGGATACCATGGAGTGCAGAGGCAAAGTAAGAGTTGCTCTGGCAAATGAACAATATGGAAGCCTGGAATGGACGTGCAATTTTTGGAAGTGCTCCAGATTATGTCTTGGAGATAGATGCAAGTTTGAGTGGTTGGGTAGCACATTTAGGGAAAGTGGAAACAGGTGGAGTTTGGACAAAGAAGGAAAAGTTAGGTCACATAAATTGGTGGGAATTGACAGCGGGTTTATATCCTCTTAAGAGTTTCAGGAAGGAACTGAAAGGACAGACTGTGTTGATGAGAATGGACAATGTGTCTGAAGTGACTTATGTGAACAAGTTAGGGGGGACAAGATCCTGAGGTTTAGCAGATTTGGCAAAGGATTTTTGAATTTTTGTCTAGAACACAGGATGGTAGTGAGGGCAGAATACTTACTGGGAGAACTAAACATAGGTGCAGATTGGAATGCAAGGAATTTGAGGGATTTCAGCAATTGGGAGCTGGACCGCAGTTGTTTTCACAGGATAGACAGTGTGTGGGGTCCTCTGGAGGTAGATCTTTTTGCGAGTCAATCAACATACCAGTTGGAGGAGTTATTCAGTTGGAGAGCAGATCCCTTGGCCTCAGCGGTGGACACATTTCAACAGGTGTGGAGAGGGAGGAGAGCTCATGCTTTTCCTCTGTTCGCAATGATACAGATAGTGCTCATGAAGTTGAGACAGAGTGTCAAATTGTGCTGGCAACACCCTTAAGGGTGTCGCAGGTTTGGTTTCCATCTGTAATGGAGTTAGCATGTGCAGAACCTTTTTTAATTCCTGCCAAGGTAGGTCTTCTGAGGAACGCAGAGGAAGAGGAACATCCTTTAGTTCAAAGCGGTGTTTTGAACCTTCTTGTTTGGAAAGTGTCAGGAGATCTGTCCGTTTTGAGGGACTTTCAGTTAAGGCTTCAGAATTGCTGGATGAATCCTGGGCTTCAGGAACGAGGAATAGATTAAAAGGAATTTAGAGAGTAAGGTCTAGTTGGTGTGTGGAAAGGAGTTTGGATCTCGTGGAAGCTCTTGTAGTGGAGGTGTTTCATTTTTTGGTAGAAAAGTTTGAGGAAGGTTTAGAATACTGGACAATAAATTGTTACAGGTCTGCAATTTCAGCAGGCTACTCTCAAGTGGATGACAGGCTGTAGGAAGAAATGTGATTGTGTGTGGAGTCATAATGAGTATGAGGAGTAAGAGACCACCTAAAACACGTTACAGTGTGCTGTGGGATGTCAATGCTGTGCTCTCGCTATTTTTGCAATGGGCAGCCAATAGGTATTTGAACTTAAAGAGACGTTCTGAGAATTCTTTTAGCTTGTGTGGTGTCATGCAAGAGTGTATCGGATGCGAAGGCAGTGGAGGTAAGTAATAAATTGATGGGACCTGATGGAGTGTATTTTGATATTTGGAAGAGAACAAAGACCATGTCAGGCTCAGTTTTTTTAATCCAATTTTTACAGAAGATATGAAATTGTGCATAGTGAATTCTATGTTAGAGTATGAGAGTAGGGTATTAGAGCATAGGAGTGATGGGGAGAATCAATTGTAGATTTCTTATTTGAAAACTGTTCACGCAGTGAGCACAGCAATGATTGCAAGGTGGGTCAAGAATATTATGAAAGAGAGCGGTGTTGATGAGGACAGATTTAAATCGCATTCAATACGTGGTGCAATGGCGAGTAAAATGTATTTGTCTTGTGGCCGGCTGAAATAATTTTTTTTAAAAGCTGCAGACTGGTCAAATGCAGGTACTTTTGCAAGGCATTGTTTTAGACCCATTAGCCATGTTTTAAATGTGGCGTTAAAGGGTTTCGAACATGCATATTGGTAGCCTCCGGTCTTTAAATGAAATGGTGATTCTCCAAGCGTAGTGTAATGAGAATCAAGATTTCATTAAAGGCACAGAGGCTACCATTATCCCACCCTCCACTGTGCATGTGGGTAAGTTTGAAAAAGAAAAAAAAAGAAAAGGGGTTCTGAATAAATGTTACACAGGAGTTATTATTTTGAGGTATCTTTCATGTGCAGAGGTTTCATTGTTAGTACTGTGATAATGTTGGATAATAAATGACAAGGATAAAGAAGTTTTTTTAAAAACATAAAGGAAAAAGGTATAATGGTTTTTTGGTCTTTCTACAGAATGAAGAAGAAGTGTTGGATGAAGTTTTCGTTTAAGGAGAAATACTTAATAAGAGTGTACAGTTGTTGCGTTGAAAGAGGAGGAATGTTCAGTGGATGGATTTTGTATGGACTTTAGTGTTCTGGTTCTAGTGTTTAACGTGTTGAGAGTTCTTTAAAGGTGGTGCAGGAGTGGCATTAAAGGGTATTATGCTTAATGCTAGACTCTGTGTCTCTAATGAAATCTTGATTCTCATTACACTACGCTTGGAGAATGGTCATTCTCACACTTGAAAGAGTGTGGTGGTTAAAGGTGTGTTTGTAATGTCATTGGCAGCGCTGGCATGGGCAATGGGAAGGGCAAGCTGAAGTGGCCCCCTGGCACTTACATCTTTTTAAATTAAGCACTGAGCGCGAGCCAGTGTATCGGCCAATTCTTCCATGTGCTTCCTTCACTGTGAGTGACTACCCAAAGTCTGTATACATTGTTCACATCCATCTAAAAATAGTCCCTTTATCTTCAATTACAAAGGTAGTTCAAAGAGTGCTTTTTATTTCATTTTTATATTAACTTGAAATATCAGTTATTTCTTTTGCTCGCAATTGGAATGTCTATTTAAGTGGCAATAATTCACATCTGAGGCATTGTACATTGCCTCAGATGTGAATCATTGGTTGGGTTGTGATTTATTCTTGTCTTCTTCACTAATTATAATAATGTTATGAATGGCTTATATTTCAGTTTCTGAATCTCCAAACCCACTCACTCCTATGACATAGCAACAGTTGATAACAAAACTAGTTACCCATTGGTGTCATATCGGCCTTCTATCGGAGCACAGCTCTGCTTGCCTGCTTTGACTGAAAGCAGAAAGTTCAGTTGCAGGGCCATGAAGCAAAGCAGAGAAGGTGGTGAGGGCTGGTTAAGGATGCCAGGTAAGATTTTTCTCATTTGGGTCAGGGAGGAGAGGTAATGTTATGTATGGTTCCCCCCATTACTTCTCTAAAACAGGGGCAGATGATTTTGGGGGCCATGCATAACCTAAAATTATAGGGTCTTATTCACAAAAGGAAGCTTACATTTTTGGTGTAGAA
Source organism: Triturus cristatus (assembly GCF_964204655.1). Lineage (NCBI taxonomy): Eukaryota > Metazoa > Chordata > Amphibia > Caudata > Salamandridae > Triturus > Triturus cristatus. Next base: position 439,147,960 of record NC_140593.1, on the reverse strand, counting down.
GTGTAGTTTTACATGCAATATCCTTACGACTGCAGAGTACTTTGCACATAAAAACATAGGAGAGTCTTTGTAGTCCTAAAGTCACTACATGTAAAACTAAACGCGTTGTTTGTGAATAGTAGACTTGGTGCAGATCAGAGCTTCCAAATCCTCTCTACTTCCACGGACGGAATGATTTCACAGTCACACACGCATACACACATCACATGCTGGTGGGGCCCATTACACCAACATTCACTACAAATCACACTATACGTGCCCTGTAAAGGAGAAAACCAGCTTTCACATATGCTCTATCTGATCTGCCTGTACCTAGAGGTCAATGCAACCTGCTGATTGCTGTATATCTAGCAAAATACATTTTAAAGAATACACAATAAATCAAATAAACATGACCAGAAATAATCACCCGAGGCAGGAATTCAAACAGATTGTTCATTTATCTAATATTTCAAGAAAAGCCAATTAAATGCAATTTCATTTCTCTCATATTTACCTATTCTGTCTAAATGTCAGATCCTAAGTCAGAAACCGCTCCTCTGGAGAAAAAAATTATAGTCTTCTATTGTCATGTAGAGTCATCGTCCTCTCCATCAGCATAGGGATCTCGCATCATCAGCTCGGGAAGAAGTGGCGCTAGACCTCTAGTCTACTTACTTTTATACTGAAATTTACATTCTAAAAAGTATCATTTCTTTATTCAGAACGGATGAATGGCGGAAATAATGTCGTCTTGCAACATGAGCAAAAGTTCCCAAATATTGTCTGTCTTAAACGATGAATAGAAAATGTAATGTCCATAATTTTATCCGATACTTTTACGGATGTTTTTCCCAGATTAAATGTATCATTTTATGAGACCACCGAAAGTTCATGTAGTCAGATTTATTCAGTTGCTACAATTTTCTCATCCAGGGGTTTTTGGCTGCCAGCCTGGATTTGTCGTCATGTTCATGGCTTTTCAGTTCGACAAGAGGGCAAGGTCACAGGCAACGCGAAGCCTTCTTGCAAAATTTTCCATTAAGTCATCTACTCGACTGCAGGCTGCAGGAGGTGGCCATCTTTCAGTAGGCCACAATTGTCAACTTAAGAGTAAAGAAACACAAAACATAATTACTGCATAGAAATGATTAAACAGTGTTATTCCCCAGCTAATACCCTTATGTGTGTGTATTTATCTAGCCATTTGCGACATCAGAAGCCATTAATGCATATTAATTATAAGCGCAAAACACCATAACATCACATAAGCAACATCGTATTCTGTCAGATTGCTCACCAACTTAGTTCACTTGTTATTTAGCCATGCAATAGCATTCCCACGTGTAATTCTCTTGTTAACCCCTTCAGCGCTGCGCGGATTTCCGCGCAGTGCTGAAGGTTCTGAGCGCGGGCGGGGCCATGACGGAACGGTTCCGTCATAAGCACAGCCCAACCGACGTGCATGACGGAACCGTTCCGTCATAAGCGTCGAAGGGGTTAATAAGGTTGATTAGTCAACATTCGACAAACTATTAATCATTAATAATTATTCAGTAGTACTTTTAATTATAACATGCGAAAATGAAACCGGTATTCCGTTTTGGAGTAAAAACCCTGCTCCATCAGACTTACACCACAAATTTAACTTTACCTTTGTGAATAAGGCCCACAAATGGGTAAAAAGTGAATTACACAGTAGCGGCCGGTGGCGAGAGTGCTGCAGGGTGGTGAGGCGGGGCGGGGGAGGAGCAAGGTGGGGGAGGTAGTAAACTATGGCATACGGCCGAACAGAGGTAAGTAAACAAATAAATAAATCGAACGAATTTCATTGCTCGCGGTGCATTGCCAAATGCGATGCAGCGCGCGCAACGAAATTCGTTTTATTTATTTACTTGTTTACTTACCTCCGTTGGGCCTTATTCCATAGTTTACTACCCCCCACCCTGCTCCACCCCCGCCCCGCTCCCCGCCTCGCAGCACTCCCACTAGGAGCCGCTACTGGAATTACAGGGATGTTTTTCACCTCGGGGTTCTGAGTGAGATCATAGACAACTCGAACTTCCCTCTTGTTGTTTATTTGATATCACTCAGTAGCCCTCGGCGAGAATGTACTCCTTAATTTCACTGTTACCCATCCATTATTCTATATAATAATAAAAACAATAATAATAATACTATGCTTCTCACAACTGAAAGGCTGTAGTTTTAAAAATAGCATTAGTAAAACAGCCTCCTCAGTGGTTTTTTTGTACTCAAAATGTTATTGCAAATACATGGCAGCCACACTTAAGAGGTATCATATTTTCAATGTTTTGCCCTCCTATGCCTGTGGCACATGCTTGTGGCACATGCTTGCTTGCAAGAAACGATTTCACTAGCTTGCCAAGACCAGACGTACAAGCTTTGCCAATGCTAGTTTTCTCTGCGGCTATATCGCGTGCGTTTCGTCAATGTTGAGTGTGGGAACCCCAGAGCTGACGTTTGTGTCATGAAGTGACGCAAACTGCCAACAGCCTCAGCCCCTGTGTGGGCCTCCTGCTTCCATGTCTCACTAATGCGCGAGCGCCTGCGCGCTTTCTGACACGCACGTGTTGACACTGCTGGCGCGGCCTTATCTATCGCCGCGGCACCTGCTCCTGTAACACAGATGGTTTATTGTTCGTTCAGAAATGAACGTCACTCGGACCAGTTTTTGCATCTGCCTGCCTCACTGCCCGACTGAGCGCGAGACGTGCGCGGCTTTTGCATGTTAACATGGGCCCGTGGCCTATTCTTGTTATAGCTGATCCCGCACATGGGCGTACTCTGATATTTACGTTGCCTTTGTTGTAATGTAAAGACTTCACAATGGTGCAATTAATTATGCTTTGAATTGGAGCTTGTTAGACAGAGTTACCGTTATTAATTCTCTGATTTCAACTATGTATACCAAGTTTATACTCAGGGCCGTTTCTAGGTGTTTTGCCGCCCTAGGCAAGAATTGAAAAATGCCGCCCCCCTCCCTTACTACCATCACTCTCTCCCCCCTCTCATCCAGGCTAACTGTCCTCTGCAGGTTCTCACTCTCTATACACTTTCATTCTTTCTCTTCCAACATCTCTCTGAAATGGCCCATAAGCACGCCATGTCAGTGCGTTCATAAAATCTACAGAAACATCACAGTCTTCAGGAATGCAATATAGAGTAAAACGTGTGAAATGTAAACAGGCGCTGCGTCGGTCTCATGGTCTAGTAGAGGTCCCGTACGCCTCACATTAGCAGTTCGCTGCGAAGTCTTGCACACTAATACGGGTACACATCATATGACTAATGTGTACTGTCTGCAGCATCCGTGTAGCTCTATCACGCGAATTGGAAACTAATGGGACCTTTGGAATGTGGTCGGGCACACTGCGAGACTGGAGGAATGTGGGTGTGCACTCACTGCAGACACCAGGATTTGTGTTCGCTTGGAGTCAAGGCTGCAACATCAGTGAGGGGCACCAGAGGACACGTGAAGGGAAGTACCGTCTGGTAGAAGGGCGGGGGGCGCAGGGGTGTTCCACGAGACAAACTACACTGCATGATGTATCTGCATAGCCTGCGCTGGACCCACAATTCCACCCACTCGCAGCCCAAACCGGGTGTGACTACATAGTGCAAGAGGTGGGGCCTCTGATGAGACAATGTACTCACTCTTTTCAGGTCTCTGAAGCCTCAAGCACCAGGGAGTTTTAGTCATATACCCAATCAATTGTTACTTTGGGCCGCTCTATCTGTACAACCTCCAGCCTTCCGCCAGGGCTCCCCTCTTGTCGCTGAGAACCTGCGCCATTAATTTGTTAATTTAACGAGCATTTGCTCTGTTCAAATGGCCTGGGGAGTCCCACGATACCCGTGTCTTGGTTTCATTTTGTCTGCAGCACCTGTGCCTAGGGAATGCAAAAGAAGGGCTTCATGACACCGCCCCATCCCCTCAAAGCCCACGGGATGTGCCGGCTCGAGCAGTTTACATAAAACAATGCCCACGTCAAGGGCAAATTGTGAAGAATTGTATTTTGGCATAAACCCTCAGAGATTGAGGAAGAGAGCAGCGGATTAGAAGACAGTGAGGTAGGGACACAATGTGAACGACCCAGACAGCACAGTGCTTAATTTCTAAACATTTAGGGGCAGATTTATAAGCCCTGTGCGTCACTTTTGCGCCGCCGTTGCGTCACTTTTGTGACGCAGCGGCAGCGCAAAGCCAGCGCCATGCTGCGGCAGATTTACAACGTGACGCATCTAGGGAGATGCGTCACGTTGTAAAGCTTGCGCCACTTGTGGGCATACCTTCACAGGGGGGGGCGTTCCGGCGCAGGAACGCCTCTGAAAAGTGGCTGAGTGAAATCTACAAGATTTCACTCAGTCACTTTTCCGGCCATGCTGCGTCAAATCCCTGCTTGAAGCGGCGTAAGGATTGACGCAGCATTGTACCGATAGGGCACCCCTGAGCTTTGCTGGATCTGCGTCGCGCTTGCGACGCAACTCCAGCAATGCGCCGCCCTTCCGCCATCAGATGCGTCACGCAACTGTTTATCCTTGCGCCACGATGCGCTGCATTGTAAATGCGACGCATCTATTGTGGCGCAAGGGAAAACTTGCGTGACGCATCTTCCCTGGCGCATCCATGCTGATTTGCAGGGATGCGCCAGGGAACATAAATATGCCCCTTAAAATCCAGGACCCCTCGACAGGAGCCCACTGCAACTTGCACCACCCATTGCCCCTGCAAGCACTCCAAATGGTAGTACCAACACAACCACTAAGTAATACTATAAGTGTGACAATCCGGGCTATTCCAGGCCCCCAAAGCTATAAGAATAGCACGGGCGAAAGATATCAGTCTTTTATTAGTAAACAACTGTTGTTGTGCTTATCGCTAAAGCACACTACCAGTGCCACTATATGATTGCCTGCAATAAATGCCGGTGTTGACAATTAAATGTCAGTGCCCGCACCGGAAACCACCGGTTCATATTAAGCACTGAAACTGGGACAGAATAAAAACTCGGAGTCGGTCGGGCTCAGGAGCCCTTGTGTCGTATATAGATCACAAATTAGAATTTGGACAGGACAGTCCATCACTTCTCTTATTAGCGTACCCCAAAAGGAGCGCGATTGGCTTGAATAACAGGAACACACCGGGTATTGAAGCGCCGAGAGGCAATTCATTTTCTTGACCGCACTACGTAAATGCCCAGGTTGATAAATACTGATGGCAGGGTTTAATATCATTTAAAAACAAATAGCAAACAGGTGCGTCAATTATATTCAGATATCCATTTCCAACTGTATGCATTTTACAGTTAGTTGCACGAGGTGTTCAGACAGCGCCTGAAAGCAGGAACTCAGTGCTTCATAAATCACCTAAATAAAGCGCTTACTGCCCAGCTCAGCTTAGCCAAAAACAATACAGGAACATTAAGCAATGCCTCAAATTCAGGAATTGAAGCCTTTTATGGAATACCCATGGAGCTGCAAAGCTGGCACTACCACCCAGAAGCAGCCGCGTCCTCCCATCACTCTTCACCGGGCGATGTCCGCCGGCTCTGCAGTGCTGCTATTCCAGAAATGCTCATCTACCAATAGTGAAACCAAAGTTGGCACTGGGGGCATTGCTATATGGGCTACAGCCGCAGCCAGCACTACCAACCCCTCTGTAGCGCCTGGAGTGAAACAAGAAGGAAAACAAGTGAGCCGTGGCCCGTGCCAGCATGTCGGTGGTATTCTACCAAACCTCCCAACTGCAGCCTCTCTTCACCTGTGAGTGTTACATCTAGCAATGTATTCCTTTTCCGTGTCCCCATAACTATGCCTACCTATGAGGCTGCTCTGAAGTGCCACCTCTGCTCCGCCCTGGGTAAAGCCTACCTGACCATGCTGCCACCTGCCTCCAGCTCCCGAGCAGGAACAACAATCAGCGAAGTTCTCCTGCCAGACAAAATGTCTCCTGCGGAGTGCACGTGGTCGAGCCCAGCGCAGAGACACTCCTGCCCCCCGCAGTGAATACATGCATGGAGGTACCTCGCACATCCGGCTGCTGGGAGTGTCCGCCCCCCATCGTCTGGCTTGCATATACTGGTGGGCTTGCATGGGCCCTTATCCGTGGCCTGGGACTCACAGAACTCACTTGGTGGGCAGAGACCCGTCGTGATGTGGCAGTCACGGGAAGGGGACAGGGTGCCTACGCCAGACACTTCCCTGCTGGGGAGTTACAAATATTCAAAACAGACTCTGTGCCCCACATGGAGCAGAAAACAGCCAAGGAGGGGCCAGGTGACGTCAGGCCCGGCTGTAGTCGTCAGCGAGTGATTCAGCCACCGGCGGGAATTTTGCAAATTGCAGCAGGCTATTAGCGGCGCACACATGGCCCCGCCTGTGGCGCCGAACGTGACCTCACGTCAAGTCGAATGAATTGTATAAGACGCTAACCAATGCTCTTTTGAGGTTGAAGGCCCTTGATTCCATGAATAAAGGGGATTCCCAAACTTATGTTTTTTGCCGCCCTCCCCCTTTTGCCGCCCTAGGCGGCCGCCTAGTCTTGCCTAATGGTAGAAACGGCCCTGTTTATACTCCATTTGAGCTAAAGCCTCTTTGGGGTTATTCCGCTGTTATTCCATCGATTATTGGTCTGGTTCCCATACAAGTGTGTGTGTTTTATGAAGATTTCTAGGATGTTGCCGTGGAGCAGTTTCCCTTTCTCCGGCTGCCATGCATGGTACTGATGCCACCCAACAGGCAGCGTACCCAACACTTATTGCCTCACTACCCCAAATTAATAATGATTTGTTTTCATACAGCGCTTCGTAGTGCACGTCTGCCCTTTCAATGGACAGTAACTAACAGCTGTTATGTGTATCCAGGTGAATGCTACTCATCTCATTAACCTTAGAATGATAAAAGGCTGAGGCAGCCCCGCTGGGATTCGAACAGATCACAGAATGGGTCAAGAGCGAGCTCTGAACTGAGCGAGCTCTTCTGCCGGCTTACCTGCAGGGAACATGTAACAAAGAGCCCTGAAGCTGCTTCGTGGTGCATTTGCCGCTATATAAACTAACGCAAAAAAAGAAAATTGATATATTCTCCGATATCTTAAAACACTAGTTTTTAGACCATTTCGTTGTCAATATTCTTTTTGCAATGTTAATTTGGGAGTGAAGTGCCCTAATAAATCTTGTCGTTTTAGGATGTTGAATAATGAGCATGGCTGTAATAAGCAGCTGTATTTTGAAATAACTGATAATGCCGCAAATGAGGCAACACAAAATGTATCAGATGCGGTTTACCATCGTCTGTGCCTTCCTTGACCTCAACGAAATCGAGTACAGGTACAGGAGTTGGGCAATTTCATGTTAATGTTCTTAAATGTAAATTTGGAAGGTATTACTGCGTCAACTTATGTTGTGATTTGAGCAATTGGAAGCATCCTAGTTACACTGGAAAATAGTCATCATTTGAATACCTGTGAGCAGGGCCTTAAGTGGGTGAGATCCTTCCCTGTCTAAGAACTGGCAGTAATTAACAAGCATTTGCAATGCAATAGGTCTCGCATTTGCAAGAGTTTGAGCTGTTAGCATTGTAAATGACAATGCCTTTTATTTATGTGTTTTGAAAACCTGCAAGTGGTGCGTAAACATGCACTTTGTACTCATAATCCTTGCTTACAAGAAGCAAGGCTGGCAGTAACTGTGTTTCTTTTACTGCAGCCTTGCGTCTCATGACATTGCAAAAAGAAAATTGACAACAAAGTGGTTTAAAAACTAGTGTTTTAATTTATCGGAGGATACATCCATTTTCTTATTTGTTTACAGTTTTTTTCGTTTGTTTGTATAGCGGCTAATGCCTCACGAAGCAGCTTCAGGGCTCTTTGTTACATGTTGCCTGAAGGTAAGCCGGCAGAATAGCTCGCTCAGTTCAGAGCTCACTCTTGACCCATTCTGTGATCTTTTCAAATCTCAGCAAGGCTGCCTCAGCCTTTTATCATTCTAAGGTTAATAAGATGAGTGTCACAAGCAAGCAGACTACAATACAGAGCCTAACGGTATTGCAGGGGCCGACCTTACATCCGATGGGGCTGACAAATATTTCTCACTCACAGACGGCTCTCACTCTGAGGACTCTAATCCCGTTCTCAGTGAGGCTGGGGGTAGCACCTCTTCATCTGGGTCCAGCACACTTGAATCGGCAGAGAGAGCCCTAACACGCCAAAGAGGGCGGAAAAGCTCAAAGGGCAACTCAGACCTGCGGAAGAACAGAGAGAAACACATCCCGGGCAGTGGATTGAAATGGGACTACTCCCACATGAAAACACTGGGGATGTCAGACACAGCACCGGCTCAGACTGGGACTGCCCTGGCAGTAAGTACCACCGGCTGTTGGGACGGCAACTATAGACCCAGCTCTGGCCCTGATTTTGGATTCAATTAAACAGCACCGGGCAGAGTCTCGTGCAGATGGTAAAAAAGCTAGGCAGGCCACAAAAAAACTGGAAGGTGCTGTCCGGAAGGTCGGGAAGGCTCGCACTGAGTTTAGCGAATGGCTTCACAGTATAGAAGAGAGAATTACTGTGGTGGAGACCGAGCTGGCAACGGTGGGAGAGCAGACTAAGTCTCATGGTTCCCAGCTAACAGATGTTCTGTGGAAACTGGCGGATTTGGAAAATCGTCAGAGGACTAATAATCTCAGTTTCCTTAGGATTGAGAAAGGCCTGGAAGGGGACGACATCGGAACCTTTATGCTAGACCTTCTCAGGAGTGCCTTTCCCAAACTTGCTGGATGGAACTGGGAGTCTGAAGTCTAAAGGGTTCACCGGTTTCTGCTAACTCGCTATAAGTCTACACAGGCCAGCAGAGATCAAGGGCAGCCAAGAGCAATTCTTTTTTTGGGGGTAATTTTCTGTTGCGCAAAGCCATTTTTGAGAAGCCTCGCCCGGAGACAAAAAGGAATTACAGAGAGGCCTCTTTGTTTTGTTCGCCCTGACTTCTGCCATATAACGATAGAGCGCAGGTGGCACCTACAACAGGTTATCAAGCCTTATCATGATGCCGGATTCTAAGCCTTTCTGCTGACGCAAGCCAGATTCAAAACAGTAGTTAGAGGGGCTATAAAATTCTTTACATCAGAAATACAAGCTAGAGACCATTTTGGACAGATTCTGGCAGGCAGAAGAAATGTATAGCCTCTCAGTCTGTCTCTTAGGATGCTCTGAGCTATGTTTGATTGTGGGGGCTTTTCTGTTCATTGTTTTGTAGCAGCGGCGTCACTAGGGTTGGTGTCACCCAGTGCGGTAACTCATGGTGTCACCCGTGCGGTCCGCACCCGCCGCACCCCCCTAGTGACGCCACTGTATCTAAATAGCCATTCTCTGCAGCTAAAATTTCCCTGCACTAGGTATTTGGCATCAAAGCCCGTTGTGCAACTTTGAAGACGTATTACTTTTACACTCTTCCTGTTTGTGCTGAATGATGCATTAATGACTGAAGTATGGGCTTCCTCTCATATAGGGCCATCTCTAGGATCCCTGTCTCATTAGCCCTTTTTTCAGATATCCTCCTTTCAGCGGTGTCACTAGGGTTGGTGTCACCCAGTGCGGTAATTCATGGTGTCACCCGTGCGGTCTGCACCCGCCGCACCCCCCTAGTGACGCCACTGTATCTAAATAGCCATTCTCTGCAGCTAAAATTTCCCTGCACTAGGTATTTGGCATCAAAGCCCGTTGTGCAACTTTGAAGACGTATTACTTTTACACTCTTCCTGTTTGTGCTGAATGATGCATTAATGACTGAAGTATGGGCTTCTACTCATTTAGGGCCATCTCTAGGATCCCTGGCTCATTAGCCCTTTTTTCAGATATCCTCCTTTCCCTTTTCTTTCAATCATTTTATCCATGTGACCATATGAGCTTAGGTCAGACACTTTAACTACAAGGAAGGGGGTAAATTAGGCCCTTTGAGGACCCTGGAATCTTACATTACAGAGGAGATGGCCTAACGGCCAGGGCGGTCGACCTCGAATCTGGGGAACTGGGTTCGAGTCTCGGCAATGACGCTGAACATCCTGTGATTCTGGGCGATTCTGGGCGATCTCCCCGAGCCTAACAAAAAAAAAAAAATTAAAATAAAATGAATGTGTCCTCATATAATGCAACTGGTGCTATGTAAAGCGCTCTGATACCCGATTCGGGTCAAGTTCGCGCTATATAAAACTCTGTAAAAAAAGAAATTCTAAAAGCAGATGTGAATTGCCTGCAAGAGACACATATATCCCGGAGTGACAGTGCCATTCTGAATTCTTTAGGGCTGAAGGTGGTATGCTACACTACTCAGGATGTAAGGACTAAGGGGTAGCTATCTTAGTTAAGGCAAATAGTGCCATACCTGGTTGAACCTCAGCTGATAAACATGGCAGATGGGCTGTAATGGAGTGTAAAGTAGGCAATGGCTCCTTGTAGGAAGGTGGAATCTGACTGCATGGTCGCCCCCACATTTTTCCAGGTGTTTGGATGGTTTTTGACTAGTCTGGCTGGGATCCTGCTATCCAGGACCCTAGCCTATCTGCTTACTCCCTTAAATGACATGGAGTGCATACTAGATGCACTAGTGATTGGATACTGTGGTACCTTAGGAGCCCCTAGTATATGGTACCTTAGGTACCAAGGGCATAGGTACTTCACAGGCCAACTACGGGCTGAAGCATGTATTATGCCACCCCTGGGAAGCAGACTAAATCTGACACCACAGGCCTGCTACTGCAGCCTGTGTGAGGTAGTATTAGCACTCCTCACTGAGGTATAGGATCCCTATATCTCACCTTACACACACATATAAACCTATCAGTCACCCCTAAGGCAGGCCCTATCAATCCTGAGGGCAGGGTGCTTGGTATTCCACGTGAGGAGGTGCCTCTGCCTGAGCAGGGCCCCTCTGCAGCCCTCAGAGTCTATTCTCTGTGGCTGTTTGTGGATGCGGTTAAACCATATACTCTTAAGTGCATTATAACCTAGCGGTAAATGCTAACTTTTGGATAGCTGCATCAAAACATGTCGTGTTTGGTGTCAAACGCCTTGGAATCATACCCCCACACCAGTAACTGGTGTGGGAGTATGATCCCACCTTTCTAGAGGGATAGACATGTACCTACTGTGGAAACATGGTAGAAATCTGAAATAGCCTGGCATCACAAAATGGATGCCACCAGCACAGACACTGGGCTGCCCTCCTGCTGCTGACTGAAACTCGCAGTGGAGGAGGCCCAACAATAGGCATCCTGTCACAGGGAGGTGTAACCACTTTCCAGACAGGATTTAGTGTATTGGGGCTGGGTGGGTGCACTCCTAGAGTGCTTTGAAGTCCTGCACTGGGGGAGCAGTAGGCTCCTCTGTGCATATGCCAGCTCAAACCGGTTCAGGGGCTACCTGCCCCTGCTCTGGTGCAAAACTGGACAAAGGGAAGTCGGTGTAACCACCCACTCCCCTGACCCTCCCAGAGGAGTGGTCCTAGAGCTAGTCCCTCCCTTTCTTTTAGTATAAGATAGGGAACCCTTGCCATTGCAAACTAGATATCCCTGGACGACGCTCTACAAGAAGAATCCTGGCCCTTCGATGTTCCACTACCTTTGGAAGACTGAAGAATCTCCCTTGGAGTCCAGGAGTGACTCCCCTTCTTGGCAGGCACCAAAAACTTGAATCAACGGTCGCAAACTTTCCCGCTCCCGCTGGAGTCCAAAGTCCCTGAAGCCCCGGAAGTGGATTTCCTGACTTCTCGACGTCCATTGTGAGTCCCCAGCAAAGCCGAGGCAAGTGGACCCCACGAATGACGAGGAACAGCAATACCCGGGTACCATGCACTATTGTCAAGTGCAACCCCTTCACGCACGTATGGTCCAAGCCTCCAGCAGGATTTCCCTTGAAAACCAGAGGCCTACCTCATCCCGAGTGACCGTGGGCTCCTGTGAAGCGAATCTTCACAAGGCGTCTTTGCAATCCCTTGCCGGCTGGCTTGTGGGTCCCCTGAAGACTTTCTCATCAAACCAAAGGGCTCCTCTGGTTGCTCTAGGCCTGCCCTGACTTACCCTCGCTGGGTGAGTCCCTCAGACCTTGCTGGTCTGCACCACTGACTTTCTTCACTTTCCACAAGACTTGCTGTTGTCAAGGCTTGTTGGCTCCAATCCGGTTGCAGACACCTCAGTAAGCTGCAGACTTTGCGGGACACTCCGAATCCAGCTCCTGGCCATCGTCAATGCTTCCTGGACCTCGTAGCTGAAGAGTCAAAACACTCTTGATCACCTGAAATCACCCAACTTCCATGGTCATCCATCTTCCCTGCCCCGGGTCACTGGCAAGTGTCATCGTGGGGAAAAGAGTGATGCTATGTTTGGAGTCTGAATGCAGAGTGCTATCTTCCGAGTCCGTGGGGGTCCCATGTGGGTCCGTGTGGAGAGCCCCCGCAGCGGCCAGAGCTCCCTCCTGGTCACGGCGCTGCTGATCACGCGATGGGCCAGCGCCACTCCTGCCCGCACCCCGGGGGCGATGAGAGTCCCGCTTCGTCAGCGTGTCCGAGCCCTGTGAGGAGCGGGCAGAGTGACCAATCTGGCTAGAGCCAATACCCATAACTTCCAGCCATTCCTCAGCGTCCGACGGGCTCTCGAAAAAATTAATTTTTTGGTCGTAAATAATTTTCAGCCGGGCAGGGTACAGGAGTGCGTATTTGAGTTGTGTTTTCTGCAATTTTTTCTTCACTGCTTGAAACGACGATCTCTGCCTCTGTACTAAGATGGTGTAATCCGGATATAGAGATATACGGTGATTTTCGAATCGGATTGTGGCTTTGTCTCTTGCCTTCTGTAGGAGGATATCGCGATCTCTACAGTTGAGGATTTTCACTATCAAAGGGCGGGGTGGTACACCAGGTCTAGGCGGTCCAGTTGGTATTCTGTGGGCCCGTTCAACACAGAAGTATGGAGAGAGTCCCTCGGGCGCCACGTGTTCTCTGAACCAGGTTTCCATAAATTCTGCCGCCTTGACCCCCTCGCTGCGTTCCGGCAGGCCAATAACGCGTATATTATTGCACCTGTTCCTTCCTTCTGCGTCTTCCACTCGATCTAGAAGGCTTGTCACCTGCTTTTGCATTTGTTGCAAGGCGGACGTGTTTGCTGTGACTCGGGGATCTAGGTCCGATAGGGATTGTCCATGTTCCTTCACCGTGTCCGCCAGTTTGCCATGGTCCGCCCTGAGCAGGGTCAAGTTCGTGGCGAGTGTGCCCATCCGCAGCTCGAGTGCCGCTCTGGTATCTCGGATCTCCGTAAGTATGAGGTCCAATTTGTCCGGGGGTCCAGCAGCAGGTTCAGAAGACGCATCCTGGGGCCGGGGGGGGGGCGGCCATCGCGCTCAGGCATGATGGGAGGTCGGCTAGGTCCTCGTTGGTCCCCCAGCGTCTTCCCTCGGACTCTGCCCATGATATGGGCCCTCTGCCAATCCGGGCGCAGGTATGTCGCCGTAGGTGAGCTAGAATGTGGGAAGCTCCAGTCCCCTCCACTCGGCGCGGCTCCGGCGGGCGACGAATGGGCAGTTCCGGTGTCCAAAGGGGGCCCAGTATCTAGGCGGTTGGGGGGGGGGGAAGGAGAGCCACCACTCCAGGTGGACGGGGCTGCAGGGCCGCCCCGCAGTATCCAGCAGGACGAACAGCTCACCGATGCAGGCGGTCCAGTTTCAAAACAGGAAGGCCATTCCGGCCCCGGCGGTCCAACGGCGGTGGCGGCAAAGGAACTCCACCGGCAGCCAGGCTCCCCCAGTCCCTCCGTGTCACGCCGCACAGTAGACCCTTGCAGGTGAACCCTCTGCGGGGGGGGGTCTTCGCACTGTAACAGCACCACGTTGAGTAGGAGAAGGCACTCACCCCCAACACTGCCCACCGGGCCCAGTCGCGCAGCGCCGCAGCGCTCAAATTGCCAGTGGGGGGGGGGGGGAGGCCGCCCTACTCCGTCACCCCCAGGAGGGGTCCTCATGGGTCACTGGCAAGTGACTGTGAACACTGTCCCTTCTGCTTTCAGGTCTTCTTCATCCTGAATTCAGCCTTGGATTCCACCGGACACTTCTCCAGTCTTCACAAGCAGCAAAACTTCTTTGGCTTCCATTGAAAACGACGACGCGACCCGACACCAGAGACACCTATGCACCCGGCTTCCCTGGGTGAGGTAACTCGTGCACTCCGGTGCTCCTGTGGGAGTTGGCCCTCAAACTACTTACCTTGTAAGTGGCTTGCTTGTAGACTCTCTAGAAGTACTCTAAAACTTTAAAATTCCAACCGTGACTTGCTCCATTGAAATCAATAACCCGCGGCTGTGTTCTCACACTGCACGCGTCTCCCGTGGGTCCTTTACTTACCTGCCTTGGGTGGCTTAGTGAGGCCCCAGCGATTCTACAGTCCCTAGGCCTTGTCCCCTTGCAAGTCGACATTTCTAAACCTCTTTTTTAGGTCTCGGCTAGCGATGGCTGCGCTTGCGCAGTCTCGCTCGCGAGATTTAATGACTTTAAGAAGAGGGGCTTGCACCCGCCCCTCTTCTCTCCTGTTCTCCATTGGCTGGCCTCTAAAATGCTGGCCAGCCACTGGAGAAGAGGTCCAGTCACTCCGATTATGCCCCGTCCTTTTCGGATCGGGGGGCGTGTTTTTTGCGAGAAGTCTCAGGGAGGAGACAACAGCAAAACACGCCCCCGAATCCGAAAAGGACGCTCCCTTTCTCCGAGGCATTTTCTGCTGTGCCTCGGAGAAAGGCGGTGGTGTTCAGGGCGATTCCCGGCAGCATGTACACACAGGGCCAGCCGACTAACTCCGCAGCTGCACCATATGACGTTGTTTACTTTTTGTAGTAAATGCTCTCCCTTTAGCGTACTGAGAGCCACGCACAAACTACGCTTCGAGTGTGGCATTAATACGTAAATATTTGACCCGGCCCGCGCAAGTGTTCCATCTGACCAGTTATAAATGCTTTCTGTTGTATCTCGTTGTGCTATAAGGGTTTCTGGTTATTGGGCTAAACATAAACTCAGAAGAATAAATCCGGCGAAAACCGGCGTTATGCTAATCCGAGCTAAACCCGCCCAGCGATATTTATCAGTATTCTTTGTTGATATGCCCCATAGTCCGTCTTCCCTGTCATGGAGTGCGGTCAATGTAGTTACTAGCGCCAGTGAAATCCCGATAAACGTTGGAGAGCGGAAAGAGCTATCCTTGCACGTGCGTGTTCGGAGATTTTACCAGCAATAAATAAGCATGCCCTGCTGTAAAAATACCACGAGAAAATAACCACATACTAAAAGGACGGCTACTGGTTAGATATCCTAATTAGCCAATTCCGAACTGGACACCGAGAAAATTGTAGTCCTTTCTTTATGTCTACCTCGCAGATACCTCCTTTGTTTCGTTTCGGGCGGAAGTTTTCAGACGACTACCGGAAGTAATCTGATGTTTCGTTGACCCCCCCCGCCCATACACCGCAGCAGGTAGGAGGAGCATTTTTTGTAGGGGCATGTTAAGAAATGAATACCTGAGAGGTGACGGGTGTTAAAGTATGTTCAGAGTGCTTGACACGGTGATGATCCTTCCAAAATATGCGAGATCATACCAGCCCTCCTCCACGAGTTTGACCCAAGAATTGGACTCATTGAAAGAATTTCGATGCTCCTTTAAAGCCAATTCAGTGTTCCAGAATTCCAGCCTCAGTTATCTTGGAAGGTAACTATACCTAGGCCAATATAAAAGCTGATCTCAATAGATGTCCCCCCAGAAATATCCTCGTTCAAGCTCAGTGACACGACTCGCAACGCTTTATCGCAGAGTAGCTCCTTTGTGACTCATTGTCACCCGGACACTTTTCCCACACCTGGGATTTGATACTAGTAAGCCGGTTGCACTAATACACATGAACGTGATTACTGGTAAAAGAAAAGCCCATAACTAGGAAAACAGAGTCTTGTTGACATGGAATCATCTGTTCAACCTAAGCATGAGATTTAAGTATGTGATCTAAGTCCTGCCAACACTGAATTTTGGCTGCACACAGCCGATGTTTTTTTCTTAATTGCAACGTGACTTTATTTTACCTTTCTGTCACATTTGTGTACAGGTAAAGGTGTATAATGTACAATATCCTACCTATTGAGAAGGAAAGTTTTAATTAGATTAAGGACACAGACGAGGGTTATGCCTGTCTTTCCTTAGTTTCATTTAACAGCAGTTGTTACCAAGTACATATTCCAAAGAACACGGAAATAATCATGCAGCACAGTAACCACGCATTCCACCAAACACAGTAGTCCTTGCATCATAATTCCCCTGTCCAAATCATAATGTCTTATTTTTTCTTGCGAGGAATTCTTAACCTCCCTTCGACTCAGTGTTCATTCCTCTGATCCAATCCTAGAAAAAAGATACAAATCCATAACCCAGTTCTTTCAGCACACATATATCAATTCAGTTCTCATCTTTAATAAACACATTATAAAAAAACAATTTTTTTACTCTATATAACATTTTACATAATAAAACATGATATTTTCATGGACTTATATTGCAAAAATGCTATCACAGAATTTTCATAAACGTATTCTTAATGAAGTAACTTGTGGTGGGAAAAATCTTTCACCTAAGTTTCCTGGGAGAAATAATCCTCGCCTCAGTGTCCTTTGAAACATTCCTTTTGATGGCTTGAAAATTTTACATTCTGTGTCAGGGTTGGAGGAGAAGAATATGCATGTTCAACGCCAACTTATCACTAAGGACAGCGCATTGAAAATGAGCTTGAAGTAAACATTTCTCCAAGCTTGTTTCTAACGACCAGTCTTTTGCATTCATAATAGTCTCCATTTTCCGTCCCACTGTGACAGCTTTGGAGGCCATAGCGCCTCTTAAATGTACTCAGAAGCAGACCACATCCATGCCTGCATCTGGCATAATCCACTTTACCCTCCTAGGGATGGAAGGAGATTGAAACCTTTTTGTAATTTCAATAAATAATTCATTTGTGGATTTATATAGTGCGGCTTGTCACCCGTGAGGGTATCCATGCACCGTCAATGGGCTTGGGGAGATTAAATGATTTACCCAGATTGACATAACATTGACGACAGCACAGCCACTCTGAAGATTATTCCAGCACCACTGTCCCCACCCCAACCCCGCCACCCCCTTCACATGGTGTCCATCAGCCTCTTCCGTTCTGGTACACAACTGCACCAACGCATGCTTCTTTGTAATGCCTGAAGTGAAAAGCGCGGGATGGCTGAAAGTCACACACCGGACATGGGGCCAGCGGGAAAGATGTGGAAATTAAGGATACCGAGCGACTGGGTATATTCAAGGGCGTGCTGCTGCAGTCCAGGGCTTTTCTTTTACAAATCACCGTTTCCAAGTTTGTGCAGTCACTTGTATCCAGTGAACTGATCTAGGACTACAACTCCCAGAATGCAATTCAAAAGTTTTTAAATGCAAACCCAGGACAACAGCCTTGCACCCTTAATGACAGTTCATAGCAGAGGACATGACACGCATAAAAACCATGTTACAGTTTGGTAAATACAGGGATTATGTGTACACAGAAACTGCCCAAATCACTGGTACAGAACAGGGTCAATTCCCTCTGCCCTGCCAAGCTTCCCATGCATGCATGATGAACTGCTCCAATCCAAGTTTTTTTCTCTGCATTGTGGGGATCATTATAACAAGCATTTACAATGCAACGGTCTCGGCATTGTTAAAGTTAGAGCTATTGGAATTGCTCATGACATTATTTTTGTTTATGTTTTTAAAACATGTAAAGAAACGGCATTGTTATTTACAATGTCAATAGCTTAATCTGTGTGTGGGTGCAAATGCAATAGGTCTCGCATTGGAGAGTGATTAAGCTATTGACATTGTAAATAACAATGACGTTTCTTTAACCCCTTCCCCGCTCATGACGGAACCGTTCCGTCATGAGCCACGGTTGCCGTGTGCTCATGACGGAACGGTTCCGTCATGACACGACCGTTGGCGGCCGCTCCGCCTACGTGGCGCTGTTTCCCCGCCTGTGCGGGGGGACAACGCAAATGGGCGGAGTCATGACGGAACCGTTCCGTCATGAGCACAGCTCAACCGTGGCTCATGACGGAGCGGCTCCGTCATGAGCACAGGCCCACCGCGCTGCCCCCCTGCCCCCCCCAGCACTGCAGCGGAATGTCCGCAGCAGCGAAGGGGTTAAATGTTTTAAAAACAAAAACATAAACAAAAATAATGTCATGAGCAATGCCATTACCTCTAACTTTACCAATGCCGAGACCATTGCATTGTAAATGCTTGTTAGTATATGGTCTGGTACGCCCCTAGGTCCCCAGCCATATAAGTGCTTAATTTGTTGTGAAACATTGATTTGTGAATATGTTCCTGACTTCTAATCTCATAAAGAGATTAGTAGAGTGTGTCTAGAAATAAATACATATATATTTTATATATATACCTGTGTGGTGTCCTTTCATTTGGTAATTCAAGAGATTATAAGGTAAAACAAGCTGCTTTACATTCCTCTGAGACTTAGCCTGAAGGCTGCTCTCCACAGCTACCACTAGGATAGCTTTCTCTAAAAGGTTATTTTAAACCTATCTACCATAAGAGTCGAATTGGACTGGTGCAAGGTGGCCACTATAACTAGTGACCAGCAAATGCCAGGCCAACTTCTCACACTCCATTACACTGTGTTCAATTTATGCTCCAGTTCTTCATGACCCCGCCTTATTTCATTTTTTAACTGTTGAGCTGCCTTCATGGCCTACACGGTATATTGTATGTGGGGACTTAAACTTACATGGGTCTAGAGGGGGCGCTGGGGATTGCAGAACGCGCCGTGCTGGGCGTAAACCGCAAACTTTAAGATCTTTTGAAAATCTTGTTAGGAATATTGGGCTGATCGATGTCTGACCCAGTCTGAAAAACCCGGAACCTGGATATACCTATTACTCACCCCCTCACGGCAAGTTTGCCAGGTTGGATTATTTTTTGGTCTCACCGGAATTGCTTAAGGGAGCCCAAGTTGAACTTTTTCCCAGAGTGATGTCCGATCACAACCCCATTGTTTTCGAAATCCCCCTTGAGGGATTAGGAAAGGTGGTGAGAAATTGGACCTTTGAAGGGGCTCTCTTGACAGACTTATGTGAGCATATGAAGGGCTGGATCACAGGAGATTTTAATATTAATAAGGGTAGCTCCTCTCCCGGGATGGTCTGGGATGCCTTTAAGGCTGACATAAGAGGAAAACCCCTGGGGTTTGGTCTCGCTAAGCAAAAGAGGGGTCAGGAGCAGTGTGGGAAGCTGGGTTTCTGTTGCAGTAACCTCCCACTTTTTGCCAGACTACTGATGCATTTTGACTTGATTTCCCCTGGGTCTCTGCCAATCAGGTTCTCAGGGTCTGTGTTCTTTCCCAAAACTGTACCTTGTACCCCCAATTGGCACCTCTCTGGTCACATGTCAGTCCCTTGTAAAAGGTACCATGGTTACCAAGGGCACTGTGGCTAGGGAAGGCCTCTAAGGGCTGCAGCACTTATTGAGCCACCCTTAGAGGCCCTGTATCTTTACACACACACACTGCCATTGCAGGCTGCGTGTTTTGGTGCAGAACAAAGTGAAGAGTCAACATGGCACCCATACCTGTGTGCCATGCCTACAACCCACTGCCCTGGCATAGGTCAGCTGCCCCTCTAGCTGGGTGCACTATACCAGTGGTGAGGGTACAGGTGCATGAGCCCTGTACCCCATACAGTGTCTGGACCAATTCTTAGACATTGTAAGTGCAGTAATGCCATCAAGAGTATATGGTGCTGGGAGTTTGTCATTCTGTATTATAACTCCACAGCACCATAATGGTTTTACTGAAAACTTGGAAGTTTGGTATCAACCTTCTCAGCACATTAAACCCATACTGATGCCAGTGTGGGATTTAATGAACAGTTTATTCAGAGGGCATCTTAGAGATGTTCCCTGAAAAACGACCAGCCTCTGGTGGGTTCCCTGACCGGTACACACCAGCCTGCCACCACAAGACATGTTCCTGGACCCCTGGAGTGGGAGCCTTCACTCCCTGAGCCCAGAAACAAAGCCTTTCCTGGGCGGAGGTGGTCACACCTCCCCAGGCCAGGAAGAGCCATCTGTAGCAGGGGGGCTTCAAAGGCCTTGCCGCCTTTGTAATGTAACCCCCAGCCTCTCCTGCTATCAGGAGCAGGCCCCCTTCCTGTCTCCTCTCCTTTTCAGTGGGAAGACAGGCGGAAAAAATTAGCCAGCCCAGAAGGTGTGCCCACCTCTGCCAACCTCACCCCTCAGGTGGGGAAGGCATGGTGAAGCTCACTCTTCAGTACCCGTCATCTTGCAGATGGCACACACTCCCCAATCAGGATTAGGGATTGTGCCCACTCCCCCACGTGGGGTGAGCACACCAAGGGTGTAGTCACCCTAAGGTCAGTAGCCCAATGGCTACTGATCTCGAGACCCCTAAAATGCCCCCTAAATACAGTATTTAGGGGGCAGCCCAGAATCAAGAGGACAGATTCCCGCAACTTATGAAGGAGAAGGTTAAAAGAAGACGCCCAGCAGAGAAAAATACAGAGAAGAACTCACTTGGCCCCAGCCCTACTGGCCCGTCTGCAGTTACCAGAGATCCTGCGCCAAAAGTCGCCTTGTCTTGCAGCCAGCGACCTCCAAAACCCCTGGGAGGACTGACTGCCTTCAACTAAGACTAGATCTCCTGTGAACAGCAGCTCTGTTCAAAAGAAACAGCCAAGAAAGACTCAGAGCCTGCTGAGTACAAAGAAACCTGATGCCTGGAACCACCACTGCACCCGACGCCCACAGCCCGAGTCCGAGTGGCCCACTGGTCCCAGCGAGGTCCCCCAGCGCTCCAAAGTCCGAGTCCACTGTGGGTTGAACCCTCCAGGACTCCCCGACATCGCCTGTAGCCTCTGCACGGAGACCCCCCCCAACCGTGAGTGGCCTAGTACGGTAAAATCCAACCTCAAAAAACATCCCTGCATCCAGCCGCCCTGGGCCCTGGATAAGAGAACCCGAGGTGTACCTTTGTCCCAGAGCCCTCCAACTTACCTGCCCAGCTGTTGGTTCATCCTGGAAGACTTCCTGGACCGAGCCTGCAGCTAAAAACAAAAAACGGCAATCCCCATTGAAAACAACAGGACACCCAACGCCAAAACAGCAGTCTGTGCCCAGCCGCACCTGCGCCGCTGCAGGTGTACTTTGGATGCTAACTTGGATCCCCATTTTCCCTGAGCCTAACACCAAGAGCTTTGCTCACACAACTTTGTGGCCTGCTCATGAGCAGCCACCAACCGGAGGCCCCCTATCCATCATTGGATAACAATGGGCCTCAGTACTCTGCACCCGGCCATCCTAGTGCCGCTGAGGGTGTTTGAAGAGTGCATCCTTGAACCTGGGGGAACCCTGGTTCTTAAAACCAAGTCCCACAAAACAGTACTTACCTGTTAACCGATAACTCTATTTTCCTCCCATAGGATAACATTGACTGTTTTCTTGTGAAAAAGTTTCTAAGTGTGGAGTTGCTGAATCTAGGAAAATCGATACAATTGTGTTCTAATAACAAAATCCCATTTACTTACCTTTATTCAGGAAATATCTCAGTGTAGTACCAGGTATACTACCCTGTGTAAGAAAAGTATACTGCAAAGCAATATAACCAAAACATTTACAAAGTATATGTATAGTATTTCAAAGTATTGCATTAGCAGTGATTTATCTGTAACCAAAACCAAGTATATACAACTGCATTCAACTGTACTGTTTACTGCAAAGTGTAAAATTACTTACCTGCACCAGGCTTGACTTGGTTCTAGAAATAAAATAACATAATCATATTTTTGATACAAACAACTTGGTCTGAGTTCAGTCTTTGAGTGTGTGACATCATTTGCTGCCTGAGTGTGTACAACAAATGCTTAACACTACCCTCTAATGAAGCCTTACTTCTCGCCCACACTACCACAAATAGAGAGTAAGGTGCTATCTACTTTTACCTCTGCCTGCCTTTGGGGTTCCACTGGACTTTGTGCACACTATACCTCATTTTGGTATAGTATATACAGAGCCAGCTTCCTACAAACAGATTAAAGAACTTTATCAAAAACTCAGACTCCTGGAAGTAGAACTGAAGAGCGTGGTAGCCAGGGGGTGCGATGTGACACTGAGGTTGAAATTAAAAGCTGTAACAAAGGCACGCCTGAATGAAATTACGGTGGAATAAACCGCTGGGAGATTCCTGGCTAAAAGCCAGAAGTGTTATGTGTATAGTGAATGGGTGGAGCGGACTCTCATAGTTAGGTCAAGGCAACAGCAGGCTGTAAGGCATATTCGCCAGATAAGGAGTATGCAAGGCAACGTGCTAACGGACCCAGTGGAGGTCAGAGGGGCATTCAGGGAATTTTATTCTGTTCTCTATAAAGCTGCGCCTGTAGGGCGCCTTCAACCCTCAGAGGAATATGTGGTTTTTGTTCGCCGTACTAAAGATGCCCAGAAGGAGAGATCCCTCCTAGGGGCAGATTTCTCATTGGAAGAGTTTCCATCAGGGAAAGCGGCAGGAACAGATTTGATTCCTTTAGAGTAATACAAAGTTTTTTTAAATAGAAATCCATCAGGAAATGCCTGGGCTGTTTAAAGCAGTTAGAGACGGTGCGTCCCAGCTGGGCTCTTGGAATTCTGCCAATGTTGTCATTTTTTTAAAGAAAGGGAAGGACCCTACAGCCTTGGGCTCTTATAGGCCAATCGCATTGTTAAATAGTGATGTCAAGTTGTATTTTAAAATCCTTGTGATTCGGCTAGGTAGTGTAATACGGCATCTTGTATCACCCTAACAGCATGGAGTTATTCAGGGGAGAGGCACTGCGGACCCTGTACGGCGAGTAATCACATTGTTCAATGCCATGAGGTCCTCGCGAAACCTATGGGGGTTGCTTTACTCAGTGCTGAGAAGGCCTTCAATAGGGTGTGGTAGGACTATCTTTGGTTGACTATGGAGGCTACCGGCCTGGGGGTATCTTTTATTAATGCAATTGGGGTAATGTATTCGAACTCCAATAAACGATTACAAATAATGGGAGCAGTATCTGAGCCCTTCTTGATCGAGAGGGGAATGAGGCAGGGATGTCCCTCTTCCCCCTGCTATTTGCATTGTACATCAATCCCTTTCTTAGGAGGCTGGAAGTCTCTCTGGACATCCCTCCTGTTAGTCTTCAGGGCTGGGACACAAAAGTTGTGGCCTATGCTGATGACGTGGCAATAATCACTATGAATCCAGATGGGGCTCTCTGCTCTGTGGAAGCGATAGCAGAAGCATTTGGGAATCAGTCAGGGTTACTTTTGAACAAAGCTAAAACCCAGGTTTTGAACAATAAACTTACGACTGACTCGGATAGTAGGATTGTAGAGGAAGCTATATACTTGGGACTCCGTGTCACAGCTAAGGTGGATTATATAGTTGATTCAAATTGAACCCGTATTGTGGAAAAGATCAAGAAGGATTTGTATCCATGGGATAATTTGAAGCTGTCCATAATGAGGAGATGCAATCTTGTTAAAATTATTATAAATGTTTTTCGTACAATTCTCCTGGAGGTTCATAACGACTATTTTAAATCAATCGAGGAATCGGTGGCAAGATTCACCTGGTCTTATGGAAGGACTGGGAGGGCCAATGCATTTCTATGCCTACCCAGAGATAGGGAACGGTGGGGGCTCCCCAATTTTAAGTTATATTACCTAGCGGCAGCCTTTCAATACTATAGCACATTATTTAACAACAAGGCAATGGAAGGAGATGTTTTAGGCTATGTCCTCTCAATTTATGAGCTTTTGATAGGGCCAACGGCCAATGGCTGTCTGTTGAAGTTTTTCGAGCCAAGTAACTTTAAAAGGACTCAGTTCAAGATTTTGATTACGGCTTTTCGGAATTGGGCTTGCATCCGGAAGAAACTCGGGGAAGGGTGTTGATTTAGTAGGTATCCTCCTCTGTTTAGGAATGATCAGTTCCCTAGGGTTTTTCAGGATAATTGTTTAGCCAGATGGGACCTGGGGGCCTCAGAAGGATTGGGGATCTATTAGTAGGGGAGCATATTATGTCTCTTGAAGTGGTAAGGGACAGATTCAATATTGAGCCTTTGGATTTTTTTTAAATACCTACAGCTGAGGGGGTTTCTCTTGAGGAAGGCCGGGGGGTGGCAGGCTTCGCTCAGATTCCCTTGATGGAAATACTAACAAAGGACACAGGCCCCTCAATCTCGCAAATATATGGTTGTTTACTGGATAGCATCCTGGATGTCCTGGAGAAACATAATGTGAAGTGGCACACTAGGCTTGATGTATCGGATTCCGTCTTCCTTAAATCACTTGATCTTGGTGTGTTAATTTTGTGATACAATCAAAGTAGGGAAAAAGAAGCTGTGATCCAAACGGCTTCCAGCTAGTCATAGATAATCAAGGGAGAATGGATCACTTGTTGCTGGCACCAGGGTTCAGGTGGTTGTATCTGATATAGGTAAAAAACCCTCAATCACGTCAAGATATGTATGGGCGGTATATCTTGGTTCTCCGCCTTTAAATACGTGATAGCATCATCATTGGGTTTATTCCATGCATCCTCCAACCCGGAGGGAACCACTGAATTCTCCAGTAGTGATCAGGGAAAAAAATGATAAAATAAAAAAATGATAAAATAAAAAAGTGAGGAGTGCTCAAGTGAGTGATTAAAAAGAAGTGTTCCTCATGCTACCTATAAAAAGTCTTTATTCTGATAGGTGCTGGGGAAGCGTTAAAAAGGTCAAATTGCAGATAGGATGTGTGATGAATCCTCTGCGATATTAAACGTAGTGATCGGTCGACATGTTTCAGCTCTTGTAAA
The DNA here is from genome assembly GCF_964204655.1 of Triturus cristatus. Lineage (NCBI taxonomy): Eukaryota > Metazoa > Chordata > Amphibia > Caudata > Salamandridae > Triturus > Triturus cristatus. The sequence continues at coordinate 439,123,024 of NC_140593.1, read as the reverse complement.
GCCCAGAGGAGGGTCAGGGAGCTTTCTTCAGGACCTCAGGTGAATGATCATTTTTCAAATCTGTAAGGAGCTAACTAATAAACAGATTGCGACTCCTGTTAAAGCTACATTGACTCAATGCGAAAAAATCGCCACTTTTTTTGTAGAAAAAGTTGAGACAATTTATAGATCTTTTCCCCAAGAATCTCGGGCTCTTGGTCCACCTAGTACCAAGCTTTGCACCATCCCACAACTTTTTTCCATCCGTGGCCTTAATCCAGAGGAGTTTAAAGAACTAACTAAGAAAGTAAGGTCAGGTTCCCCTACGGACCCTTTGCGCCCTATACAATTTCATGAGCTCGAAGAGTGCTGTTTTCCGGCGATCCTTGATCTTATTAATTTATCCTTTGTAACAGGAAGTGTTCCAGTTAAATGGAAACTAGCTACCGTCGTACCCATTTTGAAAAAACCTTCCCTGGACCCCTCTCTTCCTGAGAGTTACCGTCCCATCTCCCTCCTCCCCTGGATTTCCAAACTAGCGGAGTCTCATGCCAACCACATTCTGTCTTCCCATCTGTTGGATGCTAACATCCTCGACCCCTCTCAAAATGGGTTTCGAGCGCATCACAGCACTGAGACCGCTCTCCTTGCGGTAGTGGAACAAATCAGGAAGCTGCTTGATAGAGACCAAACGGTAGCGCTAATCCTGTTAGATCTTAGCGCTGCCTTTGATACCGTCTCTCATTCCATCCTCCTTCAACGGCTTTCCGAAGCTGGGGTTGGCCAGACTGCACTCGATTGGTTTCGGTCTTTTCTTACTGACCGATCCTTTCAGGTGTCCACACCGCCTTTTGTTTCCGCCTCTCGTTCCATTCTGCAAGGTGTTCCTCAGGGGTCGGCTCTCAGCCCAACCTTGTTTAATCTATACGTCCAACCCCTAGCCGAGGTAGCCCAGCGATACGGTCTCACCATGGTGTCTTACGCCGATGACACCCAGTTGGCGGTGGCACTTAATGGTGAGTCCGCAATGGACGCTGCTGCCTTTCAGGTCGCGTTGCGAGGGATCATGGAATGGATGTCGGACAACAAGTTGCAGCTGAATGCCTCAAAAACCGAGGTTTTAATCTTCGGAAAAAACACCGATCTCTGGGGCAACCAGTGGTGGCCTCCGGAGCTTGGCCCTGCTCCGGTGCCGGTTGACGAGGTCAGGAATCTTGGGGTGTGGTTCGACAATAAGTTGTCCTACATTCCCTACACTAAAAGACTGGCCGGGATCTGTTTTGGCACCCTACAGTGTCTCAGACCAATCTTTAAATTTTTTGACCCTACCACTAGGCAAATCATAGTTCAGGCTATGGTTCTAAGCAGACTGGACTACGCAAGTTCGCTTCTACTGGGATTGAATAAAGCTGAGCTTCTTCGCCTTCAGCGTATCCAAAACGCGGCGGCCAGGATGTTGGTTGGCTTGCCTCGTTATTGTTCTGCTCGCCAAACCATCCAAAATTTGCACTGGCTCCCGGTGGAACAGAGGATTAAATTTAAGGCACTTTGTTTCACTTTTAAAATTTTAAAGCTGTCTACTCCTCCTATCCTTGCCCAGACAATTTTTCCCTATCTCCCGAACAGAGCGCTCCGCTCTGCGGGATTAAATCTGGCAATAGTTCCCCGCTTCAAAAGAGCTAGAATGGGCGGACGCTCTTTTTCGGTGCTAGCCGCCTCACTTTGGAACACCCTCCCCCCTTCGCTTCGTTCTATTACTAACCTTTTTCCTTTCAGGAAATGTCTGAAAACCTTCCTGTTTGCCACTATTTAGGTCTTTCAGCTCATCCATGACTAGTACTTTTTCACCGTTATGTTTTACCGTCTTCTCAGCGCCAGGACGCCACTTTGCTGCGGCATCTGTGCGCTATACAAAAAGTAATAACATAACATAACAATAAAGAGAATTGAAATTTTTTTTTATCAATTACATGTAGAAGTTCCAATGTCAATTCAGATGGACTTCGTCAGGATTAGTACCTGATATTTTCACAGTACGAGCTCCGTACGAAGATACAGGCAGCGTTAATACGCTTGGTCCGCTACGACTTGTGCTGACTCTGGTTTCCTGTATACAGGAAACCAGAGTCAGCGTACGGAGCTCGTACTGTGAAAATATCAGGTACTAATCCTGACGAAGTCCATCTGAATTGACATTGGAACTTCTACATGTAATTGATAAACATTTTTTTCAATTCTCTTTATTCACCTGAGGTCCTGAAGAAAGCTCCCTGACCTTCCTCTGGGCTTTACAAGAGCTGAAACATGTCGACCGATCACTACGTTTAATATCGCAGAGAATTCATCACACATCCTATCTGCAATTTGACCTTTTTAACGCTTCCCCAGCACCTATCAGAATAAAGACTTTTTATAGGTAGCATGAGGAACACTTCTTTTTAATCACTCATTTGAGCACTCCTCACTTTTTTATTTTATCATTTTTTTCCCTGATCACTACTGGAGAATTCAGTGGTTCCCTCCGGGTTGGAGGATGCATGGAATAAACCCAATGATGATGCTATCACGTATTTAAAGGCGGAGAACCAAGATATACCACCCATACATATCTTGACGTGATTGAGGGTTTTTTACCTATATCAGATACAACCACCTGAACCCTGGTGCCAGCAACAAGTGATCCATTCTCCCTTGATTATCTGTGTTAATTTTGTGTTCAGCAAATCTGCAGTCACAACATTATAAAACTATCTTTGATCTGTATGTAACTCCAACAAAAGTTGGGAAAGAGGGATAGGATGTGGGGACTTGTTGTTTTAGATGCCAGGCATCTGACGCAGATTTGGTTCACATGTTCTCCACCTGCCCTAGTTTAAAGCCACTTGGCTTGGACTTGGTAGGCTTCCTTGGGGATATTCTTAAAGTGACTATCTCCCTGTCTCCCCAGCTCATGTTATTAGGGGTTGATGATATTGACAGAGGGGCTGGGGAAGGTTTAATTTTAATCGCTATGGCAGTTTTGAGGCTCTGTGTGGCCTCAGCATGGCTCAGCGCTCTACCCCGACCATTCAGCAATGGAAGGGGCGCTTCTTGTATGTTTACAGTTTAGAAACAGCACTTTATGAACGGAAGGGTAAGAAGGGCAGAATTGAAGGGAGGAGGGTCTGGGGGCCAGTATTGACCTGGATCTCTGTTCAAATAAGCTACTGGGTACTCCGAACGAATCTTTTTGCCCAGGTTCGATGATTCCATGTTGATATCTATTTATGGCTATTTTAATGAAACTTGTTATTTTGTAATGTATTTATGGTAATCTTTTTGCTGCAATTTTGTATTTCATGAATTAAAATACAAAATAAACATTTCAACCCAAAAAAAAGTGTGGGAAGGAGCTAGATAGGTGTCGAAATATTGACAGGCTGAAAGTAAAATGCATTGCTTACAGATGAGTTGATGTGGGAGGATGGTGAAGTGAGAAGATGCAAAGAAATACATGCAGGATAGAGTTAAAAGAGGTAGATTAAGAAGAAATAGATGAGGTGTGAGATATGCAGATGGAAGATTTCAGAAAGCAATGAGAAGAAAAAGTGTGCAAGTGACTAAAAGAGTGAGAAACTCCAGAAGAAAGTGGTGTGAAGGGAGAAACTAGAGTGTCTGAGCTATTCTGAAGACCACCACCCCTTCCAAAGATACTAGTAACATTTAATTCAAAGTCTCACATTTTCAGAATTGAAACATTTTCAATTCTAATTATTCACAACAAAATCGTATTTGTAGCTCATTTATTTGATACTGCTAACAAGCATTGACAAGCATTGACAGAGGCAATAGGGCTGCCTTGTTTTACGTGTGTGTCTGTGATTTTGTGATATGTCTCAAAGCAATAACAGAAAGAAAGATCATAGAAAGGTAACCAAATACTCGTCGAGTGGCACACCTTGGGAATCAAAGGATTTTAGTTTACATGTTTAAAGCCACACCCTTGTTTACATAGGACACGCCTCTTGGAAGTGATTCATAGTTAGTTTCTTTGGCCACCCCTTTTTTAGAGACCCTCCTTTTTTCTATCCCACTTGATGCAAATACTCTGGTCTCTATTAACAAAACCCTTTTCTGCACATGAAAATTCACAAAGAGAATTAGGCCCTGATTATGATGGCGGTCAGATGAGCGTCCGACCGCCATTGTATCGGGATAGAGACCGCCCGACATGTGGTTGATGGCTCCACCCGTCTTATTAAAATCCGACTGCCATGAAGGTGGTCAGAAACATACCTTTTACAATTGCTACTTGTGCCACAATTGAATTTTTTTTTTAAACATCCATGCACCATGGTCCATGGATGTTTGGGGGCGCACCACAACCCCCCCGGCCCCATAGTGGAGACCAATAGGGGACGGGGGCCCCCTACAGTCCCATTCTGCCTGCTTTTACATGGCAGACGGACCGTCATATAAAGGCAGAGGTAAAAGGAACATCTTAATCCCTATAACCTTTGCAGGCACTGCCTCCATTGTAGGGATTACGCTCAGAGCGACGCTCAGATGGGATTATCACCTAGGCAAGCTTGACTCCAGTAGCATGGAGAGCACGGGACCCACGTCTGGGAATACTCATCCCACTTGGGGTGACAAATGCAAAAAGAACAATTGATGGACAGATTGCAGAACAATGTCAAACATTCACCCCAGTACATAGGGCCTAAATCCAACTTTTTGTGCTCCCTATGCCATCCCAATTAAAACCCAGCCATATTCAAATCAGTCTTGACCCTGCTCCCAATGGGAACAGTTCCGCCCGAACTGCCAAGCCAGGTACTCCCTGGACTGGAAACAAGCATCCTGGGACCGGTTTCGGGGTATTACCCCTTATCAGCCAGGTAAGCTTGACTCCAGTGGCATGGAGAGCACAGGACCCACGTCTCGGCATACCCGTCCTACTCAGGGTGACAAATGCAAAAAGAGCAATTGATAAACAGAATGTTGAACAATGTCAAACATTCAACCCCAATACAGAGATCTGGGCCTAAATCCATCGTTTTTTTTGCTCCCTATGCCATCCCAGTTTAAACCCAGCCATACGCAAATTAGTCTTGACCCTGCTCCCAATGGGAACAGTCTAGCCCGAACTGCCAAGCTAGGTCCTCCCTGGACTGAAAACAAGCATCCTGTGACCGGTTTTGGGGTATTACCCCTCATCAGCCAGGCTAGCTTGACTCCAGTGGCATGGAATGCATGGGAACCACGTCTGGGCTTGGGTCTTGGGGTGACAAATGCAAAAAGAACAATTGATGGACAGAATGCAGAACAATGTCAAACATTCACCCAGTACATAGGGCCTAAATCCAACTTTGTGTGCTCCCCATGCCATCCCAATTAAAACCCAGCCATATTCAAATCAGTCTTGACCCTGCTCCCAATGGGAACAGTCTAGCCCGAACTACCAACTAGGTCCTCTCTGGACTGAAAACAAACATCCTGGGACCGGTTTCGGGGTATTACCCCTCATAAGCCTGGCTAGCTTGACTCCAGTGGCATGGAGAGCACAGAACCCACGTCTGGGCATGCACGTACGACTCGGGGGTGACAAATGCAAAAAGAACAATTGATGGACAGAATGTTGAACAATGTCAAACATTCACCTCAGTACAGAGATCTGGGCCTTTATCCATCTTTTTTTGCTCCCCACGCCATCCCAGTTTAAACAGTCCAGCCCGAACTGCCAAGCCTGGTACGTCCATCTTTTGTTTGCGTAGCACATACTGAATCAAGCCATCAACTCAGAAGAAATTTTAAAAAATAAGGGTCAAATAATGTATTTTGCAGCACATTTTCCAAGGAAATTCTTTCAATGCTATAAATTTAGAATGCACTTCTGAAGGGATAGGATTGAAATATTCCAATATTTGAAAAAAGGCCCCCAGAAACTTTATTTAGTTGCAGCAGTAATACTATCCCTTGCTCAACACATATTGACCAGTTTTCATAATTCAGCCACTTTGCGCTGAATGGAGGTATAAACATGACAAAACAATAAACGTAAAAGCATGCCTTACACCTTTTCTCGACAATCATGAGTACAGTATTACCGCACATATCATAGCCAATGGTCCCTTCTTTTCCAGAAGTGCCATGCACTGGTTGGCAACCACATCTGCACTACACCGATGCTGATGACACGCAGTTGATCCTTTTGCTTGACAAAGGATCCTTAGGTTCAGAACTGAATTAAAAAAACTGCCTTACCTTTATGCTTGTGAGCGTCTCGTGAGAGCGTACTTTCATAATGGAATATGTATTTTCATTGACCATATCTTGTTGTAAAGTGTATAATTTATATGCACCAGATTTTTGCTTCCCCTCTTTTTTTTATATGATCCCGCAAGACTCTCGCCAGATTGTAAAATTACTTTAGAGGAAGAATTTACATTTTCCTTAATTACAAACTAGCCTGTAGAGTAGGATGCAAAGAGCCACTCCTCTCCATTCACACCTTCCTCGGGCTCAGTAGTATGCATAGTAGTGTGAGGATGGTACTCACCTCACATGTAAGACCTCACTACTCCATACTGACTTTACAAGTACTAGCCCTCCGACTGACACCTATCCACAGGGAAATAATGATATATATTAGGGTATGGAAATGGATTTGCTTGTCCACTAACAGCTCTCCTTAGCACAACACATATATACAATAGTATGTAGGTAAACATTGTCTTCTGCACTCACACCTATCTCCAACACAATTTGTATTTATGGTACGGTGTAGTGAACCAGTGGACTCTGTGCTCGCACTTCCCCTTAGAACAATAGCGATAAGCAGTGCTGTCTGGGAGGGGAATCACCTCTCTGCTAACATATCTTACCAGTGTAAGAGGTGTCTTTAGTAGGGTGTGAGAAAAATGTATCTCTCTACTTATACCTCTTCTGATGCTGACAGGTATGTATAGTAGGATGTGGGGAGATACTACCCTGTTTCCTGATTAATATCTGTTGCATAACTCTGCGTAGGTTAGTGTGGGGAGAGATGGGTCTCTCTCTTGAACTGTCTCTTGGATAATGCTTGTGCAAGTTAGGGTGTGATAAGTGGCTTACCACTGGTCACAACTCTACCAAATATGACAGATGTACAAGTACAATATAAAGTTGAAATTTCCTTAATGCTCAAAAGTCTGTCTTGCATAACAACTATAGAGACAATGATATGAAAACACACTGCCCTCTCAGGTGAGATATCTCTCCAGAGTAACAGAACTATGGGTAGAAACTGTTCTCTCTGCAAATACCTCACTTCATATGATAAATATCCATAGTAGAGTATAAAATGGAGTATCTTCGCTGTTCAGAACTGTGTCTTGGACAACTTGTATCCATATTTAATTGTGAAGACATACTTACCACTGTTCACTGTTTCAAACGCCTCCCAGTGGCAATACCCATACATAGTAGGGTGTGCACAGCAGCTGATAGCAGTGTGTATTAAAGTAAAAATATGCACCTCCCTCTGTTCCAAGACCTCTCTCTTGTTTCACACTCCCTATACTACACCATGCAACACCTCACCGTTGCATCACAAGTAACCGTACCTGCATAACAAAATAATTGGCTTCTCTATTGCCAAGTTTCTGTAAGATAAAATACGTGTTTAGTACTATTGACATATATATACATGTAGTACCATATTCACATTGAACATTGAACTTCCAGCTTTACTGAATATTGCAATAGTGTAATAAACTTGAAATTTATAAGTATTAAAAACACTAATCCAAAGTAACTTTAAGCTTTTTTATTACAAGAAAACATTTTGATAACAATGTAAAACAACAACAACCACCTTAACAAACCATATAAACAACTATAACACAAAGTAATCAACCAACTTTAAAATGCTTAAAACGTTTTCTGACAATCATAAATAGCTCCTAAACCTCCCCCCTTTCACTTTATTTGCCTACTGGATTTTGATCTTAGTAGCCCTTTTTTTACAGTCTTTCTCCCACCTTAGCCTGCCAAAGAGTCTTTAGATTCATGCTCTGTAATGGCAGGCTCGGTGCCGATAAAGTCTCAGCAAAGCAGCATATTTATTTATCCAATTCACAAAGCCTAGCTCCAGAGTCAGCTCGTGCTGCTGAACTACTCAACTGTTCAGGCGACTCCACATCTTTCCAACCTGAATACACTGTGCCTTAAGAGGTAGTTATTGCTGAACAGCACAATAATTATGTTTCTCTTAACAAAGCTTTTCTTGGCTGCTATATAAGCAGATAGTTATTTCCTCTGAGACAAGTTGCCATTAAAAGTTGTGTACTGGTCAGTAATTGATAACAGTGATAAATCAGTATATTTTCTAAACCTTTCTGCATCCCCCCCAATCACATATTTACACATAATGCACAAATAACTTGTCATTCCTTTCTCCTGAAAAATTCCACACACACCCTCACCCAGCGCACATTTTTATCATGAATAAATTATAACTTGCCATCAAACCTCATTTCATAAAGTTTTATCAAGTAACACATTCCTCTCGAGACACCTTTGCTAGCACTCACCACAGCTTTTCACAAACATTTCATAGGTCTAAAGTATATGTACAATGAAGTTCTTAACTACAGTACAGCTTGTACTGTTACATTCTTTGTTTTATAATTTGTGTAATACTGCTTCCTTCACTTAAAAGTACACACAGTTTGTACATTTTATTTTGTAACACAATCTGCAAACCTTGTTCATATAGCTCTACATTCTAATCTGTACATCTCAAAACCTATATTAACACATCTACATCACCCCCAAACAACCCTTCACATTGTAAACATAGTGTAGAATAAGTGTACCAACATTACTACACTTACTGACACTTCACAACAAAGTTTTTGAAATATATTCCTGAAATACCTGAAGTTGGAGTTCTTTCTTAAATGTAAATGACCACACAGTCTCTTTCAACTCCTGATAAATTTACTTCTGCTGAGCACATGTCAAAGAGACATACTTCTCTTCCAAAACACCAAGGACAATCTTAGCTATCTTTGGCCCTGCAGCCAATCACATCACAGCATTTCTTCATGTTAACTATTAGTTCATCTTGGCCTTTTTTTCTACTTCTCCCCATAAAATCTTACAAGTCTCTCAAGGGATTGTAAAACACCGAGTGACAGACCCAGTAATTTTCCATGCAGGTCTCGTGAGAGGTTCGTGAGATCAAATGAACTCCGTAAAAATTAACTATCTACTCTTCACAATACATATCTCTTACACACTTTATTTTAAATCCAAGCACCACAATATTAATTAAAACTAATGGAGAGTATGGCAAGCTCATCTGCTCCTCTTTACAATGTACATTTATTTTCTTCACAGTAGTTATGCTTAGACACCTCCTTTCCAAATGTAGGGGGGGGGCAGCATGCCTTTCTGCTGCTCCCTTATATAACTTTTTTAATTCAGTTCCACAACACCTCTAATTTTTCACAGTAAACAGTAATTGCAGTCATTTTATTTCTAACATTCCAACAGCCAGCCATTCAGGTTGCCCACGGGACTCGCAGGAGCCTCTCGCTGCTGCAAGAGTGTGAAGGCTCATGGGAAAAATGGACCTCTCGACCAATCACAGGTCTCTATTTTTGATTTCAAGCTATCACAGGACTCTCACGAGCCCAACTGCCAAAATATACAATTATTTTTGACAGTTAATTTCTCAAAAACTACTGAATAGATTTATGCGCAATCTGTGAACCAAGATCTAGCTTTTTGCTGAATTTGGGGTCATTTTGTTCAGCAATTTTTGCAGTTGCTGTTGGAGGGACGGTCGGTAACAGAAGCGAGGAGGCCGTATGGGATCAATGCTGTAGTGTTTATTAGTGGTATAAAACACAGCGTAGTAGAGGTTGAGAAAAAGGTTTAAATGGTCAGGATGGGGAAAAAAACAAGAATTGGGTAATCCTGTTGTTTCATGCACAGGTATCGGGGTTATGTTGCTCTCCGAGTTGTTCTTCCCTTGGTTGGGACTCCCACTGGTCACAGGTACTTCTCGGGTTTTCTGTAGGTCTGGTTGATCCCCGGAGTTTCGGTGCTCACTCAAAATAAATGAGAAAACAGCGGTCAGTGTATAGGTCCTACACGACCAAGTTAACCGTCACCGCACCACGTGAAAGGACCTGCTGCAAAGAGTGAGGTTCTATTGGAAAGGGGAAAAATAAAGTGGAAGGAAAAAGTCTAAAGAAAAGGCAGATCAGTCGATTACCGATCCCCAAGTGAAGTTACCAGTAACAACCGCTTGGTAACACCCTAGTCTAGGGAGGGAAACAGTGTAGTGTGTAAAACATGCAAGGGTGTGAGGGCTAATATGAGGTATGAGAGCAGCCAGCCACCCAAAGGTCTAGTTCTCTCCTTCCCCGCCCCCTGGTACTCCCACTGCCCAAGTCATGTATCGCTGTCTGCGACAACTCTCCTGAGTTGTGGGGGCTCGTGCGTGTCCTCTGGGATCCAACAGTCTTCGGTCAAGGCATCAGGAGCCTCCGGGTCTTCCTCTTCACTGTCTTTGCGTCCGTGGACAACAGCTCCCTCTGGGGTCGTTTCGGTTTCTTCTGTGTCTGCTTCGTACTCCGACTCCAGCGGTTTCCTTGCAGCTGACACCCTGACTGTGTCGGTTCCCGGTCTCTTCTGCCACTCCTGACCTTCTCTGGGCATTCCTGATTGGTCCCTTCGTGTTGTCCCGCCATCCCTGGGGTCGGAGTATTTACGGGTTGTTCTCTGCTAGCTGTGAGGTGGGGAAAAGGTCTTCTGTAATTGTTGGTATGCTCTCCGCATTTGCTGTGTCGTCGTCATCCTCATTAGCATGGTAAGGTATGCAGGAGGGCTCTACTGAGGGATTATCGACATCAGTGGGGCCACTCCCGGGGTTTTCCTCACAGTTGCCTTGTCTAAAGAAGTCTATGGAAAATGCATGGGGATTCTATGTTTTGGGACCCACCTTTTTTCCTGGCCTTTGCTTGATGGATCACCCTAAAAACTTTCCAGGAAGGAGCCGAGGTGGATGGACTTTGGTTTTGGAAAGTTTTGTTAAGATTCAACAAATGGTTAATATTATTTACTAAGGGGAGCTATTTTAATTCCTTGACACCATTGTTTTCTATTGAAGAGTGCGACAGTACCAGTGGTTATGTGGTGCTTGACTCATTACATTGGTGAGCTAAAGTACATTTGAGCCTGTTTTGACACCTTTAGATCTGTAGTATCTTTTGAAGTGTACTTTGTGAATTATAATTGTCATACTCTTTGGTAGGTGTGTTTTTAGGTCTCACCTACGCAGCGCGCATGCGCTGCTTAGGAAAAATACCTTTTGGAATCGATTCACTTTTCGCTTTGAAAACGTGCACGCGTTGCATTGCTTTCAATGGCAACGCGTGTACGTTTGGCGATTCCCTTGCGGTAGCGAGCTTTGCCGCCATGTGTTAGCAATTATCGCTCCTGGCGCTGCTCGCTCCCACAAGGGAAACGCTTTCACTTTTGCCGCCATTTGTTTTTTTTTACTTTTAGCTCGAGGCGCGCGCGCTTGTTTTCATTGACTGTAGTAGGCAGTTTATGATCTTAACGTCGTCATCCTAAGGGAAGAGGACTGTATAGTTAAGACATTACAGTTTAATCACTGATTTTGTGCCAGTGTCGCTATTTTCAAGAACCTTAAAAAACATTTTGCAGTGACGTTGTACCACCTCTCCAATGACGCACTAAGATGTTCACAAAGCACTGAGTTGCGTCGCCGGTCATGGAGGGGCTCAGCCTGGGGTGATAAACAAGCCCCGGTCCACAACCACAGGCAGCAGATGGCATGCGTGTATGCCCGGCCTCTCCTGAGCTCGCATTTCTGTCCATCTGAGGCACTTGAACATCTGCGCATGTGCCCGCGCGCAGAAGCGAGCACGCAGCACATTCTTAAGAAATGGCGGGCACTGGCGCACACTCTCCGGGTCACTGACTGGCCAAGGTCCAGGAACAAGCAAACGCAGCCAGAACGCTTCCCTCACCGGATAATCCGGGTTGGCCACGAGGTGACAGTTTCTATATTTATATAATTTCTAGCAATAGTGCGCGCATCCTCAAAGTGATAAGTTTGTGAAGGAGGCTCAGCTTCCAATGAAACGACGCCCAGCGGGGTTGCCTGCACTGTCAAATATCTTAGCAATGTCGCCATGTACATTATCGAAAACGGGAGCCCAGTGACCTCTTTAGATCCGTAGACAATGAGAGGTTGTTTTACAAGACCTTTCACCTTGGTGTCAGGTGGCATATGTTTTCCACTCAAGACAACACGCCTCCTTTCTAGAGGGTGTGCCATCAGCTTTGATCACACTATTGACAGCACACGAAACTGTATACGAGGGTATAACGCCACTGCGCTCCTTTCAGCTGACCCCTTGCTAGAAAAGAAAGTAAAACATGCAAGTGCACTGAAAATATAACACCTTGCTCCGTGTCAGAGCCACGTGACTCGCACAAAGTTACAGTCAGGTGGCCTAGAATAAAGTTGCAATGACCATGATGCCTCCCTGGATAAATAAGGGCCGACTCAAATATAATAGAGGTCTCTATCTGCAACGTTTAGAATGCCCTATCCTGTGTGGAAAGCCTGTTTTAGTACACTGGGAAGAAATCCCAGTTCAAAAAGCTATCTTCCTCTGTTAGAGGCAAACGTTGTACTTTCCCAAGCGTACTGCACAATAACACCACAATAACAGCCACCCCGTATGAAAACACGTTGCGAGGGACTCCCTGTGATTTTGATGGTGCAATGGAGCAATGTGTTAGGCACCTCTCAGTCATGTGCACAAGATCTTTACGTCAATCAGGCGATGCTCTGAACTGAGGGGGTCCCTTTCAATACAGGCAACACAGGTGCTAGTATGCATCTGCATAGCTTTCCTGCCCAGACACTGACGACCCTTATGGGGCCTTCTTGCACCAGACACTCCGATCTTCCGGTGATCAAAGGGCTTTACTAGTTGCATATTTTCCAGATCTGAAAATGGTGCCTTCTTGGGAGCTTAAAGGGCTTTTCTGTCACAAAAATGGGGATTTTCACCTTGGGGAGACATGGCTGTTTCCGCTGTTTTATAGCCTTATGCAACTGGATCCAACGAGTTTACCCTGGTCAAATTTTCCAACTCGTTCTCCCTTTAGTGCCTGGCCTCATCTGTCTCCTTGAAGGTTTCAAACTCTGAGCACCTCTACGAAGACACAGCAAACAGTGCCCAATGACACTGCTGCCAAAGCTTACCATACTTATAAGGTCCCAAAGGCGAGACCTATTGGCTATGCCAATGCTTGTTGTATTAGCATGCTCCTATTCAGCAGTAATTATTCCCCATTTTTTGACCACGCCCCTTGGTCCCACTGTAGAAATGTATCCCTTTTTTAGGGGTACACTGGTGCAGGGTCACCCTTTTGTCCACAGGTTCAAAGACCAACAAAGTAGAGATCAGCACTGGAGTTGGGAATAAATAACAAGTTTATTAATCACTCATGAGTGGGACCACATCCACACAGCACTCTCAAGTGCTGCCTGAGGTTGTACACTGAAGTCACAGAATACATGGCTTTTATACAAGTTTTCTGCAGTGTAAGCATGTGAACAGAAATAGGAAGGCCAAGTTTGTGAAATAGTTTTCAGCAAACAAGGGAGATGAATAACCACTTGGTCAGCAAAGTGGGAGGGGAGCAGGAGTGCTTATGGCAGCAGTAAATGATTGACAGTTAACAGATATACTGGCAGCTTCAAACTCTCAGCACGTACATTGCTTTTAGCTGAATCAGGAAGTCAACTAAAATAGATAGCACATGCAGAAAAAAGCGAGCAAGAGAGGGCGGGAGAATTACACGGGAAAATTAAACGGACACCACAGCCAAAATGGCTGCAGCTTATGCCAAGTAAAATATTACACGTTTTCCACAGACGGCCCTTTTGGCATAAGCTAAGACATTTTCTTATGCTTTAAAAGGGGTATATCATGTATATCGATCAGCACCATATCGCTGATTTCTCAGTCTATTGCTAAACGGGCATTTACATTTTGGACATTTGTAAGCACCTGATTTTCCTGCTTATTCAAAGCCCTACCAACAAAGAAAAAGAGTCTCAAATTAAAGTCAACATATTGCTGTAATGCAGTGTCGGTTTGATCCACTTCATCATTATTTATAGTTCTTTTGAATCGGCTCAAGGAAATGATATTAAACAGTTTTTGATCTTTATGATAAGATGCAGGTGCTAGGAACACAGGAGGAAGCAAGAAGGACACTTAGCATGTTCTGGACCATCCAATTGGTAGATGATAGTAGCCTTTACTCCCACAAATGAAATAAGTGTTGTGTGAGCTGCTATTGTTCGTTCCAGTAATGTTCAATACTGTGGTACAGTCAATTTTTCCCACTGGTATTCTACCAAAACTGCTCACACAAAGATTTGCTCGGGCTCTAGTAACAGCGATGACAAAGGCCTGTTACCATTGGCCGTTCGAGTGTTGGGGAAAACATAACGTGTGGAGGAATTTCCTCTGCGATACTCCTCCATTTCCCATACAGTTCCTTTGGCTTGTGGGTCCCCTTCCTCATCGGGGTAACAGACTTAGTTCATTAGAGGCATATAGAAGTTTGAACCAAGCTGGGCATGAGCCATTGTGAGAGAATGGCAGCGGTGACAACGGGATTCCTTTTATTTTCTGATGAGGAGGAATCTTGCCACAAACCCAACAGTTAGTAGCATTGCTTAGCTGGTGTGTCTGATGCAACATTTGAAGAAATTAATTGTTTCTCAGATTTTGCTGGTATCTCTGTTCATGTGACGGCAAATCAAAATAATGGTGCTCTTTTGCAGCAAGTGATGTAACAGTAATGTTAGGTAAGGAGGCTCCAGGCATTACTTCCTCCACTACCCACATTACAATAGCGATGATGGCAGCAGTCAAAGTCAGACCAAGGATGCAGATTGTAAAGCCCTTGCACATTGTCTCAGCGATCTCCTTCTTCTTAGGCGAGCTCATTTTCATCGGCAAACAACAAAAAAGATGGTGCCCTAAGGTCCTGGGCAGGCGTTGGTTTCATCACTAACATTGAGACGAGTAGCCACTAATAAGCTACCCCCCTTGGTAGTCCGGCTTTAACCACCCAGGACAGTGGCTCAAACAGTCTCTTTCTGCACTGAAATGTCTTTCTTCCTGGATCGAAGCAGATATCGAGATGTACCAGGGATCCTGTGGTCCGGGAAGACTTCCTCATGTCCTTCAGGAGACGCAGCTCGTTCTCTCTCGGTGACCAAAATGTCGCAATGATCTGTCAACATAGCAGTGCTCACGAAGGAAGAGCTTCCCGCACCTGCTGATAAATAGAAGACAAGTTGTCAGTTAACTGGGACAAATAGTCACTCATCAACATGTCTGGGGTACCTAATACTGGTGCAGAACAAAGGGCTTGGCATAACTGTTGGAAGGCGCTCTGGCACTCAGCAGTCTGTGGGAGGGGCAAAAAAGGGGCAAAAATGGTTTAATAATGTGCGAAAAACTGCCTACAAAAAAAAGGTGAGGCCAATCAGTGCACGAACATCCTTCTGAGTGCGGGGTACAGGAGTGTCTAGAATGGTCTGAATGCGGTTTAGTGTGAGTGCACGCCCCCCCTTAGACAGGAGGTGACCTAAATAAGTAACCTGCTGTCTACAATATTGCAATTTCTTTCATGAGACTTTGTGATGATGGTAGGCAAGAAATGATAACAATAACAGTGTTCCTTCTTCACACTAGGTAAGGACGCCAGAGCGGCATCCTCATTGATAAGACAGAATCTCTCACCCATTGGATAATTGTTATTTAAAATAACACGCACACCTTCTGGAGAACAACGTATTGTGGCACGAAAATATTTAAGCATATCGATACCCACAATATTGTCAGGTGTAGTAGGGGAAAGCAAAAATGGACATGCTGAAGTGAATTTATCAACCTTGAATTCAAGTGACTGTGAAAGTGGGCTAGGTGTAGGTGTCCCATCGAATCCTATCGATGTTATCATTGTGCCAGACAGGGGAGCCCTAGGAACCAGTTTATTAGACAGAGCACTACGGGTAGCCCCTATATCAACCAATGCACCATCAGTAGATCCCAAGACGCTGGCATCAACATAAGGACCCATTTGATCTACTGGCACCTCAACCGATCCCTTACCCCATCCTAGGCATCCCTATGCATAATCGGAATCTGCAAGATCATCAGCAGAATAATCAGACATTTGATATTGATTTCATCTATCAAAAGGATTAGAGTAATTTGGTCCTTGTTCAACTGCTTCAAATCTGAGGCGAGCTCCTGTACCTTGCCTGTTTCCTGAATTCCCTGGGCGTCCTCTCATACTTCCCCTTCCCTGCTTATACTGCAGACCTCGCAAAAGAGGGCACTCAGAACGCCAATGCCCAGTCTCTTTACAATAAGCACACTGATCAGGGGACAAATTTGCTCAAGGTTCGAGGGGGTGCTCCAGGTGTATACATTACAAGTCCGCCTCTTCCACCTCCCCTAAATGGTGGACCATATACTTGAGCCAACATAACTTTTGTCTTTAATTCTTTAACCTTCTTATCCTCCCTGCCTTTTGCTTCCTGTTCCTGTTGCTCATAATATTGGGCCTTGGTCAAAAGGGAAACTGGGGAAGACGTGGTCCAAGAACTCTCGCTGGCCTTTAAGCGAATAGCTTTTTCCGGTAACATATTAGTGACAAATTTATCAACAAACAAATGCCTACCCATATCATCGGCCAATGACTGACCACTAAAATCATGGAATGTTTCCTCAAACCTTGAAAAGAAGTGAGAAACTGACTCATCCGTTTTCTGTTTACAGGACGCTAACGTAGTCCAATCTATTTTCTTAGGGGGTATGAGAGTCTTTAACTTAGTCACAATAGCTTTAGAAAGATCTAATATCGCCTTCTGAGGTTTCTGCGCAGGCTCCCTTTCCGCATCTATTTGTTCTAAATGTTCCCAGGTATCACCATATGCTACATTGTCATCTATTTTACGTATTGTTCTCCACATATCAGGAGGCAAAATAAGCCCAAAGAACATATCAATATCTGGCAAGGTCATAGTGCAGGAGCTAATGGCTCCTTCCACCTCCTCATAGAAGGCATCAGGATTTTTCGGGCCTAGCAGCTTTAAGAGCCATCACATCAGCTCTATTCCAAGGAGTGTAAACCCAATTATATATAAAATATCCATTTGCGTCATTTGAAGTTTTATCATCATTTGTTCTCGCACCCTTAGGAGGAACATAGAGGGGTGCAGCTTCACGCATAGGTTTTACAGTAACTGTAGTACTACTGGGTGCAGCCGCTTCCACCGGAGCATCTACATTCTGTGCTTGAGATTGAACTGCTTCCATACTTCTCTGTTTTCTAGCTAATTATTGCTCCTTTCGTAAACGTAATGTTGCATCTCGTGTTTTAACCACTCGTCAAATCATATCAGATAGGTTTGAAAAAGGAAAAGTCCCTAAAGTTTGTAATCAGTATTTATATCAGCTGGCTCTAGTTCCTGAGAAATTTGTCTATAATCAAACATTACCTCCCAAACTAATTTTTCTACAAAATAAAATTGCTCTGCACTGTTCCACTGTTGAACCATAGCTACAATGAGTGATGCCGCGTGAGATTGACGAGCCTCCTCCCTAGCAGCGGTTTTTAATGTATCTTTTTCTGCTCTAGTCAAACTAGAGCGAGTCTGTCGCCCATCTTGTTTATCTTGTTCTTTGTCGTCTGAAGACAAATGCACGTCGTCAGAAACCTCAACAGAGACACTTGGAGTGGGAAATTTATACGGGGATGGGGGCGTTCTAATAGGATGCAATCATCCTTAGATGTATCAAGTAGGGAATAGAGAGGTCGCCTAATGGGATACTGGCCATTTATCTCTAATCAATGTTCTCTATCTTCTTTTTCTCTTTTTTCCTTCTTTTCTTTATTTTTTAATTCTAGCGCTTTTTGATATATCGTTTTTCATTGTACTTTTTCTCCTATAGCTTCTGCTCTTTTCGCTCACTCTCGCACTTCTTTCTCCCACATACGCACACAATCAAACATATCCTGTCTACTTTTTCTTTTAAATAAACACTGCTCTACATATTGAACCTTTTTAAAATGAAATGACCCATTCACTGGCCATTGAGGATCAGAATCTTTTTTTGTATATTTGTTCCACATTGGACCGTACATTATGGAAGAAGTACCATATTTGACATACATGTCTCTATTAGGTGTCCCCTCTGACTTTGTTCTAAACTAGTTTTGGTACCACAAGAGCAGCAACACCATTTAGGGAGTGTGCTGAGAACAGGCATGTTTCATAAATATATGTAAAATATTACTACTAAAAATACTTCAAAAGGAGAAAAATCTCCACATTACCTGCCTTCACTTTGTGCAAAAAATTAAATAACAAATTCTAACAAAAAGCCCAGGCTTAACAAAGCAAGAGTGCCGCTTTAGCGACCTTACCAAACAGAAGACTCCAACTCCCACCTGCTGATCTCCGGTCGACCTAATGGTCTCTCCAAAACTGCGCCAAAGAAAACCCCAGTTGAGACCGGCTACCACCTGGAGGGTCAAATCAGAAAAACCGGGAAATTCACGTCGGCCTGCAAAGACAAAGGTCTCCTCGTGCAGTGCGCTTCCTCTGCAAAATTCCAATCCTCCATCAAGACCACTCCTTCGGACGGACGCGTCTCCAATGGGGTCCCACATTGGGCGCCAACTGTGGAAATGTACCCCTTTTTTAGGGGTACACTGGTGCAGGGTCACCCTCTTGTCCACGGGTTCAGAGACCAACAAAGTAGAGATCAGCATTGGAGTTGGGAATAAATAACAAGTTTATTATTCACTCATGAGTGGGACCACATCCACACAGCAGTCTCAAGTGCTGCCTGAGGTAGTACACTGAAGTCACAGAACACAGGGCTTTTATACAAGTTTTCTGCAGTGTAAGCATGTGAACAGAAATTGGAAGGAAAAGTTTTTGAAATAGTTTTCAGCAAACAAGGGCAGATGAATAACCACTTGGTCAGCAAAGTAGGACGGGGAGCAGGAGTGCTTATGGCAGCAGTAAATGATTGACAGTTAACAGATGTACTGGCAGCTACAAACTCTCAGCAAGTACATTGCTTTTAACTAAGTCAGGAAGTCAACTAAAATAGATAGCACAGGCAGAAAAACACAAGCAACAGAGGACAGGAGAATTACAAAGGAAACTTAAATGGACACCACAGACAAAATGGCTGCAGCTTCTGCCAAGTAAAATATTACACGTTTTCCACACCACCCACATGCAGTACTAATTTATATACCTATGTGCGTGCAGATCTCTGCTCCCATGGAGCAGATCTCCACTTTGAAGAAGTTAATGAGGCGAGTATCTCGGGTCACAAGTTTGTGAATCTCATTTTGTATTACCTGAGTAATACTACTGTAGTGCTACATTAGAATTTAGAAAATAGTGTTTGTGACTCAGGTCCATAGACCTGGCACACGTCATTCATCATATGATCCAAAAGTCAAACACATGTTTTCCATCCTTGCTGTTTCTGGAGTACTTATCACGAAAGGAGGTTTTAAGAATTGCTAAAATGTGAAAGCAACCAGTATGGGCAGGACAGTTCACTTAACCATTCCAGCTAGGATGTTTCCATTGTGAAAAGTAGCTAATAGAACAACTTTCTTATTAAGGAGTTTAAAACAATTTGATGCTTACTTTACCTAATTACAATCATGTTCTTTCAGGATCGCGCATGAGGGAAAGTCTTCTATACACTGAAAGGCAGTTAGCAGTTTTTGTCAAAAGATATTGGGATCAGTTTCCTGTAAATCAGGTTAAAAATTATATGTCGTATTGTTATAGTGTGGAAACAAATATACGTATAAACATCATCTTTCAGCTGAACACTTTTCGTTTTACAAAATAAATATCAGAAGAAAGAAAAGCCAGCCCAGTTGTTTCTTGTTTAAATTGTTGCTACAATAATGCTCCTTGACCTGCCTTTCACCCTTGCTGCTGGCTCTGGCGGCAGGCAGTGTGACATCAGATTTCAGCTGTAATATCTTATTACATTTGAGCGGCTACATCATGTCTTTATTACAGGGGAATAGATGCTCCACAAATTGCCTGTATTAAGGAAACTAGAGATGGGCTTTAATATGAGGATTACAGGAGCCCATGTATTGAAGTATTAATAACGTTTCAGAGAATCACAGTGTGATGAGAAATCACACTTTCGCACGGCAAGTGTTGTTACCTGGAACACATAATTGTATTTGTTGCTCCAAGTTTCTGCATTGTTTGTGATGTTTTTCTATTGCCTGGTGCAGGATAGTTAGATTATGAGTGTAATGTGAAGCCTGGTTGGCTATAATCCAATAGGCACTTTAATGTCTAGTCTGGGGTAGCAGGCACAGTATACATGCAATTAAAATAGAATATAGTATATAATGCTCCTAGCCCTTACTAATACAAACACCATAACACTTAGCGATTGGGTAGTCAATTGTATTTCATACAAGTTGAATAGACATTCCTGTTTACTGCTTGACACTCTTACACTCAAATAAGATAAAACTACGATGGGGCATGTCCATCACCTGGGACTGCACCAGTCCACAGCAATTAAACCACACATCACCACCTGAGCAGACATTGAATAACGGAAGAAATCTGCCACATGCCGCTTGCCAATGAAGCACTTCAATTTAGTCCACCACTGGAGGTCCCAACAAGCTACATACTGCAGTCACTTTTTAACATCTCGCGATAACAATCAGATATGGTATGATATTACAAACTTCATCCCAGCAGATCTCTCCAACTTTTCTTGCTCCAAGCTATTCCTGCTCAGGACAGTAAACCTCAAACAAAATATCTCAGAATGAATAACCCAGTGCTGTAACCTGCGATCCTAAGAAATACTAAAAGGGAACCTTCAAATCTGTTCAAAGCTGCCAGTTTACTCTGAATCATAGAGTGTGTGTCTCTTCCTCAAACTTATTCATCATCCATCACACTGAAGTGCTCTGTCCCATAATATGATAACCATATCTCTGTGGTCATCAAGCGCGACATGGAAACACTTCCAACATAGGATTAAAACAAAGGCACACCTATCAACCACACACCTTACACGGTGTAGCATGCAAATGCTTGAGTGCCCACATAGACATAGTAGGTGCTTTAAGAATGTTGCAGTACATTACATTAAAGAACCAAACTACAATCAATCTTTTCTTTGATGACTGAATCATGGCGTTATAAAAATGAGTTTTAGCAAGGGCAGGATAAATTTTCTAGAATTGTCTTCAACATATTTCTCATATGGTGTTTTTTTCAAGGATGAAGACTTTAGCTGAAAGAATTAATTGATTGATACCTTGAGTTAAATAAGTATGGATCATTTATAACACACTATTGTCGGACAATTTAATTCAGTTTCTTAATAACTGAAAATGTGTAGTGTACCTTGACCGGATTTTAAGCAAGCAATCATGATGTATTTGACAAAGTTGTTAAACTCCTTCACATCCTATCTTAAATCAAGAAATGAGTAAGCAAAATGCAGGGGCAGCTACATTTCCCAGGTGAAGTTAAAAAGGATGCTAAGATTGATGTTATTTTTACTAAATTGTAAAAATTATTGTATAACTGAATGAGAACATCTCATCGAGGCTCTCACTGCATGTTTGGCTAATATTGCTAATTGTATAAAATGGTCTATAAGTATTGAAAAATCTATTTGGAAAAAAATATTTGCTTTCTGAAAAAAGTGTCCTCCAATCTTATCCACTTTGCTTCAATTATGCAGTTTCTCTATAGAGAAGGATCTCCTAGGGGTGCTTTCTTAGAGGCACCCCTTATATTACACTGAAATTTGGTGAGCTCATTTAATTTGTTATTAATGCCTTTTGCAAGATACCTGGCAAAAATATTGCTTTGTTTTTACCTTCTCTCGCCAGAGTAGATGAGACTTGATTTCTTAGGGGGTAATTTTCAAACTCGAGACAATTGGTAGTGATTTCTGTATGCTTAAATGATCTTGGAAATGGGGTCAGTGGTGGCCCTACATGTCAATATGGTTTTTGAGTGTGCATTTATTTTTTAGGAGTTTTTTGGGCATGTCAGTGGTAGGGATGTGCAAGATTTGCGTAATTTTCTTTGGTATAAATACATAGTATTTAAGGAACATTGGGCAAAATTACGTGTAATGCAAATCTGTCTCTTAGAGCTATATTTTAGCTAATGTGTAATGTGTCCATAAGATATTTTTTACTTGAGAACGCATTTCGCACACACAGTTGTTGCGAACAACTGCTCTTATTCTGGTTATTCATGTTGTGCCTATGCTATAATTTTGCTGCAAACTGCGGCATAATTACGTGACTTTGCATAATAGAAACATTTCAGGAATTTTGCATAACTTGCAGAACACAAAATTACTCAATTTACACCGATGTAATTTAGATTTCTCTACTTCGCATTATTGCTTAATGTTGTATACAGTTACCCTGAATCTTGCATTTTTGTAATTGGCATTTTCACACTATAATTGTGCCACTTCTTCAAATAGAGGTACAAAGAGGGTTGCTTCTAAACCCTATTGATATTTGTTTTAGCAAATATTTTAGCAATTGAACCTTCTATCTAGAAAATAAAGCTCAACAAAAATGTTAAACCAATCACCTTTTTTTTTTTTACTTTAAAGAGCTTTATTAAAGTAATTAGAAACATGGGCACAATATACCACAACGCATATAAAACAAGTAGCCTTAATTAAACAACCGAATAAATAAATTGGTGGAGTAAGTATCATAAAACTTGTTATCATGAATCTAAAGATGTGCCACAAAGTAAAAGCAATAATAAAATTTGTACCTGAAAGAATAAATAGCATTTTACATTTTTGAATTTTATAGAAGAAAGGAAAATCTAAAGAAGAAAGAGGAAAAGACAGAAAAAGCAGAAACAAAATGGAAAGGAAGGAAAGAAGAAAATAAATTAGAGATATAATAATATCTTCATCTAATATTACAATAGAACAATAATCTTATAATAATCACATTGGTATCCAGAAACAGAGTTATAACTGTATATGTGGCATATCAAAGGAAATAAAATACAAAAGATAAACGATAAAAGAATAAGGTACTCATGGTGGTTGATAAACAAAAGAGCTATTTTGATTACGCAGTGCAGATGCAGATAAATAGCTAGTAAGTGGAGACCAGAAGGCTTCTTTACGAATAAGTTTTTGAGAGGTTTTGGAAGAAGCTCTGTCCAGTCTATGATGATAACAAAGAAGGTTCCACCAGGCTGAGAAGGAAACATTAGAGGCATCTTTCCAATTAGAGGTAATTACCTGATATGCAATAGCAATTAACAAGTCCACAAGTATACCCACTCTGCAGGATCCAACCCATTCTGCAGAATTGCTCCCTAGAAATATGGAGTATATGTCAAAAGAAAATTTTATATTACAAGTGAAGGAAATTGATTCGCAAACCCTCGTCCAAAAGCGGGCAATGATAGGACAAAGAAAAAAGGAATGCATAAAGGAGCCGGGAGTAGAAGAACATACCCAACAATTCGGGGATAGATGTGAACTATACCTGGAAATTAATAATGGAGTTAAAGATAATCTATGGTAAAAATAATAAAGGGTCTGAGTGGTGCTAGAATTACAAGAGGTGTGATGTATGCGCGTCCAAATGGAGTTCCAAGTATGAACGGAAAGGGTGCGTTGTAGATCAGATTCCCATAAAAGCTCAACTTTACTTTTAGGGCGACTAGGAGAAGAAAAATGTATGTATTTGTACACTTGTGAGGCATTAATAAAAGGGGAGGTGGATAATGGTTCTAACAGAGGATCCTGAGGGGGAAGAGGAGAACTATAAAGTAGAGAGAGCTGATCCGTTAAGAGCAGTCGTAGAGACTTGTATCTATGCAGTGAAGATGCTGGTAGCTCAAATGCAGACTGAACCTCTTGAAAAGAAAGACATCGAGAATCCTGTATTAATTGTTTAACTTGAAAAATCCCTTTGGCCGTCCATGCTTTCCAAAAAATAGTGCGGTTGGATAATTTGATATTTTTGTTATGCCAAATAGAAGAATCTAAAAATATCTGCAAGGGAGTATGAGATTTACATTTAATAGGATGAAAAGTTGAAATGAATTTCGAAATCGTTGGATAATTGAAAGAGTGAGGAGGATGGGTAAAATTTGCTAAGAGAGAAAAAGGGAAAGGAGAAATCAGAGATTCCTCCAACTTATACCAAGCAGAAGAGAGAACTTCACCCGAAGTAGATATATATGGTAACATTTGGCGAATTAGAAAAGAAGAATGATACTGCCGAAAATTAGGAAAATGGACGCCACCCCGATCTTTTGGGGCAGAGAGAAGGGCTAAAAAAATACGAGCCTTCCTGCCGTTCTAGAGAAATTTACTCAGAGTTCCATTAAGGGTTTTAAAAAACTTCAATGGTAATTTAACTGGTAGCATGGATAAATAAAAATTAATAATGGGAAGCATCATCATTTTAATAGTGTCTAATCTACCCCACCACGACAAAAAAAGAGGGGACTATCTATCTGTCATATTCTTAACCTGATAAGACCTCTTCCAAATTAAAGTGAATCGTTTTAACAGGGGTAGAAGAATATTTAATACCTAAGCATGTAATTAGTATTCCATTTAAAATCAATACCCTCAAACATGCTTCTTAAACAATATTTGTTTAAAGGAAGCACCTCAGATTTGGAAAAAATTCAATTTATACCCTGATAAGAAGAGAGAATTTCGGTAAAAGCAGGCATAGAAGTCGAAGGATCAGAGAAATACAACATAATATCATCAGCGTAAGCAGTAAACTTAATTTCAACAGATTTGTGCGTGAAACCACGGAATGTGGGGAAGTGTCGCATGAATGAAGAAAAGGTTCGAGAGAAGGGATAAAAAGTAACTGAGAGAGAGGACATCCCTGACGGGTACCCCTCTGTAAAGGGAAATAAGAAGATTGTGAGCCATTAACAAACACTGAAGTGGTCGGAGAGGAATATATTAGATTAATAAGGGATAGTAAGGAAGGATTTAAGGGCGCACATCATTAAAAGCCAATGGACGCGGTCGAAAGCTTTTTCCGCATCCAGGGTTATGGCGGCTATAGGGGAAGAACTCTTAGCTGCAAGATGAATAATATTGAGGAAAGTTCTAGAGTTATCAGAAATAGTCCTTCCCTTAACAAACCCCGTTTGTTCAGAGCCAATTAAATCGGGAAGGACCTGATAGATGCGAAGGGCTAATATCTTGGCAAAGAGCTTACAATCCAGATTAATCAAAGATATAGGACGGTAGTTGGCGCATCGGGACAGATCTTTATCTTTTTTAGGAATAAGACAAATCATGGCTTCAAGAAAAGAGCCTCGAGCTTAACCATGACGAACAAAATATTGGAAAAGAGATAAAAGATGGGGCAGAAGAACTGAGGAAAAGCAAGAATAGAACTCAGCAGTGAGACCATCAGGACCAGGAGTCTTATCCTTAGGTAACATGAACAAAGCGGATTTATTCTCAGAAAGAGAAATATCTCCTTCCAAAATTGAGCAGTCAGGAAGAGGAGAGGAGAAAGGAGGTAGTGAATCGAAAAAAGAATCCAGATTTGTGTCAGATGGGGAAGTTTCAGGGGTATAAAGGTTCTTATAGAAATCTATAAAAAACGTTAAAATGTCTTCATCTTTAAGGCGAGGAATGTCCTTGTCGTCAATAATCTTGACTACTCCAGTTCTTTGAGATTTAACCTTCAGGTAGTTCGCCAAAAGTTTACCCCCTCGGTTGCGACCACCATAAAATTTAGAGTTCATTTTTAACAACGTCCCCGAGGCCTCCTCCGTGGATTTCCAATTAAAGTCACGTTTTGCTTGGACTGAAGTCTTGAGGGTATCGGCATTTTTAGATGAAAAATAAGCATGTTCCAATTCTTTAATAGAAGAGAGAAGAGAAATATATTCTTTGGGATACTTTTTCTTTTTGCTAGCTACATAATCTATGATAAAGTCTCTGGCTGTTGCTTTGAAGGAATCCCAAATAGTATGAAAGGGCATATCAGGAGTAGAATTAAGAAGAAAGAATTCAGAAACAAATTCTTTAAAGCGACCTAGAAAGGAGTGATCTTTAAGAAGATAGTTGTTAAAACGGCAGCGGCGAGATTTAGAAGGTAAAGAGGGAAGGTCTAAACTAATCAAAACAGGAGTGTGATCAGAGATGAGAATGGAACCAATCTCCGCATGTAAAAGGTTGGAAAGGAGGTGTGGACTTAAAAATATGTAATCTATTCTAGAGGTAGAGTTATGAGTGAGAGAATAAAATGTATATTCTAAACTATCTGGGTTGAATATTCTCCAGGCATCAACTAGGCCTCGTGCACGATTAGTCCTAACAAAAGTTTTTTGCATTTTATTGGGGATGTACCTAGAAGATGATTTCCTATCAGTGAAAGGATCCATAACCTGATTACAGTCACCACCCACTATGAGGTTAGAGCTAGAACAAGTATGAAGAATTTGGGACATAGATTGCCAAAATTGGGAGTCAGTGCCCGTGGGGCCATAGATATTGAGTAAGGAAACATGGGACCCATTGATATTAGTATGAAGAAGGAGCCATCGACCATCTTCATCCTTTTCCTCTTTTTCTCTCTTGAGGGATAAGGATTTGTGAAAGAGTATTGCAACACCATATTTCCTATCTCTGGAAGTGGAACTATAAACATGACCTACCAATTGTTTTTTAAGGGAATTAATATCACTCTCAGTAAGGTGTGTTTATTGTAGCATATCAATTTTGCATTGAAGTTTAGATAGATGGGTAAGTACTCGCTGTTTCTTAACTGGATTACATAGCCCTTTCACATTCAATGAAATAATCCGAACATTATCAGACATTACGAGGCAAAAGAGGCATTAGTACTAGTAACAATATTAGATAATTCAACAAAAATTATGTAGTCAATATAAAAACAACCAAAATCAAGACCATGAGTGCATTGAAAAATTTACAATTGAACCTAAATAGAAGTATGTGAATAATAAAAGATAAAGATTACAAGAAAGAAGAACAAAGTAGGAAAAAATGAAGATACAATCAAAAAATAGGGTACGAAATCAGAGAGGAAAAAAGCGATAAAGGGGAAAAAGAAAACAGAATTAAGATAAGATAATACGAAAAGAGAAGATAAGAAATGTGTAAAATGAGAATAATTAGAGTAACACATTTAGAGAATGAACAGGAGAGGGTGAAAAAGGAAAAAAGTAAACAAATGAAAGAGGATCAAAGGAAAAAGCAACAGAAACAAGAGATAGAGAGCGGACAGTTGACTAGAAGCCGAAAGACTTCAGTCAAAAAAGACCAAATAAGTATCCAGAATGAGAAAAATAACATGGGGAAGCGGGAAGCAGCGTAAGAAGACAGACAGCCAAACCAGCCAAGACATCCGAGAACAACCGAAACCTCCGAATAAAGAAGGAAAAGAATAAGTGAAAAAGGAGCATAAAATAGAGAACAAATTGGGAAAGACCCATTACATAACAGGCACAAATAAGATCAACTAAGAACAATAAAACAGGGAAACAACATACTGCCAAGATAGCCAATGGAACGTTCAACACTTACCACACGCAAGGGGTGACCATGAACATTAGGAATGGAATGAAAGGGCAAGGAAGAGACAGGCATCTGGGTAATATGTCAACACAAGGAGGAAACATCTGCGGAGAAAAACAAGGGTAAAATCATATAATGCAATAACATCTAAACTAGGCTAACGAGCTGTAATGATGAAAAAGGACAACAAAAGTAAACCATAAAGATAATGACAAGCAGAACATATAGCTGCAGAACAATTGAATAGAAGGCATTTGTCTCAGAGGACAAAACAGAAAACAAATCAACAATGTCATTCAAGACCCTCCAAAGTCCATCTCATCTCCCTTATGGCGAGAAATAAATTGTCTCAAGTCCTCAGGACGATCAAAAGAGTAGGACCTCTCTTTGTAGGTTACTTTGAAGAAACAGGGATGAACTAGGCCATAACGGGCATTCATAGAGCGTAGAGCTGGGCGAAGAGAGAGGAATTCCTTGCGACGAGCCGCAGTGGCACGAGCCATATCCTGTGAGATGAAAACCTTTTGACCTGACCATAACATCTGTTTTCTTGATTTTGCCGCTGAAAGGACCATCAACAGTTCAGTATACTCCAAGAATAGAACGATTATCCCTCTGGGACGATTTACTGACGATGAAGAGGAGGAACCTCCGGATTTTAGTCCGATTAGATGGGCGCGCTGTAAATTAAGAATAGTGCCACCCTTAAGACCAACAATTTTATGGATATGGATTTTGAGGAAAGCAAGCATGTCTGACCCTTCCTCTCCCTCAGGAATACCATAAATTCAAAGGTTATTGCGTCTATTGCGATTTTCTAAATCTTCAGTCTGCATCTTAAGGAGTGCTATCTCTTTAGACACAGTCTCAACTTGAGGTATCACGTCTTGAGTGTCGCTAATCCTTTGCTCCACAGCAGCCATTCGTGAATCCAAGCTAGACCATTTCTCATCCAGCTTTTGAAGGGTGGCATTAGTTTCAATGACGAAAGGCTAAATCAGCTTTATCTCTTCCGTTAGATCCTCCATAGTTATGGGTAAAGGCGATTTGGTAGGCGAGTTAGGTTCTTTCTTATGACGTTAAGGGGGAGCAACAGGATTGGTTTCTTTGCGAGAGGAGGACATATTTGTCAAAGGAGTTTGGTGACAAAGAGAGGAAGAGTGCTCCATACAGTGAACGTGTTGAGATTAGGAGATATTTACAGAATACACAGTGTATAAGAGCAAGTACAGGTCGAACAGACAGCCGTCAAATATTTGATCCTCGTCCAACAAAACTGAAATAACCTGACTGACGCTGCTAGTACATACAGTTATGGAAAAAATCAGTAATCACCCACTGAAATTTGTATTAGCCTTCCTATATCCGAAAAATAACTCTGAATCATTAAAGAGGGCAAGTCGACCATGGATATCAAGATGCAGTTCATAGACCAGGGAAGAAGCAAATATGAGTTATAAAACTAGGGCTATATGGTACTACATAAGTTGCTTCGCCATATGACTCCAGCTGAGCAGAATAAACAGCCCCAATTACTTAAATATGCACAAACAAGGTGCTATCTTGCATGTGTGTAGGAGAAATACATTGGCTAAACAGGTGAAAGTATTCTCGTAAGCGGCAAATCAGGACAGTGATGCATCGTTGAGTTAAACTGTGGTAACAGCAATTTCAGCAAAGAAGAGCTCACCACAATACCGGCATATTTACTAAGTAGTAGCAGAGCTTGCAGAGGTCTAAGAGCAGTGAGGAGACAGGTGCCATAAAAGTAAGGCTTCTTAAAATATATTTGTCCCTTCAGGAAGAAATGCCTCCTAAATGAACCACAGAGGCGTGCAGAAAGTCTTCGCCGCGGACAGCACAGGGGAAGCAGCGCCGTGGGGTCGCGTCCCGCTGATATTCAAAATGGCAGGCGCCACCAGAAAAATATGAGGTGGATACGGCGCAGGGGAAAACAGGCAAATAACAGCACAAAAGTAAAAAAATGACCAGAATGAAATGCCGCTCCGTCAAACGAAAAAGGTCCCGCTCGGGCGCGGAGCCTCAGCAGAGAGCGGCCATCTTGCGGCGGCTCAAACCACGCCCCCAATCACCTTTTTTTAAATGTATTGAAACATACATGTGTATCAAGGTATAGATTGACCAAAGACAAAATAAAAGTTATGCTCTTAAATGTAAAATTTTGAAAAGCTGTATATTGTATAATTTTATTATTGTATAATTGTTCTGTCCCTGGTTTAGCATGGCACAAGATGGAGGGGGAGGATAGCTTCTCTAGACAGTGGAAGTCTATTTTCGATGTTCCTGTGGCTGGAGGGTGATGATCCAGATACAAATGTGAGGAGGATGGTGATAGAGCTACCTTTAGAAATTCCATGGCAGTCTCGTTAGAAAAAGACTGCAGATTAGTTCTTCCTATACGCTGCCATTTGGTAGATGGTAGAGGTAAAGGGGTAGTTTCTGTTGTAAATGCTAATGAAGTTTGTAAGCCTTGCCTTCCCTTTGTCTGTATCTGATAACTGCTTCAGGAAAGTGATGGCAGGAAGGTGCAGAGAGAGAGTTTGCACTTCATTTGTCCCCATGTTCACCAACAGATCATTCACATGTGTGGGGTCCTTTGGGGTCTCTCTGGAGGAGGGGGGATCCACACCCGGTCCTACAGACCATACTGACCATGGGGATGGGTCACCACCTCATCACCTGACTGTACACAGCCATACAGGGCCTGGCGGCTACCTCCCTCCTTCCCCTCCGTCACAAATGGAAAGAGAAATTCAGATGGGCCCTCCATGAGAAGGAGTGGGAACGTGCCCTTGAATTCCTGAATAATACCTGAATTTCCCGCAATGCCCATTTTAAAAACATCCAGTTCTTTATACTTCACAGGGCATACCTCACACCTGGCCAATTGCACCGATACTTTCCGGACACGCAGTTCGGATGCCCGCGCTGCCGCACCATGGATGCCACACTTATGCACATGCTATGGTCATGCCCGGCCCTTCAGAATGACTGGTGCTCCATACACAACATGCTTCAGGAGGTCACAGGGCTCCTGGACATAGGGAGAGGCATGCTCCCTCTGCAGTTTTAAGAGAGGGAAGCACCACAAAGTGCAAACACGGTTTGCTGCCCTTGCACTACTGCTGGCAAAGTGCACCATTACCCAACACTGGTGCTCACCGGCGGCCCTGCCGATGGAGGCCTGGAGGGGCGCCCTGCGTAACTGGCGCGCAGCAGAATAAGATGAGCTTCATAATGAGGAGGACCGGCAGATCTGCTGCAAGCCTATCTCCCCGCAATGGGCTGGGCTTCTCATGCGTTTACAGCAATTGGGGGAAGATGTTGATATAGCCTCCTGCAGAGTGGTTAACTGGTACCCCATCCGCTACCCGAATGGCCTCTGTCCATTGTGCTGACACCAATTAAATGCACCCCGAGCCCTCTTCCCCCTTGACCCCCCTTTCCTCCCGCCTGTGAGCGAACCTCACCCATCTGCACTATCCAGAGTTGGCGCTTCATCTCTAGGTCCTACGCAAGACACCAGCACTATTACCCAATACCATGTCCCCCTCTACCCACACCATCCCTCTCTTTACCACTGTTGCGACCCCTGTTACTACTCGGTCACACCTGGGACAAGAGACCCACACCTTATCCCTGCTCACTTATGCACATGACGTTCCATAGCACGTTGACATACACATGCATTGATGCTTCCACAGGAAATGGTCAGTCATACACCCTTTATTCTGCATGCTTATGTTATAATACATTGTGGAACCTGTACTGGCTGATGTGGGCGGAATGTTTATGTGTTAAATGCAAATATATATATATATTTTTTAAAACAGAAATTTCACAAAAATATAACTTCTAACCATCTTTTTCACCTTGTGCTCACATACGACCACCAGAAACTGTCTCTTACTCTTCTCATTGTACATGGAATATCTGCATAACCTGCTTGACATAACTTGACAATGCCCTTTCTCAATGTAATAAGTTGAAATATTTTGACACTCCTTGTATGGAACTCCCTGTCCAAAGCTAGTGTGGTAGTGTTTTTCAGATTTTGTATCTCCATAAAAGCTTAAATATTGCTAAATGGTGTTTTAATAGAGGATCCAGTGTGGTATTAAAAAACTAGTGGGAATGCACTTGAAACGAGTTTAAAATAATGCACAGAAATGTGTTTACTAACGTATTTTGGGTAGGCCACATTTTACCGAAATCTCCATTTATTTAATGTGAATGCTGTTTGCTCCTCACTCCTGTTTCTTTTCCCTCCCACCCATTCCTTTGTTTGTACTTTTTCCTTCCACAAGCTTCACAGAACAAGAAGACAGAATTAAATCATACTGTACTTGTCCTAAATGTGCACCATGAGGCCAGGAGAAGCCGTTGTCATGGGGCAGGCATGAGAGGAAGGGCGCATGCCGAGTGCCGTTGACTTCGGGCCTGGACAGCAGCAGGTAGAGAGTCTCGCGTGGCTGCAGGTGGCTGCTTCGTCACGAAGTACAGGTGCGTGTCAGCCCACCTGAAGCTTCACCCACGGGACCCGGGTCAGACTAAAGCTGGAGCAGCACCCGGGGCACCGCTACTTCTCGGGGCACAGCAGGGGCAATGTGCGCTCGCATTGCACAAGGGCAAGGTCCGGGGGCCGCACCCTACTCATCATCATTGTGGTGCCTTGATGCGAGGCAAGGGGGGCAAAAAGACACTGGACGCTTTGCTAGCTTTATGGCTGACGCTAACTTCCACCTTGAAGCTTTTATTTCCCTCACCCACGTGATGTGGTCCATACCATGATCTGGCACCACTGTTGAGGTGAGCTCCTCAGAGCCACCTGGACCAGCGGACTCACAGCATTACAGAATGAATGTACAGTTCTACAGCACACTGGCACATGGGATGCTGCAGTGGGCCTTCGGGAGCATGTCGACGATGGGACGGTCACTGCAGTGCCTGGACGTCGGCCCTTTCAGCGGCGACACACAAAGACGAGCTGTAAAGATGTAGGGGCCGGGCCTTTTGTGAGGTGAGGGCATGCCCTGTGCTCTTCACACCTGAGGGTGTCTGTGTCCGAAATGTGATCTCTGCGACTGGCATCCTTTACAAAGCCGAGTGCTCCCCTCAGATGACGGCGAGTGATAAAAGCACCCATGATGCCAGTCCCACTCAGCAATGCCCCTGAGGGCTGCTGCTGCAGTCTGCAGATCTCGCGACTGAGTCTCGAGACAGGGGTCTCACTGGGCCTGATTGGAGGGTAGGCCTGAGCGGGTGCCGCCAACCACAGGTGGCACAGCCAGGCAAGTGCCTCGAGGTACGCGGACTGGCACTGTGCCAGGTCTGCGACTACTCCTCCGACCTCCCGTTGTAGGAACACTCTCGCTCTCAGGGAAACAGTTCTGCGACATTTAGGGCAAACTAGGCCTTCTCAGGGTTAATGTACTCATTTTAATTTTTAATAGTACGCAATCTGCCCGGACCCAGTCCCTGACTAGCCCTCAGCAGGAAGACAGCAGGCCTTCACTTTGCCCACGTTGTTTTCATCGTGTATCTAGTACCAACCTGACTATGTGAGTGAAGATAAGGGCCGGGGGGGGGCAGGGCAGGCATTGACAGAGCAGGAAAGGAGGAGGCCTCTGCAAAGTCTGCATAATAAAATAACTCTAACACAACACAATTTAGGAGAAAATGTGGCCTGGGGCGCCCGACTCTTACTTTTCTCAGGATTTGGTGAGTTCAGTCCACTAGAAGACGTGTCGGACAGTACTTAGTACCAGTGTACTGTACGTCACACAACGACATGAGCAGGTGAGCCACCAGCAGTCCAGTAAAGTTAGCAGACTGGCATGAGGTCTAGTGTGTGCAGTGAGGTGACGCGAGGGAGTCGGACTGCTGTGCTGGGACTGCGAGCCTGCGACGTCACCACGACAGCGTCCTGAAATGGCCAATCACTACTGCATGGCTTCACATGAAGCCACAGTGATTGGCCATACAAAGTGCGGCTGCGGCAGTGCCACCACCCATGCGCGGCACCCAATAATGGATTGCCTGCCCTTCTGCACGGTGTCTCAGCCCATCCTGGCGCTGCTTGCAGCACCAGGATTGGCTAAGGGCAAAGTTACTCTCTGCCCATTATGAGAACCGGGGTCTGCTGCCTGGCTGTTGTATGAAGCAGCACTCTTCCTTGGGTCCCTCGCCACCGCCAGTCGCTCAGTAAGGGGAAGGTAGTGTGCACGCATGTTCGGGCTGGTCATAAAAATGACCAGCCCAAAAATGCACATGCGCACTACTGCTGCAGCTGAGTCTGTCACTCAAGCTGCCGCAGCCCAGCTCCACCCCCTGACTTCAGCGCAGTCCGATTGAGTCGGGCGTGTCCCGGTAGCGGCCGCGTATATTCAGCGAGACGTTTGCAAGGCAAGGCATTGGCAATTACATTTATTTAGTGTGCTGCGTGACAGTCAACTAGTGAATGGGTCAATGTGGCTTAGTGGGGCTACGCCCCAATGGACGCACCGCGCCTGGAAATAGTATTGGAGCGAGGCACCCGGCACGGGTGTTCACTTTCCCACTATTATTCACTCTGTTTATTGAACCTCTGGCCCAAGCCCTGTGCCAAAGCAGACATGTTTTAACACCTGTTTCAGGGGCATCTATAATTAAGTTATATGTGGCCTTGTATTTAACAGCCACATCAGATATATAAATATGGCCCTACAGATAATTAAGTCTTTATACCTTTGGGAGGCTCTAAGATAAATGAGGCTATGACAGAATGTTTACTCTTTAATGTCTCCTCTGAGGTTCTTCCTCCTGTTTTGAAAAGGAATTCTAGGAAGGATCCTAAGAGATACTTAGGTTTATATTTCTCTAAAAGACAAGGAGGGTTTTTTGCGATAATTACAACCCAGTTTTAAGGAAGGTGGATAATCTTTTGGAAATTCAAATACATCTTCCACAATTACAAAATCACAATTAAGATGTTCATTCTTTCTTTGTTTTAATTTCTTTTTCTAGCACTTTCTTTAAAGACCAGAAAATTCCTTTTTGTTAGACCGGATCAGATGTTACACTTGTTTGTGTGGAACCAGAAAGGCACCCAAGGTAAAGTGAGCATTTTCCAATTGCCCCAGAGTAAGGGCAGGCTGGGACTCGCAGGTTTACAGTGTCTTCAGCATTACAGTTACGCGTCTGTCAGCGGAGTCTTCCAGTTTTGGTAATTCGCTTGTTCTTCAGATGCTGAAAGCCCCGAATATCAATGATCTGTTATGGTTTGCAAAAACACCCAAACTCCCGAAAAAAAAGTGAGATACAAAGTGCTGTCCCAATTTGTGACACTCAGGCAGATTTTTTAAAGTCAGGGTATACCCAATATTAATGCTGAAACACCATTTGGTTTTTGCAGTTTTCTGTCTTCCGGTTGATATAAAGAAACTAAACATAAATGGGCAGATCTACATATAACGAAAATTGGGGAACTTTTTGTGGATCCCAGTTATAAACCTTCACAGATGCTGTTTTGGGGAAAAACCGTGCACAGCCAACATCACTTTTTTATGTACGTCCAAATAAGAGCCATCCTAGGTAATATTAAAGGGATCAACATTGAGTCTCCCATGAAGATAGTAAAGGATCTGTTTAGAGGGATAGAGTCAATCTTTCTTCTAGGTTTTGGTATTAGGCGCTGAGCACAGAACCTCCGGGGTACGTAGAATCTGTGAGAAGTGAATGGATGCAGTGCACATGGATTGATATAAGTGACCGGCAATGGGAGAGGTATTTCAGCTTGAGCTACACCTGTTTTAGGGGTGCGAACGTCCAGCGTATGGCTTTTTTCAATGGGTGGATACTCTATCTACTGCCACGGGTTCTGAATAAAATCTTTCCAACAGTGCCTGGGAAGTGCCCAAAGTGTCGCTCTGAGGGAGATTGGCTACGCATGTTTTGGTCCTGTAATTCCCTTAAATTTGTCTAGGAAGGGGTATTCAGGGTGGTAAGCTGAATCATCAAAGAGAATTTTCATTCCCCCGGGCCTGGTGGACTGGCATTTTCAAAAAACCCTTAAGGAATTTTGTTATTACAACAATGATTGCAAGGTTACTAATTATTACTACCCATTGGAAGTCTCTGGTTGGGCCCAGCTTTAAGCAATGGGTAACGAAATGAAGGAAAGTAAGTCAATGACAAGCTTGGTTCCATGCCATGAAGAATGAGTGTGTTACATATTATAGAAACTGGAGATGCTGGGATAGTGAGGTATAGGAGGGTGGAGGGAAGGTACAGGTGTAGATGTGCCTTCTCCAATATGGTCAGAGAGTGTGGATTATATCCTCTGTATTCACCTTTTCTAAAAAACATAACATTGGAAAAAAAGAGCAGAATATTTAAAAAATATTTTTTGTTATGGTATAGAACATTAAAGCTAGAGGGTCAGTAATTGTTTTGCACTTTGGAAGAGTGGGGCTCTTTAGAAGAGTGGGCTTCAGGCGCTTTGGAAGAGTGGCCTTCAGGCGCTTTGGAAGAGTGGGGCTCTTTAGAAGAGTGGGCTTCAGGCGCTTTGGAAGAGTGGCCTTCAGGCGCTTTGGAAGAGTGGGGCTCTTTAGAAGAGTGGGCTTCAGGCGCTTTGGAAGAGTGGCCTTCAGGCGCTTTGGAAGAGTGGGGCTCTTTAGAAGAGTGGGCTTCAGGCGCTTTGGATGAGTGGCCTTCAGGCGCTTTGGAAGAGTGGGGCTCTTTAGAAGAGTGGGCTTCAGGCGCTTTGGAAGAGTGGGCTTCAGGCGCTTTGGAAGAGTGGCCTTCAGGCGCTTTGGAAGAGTGGGGTTCTGGTGCTTTGGAAGAGTGGGGTTTTAGCGCTTTGGAAGAGTGGGCTTCAGGCGCTTTGGAAGAGTGGCCTTCAGGCGCTTTGGAAGAGTGGGGTTCTGGTGCTTTGGAAGAGTGGGGTTTTGGCGCTTTGGAAGAGTGGGCTTCAGGCGCTTTGGAAGAGTGGCCTTCAGGCGCTTTGGAAGAGTGGGGTTCTGGTGCTTTGGAAGAGTGGGGTTTTGGCGCTTTGGAAGAGTGGGCTTCAGGCGCTTTGGGAGAGTGGCCTTCAGGCGCTTTGGAAGAGTGGGGTTCTGGTGCTTTGGAAGAGTGGGGTTTTGGCGCTTTGGAAGAGTGGGCTTCAGGCGCTTTGGAAGAGTGGGGTTCTGGTGCTTTGGAAGAGTGGGGTTCTGGTGCTTTGGAAGAGTGGGGTCTGGTGCTTTGCAAGAGCATGGCTCTGATGCTTTGGAAGAGTGGGATTCTGGCGCTTTGGAAGAGTGGGGTTCTGGTGCTTTGGAAGAGTGGGGTTTTGGCGCTTTGGAAGAGTGGGGTTCTGGTGCTTTGCAAGAGCATGGCTCTGACGCTTTGGAAGAGTGGGGTTCTGGTGCTGTGCAAGAGCATGGCTCTGATGCTTTGGAAGAATGGGGTTCTGGTGTTTTGGCAGAGTGGGCCTCAGTTCACAGTTAGCTTTCTAGTTGAACAGAGATTCCATTTATCCACCCCAGAATTGCAAAAAATGTAATGACTTATATTTAAAATATGTACGGCTGAGTCACTGCTAGGCATGATTTAACTGCAGCAACTGACTATCTTGTTGAACTAACAAACATCTGGTTGCAGATGCCCACAACTTCAACTTTTCACTAATATAATATATCTCTGGAGTGAGTCTATGTCCATTCACCTAATTGCGCCAGGTAATGGGAGTGATTCTATGCAACCTTAGCTGTCAGTGATATCACAGGGTTCAGCCATAGTCCTGCTCTTGGCTACTGAACAGCCACCGGCTTGCTGCTGAAGGGCTATGGGATGGTCACACTTGGCTATTGGAGCAGTTACCCTGTGCCTTACAGGCTCTTCGGACCAGCGGCAAGGGCGGTATCAGGGA
Organism: Triturus cristatus; assembly: GCF_964204655.1. Classification (NCBI taxonomy): domain Eukaryota; kingdom Metazoa; phylum Chordata; class Amphibia; order Caudata; family Salamandridae; genus Triturus; species Triturus cristatus. The sequence goes on along the minus strand of NC_140593.1, from coordinate 439,085,401 downwards.
AGCTAAGGGCAAACTGGAGTAGCAGCTGGTACATCTGGATACCCCTAAATGTATACAAGAAAAAATGAAATGCATTGTGGAGCTGATTGTGGCTTCTTTATTTTCAAGCTAGAATGTTTTACAATTTCAAGGAAAAGCTGGCCACAGCAAGCCTGTGAGCCTCGCTCCAACAATGCATTTTCTTTTCAACTGAGTGTTAATGTTTCCCTGTCAGACCTAAGGGGATGGATTTACTCTGCTGTAATAAATATTACTCATGTCATGAAGCCAAAGAATCTTTCCATAATTTATTTTAAAAATGTCCCCCTGCTATTTATTTGTGTTAAGTATTTGGGATAAGGAGGCCTTCCCATTTTCCATTCTCACACTGTTAGGGAATCGTTTATTCGGTAGCCTTGCCAATCACGCGCACAGCCTCCTATCACAACCACAGTTGAATAATCTGCTTTCTTGCCGTTGCCCTGAGCTTGATTAATTCCACATGGAAAACTGTTCTCATTTTCTCTTTCAAATATTCTGGAATATTATATGCCTCGTGCATGGACTTGAACTTTCTTTACTTCCTTACCCTCCTCATCTTTTTGGAAAGAAGTGCCCCCCTTATCTCAGTATCTTTCGTGATGAGTTTTTGAGAGTCAAAGTTCAATCAAACTCAGTCTGTTCAAGGTAAAGTCAAGGGTACAGGGACGTAGCTGCCATTTGTGCAGCAAGTGCAGTGGCTCCAGGGTCCATTGACATCTAATAATTGTTGTATCTACTACACCAAAAGCAATCAAAGGGGCCAGTTTTCTTGCTTCCACCAGGTCCCATGGCCTCTTGTTTCTGTACTGCATGGGTAGACCCCCTGCATGACATCGAGGGATTCTTGCTCAAATAAGTATTTTAGTACCACTATACCAAGTATCTAATGCTTCTCAGAACCCAAAAATGTCTGACATGTGCATGATAGACTTGCGACTTTCCGCAAGTTACAGGTTTTCAAACATAATTCAGGACAACTGTTGTGGGCTGCTTGTGTGTTGCCATTCCAGCTGGTGAAACGTCACACTGTTTAATTATCATGATTTCTAAAATGTAAATTGCTTGTGTATAATGTCACTGAAGCTTTTCTTTAACCCTTTTCCCTGCTCCCTCATCAATTTATTTTGGGGGGGGGGGGGGTGTTCTCCCTTTTTGAGGGATTTACTCCTGCCCTTGACTGGAGCAAAGCTCGAGGAAAGCTCTGCCCATATTACATGTGGGAAGGGGTCGGAGAGGAGTTTGAGAATACCCACAAATATTTAGGAGTTTGGGGTTGTTCCCAAACTTTCCCGGGAGATCCAACCCTGGAATGAATACTCTCCACCCCTTGAGTAAGAATTATGCATGCATACTGTTGCAACATTGTGCAGTACAACTGTGCTTGAGTAAACGGATTTTGAGTAGGGATTATGCTTGCGTAATATTACAACACTATGCACTACAACTATGCTTGAGTATAAAAATCTAGGAGTGCGAGTGCAGATTTCCTTGCACAAATGGCTGTGTAAATTACCCCTTCATTGCTAAATTATTTGTGTGATACAAGAGTAAGCGAAACACGATCTGCTGTGTTTTTGGAAGGCAGCATATAGGTCTGTACAAATAGTAGTTCCTTAAACGAATGTCAATTCTAATGCACTATTTATTCATTCGAAAGTGGACAAGTTGGTTGTCATGTTCACAGCAATTTGCACCTTGCACACCCAATGAAGCTTCTATTGAGGAACCTATAAATATGTCACATGAACCTTGACTACTGAAACTGATCTGGAAAAGTAAGCCCTGAAGTGAGAAAGTAAATGTTAGTGTTGCGCAACTTGTGTTGGCTTTTTCCAGTTCTGTCACGATTTCGCCTTTTCCTGTTATCGCTGAAACTCTATGGAAGTCCATTTTTTATTACTTATCCATAGATTTTATCTGACTAAATAAAGCATTGAGTGTTAAATTAATTTAAGGATCTAATCTTTGTACAGACCTCTATCCTGTCTTCCAAAAATTGGATGCAATCAGTGTTAAGTAAGGCACACTGCACGTTCATTTTAGGCAATCCGTCCTTTCCAGTTTACTGAAGATCTGTTGAGTATTTCTGGGTAGCATCACCATGTTCTGTATCAAGCCCAAATCATCAGTTCTGTAATGCTAATAATTACCCTTTTCCCCCATTCGTTGTATCTTTTCATTTTTATTCTCTGTGTAATTTTTTTTCTGTTCCCTTTATCTCTTTCCTTATCTTCTTTCTTATTCCAATGTAAAACACAATTTTAGATTCAATGATTTATCTACTCAGAAGCTCGCTCTCCCTGATATACTGTGTGTGCATTATATGTGTCCTGGTTCCTTAAGTGCTCCTGTGTGTTTATTAGCTATAACCTCTTATTGTACATCCTGCTACAACAGTTGTGCGGTCTCTGAGTGCTGCAAACAGCAGATGTTATTTCTGCCTAATTTAAAGGCACTAAATTCACTGAACCTGGAGGATGAAAGACTTTGTTGGAATTTGAACATCTGATCTAGAGATCATATCAGACGTCAGTGGACGTCTACAAATTGCTCAGATGTTTTGTGTCTGGGCAAATTATAGCTTTCATAGTTCCCTTGGCACGTGTGTTGGCTTTTAAACTATGACTGCCGATTGACTGCAGAGCAAAATGTCTGGAGTGGAAGGTAAGTCTAAATATGCAATCACATTCGTATTTTTACTTTTTCGTTGCTGGGAATACATTTATCGTCTGGAAGAAACCCTTCTCCTAACCACCCCCCACGCCACCTCTCAAAAATAGGGTTTTTTGGGAGGGCTTTCCCACACTCATTGCACCACGTCCTCCCACTTGAGGTGGCCATTGGTTGACAAATTCAGTAAGTGTGGAAAGATGTATTGCCCATGCTGATCAATACAGCCCCCAATGTTGTGAGAATGTGAGTCTTCGTGGAGTCGGCTACGCCCTCTACATGGAATTGCCTTCAGCACACAGGTACAGTCCCTCCTCCTCGTTACTAACAACTGTGTGAAAACCAGGTTACTGGTGCATTTCTCACAATAGTGTCAGTTGCAAAAATTAAGCAGATGGCGTCCTGTTGGAGTTCTGTCTCACCCAAGCTCTATGGTTGAATTTTATAAACTGGAGAAACCTTATGTCTCTTAAAGGACAGACCCCTTGGGCTACCAAATATTTCAATATTGTGCAACTCACACAATGCTGGCATTTCATACATTCCTGTGCTTTAGCCCTTTGATACTATCTGCAAGTTTATCAAACTATTGTTCTGCCTGTGGATCAGTGCCTACTAATTGTAGTATGAATGTTCTATGTAACACTGTATGCTCTGGTTCTCCCTCAGTAAACCTCCATGGTCTCAAATTGGAGGCCATGAAGGCCATTAGTTTTTAGTATTTAATCCAGTCAAATGTACAAGCCACTTCTGTTCCCTACCCGAGCTTTGAAAACTGTTATTTAAAAAAATATGAATTCCTTTTCGCTCTTTACTTTAAATTGTTTCTTCCCTATGAAAGAAAGCGTTGTGTTTCAAAAGATGTTGAGGATGCATTACAAGCTGAGAAAGATGGTATATGGTATGGTAAAAACAACACATATGAGCACTTCAGGGCTATTTGTGCCAGCCATCACTGACTGTAGTAGTGGGGGGAGGGTATTAAAAGTGGGTAGTGATGATGTATCCATCAAAAAATCAGAAGTTGCCTAACCCATCGATTTCTCCACCTCCCCCTTATTTATAGTCTTTCCAAAGGTGGAGACTCAGTTGACTCTGCCTTTGGGAAGCCCTTTGCCGGGGACCCGCTGCCTCAGAATCACCATCCTTATTGCAACTGAATGATCCTATTCTGGGTATGGCTTCTGGTCTGATTGTTTTTTCCTTGCCTGGGATCACCAAGCATGGCACTGTGGCTGCTGGAAGGGAGAAATGACATCATTCTCCTTCACTCTCTTGGAGAAAACTTGCTTCACATCAGGGACATTGACTTTTTGTTTTCCAAGAACAAACAGCTACTCTGGGAGGGTTTGCCTTAGAATATTTTTTTTTAAATCCCCAAAATGCCGGTAAAGCCATCGTGTTATACTATTCTGGTCAACATTCAGTATTTTCACCAAAAGTGTTACCACCGTGTCATTGGAAGGCGGTGAAAATTCTTTGCCTCTTTACAATGAAGACTGACAAACATTTAAAGTGAAACCATAAAAGTTTATTAAAGGAGTTAAAGGCATTACAGAAGGCAAAATAAGTGGTAAGAATCAGTTAATTAGTCAAACAGCATGATGCATAGAATTATATGCAAGAAAAGTATAAGCAGAACCAAATACAGTTCAGCTCTAAGAAATACATCCAATTCATAAATCAGAGGTCAGACGGACGTGGAGTAGCCTCCAAGTCAGAGTGAGCACCACACTCTCTGGAATGGTCTTCTTTTATAATGCAAAATACGAAGCAATCAGGAATCACCTGAATGATGGACGCCGATAATAAAACCCCGCCACCCGGTCCCGCTAAGAAAAAGTTAAAAAAATATATATTTTATATGCCCCGTTTGGCCAATAGATACGGGTAGGTTAGGCACAGAAGATGAAAGAACAGAGTTGACAACAGAGGAGAAAGAAAGGCCTGGCTTTTACCTTAGATCATCAAGCCTGACATCCTCCTCAAGACCTGCCCCCCCCACCTAGCTCCCTACGGTCCCTTGCCCCTAAAACCCTAGTACCCCCCCCCTAACCAGCTTGTTGTTAAAGAGGAGAAAGAGAAAACCAAGAAACCACACAAGGTAGGGAAGAAAAAATAAAAGAAGGGTCAAGGTCTAAGTCTGAGTCTATCTATTTGTATTCTTATCAATCATTAACTCTGTCCTTTTTTTAAATTAATTTCATTTAAATATTCTTGGGCTTTTATTTCTGACGTAAAAACCTGTGAAGAGCCGCCGATAATGACTTTCAACTTTGCGGGGTTCATGAGAAAAACTAGTGATCTTTTATATAAAGGCTTAGCACAAGACCAAATAACGACAAAAATGACATACACAGTTCAAGAATATGATTTTAGAAAGAGTTCCTAGGTTAGCGACAAAATCATTCACCTTAGCATCCGTTTTAATACACAGTACCTTATGATGCGATTAAAAAGTTCCTAGCGGCACTCCAGCGTTGAAAATCAAAGTGTAGCTTATCCGGTAGAAATTTACTCGCTAAGGCACAATGCGACAAAATTCGGCCCGCTAACGAGCGGTGCGACAATTTCACCAGCGGTTACCTTGGTTGGGTCTGCGATGATTTTCGCAGCGATAAAATTACTCACGCTAACGAGCGGTGCGATGATCTTGGCTTGTTCTGCGACGATTTCACACAGCAGCGGCAGGCTCTGCGACGAAGTTCGCAGCGATAGAATTCTTCCCGCTAACAGGCGGAGCGTGGATCTTGGGCTGGTAGCGATCAAATTCGGTCTGGTAACGAGCGGGGCGACGATTTTCCCAGCGCTGATCGGGCTCAGCGGCAGCAGGCTCTGCGACGATGTTCGCAGCGATAGAATTCTGCCCGCTAACAGGCGGAGCGGAGATCTTGGGCTGGTAGCGATCAAATTCGGGCCGCTAACGAGCGGGGCGACGATTTTCCCAGCGCTGATCGGGCTCAGCGACAGCAGGCTCTGCGACGATGTCCCCAGCGATAAAATTCTGCACGCTAACGAGCGGTGCGACGGAAATTTTCTCGCTAAGCCGGCTGTGCGTGAAAAAGTGGAGATCTTTGGTTTCTTTCTTCTTTGCCAGCTTCCCACAGCAGGCACAGCTCCCAGAGTCCCCAAAACTGGTTCCAGCACTCTAGGAGGGGCAGAACTCACACAGCAGAGTTCAGGGGGAAGCTGGGGATGAAGTCCTTTTGTTCCTGGAACTTCTTAACAGGAGGCCAGCTCTACTCAGGCCCTTGGAGATCTTTTTAAGCACAAGTTGAAATAAAGTCTTTTGTAGTCTTTCTCCTCTCCTTCAGCAGCAAGGCAACCACTGCAGGCCAATTCCCCAGGTCAGGGACAGTACTCCTCCTTACAGCTTTCCCAGTTCCTTCTCCTCAGGCAGAGGTTCTTCTTGTCAAGCAGGATCTAATTTCTTGGGAGCAGGGTCCCAATACTTATACCCCTAATTCCATTGTTGCTCTGGGGTAGAGGGGCCTTTGCCCAGTCCAAACCCGTTCCTGAGCACTTTGTTGACATGACTCTGACTTTCTATTCAGGGTGCAGGGCAGAGACATCAGCCGCTCCACAGGAAGTGGAGCCAGCATTGTGGTGGCAGAGCACAGCCCTATTCAGAGTCCAGGTGCACTCCTCCCACCCATCTGGATGTCAATCTCTCTATTCACCACCAGGCTGCCCCAGCCTGACTCCTGGAATTCCCCAGCCCTGTCACTCACAGAAACCAGACAGTAGATACACATCCTAGCAGAGGCAGGCTGAAATGGTTAGGCAAGCAAATACCAACTTTCTAAATTGGCAAACACAGAATATTAAAATAAACTTTACTAAAAGATGTATTTTATTATTCTGAGTTCAGGCATACTAAACTCGAATTTCTACCATGTTCCCTGGGTCTATTAGGATCATAGAATGTAACAATTCTAACAGCCCTTTCTGGCCTATGGAGAACAGGTAGCCTTACAATAGTGAAAAACGAAATTGGTTGTAATTCACTATTAGGACATGCCACACACATCAGGGCTTGTCCTACCTTATGCTTACAATGCACCCTGCCCTTGGGCCTACCATAGTGGTGACTAATATGAAGTTAAGGGAAGGTTTAGGGACTGGCAAGTGGGTGCACTTGCCCAGTCAGCATGACAGTACCAGACTGCATGCAGGTTCTGCAATGGCAGACCTTAGACACATTTTACTAGGCCGCTTCTGTGGGTGGCACAACCAGTGCTGCAAGCCCACCAGCAGCATTTGTATTTACAAGCCCTGGGCACTCCTGGTGCACTTTACTGGGGTCTGACAGTAAACCAAATAAGCCAATCATGGAATCCATCCAACATATACATTTTATACAGGGAGCACTTGCACTGTGACACTGGTTGGCAGTGGCACGGTGCTCTGAGCATCTAACACCAGCAAAAACATGAGGCACAGTGAGACAAAAAGTGGAAGGGAGACTCACGCCAAGGTGCCAGGTCTAACAGGGAAAATAATTGGCGAAGGCGCCACCTGTGCTCAACGGTAGCGTGACAAAAGTCAGGCTTTGCAAAAAAATATACTCCCTCAAAGCTCTTTTGAGAGTTCAGTCGGGCATGCTCAAATACCATTTGTCTTAATAAAAAAAATCCACAAAAAAACACAAGAAAGCTCTTGGTTTCTCCCCGCTGTTGGTATGCTGTTTCTTCAGGGTGAAGGGGAAGCAGTGAGCCCGTTGGATCTCATGGTCCCAGTTCCACTCCGCATGCTTAAGGAAGGCTCACTTCAGAGACTTCACTATGTACCGGCGAGGGTCCTCCCCCTCCACCCCTTTAGGGATCCCCAGCAGACGGAGATTATTTTGCCGTTGTCTATTCTCTTGATCCTCGATTTACCTCCTCTTGGACCTGTTTTATTGACAAAAGGATAGCAGACAGGGAAGGTTCTTCGGGGCAGTCCGACGCAGTTCTCGCACTTGCAGAACAGGAGATCTTATTAGGCTCTTCGCTATAGGGGGACGTAATTTGTAATCCAGAATAGTCCCATTTTAGTTGATTAGGCCTTTCAAAGGATCTCTTCTCTTTTTCTTTTTGCTTATTGGAGACCCTTTTCTGGCTTTGAACTGTGCCCGTTTCTTTGGAAAAATGGCTTGTGTCAGATTGATCTTTATCGCTTGATGTAATTAAGCTCCCTTCGCACGCAGAATCCGAACCATTCGATACTGAGAAGTAATGTTCACCTGCCAGTTCTGGTGATAGGATTCCTTGTATGCCAGAGCCAGTAGTATTTTGATTTACACTAGCAGCAAGACCGAGGGGATGACAATATTGTCAGTACTTTGTTCACTTCGAGCAGAGAGTGGCCCATCTTGTGTGGCAGAATTCCTAGCAGTACCAGTTAGTAAAGGAGCTACAGACTCAAAACCCTCCGCAATAAAAATATCTTGATTGCTGAGGTCTGTTGTTTGAATTGGTTCAAGGGTTTCAATAACATTAGGGTCATTCTGTACCTCCAAGCTCAGTACTCCTGAGTTGCCTACAGCCACAACCGACAGTTCTGCACCTCCCTCCAGATTTGTTGTTAAAGATTTTGGGCCTCTTAAACAAGAGAAGAGAGGGGCTCCGTACCACAAGAAAGGGGTAGAGCACCAAAAGACACTAGTCACAAGCAAAAATTCCCCTTCTTGGCACACTAAATTTCTGAGGACTCACACGCACATTCTGTCACCAGAACAAGACACCCAAGTTAGAGCCTAATCCAATATTCATATACTGAAATACAATGTATTTTATTTAAAAACAAATCATATAGCTTATTACAATAACAAATTCATATATCACAAAAATATAAAAAATTTAAAAACATACTTCAATGTACATAATTATTAGTACTTGACAAACAAAGACATGGGGAAAAAATAGTAAGAAACAATGTTTTCTTATCAGCAAAGATGGAAGACATATGATCAAGATCAACTCCTTTCCTAGGCAGTAGTGCCACTTAATAGTTCGGAAAGCAGATGTCGATAAAATCTATAGTCTTCCTTCTATATTTGCGTCTACGGTGGAGAATATTTTAGCAATGAAAAGTTGGGAGCCCACTCTATCCTCGGGTGCTCCGACCCCAGCAGCTTTTCCTGTGGCCCTTTTGTTGCCCCCAGTCTCTCGTTTGCCTTTTATCCCCGTTTCCGCATCATATGTCAGTCCCCCTGTGATGGAAGATCCTGGTGCGTTCTTATTAGGTTCTCTCACGCCGCGGACAGCTTTCTTCCTCCATGGAGAGCGGCTCACCTTAGCAAGAGTCCTCAATATATCCGTGGAAACCGTGGAAAATACTAAAAAAGCAGCCGTCGAGCAGAGAGCAATCATATCCAGAGTAACACTTGGGCCGTGGTAGTTTGTAGAACGCCCGCAGCAAGAGCAGATCCGCCACACCCGACACAACAACCGCCTCCTCCAGAAAGAGGTAGAGGTTTGAAATGCAGCGTCCCTAGGCCAGGCGGCATAGCTGATAGCCGAGAAATGTCTCATAGCGCGGGAGGCGATGTAGCAGAGTGTTACACAGGCCCCATCTTGCTACCTTTTCACTTTTTTTCATTTTGGGGGTGGGGATGGAGAGAGGGGTCTTAGAAGGGAGCGTAGGGTGGGTGGGTGGGGATGGCTTTCTTCTTTTTCTTTGTTTGGTGCTATGGTGCAACGATCATTATTCATTTTTGGATTGATAAATTAGCCAATGCAAGAATTAGGTGTCTATGCTTGATCAGAAAAGATGGGCGTGTTTTTTTCTTTCTTTGCTTGTTGGTGATTTTCTGGGATTTTAAGATTGCCTTGATATATAAGTCTTCTATTCATGCTTTGCTTTCTATAAATGTTGAAGTGATGGAAAATAGCAAATGCAATGCATTTTAGAATCATTTCTTTAAATGTATGTGGCTTAAACGATGTTCGGAAGAGGCATAGGATGTCACAAGAGCTACGCTTATCGGGGCCGACATCGTTTGCATCCAAGAGACACACATCGAGGGATCGCAGACTCATCTTTTAAACACAATGGGATACACCTTAATTGGAGGGATATCTGAGGGAGCACGCTCAAAGTGTAGCTATTTTGACCCTGCACAACCGCTCGCTCCAATTCAACTGAACTAAATCCTATCCCTATGAGAGATGGGTTTTAACTGAATGTCAACTACCATCTAAATCTTCATTTACCCTGTGTTCAATCTATGGGAGTGTAGTCGATGATCCAGGGGTAATTGACTGGGTTTCCGGTGAGCTTGCCCACTGGCCTCTCTCCATTATAATGTGCGGAGACTTTAACATTAATTTAACCAATAACGGGGGGATAGATACCCAATTACGGTATACTGGCAGGAAACCAAAGGTTCTACAAGCCCTGAAGAATTTATTATATACGCACTGGCTTATTGAGGTCTGGTCCTGTTGTAACCCAAATCAGCCTGGGTATACCTTTTATTCTGCACCCCATCATTCATTTGCAAGGCTTGATTATTTTTTTGTTTCGTCTTCTCTAATTCAGGAGTGTAATATTGAGCTCACCCCACGGCTGCTGTCAGACCATAACCCCCTTATTTTAAATATTGGGGGGGGGTGGGCGCCTTTTGTAGGGAGGTCCACCCCTGGAGCTTTGAGAGGGCATTATTGTATGATGTTGGGTGTCAGAATCATATGAAGACTTGGTTTCAAGACTTCCTTGAAAGGAATGTTGGTTCTGCATCGGTCATTGTTGTCTGGGATACTTTGAAAGCATGCATTAGAGGTGAGACACTACAGTTCTCTCTCAGGAAGAACAAACAAGAAAAAATGCAGATTTTAGAGCTCCAGAAAAAATTGGCAAAAGTAGAGGGAAAACTTATTAGTGCCGTTCAGTTGGGGGGGAGGGGAGAGCGAGCCAATTCCACTGGAAATTGCAGGTATCAGAGCCGAAATAGGCACAATTTTGGCCGAAAAAGCTGCCTCTAAATGGGCCGCTGCTCGCCCAAAAATCTACGAGTGCAGTGAGCAAATTGGCCATTAATTGGCCTTGAGAACTAAGTAACATATAACAAACAATAGTATACATTCTGTTCGAGCCCCGGTGGGTGGGATCACTAGTGATACGAGTATAATTCGAACAGCCTTTCGAGAATTTTATCAAGGCTTTCGAGAATTTTATCAAGGCTTATATACTAAAGAGGACACTCGCTCACAAGAGGCTAGGCAGAAACAAATTGACAATTTTTTGGATTCAGTTGTGTTATCAAGTCTCAGCCCTGAGGATCGGAATCAACTAGAGGATCCACCCTCCTGGGATGAAATCACCAGGGCGATGTCAGGTCTAGCTGATGGCAAGGCGGCCGGTACTGGCTGCATATCTGTTGAATTCTATAAAGTTTTTTTCTCCCAGATTAAGGATATTTTTAATACTCTTATAGTTCAAAGTTTTAATGGTGCGACCCCTCCTTCTTCACGGGCGACTGCTAAGATTATTATCTTTCCCAAAAAAGATAAATCCCCTATGGAAATGGGCTCTCATTATTGGAGATTCTAAGATCTACTCCAAGATCCTTGCCGTATGGCTCTCTACTAGAATTGAAAATCTTGTCTCTAAGTGGCAACATGAGTTTATCCCTAAAAAAGGCACTACGGACCACATCCGGAGAACCATTACAACACGGGTTACAGGGGACCCGAAGGCGCTAATACTTCTCTATGCTGAAAAGGCATTCGATCGGGTCTCCTGGCTGTTTCTGTGACGCGTCATGCAGAGAATGGGCTTTGGTTCCAGGGCAATCCAGGCAGTTAAGGCCTTATATTTAAATCCTTCAGCCAGGGTTTGGATAAACGGGTAACTTACTGAGCAGCTTACAATCACACGCGGCACCCGGCAGGGCTGCCCCTGCTCCCCGCTGCTCTTTGCCATGTATATTGATCCTTTTATAAAAAGACTCATTAGCAATCTGGAAATTCTGGCCATATATAGACATAATTTTGAGACAAAAATTATGGCTTACGCGGATGATTTAGCTTTCGTAACCCCAGACCCTGAGAAAGCTATAATAGATATAGAACAAGAGGCTCAACTCTTTGGGGAGGTCTCTGGGTATGTGCTTGGTAAAGGAAAAACCCAGATCATTGTAAATAACAAAATTAATTGGACAGACAGTAGAGTTGTCCCCAAGGCAAGGTATTTAGGGGTAAATATCCTGGCTGAAACTGACTTAATTGTCGACGAAAATTTGGATCCACTTGCTTTGGAGACAAAAAGGGCATTGAACCGGCTCAACAATTTACAGGTGCAACGTTATCAAAATGATCTTTTTCCCGAAAATTTTATATATTTTTAGATCCATCCCTCTTGAATTTTCATATACAATCTTAAAGAAATTTGACCTTCTATTTTCCCAATTCATATGGGCTTACTCTCAGCCAAGGAGATCTTTTACATTTTTATCCTTTCCTCTGGAAAGAGGAGGCTGTGCGCTCCCAAACTTAAAATTATATTATTGGGCCACGGTCTTGCAGATTTGCCTGGTATTAATACAAGGACAACCTTCAGCATCGACAACTGAACTTCTGTCGCCATTTGAACTACCGCTCGGGTCTGATGCTTGGAGTTGGCTGTGGCGACAGTTAGAATTTGGATATTTTAAAAGGGTTAGATTTAAGACCCTTTTGGGAACTTTTAAGGTCTTCACGCCCACACGTAAGCTATTTGGTATTGGCAGACTGAACCACTACACCCCTACAAGAAATAACGATAATCTACCAAGCATATTCAGGGGGTCTTATTTTCAAAAATGGTTAAACTTTGGCATTAATAAACTAGGGGCTTTGTACTCACCTGAGGGTATTTTATCATTTGAAGACCTTAGAATGAAATGTGATATACGCCAACACGAGGCTTTTAAATACCTAGCCATTAAACATTATTTACCACTTAAGGCGGGGGGGGGGGGGGTGGAGGGGGGCCTTGGGATTCGTGAAAAGCGAAATTATTGAAAAGTTGCTTGAGCCTACCCCTCCCCGAATTGGATCTATCTATGATACTCTTAATAGCCAAATGTCAGATGACCTAACTAGTATCTCCGTTAAATGGCAACAGAAATTGGATATTACTAATGAGATTTTTTGCCTAGCCCTCCAATTTGCCCAAAGCGATTAATTGTCAGCTAACTTACAGGCGCAAATTTACAAAACCTGTTTTTTTCTGTACTATACACCCAGTAAAATAGCGAAGTGGGGATCGGGTAGAAGGACTTATTGCCCTCGTTGCTCTGAATACAGTGCGGATTCCGTTCACATTTTTGCTACATGCGAGAAACTTGGTCCTCTGATTAATAAAATGCAAAGCTTTATTGAATCTGTTCTGTCTCAAGACATCTGACTTACTGCCACGGCGCTTATACGGGGCATACAAGAAACAGTAGATAGGAAAAATGGGGGGACCTAATTTTTATTGCCAAGGCAATCTCTAAAGGCTGTGCATAACATCTGCTTGGATAGACCCTAATCCTCCTCTATTTTCGCAATGGCTGGCTCGATTATATTCTACATGTACTCTTGAAAAAGCTATTTACTCTAAGAAGGGCATTCGGGCCAAAAAGAAAGGTTTGGTTATTTGGGAATCCCTGACTTAATCAGAAAGCAAATTAGCAACCCTAACGAAAAAAGACTAGGCCCCTTTTTCTCTGTTCTGAAATGATAAATTATTGGAGGGATGGTCAAGTTATTTTAATTATGTTTTGTACTGCTTTATATGCACTTTAGCACCTTTGCACTCTTTTCTTGCACATGTCACTTTGTTCTTAATGAATATTTATCTGATGAATTGTAAATTCTGCACTTTATGCACTTTTTCTATTTGGGGCTAAAAGGATTGTTGTGTGACAACTGTCTTTTATATCTTTGCTTGCCCTAAATGTTGGATTTGGTAAAAATATCAAATGGATTTAACTCCTGATTGTGGGAATTTGTTGGTTAGGGTGGGTTAGGGTGGAGGGGTGGTGGTGTGGGCGTTGTATTTAGACATTGTGTTTGACCTTCTGTATGTAGCATATTTAAAAATCAATAACATTTTAATTTAAAAAAAAGTATAATGCAAAATACAATAAAATCCATACATGATACAATCTTGTTATGAAATAAGGATGCAGTTTCTGAAATCACATTTGTCAGCACTATCCCACAAATTCACACAATTCAGTTCCTATATCTGGTGCTCTTCGGGAATCTCAACAGTTAGTGCATCATTGCTACTTGTTATACAAGGTCATATTCACATGAGAATCACACTGTGGTCTCAAGATGTGAGGCCTTGAAAGAATTCACTTTCAGTGGGAAATTGTGCAATAGCGCTCCAAAGAAAGAATGATCGGTTCATAGCTGGGAAAGTGACATTATATATCAATGCAGTGTTTACAAATGTTCTTAAATATGAATTGACTGTTTGCAGAAATGAAGAGATGACTGTGTGCTGAAAGATTGCTACAGGCAGAGTTGCCATTTTTAATTCTAGGCCTACACTAAATAATATTAGCAGAAGCACATTTAATCTGACATTATGTATGCATTTTAATTACATATCAATGTATGATTGTCGTGTTAATTTTATTTTGCATACAATTATGAAGAACACTATATATTGGTTGTAGCAGGTAAATTCCAGCGTTAACACAATAAGCGCTGTTTTCCTGCGGAAGTGTTAACTCACAGATTTAGGGCATATGTTGGAGACAGGGCAGCCCAGAAACGCTGAATAGTTGTTCACCCGCCACTCTGCCTGTGTGTTCACCTATCATGCACCCAGTAGCTGCTACTCCGCTAAGGCAGTGCAAAAAGGAAAAATAAAATGATAATAACACAATGTTATTATCATTGTATTTTTTCGTACTGAGGCAGTTTTACAGGGCAGGGCGGGACTGGGCAGTCGTGACAGCCAGCAGCGGAGGTGCGCATGATGGTTTGGCTAGCCGTCTTGGGACCAGCCAAACCGTCATGCGCACTTACCATGTTTATCACCTGGCTGTATTGTACAGCCTGGGTGGAGAACATGTACAGGCTTCCAGTCCCTGTCTGAGCGCTGAACCACGGCAGTCAGACCATTCATGACACTGATGTCATGCTGGTGACAGCAGTGTTGTCTTTGGCTAGGGGAGTCTGGGAGCCTGTGTGCTTCTGTGCAACATGGACAGAAGGATGGAGGAGAGGTGGCGGCTGGCGTTTGGAAGGTAAGTTGTCAAATCTTTTTTATTTTTTCTAACTCCCCCAACTCCCCGCCACCATTCCCTAGCAGCTGCCACTGGTTCGGAGTGGGACAGAAAATAGGCCTGGGTGCCAAAATAAGTGACCCACACTAGCAAATCAGATAGCTAATAAAATGTATCCTACCCTTACAAATCGGGGCAGTTTTGAACTTGTAAAGACACATTGTCCAGGTTTTCGGCCGCATTGAAGAGCAGGGGGGGGGGGGGTTCTGGCGATTGCCGCCCCAAGACAGCATATAAGAGGGGGAGGCCGCCGCCCCCAAACTCATGCTGCTCGGGGCGGACTGCCCCCACCCCCTCTTTGCTATGCCAGTGGGTTTTTACAATGTATGGCAGCATGCATTTGTGCTTGCTACAGGCAATGTTTGTGGTAACATGGGAAATCAACAGTAAAAAATGGCTATTGACAGCATAAAACAGGCCCACAGTCAAAAAATGCCCCACCCATTAAACTGTCAGACGAGCCATTGCACTGCGGGTTTGCTCTATCTGCCAGCCCAGCCCTGCCCTCCACCAAGACATTAAGGGGACCCGAGGAATTCCACGAGAAGTACAGTCACAGATTCCACCCATCCTTGAGGTAGCCCAAGGTGTCGGAAGCAGCATGCCTTTACTGTGGCACTTTGACCTATGTAGCTCCATTATTTTTCATCTGCCTTCCAGGGCGTCATATGCTTTATCCTTTATGCCTGACACCAAGATTAAGCTTGTCTCTACTAATAAATAGACACCTTAAGGCTCGAGCCCACACATTTAACACCTCCCGGGGATGCATTCGTATTAGCCTAAGCAGGTATTGTGTTGTGGTGTGTTGCATTGCAGTTGCATTTATAAAACACTTCATACTGTTGATAAGGCTACAAAGCACTTTCAGTGGAGAGATAGCACGCTACCCCATAGATTGTGGGCCATGCGAGTGCTTGCTCGCTGATCACTGTGGAGTTTGGTGCTCTACTCCAGTCGGATAAAACAAATGACGCTGCAGGCCCCTCAGTGCAGTATACTGCAATATTTATGTAGAGCTTACTACCCCTATGTTGTTCGCAAATAAACCTTCAGGCCCATATTTGGCTGTTATGGAAAGATTCTTACATGCACCTTCTTAAATACTGCAGTGCACTTTTCACCAGTCAGTACCACTGACTCGCACGCTATGGCCCAGATGGTTTTTAACGTCATTAAAGTGTTTATCACTACTTCTTTCAAGTTACACGTGTGTAAATGTCAGCTAAAAAACAGATGAGCCTTCGTCTGCGCCATAGAAAGACGGCCGCAGCTAGTAATAGTTCAGCAGGTGCAGTGGCACCGGGCAGGACTTTAAGTGGGATGAAAAAAGTGGGCGGTCTCTAAAAGTGACTTGGCCTAGGTAGTGTAATTAGGAAGCCATACCGACCCACCCACATGTGAGCACTGCATTTTCTTTTACATTATCCCTGTCAATATTTCGACACCTGTGTACCTCCTTCGCACACTTTTGCATAGAATCATAATTAGAATTGCCACACTTGACTATAGCGATCTGCGCTCGGCAGAGAGGCCAAAGTTTAGATGAGCATGTGTTCCGAACACCCAGGGCTTTAAGTGGGCCGGGTCTGTCCGAGTCTGAGCACCGGCAGTTTTTTTTTGGGGCCCTCGAAACGGGTCTCTATCGGGCTCTATTTTCGTGGCTACTAAAGGTAGTCCGTTCTTTATTTTTTTTTTTTCTGACCCGTTTTGAGGGCCCCAAAAAAAACTGCCGGTGCTCAGACTGGTAACCTGACCCCGTCTCCCTTCGCCATCCTCCACTTTGCTGAACTAACTTGCTCAGTGGTCACGGCCTGACGTCCACGGCACGACGGCATGACGTCATGCCAGGTGAGCTTTGTTGGAGGAAGGGAAATCCTTTAAGAGAGCCATTTTCTCTCGGGATTTCCCTTCTCTTCTGTCTTTCGTGCGGGAGAGCAACGTCGTGGTGGTGCCAGCGCGGCCGCGGGACAAATCCAGGACCAGGAGCATGAGAAGTTGTGTGGCTTAGTCCAGCTGTGTAGCGTGGGTCACCAGCCCCTGGGGCAAGGCAAGTATCCTTCCACTTTTATTTTAAAACTGTGCCCTTGTACTGCACACTGTTATTACTGGTTCCAGTAAATGTATAGTTTAGCCGCCCCCTTCTCCAGCTCTGCCAATGAACCTCAATCATGCTGGACAGTAGCAGGAACACCCCGCTATTCACATATAGAGAGCGGTGTCTGTGCACCTCAAACCTAAACCGCAGCTCGACTTGGTACTTCGGCCTCATGGGTGGGACAGACAGGGCGAGGGGTGGGTGGAGAGTATTCAGTTGCACTTGCGGCGAGGACCGCGCCATCTAAAGAACTAAAATAAATATACATCTTATGAGGGCTTGGGAGGGGGGGGGGCACTACGCCACTGGTCTCTTACGTAGAGGTACAAAAATATTCAAGCAACCGCAAATCGGGGCCTATTTGCCCATTCTCTCCTCGGCCCCTCTTCGTGGCCAACTCCTCGCGTCTGCATCAGTTGCATAGCCGGAGACAACACGGCCCAGGGGCGAGGAGAATACAAAGGGACGTGCACAGAGCGGGCTTGTTGGTGGGGTGCTGGGGTAGAAAAAGATATCTGCGAGGGGAGAAACGAACGCAGGGAGTGGTGAGGGAAATCGAGCATGCAGACAACTGAGGGGCAGAGGTTACACGCGGGGCTCGTAGGTGGACAATAGGGGTTCAACCAGCGATCTGTAAGGGAAGAGAGGTTCGGGCAGGACCGCGAGAGGAAGAGGTGGGGACAGAGTTCAGTGAGAGAACACAGAGCACTCGAGGGTGGGGGGGGTGAGGGGGGGGAGACACACAAGGTAACAATGGCGTAACACAAAATGGTGGTGGCTCTCTGCAGATGGGATGCGGGCCACTGTAACTCACTGCTAGTTAATTATCAGGAGGCATTAGACTGAATTGCCCCCACCCATCCTCGCAATACCCCTCTGCAGTACGCCTCGAGAAGTACATTTTCATCATGCAAGAGAAAGAGTTGCACTGAGGGGTCCTGGAAAAACAGAACCTAATTTCTGTAAGGAACCCACCCAGTGCATCCCCAAAAAAACGTGTTGGATTCTGGTGCTACTGCCCATACCAATGGCTGGCTCCTAATAGTAACTTGAACATACTCCATGTGCCATATTGGGCCTACAGCCTCAGCAGGGGTTGTACCGAAGATTCCTTGGTTTATTGTATTGCAACATTTATGTAGGCTTACTATCCCTATGTGGGGCGCTGAAGTGCTTGTCTACATGAACAGTATGCTACACCATGTATGGTTTTGGGGTACCTCAAAAAGGTGAGACGTCAAATGTGGGTAACTACAGCCCCTACTGAGGCAGGTAGGGCCACCAGGTTTTTATGGGTTATACTTAATAAATATACCTTTTTGCCTATTTTATTATCCTTTGCTGGATGCGACTTCATGATTTTCTTAAGCACACAGTGCTAGTTATTTTGATTTAGACCACGCCCCTACTCGGGTAGGACACGCCCCTTCAATACATTAACCACGCCCCTTTTAGAGCACCCCCAGTTTTTTTTCCCACTTAAAGCACTGCGAACACCTTTACAGCTCACTGACAAACACTGTGAGAAACTTGCCCTGCTTTCAGCCTCCACCCCAGAGGTCTCAATCGTGGCCCATTAAAAACTCCCACCTACAGCTGAACTCATACAGAGACCTAGAGGCGACCATATGCTGTATGAAAAAAACTATCAACATCCTGCAGAAATCAAACACTCTTAAGGAAAGCAAAATAAAGTAAAATGTTCACTGGAACATTGCTTTCCCTTAGTGTTTTTTGCATTCCGAGTTCAGGAACAGATCAGTGATGTTTCCTTTAAAGATAGGGACTTGAATATAAGGCCCAGATAAAGCTTCGTTTCAAGGTCACGTTTTAATTACTTCCGGGTCTGAGACCCCAAGGGACCCGACCCACTTAAAGCCCTGGCGCCAGGTCCTATTTGCTAAACGGCCCACTGGTTATGGTTGCATCTTACTACCCAATGCAGCCGTCGGGTCCGAAGGTGGGTTGTGTGTGTGTGGGGGGGGGGGAGGGCATTTTTCTGTATTTGCTCTGGGCCAATGCAACCTTTCCTACTCCACTGCGTGGAAAGCTTTCGTCGTGCGATGTTGTCTTTCCTGTCGCTAAAGCAATTTTCAGGAATGAATATGAATTGGGGGTTTACGTAAGAGCGAGCGGTTCCCTATGCCAAGGCTGTATGCTCCATCGCACCAAGAAAATGGACGATGACATCAGTGCTGCCGTGATGTCTGCCAGAAGCAACAAATATGCGCTTCCTCACTAAAGCAATAAGCATTGGCATAGCCAATAGATCTCGCCTTTGGGACCTTAGAAGCGTTTAGCCATGCAGCACATTGTCCTGGGTGCTTGGCCGCCAGGGATTGAAATTTACTCTTCGGAACAGGAGAGCTTTTTTTTTTCACTTCCTGAGCTGCAAACGGAAGACCCATGTGGGTAGGCATTGCTGACAGAGTTATTATGCAATCCCAACACAAAGGTTACAGTATGTTTGTTGATTAAGGAAAAGACCTCTGGCGCCGATGTAAAATTCTCCGTAAGAGAGCACTGGGTAAAAAACATGGATTCCGAATGTGATTTCAAGGAGAAGTAATTACCTTTGTTGGCACCTCTAAAAATGCACTTTATAGTCTGTAGCTGATTAGGAAAGGACTTGTCCCTGAGTTAACTTGAATTTTGTAGCAGTCCAAAATCTTTCATAACTAAGGTGGGAGTGTATTTTGTGCGAACTTTTTCACAGATTGTCACCACAAAGCCAGTGCACAGGCACACACCCGTCCCTGGTTAGATTCACTCTTAAACAGGTTCTACGAGCGGAATCAGTGCAAAGTGTGCAGGAGTAAATGTGGTCCAGCCGTGTACTTTGGTTCTTAGTGCCTGGCTTATTACACATATATTCACTTCCTCTGCAATAGTTCATACCAGAATGACTGATGTGCACTGGATAATGTCATATCCATTCTGCACACCCATCAGTATGTGTTCAGCATCTATTTCAAAAGCACTGAAGGCCACGTGAAACATCACTAAATATTCACACCCTGGGCCCTGCACCTGCAGTCGGCTAAACAAGAAAGTATGTTTAACAACCAAAATAATAAAAACATATTTTAGGCTTAATTTCTTATATTGCTATTTGAACATGTTGCATTCACATTTACCCTGGACCTAAAGAAAGCCATTTGAATATTATCGTTATGTCATATGTTGACGCACAAGCACATAGCAAGTGAGAAAACCTACAGCTGGTGTATAGAGTGAGAGAGACAGATCTGGTAGGGGCGAGAACACCAGCCGATTTAGTTGAATGTGTCAGAGGAGGGAGGGAGAGAGGGAGAGAGAGAGAGAGAGAGAATGAGAATGAGAATGAATGCCTGGGAAGGGAAGGGGCAACACGTGGAGTTACAGAAAAATATAGCTCTATGGGTGTACCTACATTGGTACCCAAAAAGGGTGAGGGGGGGCATCAAATATGTGCATTGCCTAGGGCATCGAAATAAGTGTCCTTGAAAAGGTGGCGCTCTGAAATTGGGAGTGTCTTGCTACTTCTTTCAGTATGTTTTACAAGTACGTTTCACCTTTCCCCAATGTCATAGTGCATGTGTTTTGCTTTTTCTGTCGGATTTTCTGATACACTCCTAGTCTCTGTCGAATCCCATCCAGGTATGGATTCCTCTGTGCATCTACACCGATGTATAATCAGATGTCTGAAAAGCTGTGTTGCAGTTTTCCGATATACTAATGGGCAAGTCATGTGGCATTTTAGTTGCTGGAATTTCCACAATTTGGAATTATGCACACAATACACAGCCACACTTCGAAAGCAGGAGTTTATGTGCAATAGTGCATTTATTTTTCTTCTCAAGGAAACCATTTTTCCTTGTGATGGAACCTCTTCTGCAATACCCTGATAACGTTAGGAGGAATTCAATTACCCTTTCCTCTCTGAAAGGTAATTTACAACAAGCCTTCTTTGGAATAAAACTGACCATTTACAAGGTGAGGTAAGGGTCAGAGAGTGGCCTGTGAAATTGAAATGGCGTTCACAAATTTACAAGATTAACCATACTTTATGACTCTTATTTTCAGTACCTTTTGTACAGTTATTCGAACTTAATTGTTCGCATGCCAGAATAAGGTAATGCAGAAGGAAATTAATTTGCACATGATAAATATCCTTTTGTGAATACATAGAAGGAATACAACGTGAATCAGGCCCTTTATTCTTAAACCCCGATATTAATGAAACAATACCTTTGGTTTGTCCATCTTTATCATGTAAGACAAAGTATGGCGCAGTGGCGTAGCTAGAGCTTGTGGCGCCCGGGGCTATCCTTCAGATTGCCGCCCCCCTGGGGGGGTGCTGGAGAAAAAGGATGGCGAGCACCTGAAAGAGGTCAGAGACACACGTAGTATCGCCGCTAATAGTTACCTCGATCATGCAAGTTACATGCACATACATGACACGGTCCAGGGCTAGACAGCCCCTGTCCCCAAAATATTGCCGCCTGGGGCGGACGCCCCCCACCTAGCTACGCCGCTGAAGGAAAAGCAGAAGGAAACCCAAAACTTACATCAGTTCTACCTACTCTGCTTGTGACATCTCACTCATAAAATCACAGCTTGTGCAGGACCCTTGTCCCCTGTCCCCCTGTCCCCTATCTACCCCGTCCGTGACCTCAGCAATGTCTGCAGACCGGTCCACCAAACTGGGTTTGACCACGATTCCCCTGGCAGGACCTTCAGGATACTACAGGTGAGTCCAATGCACCTGATCACTAGACTAACTTGAGTTCTGTAGTTGGGGCAGTACCAGCCCTGCAGTGAAAGCCTTCTCACTCCACCCAAGCCCCCCATGAGAGCTCAGTAGACGCCATCCCACATGCCCCTCCCAGGAGAGAGCAGTGGAGCCATCCACTGCCCCAGCCGCAGAAGAACTACATACCCTGACCCCACCCATCCCAGGAGAGAGCAGTGTAACCATTCTACTCCTCCCTCCCGCCAAACAGAGAGCATTCAACACCAACTCAGGGTCGCCTACGGTCACTACAGTATAGTAATGTGAGTTTTTAAAGACTGTCAGTGCTCCGAAAGAATTTCAATAAGCTGGAGTGTCAGGCCAGGGAATGCAGTAGAATGTGTAAAATTCCGTTTTTACCAGGCCAGAAGGGGGATCTGACCCGTGGCCCAGCGTAGAGACAGCCTTGACCCTGCACCTGTCACTACAGACAGCCCCATGCCCGCAAAAAAGATGTAAAAATCTATAGAAATATTTTCCTATTTT
Organism: Triturus cristatus; assembly: GCF_964204655.1. Lineage (NCBI taxonomy): Eukaryota > Metazoa > Chordata > Amphibia > Caudata > Salamandridae > Triturus > Triturus cristatus. The sequence continues at coordinate 439,063,099 of NC_140593.1, read as the reverse complement.
TGTGGGGGGAAAAGGGTATACTAGGAGGAGACAACCCACGGAATCTGCAGAAGGAACCGTGGCAATGTATACTAATAACAGTTTAGTTTCCCAATGTAATATTAAAATGAATTGCACCCAAGGTGCCTCGTTTCAATATTCCTGAAAGTTTAGAAAGGAAAGTAATTGAATGTGAGTCCTGATATCATGGTATGTGCCAGTCCTCACAAACATCTCTTGTTAGCACATGAGTAATGCCAAGGTCTCTGCACTTTCATATCGCCCGCGCTCTTTTTGTGTGTGTTACTAAGAACACGCAGGTGTTGCTTGCCACATTCACTCTTCAGCTGTAAATGTCCACTTCAGCACAGACTTACTTTGCTGAGCAGACGCTGTAATCAAAAACAAGCACTGGCAAAGCCAAAAGGTCTTGCTTCTGAGAGCTATTGATTTGGCAATGCTTTGTAGCCATGCTGTACAGCATTGCAGATGCTTTGCAGTGTGGCTAAAACTAATTTTAAATGGCACTAATACACAGCCAGGGCTAATGCACTTTTACCCGATACTTCCCCTTAAACTATCCCAACCCTCAGATATCCCAATCTTCCCTCACACTGTCCCCTTCTACCTTCAATCTAGCACTTCTATACTCAAATGATCCCTCCCTTTCAACCTAACCTCCTTCACCCAAACTGCACCAAAACAACCTCTCCAAAAACAAAACTACCCCATCTTCTCGCTACCCCATACTTTTAGACTACCTCTCCACTCAAACTATTCTATTGTCAAAGAACTCTGCCTACAGTCAGAGTATCTCCACTTACTACCTTCTAGAACAATGTCACCCCTTCAAACAAACTACACCTACCTTCATGCGAACTCCACCTTCAAACTACCCCTCCAATGCTGAAACTACCTCCAGTTGTAAAGTATTCCCTTCCAACTTCCTCCCCAGCACCGAAGCTACCCTATATTTTGTCACATCCCTCCTGACCTCTAAATACTTCCAACTTTCAAACTGTCCCCACTTCCTACTACTCCTATACTCAGTCTCCCAGTATCAACTTACCCTGCGCACTCAGCATGACCCATTTTACCTGAGCAAATCTTCGATGTCACAAAGTCAGCCTCAATACCCCATGCCCCTTCCCTTTCACTATACCAAGGATTTCTAGAACTGGGCTTATTTACTGATATTGAAATTCTCCCTCTCTCCTCTTACATTTTATTATTCCATAAATTATAATATATATGTAACAACATAATGTTGAGTAATCTAATTCTAGTCGCGTAGCACAAAACCCCTTAGAATTCTTGTAAAGTGGGTGTAATGGGGTAGGAACCACACCAACAGGCCTAGAACTCCAAACAAAGCCATATCAACCTAACTAAAGCCATACAAACTAGCGTAGCCCAGTACAAACAACAGACAATGGGAAATGCCAAAATATTTCAAAGCATATTAGGTGTGATATTTGCTAAAATTACACACAGTGCCTAATTTACCCTTAGGAGTCTGTCTGCACAAAAGAATTACATTCGAGGGTTTACTCAAAACACAAAACTCATACAAAGTATTGTTTCTCTGCCTTTGCATAAATTAAAAATCATATTTGTCACAAATAACAGAGTTATTTGCATGTGTGTGGCTGATGCCATCATTGTGGCACAATGCGCAGTAAATACAATGCAATGCTAATTTTGGTTGTGCAAGAGAGACTATTGCACATAGTTGCATAGTGTGAATCTTGGTAAATCTGCTCACAAGTGTACTGAATTTAGAACGTGCTAGATCAGTAAATGCACACAAACATAATGACCCCTTCAACACCCAAACTACTCCATACTCCTACTACCTCTGCCTTTTATTAACCCCTTCGGTGCTCATGACGGAACGGTTACGTCATGAGCGTCGGTTGAGCTGTGCTCATGACGGAACCGTTCCGTCATGACCACGCCCGCGCAAGCAGCGCTCAGCACAGCGGGGGAATCCGCCCCGCATGGAAGGGGTTAACCCATCCTATATTTAAACTATCCAACCTTTAAATTACTCCTTCTACCCTCACATTATATCACCAAAACTCACACACTACACCAGGCCCGGCTCCAGGAACTTTTATTTGGGTGGGCCAAGGGTGCATTCGGGTGGGCCACTACAGGCCCGATTTGTCGCTTATATGTCTAGCCAGGCCTGCTTCCAACCCTCCTTTAGCTCTTCTTAGTCTACCAAGGCCCAGTAAAACACACTCTTTTCCAAATCTCTTTATAAATGTTATTACTCTCAAAAAGTGTTTTTTTTCTCCATGATATGTCCCTTTGATGGGAAGAGGAGATTTCTAAGGTGGGAGTATCAGGCAAGTGACACTACTCAGGCTCCCTCCGTGTGACCTTCAGGAAGAATCCCTCTTCATTACTACCTCCACCTGACCCCAGACTCTGCAGCGTGCTCCCTTACAGGCTTGCTTATCCACTTTTCTACCACCCCTCTTCATTGCATCTTATCTCACAGCTGACCTTGGGCCCCAGCCCCATATGAGCCACCATCCAGTTGCATTTTCATTATTCCTGGTAAAAAAACATTAGTAAAATCACCTTCAAACTTGAAGCATTGAATATAGCAGTAAATGTAATTAGCATGCACTTTACAGTTTTCCTAATCACCCGACTGTTAATTAAATATACGAAAACAGAAAGGCCATGACAGGGTTGGATTTAGTGCTGGTGCAAAAGTCTTTTTTGGGGCCCTAACAATGACCTCTTTCTCCGTGAATACCTTTACTACCACCCTCCAACAGTGTCCTTCATCTCTCCGCAGCCCCTCCCCCTCATGACCTCCTCCTCAGACTCCATCACTGCCACCCTCCACCAGTGCCCCTCATCGCTGCGTAGCCCCCGTACCCCATGACCTCCTCCTCGCTTACCTCACTGCCACCCTACACTAGTGCCGCTCATCTCTCTGTAGTTCCCCCCCCCCGCCCCCCACCCCATGACCTCCTTCTTGGCTTCCCTCACTGCCACCCTCTACTAGTACCCCTCATCTCTCGGTAGTTGCCCCACCCCATGACCAGCTCCTCGTATTCCCTCACTGCCACCCTTAACCAGTGCCCCTCATCTCTGTTGCCCCTCTCTCATATGCATTCCATTTGTTGTATAGCGCTACTCATATCAGTGTAAGGTGTCACAGTACTTTACATAACACCACACATTATACAGAGAGAATGAATCAGTCTACGGGGAATGTCACATAGGCCAATGAGGATTACAAGTGTAGGAGTCACATGTCATCCATGCTGGTGGGCAATATATTTTACTAGGCTTTGGTCTGGAGAAGCACAAACTCAGGATTTAAAGAGTACTCCAGTGGTTGGGGGTTGGCTTTACTGATAAAAATGTATGACTTCCCAAACAAACTCTTTTTAGCGACATCAGAATAATGAAAGACTGGAGAAGTTCTAACTATATCACAACACAAAAAAAGGTGAAGTTTGTATGCAGCTCTTTGATGACAGTTCTGAGTTCACTGTCCTATTTTAGGATTGTAACTTCTGAACGGCAAGTAACACAAGGATCTCTGTGACAAAGGCAGTAACCCACCGAGCTACCCACATAAAATACAGTTTATCTGCATTTAAAAACTAACAGACAAATGATTGCTCTCTAGCAAGATCATAAATCACCAGTTATCTGAACATTTTTTTATTATTGTTGTACATCGGTTGCAGATTCATTGTCATTGCCCAGGCCCACCCCCTAGAACCGGGCTTGCACTACACTCCAGTTTGAAAAACTGCCCATTCAGACGCAGACGCACACTGTGCTCTCCTACCTTAAAGTAAATGTACATATTGGTAAACGGGTCCCATCCAGGGGTGTCAGGCACCATAGCCGATTCATCCACGTCATCGGGGAATGGTGGTGGGGTGCAGGAATCCATCCCAACCCCTGCACGCGCTCTCCCTGGCTGCACCAGCGTTGTGGGCTGCTCGACGTCGTGGTGCACGCGCTGGAGGCGGAGCTCGTTTCACCGCGCGCCCAAATAGCCTAATCTGGCAACGTGGTGCGTGTTCTGCATGCGACAATTTGTTGCGTTTCCTTTTTTGCAAGCACGTGAGCAGTGCTTGTATGTGAAACGGCGGCCGCGCGGCACAGGCCCGTTGCGGCGGCCTTTATAATTTATTTGGGTACACTGACTGTCAGTGTCTCCAAATAAATTATAAAGGCCGCCACAACGGGCCAGTGCCGCGCGGCCGCTGCCGCCCGCAAAACAGTGCCGCCTGGGGCGGTCCGCCCCCACCGCCCCCCCCCTAGCTACGCGCCTGGTATGGCGCCTCTTACACTGTCAGCTCTTTGTCCATTCACAGCATGTGGTTTTCAGGTGGCTCATGGACAGGGCCGGACTGGGAACCGAAACCGATACTAGCAAACTGCTCGGCTGGTGGCCGGTGGGGAGGAGGGGAGGGGGGCAGCCAACCTGTTTGCTAGGGCCGGTTTTAGCCGATTTTGTTAAAGGGAGCTGATATTGCTGGCCCCGGTAACAAAAACAGCCCCACAGGGGCCAAAACCATCCCCCACCCTGGCGGCCTACAGGGGAAAGGCCGGGTGCCCGCTACGGTCTGTCCGCCCTGCTCCTGGACAACATTTTGCTTTGATTCTAGTTGGCAGTAGGTTTGCAGTCCGATGCCATATATGCCAGCTTGTGGGTATTCATGGGGCCGGTACTCACATATTAGGGTCTCAAAGTTGATGCCAGGGCCTTTTACATTGTTTAATCTTGCCTGACTTGTCTGATATGTAGCTTACCCCCCCCCCATTGTTATAAAATGCTGCCATTGTAACAAATGTATGAGCTCAGTCACTGCTTAGTAGGTGGAACAGATACTTATGATGTGATGTTCTACGGTTAAAAATACCTTTAAATATTCTTTCCACATTTCTCCACCTGGTAATATCCAATGTATTTACTGTTTTTGTCTAGCACTCGCAGAGTCAGGAGTCTGCTTCAGAGCACTAATAAGAATGTAACATGATCATAAACTTCTGAGTACCCCAGAAGGAAAACTAAACTCATAACCAATAGCAAGCTTTCTTTATGTATCAGTGGTACTGGATATAGCTATCTATATCTATAGCTATATCTATATTAGTGTGTGTTTAGAACAAGAAAATAGCAAAGAGCTGCATTCCAAAGCAAAAAACACTCATTTATTGAGGTGAATCACCGCATGTTTCAATCAGGCAATCAATCAGGGGTTGGTAAAGCGCCCTACTCACCTGTGAGGGTCTTAAGGCGCTAGGGGGGAAAAGGTAGGGCTGCTCCGGTCACTCGAAAAGCCAGGTCTTGAGAGCCCGTCTGAAGGTGTGCAGGGTTGGCGAGCGTCTTATTTCTACTGGGAGAGTGTTCCAAGCTGTGGCTGCGGTGTACGAGAAAGCTCTCCCTCCAGCTCTGCTCCGGTGGATGCGTGGGACCTCTGCTAGCGAGAGGTCGGCTGAACAGAGGTTCCGCTTGGGTGTGTGGAAGCTCATTCGGTTGTTGAGGTTTTTGGGTCCGATGTTGTTGAGGGATTTGTAGGCGTGCATGAGTAGTTTGTAGGTGACCCTCTTCTCGACGGGGAGCCAGTGGAGTTCTCGCAGGTGTGGAGTCATGTGTTCCTGGTGCGGTGTCCCTAGGATGAGCCTGGCGGGCGCGTATTGGATGGTTTGGAGTTTGCGTAGTGGGGATTTGTCGATTCCGGCGTAGAGGGCATTGCCGTAGTAGAGCCTACTGGTAATGAGTGCGTGGGTGACGGTCTTTCTGCAGTCTGGGGGGATCCACTTGAAGGTCTTACGTAGGATCCGGAGGCAGTTGAAACTGGTGGAGGAGATAGCGTTGATTTGGCGGTTCATGGAGAGGGAGGAGTCGAGGATTATGCCGAGGTTCCGAGCGTGGTCTGTCGGGGTGGGTGGGGGTCCCAGGGCGGGAGGCCACCAGGAGTCGCTCCAGGCGGAGGGGCGGGGTCCGAAGATGAGAACCTCAGTCTTTTCGGAGTTGAGTTTGAGGCAGCTGTCCTTCATCCAGGTGGCCACGTTTTTCATTCCTTCCTGGAAGCTGAGTCTAGTGTCTTCTGGGTTGCTGGTGAGGGAGAGGATGAGCTGGGTGTCGTCAGCGTAGGACACGATGCTGAGCCCGTGCTGCCTGACGATTGCGGCGATGGGGGCCATGTAGATGTTGAAGAGAGTCGGGCTCAGAGAAGATCCTTGGGGAACTCCGCAGATGATGTTGGCGGGTTTGTAGAGGAAGGGGGGAGCCTGACCCTCTGTGTTCTATCGGAGAGGAAGGATCGGATCCGGTTGAGGGCATCTCCCTGAATTCCCACGTTGTGGAGGCTGGTGGTTAGTGTGCGGTGTGAGACGGTGTCGAAAGCTGCAGAGAGGTCCAGGAGGATGAGGGCTGCGGTGTGGCCCTGGTTGAGCAACATACGGATGTCGTCGGTGGCGGCGATCAGGGCTGTCTCGGTGCTGTGGTTGCTGCAGAAACCGGATTGGGAGGGGTCAAGGATGTAGTTATCTTCGATGAAGGTTGTCAGCTGGGCGTTCACAAGCCTTTCTGTGACTTTGGCAGCGAAGGGGAGGAGGGAGATGGGTCAGTAATTCTTGAGGTCAGTCGGGTCGGGCGATGGCTTTTTGAGGAGGGGCTTCACTTCCGCGCGTTTCCAGTCCATGGGGCAGGAGCCGGAGGCCAGGGAGGAGTTGATGGTGCGGGCTAGCTCGGGAGCGATGGCCGTGGAGGCTCTGTGGAAGATGTGAGGGGGGAAGGGGTCCGTGGAGGCTCCTGAGTGAGTTTTCTTCATGGTGGTGACAATAAGTTCGATGGATGCGGGGTTCCAGGTGGTGACGGTTGGTTTGGAGGTGGTAGTGGTCGTAGGGGTGAAGGCATTCGTTGGCACGTTGAAGTTGTCGTAAAGGGTCATGATCTTCTGGTTGAAGAAGGTGCTGAGCTTGTTGCAGAGATATTGGGCTGGTGTGATGTCAGAGGCTTCGCATGAGGGTTTGGTGAAATGCTTGATGACGTTGAAGAGTTCCCTTGTGTTGGCTGAGTTGGTGTTGAGTTTTTCCCTGATGAAGGTTCTTTTGGTGTCCCTTATCAGCTGGTGGTAGTTCTTCATGGCGATCTTGTGGTCGGTGTGGGCTTCAGTGGTCTTCTGGTTCCTCCACGTTTTCTCAAGGCGCCTTCAGGTGCGTCTGGCCTCTAGGAGTTCGGTGGTGGACCAGGCAGCCTTAGGAGGGCGTTTGGTGGTTGTCTGCCGGAGAGGGGCCAGTTTATCGGCGCAGCTGGTGATCCACCGGTGGAGTTCCTTGGCGGCGGTGGTGTCGGCGGTGGCTGAGGGGGGGTCGTGGAGGAGGGTGGTGTTAAGAAGGTCTTCGGTGATCTTACTCCAGTTCCGTCGAGGTGGGCGCGGGACTTGTTTGGGTGCGGTCCTGGAAGTGAAAGTGTTTCAAACTATAAATTTGTCAAGTAAGTGTTCAATTTCGCAATGAAAGTATATAAACACAATATAACAGATAGATTAAAAAAACACTCTTTTTGCACCTCTTAGAAGTCAATCTGTCTAGGAGTTAAATTCAAAATAAATCACCTATAAAAATACATCATCAATTGTAATTCATGACAGTATCATATAAACATTATACAATTATGGGGGGCGGAGCTAGCCACGCCTGGAGATGGCCGCAAGTTGAGCGTACTCCTCCATCCGTAAGCCCTATCCTGCAATTATTCTGGTCACTGGACACCTAAAATCTCCCAACTTTGACAAATAACTGATCCGGGTGGGGGCGCCAACTTGCAGACCCGTTCTCGGCCAGTGGAGAGCGACCCTCGCAGAGAAAGATCGCAGCAACGTCTGCACCGCACTGAGGCCTGCATGGCGGGGGATGTGCCTCAGCAGCAACGTCTACACGAGCGCCGGGGCCGGCGCCTGTGAACACCGGACCTGCTCTTTCTGCAGCGTGGCCGGTGATGGTCACGCCTCGCGTCTGCGCAGCCTACCTCTGCCTGGATCGCTGCCTGCTGAAATCGACACCTGAAGCGGGTTTGCTGGAGCACTCTGTCCGCAGGACCGATTCCGCTAAGGTGAGCATGGCCTAGGCCTGTGGTAGGGATTGGCGCCCTGGACCTTTCTGCGGGGGTGCTGCTGGGCGGCGCCGGGATGCATCGCTTGGAGGCTGATGAGGACGCCTCGCTGAATGCATCTGCTGCCTTCGCCCTTTGATTTCAACAGATGGAGGACCGCTCATGGCCAGGGGGGACTGTGCAGCACACACCCCTACATAATCCTGAGCGGCGTGGCCGTGGGATGGTATGATCTTGACCCCCCTTGCTGTAGCCGCATTATCTAATCTGATTTGTGCAGTGGACCCATCTCCATGAGGAGCACAATTGGATACAGGGTGTACGCCCCTATGGGCTGTTGTGACCCCGCATGTCCTGATGGGAGTGACCATTGAGCCCTGGGTCTGACTAACACGCGACCTTGCCGGGGAGGTCTCCAAATTGCAGGCGCCATCTTAACTACCCTCCTGTGACCGTTGTGATTTGGCGCCCCACAAGCATCCAGGTGAAAAACACTGAGGCGGTGTGGTCAGCCCGCTGGGTGCTGCAACGCCCCTGTGCCAGCAATGTTCACGATCATTATTTTACTTTTAACAATATGGTTGTGGTGAACATAAATGAACGCCGCTTATGTACACCTAAAGTTTATCGATTTTAACACCTGGCTGTGGAATTAGGACAGATCCTTCGTTACTCTTGGCCTCCGTGGATGCCCATTGGGGTGAAGTGTCCTTTGATGACAGGGCCCTAACAGAGAGCACCCTTGTACATCTGGTTCTACAATTTGGTTGAGGCATACGCACACAGTCTCGCTTCTTGCGGTCATTGGCGGCTCACTGGACCCTGAGACGAGTGCTCTGGTTGCCACCCCTGACCTCACGCCGCGGTTCTCATCATGGGAAAACCGGACAGAAACCAACTAAAACTGCATTTTGAATAGTCAAAAAAGTCTGTGGAGCACACCTCGGACAACCCACCGGGCAATCAGGCGAACACTTCGGCATTGTGCTCCGACACAGCTGTTGACTTCCATTCTATGTTCACAACAATCCCGTCCACACTGTCCAACATCGATGGGAAAATCGATTCCTTAACTTACCGAGTGGACCGCATGTCTGAGCGCCTGGATAGGCACACAGAGCGGATAGACATGGCGGAGCATCGTATATCTGGCTCTGAAGACGCACAACGCCATATGGAAGCGAAACAGGAGAAAATTGATAAAGCCATGATGGCCATGCTGGCCAAGACAGAGGAACTCGAGGCGCGCTCACGCCGTAACAATCTACGATTTATGGGTGTGGCGGAATCGACCAACTGAGGAAATATGAATTTTTATGAGCAATTGTGTCCCCTATCTTAGACCCCAACGGCTCCATGTACATGCTACAAGTACATGTATGTTCCCTCCACTTCAAGCTATGAAGACGCAAATACATATGTGTCCAACGTCAACATGTCCTCTTTCAGATCCGCCATGAATGGGTCGAATATTCCGTTCCTAAGTATGCCTTGCCACCGTCTTTATATGGTATGCTTTTTCACGTTTTCCAGCTCTGGCAAGGTAGGCCCTGAATTCTGCCATCGAGCTTTTCCTGCTTCTGCCTCTGAATGCTCCAGCCTGGACCTGTATCTGTATCCATGACCTTTGTCTTACTTCCTGCGCGGCTAACGGTGCCTGGCCCGGCCTGTTGCCTGCCAAGACTGTATTCAGCCTTCAAGTTATCTGCTCCGCTCCTCGAGAAATGCATTCCTGTCTAGTAGTTTAGGTAAACATCCTTCCAGCTACAGAGCAAAGGGCCCGGCCTTACTGTCTCCGTGCAAGTAATTCATGGCTACTGTTGCCATGGTAGGCCCATGCCCCCTCGCATCTCATGTAGACACGTAGACGCTTATACACGCACTAGTAGTTAGTATAGGATAGCCTCTGCCTGAGAGACCTTTCCTTCCAGATAATACAGTTCCTTAAACACAAGATATTAGATACGATTTGGGATTAGGTTGTTCTGACATCCCAGACTTCTGTCTCCTCATGTAGGGCTAAATGTCAAGTCCCCTTCACCCTCCAGTTACACGTCAATCACACGTCATGCTACTGTGCGCGCATCTCTGCCAAGTATTTCTGCTGATTTTGCAGGATTCTCTTATGGATCCACCCACTTGTGTCATCATCATAATGACGTTTCTAGTACATGCCCTCATGCACGCCTATTGTAACGCCTTTTCATTACGTATGTGTATTCTTATCTCTCTTCTCAGCTGTTACGCCTTCTGCATATGTCTTCACTGTAATGCATTTACTATATATATGACAACCTGTCAATAAAGTATTGCTCTATCCCTTCCCGAACCTTCGTGGTGACGGAATACGATTGCCTGGTTCGAACCAATTCCTTTGTAAGGAATAAACCCATTTTAAAACCTCAAATACCACAGATTCTGCCTCTTATTTTTACTGAGTTATTCTTATTGAATTTTACCGCATAAATTAAGTCTAGGTAATTAAATTTACCACATAATTGGCGCCCGAACAGGGACACCTCTCACACCCCATGCGCCGGAGGTGCGTTGCAGACCCGGTCTCCTGCCACAGCCGGACGGACGACTACGCGTACCCGCAGGATTTCCTGTATCTCCCTCAGGCCAACGGGGGTGACTGAGGCTGCGATCAACACCCAGACGAGGCGGTGAGGAGTGCGGAGGATCCCGACCAGAGCCTAGCTGAGAGAGCAAGATCCGAGGTATACAGAGGCCCACCAGATTCCGAAGTTCCGAAGTATCTAAGTCACGAGTCCAGTCCAGTCCAGTCTGGTCTAGTCCAGTCCAGACTTCCGAGGCCTTCTGTTCCGTTCCGTGCTTCCCGGTGAGTACCGTTGCTGGGGACGCATCTAGACGTGCACATTGGTTTGTGCCGGTCAAGACGGGTTTGGGTACACAGACCTGGTCTGCACTGTTTCAGCAGTGTATCTGTGCTGTTTAGCAGTACATCGAGTATTATGCAGTTAACTAGTTTTATTCTAATTATCATTGTTCGCTCTAAAATGTTTTAATATGTTTTAAATGTCGTGGTATGAGTGATTGTTCGATCTTCATTACTGTGTTTATTGTATTAAGTGTGTTCAAGTCCGAGTAAGAATCAAGTAGCAAGGTTTAAGATGCCGTTATTTTCAAAATTAAGACAGATAAAAACTAGAAAAGGGATACTCGAAGAAGCCGTTCCCATTCCACCTAGGGACACTCCAGGGTACTTTATGTACCATAAACATGGCCTAGATGCCGTATTATATCTCGAATTGTGGGTAGACTACACCAAGGATTTAGCAGAGAATCAGAGATGGCCCACTACTGGGACATGGGATGCAGATTGCATCATGAGAGTAGAAGAAGCATTATGGAAAAAGAAAGCCAGACAGTCACAGAAAGATGCCATTGAATTATGGCGTAAAGAATCGCATAGACGCACAGAGAAAGCGCTCAGAAAAGAAGAGAAAAGTAGGGAGGATTCAGAAAAAGCCAGAGAAAATGTATTAATTGAGGAAGGTATCCGAGTAAAAGCAGAACAAGTAGACAGACAACAAAACACTCTTATGAATGGTATGTATCCTCTTCTGGCCGAGGGTTTACCTAAGGCCACCCTGGAAGTACCAAAAGATCTGCCACCTCCATTGCTTCCGACTAAATTACACCCCAAGACCGCAAAGGACATTTTCCTTTCTTCCTATTTAGATGATGTAGCCCCCGAATATGTTAATACTCCGCCGCCACGTACACCACCTGCTAATGGTGCTCGACCCCGAGATAATCCGCCCCCGCTTCTGCAGCAACATACTCCTGCACCTGTTCAAAATCTTCCGCCCGTTCCTTCACTTCCCCCTGCATCTATTCTTCCTACCTTACACCCAACGAATCCTTTTGGACCTAGCACCTCAGGAGGTGCGACAGGAAGTTTTCATACGCCGCCATCAGTGCGTCGATTGACTTATAGGGATCTAGCACACCAACGTACACCTCAAACAGCGAATTATGACATATTTAAAGAGCCTCTTACAGATTGTAGATATGATCCAGTACCAGGTAAAGACGACAGAATGATGCTATCATCAGTACGTCTACGACGAGTTGCGAACTATTTAATGATATTACCAGGAATGATTGAACATCTAGACAAAATATATCACTTTGTCCAAACAGGGCAAGGTCCTGAAAGTATTGGCGAGGCCATGGCCTACCAGAAAGTGGACACGCAAAAACTGTTGTTACGCTTCTTTATAAACTGCCTGATATGACACAGAGCTAGGCCAGGTGTAGACGCGGAAGAAATGAGAGCCCTTAACAAATGGGGCCAGAATATAGCAGACGGAAAACATGATAAACAGAATAGTATAGAAAGTATGTACCGAAGGATCAGGAAAAAAGTAGAACAAATATGGGAAAAAGAACAGCCTGAAAGAGAAACAGATGCAGATAAAACCGAGTCCTCAGGGGATGAGGAACAACTAGAAATGACAACAGGACAATTACAATTACCAGCTAGAGAAACGATAGCTTATGTAGGAAAAGGAAGATCCTTCAATAATCCAATACGTCCGATACGTCCAGAAAGTAAGAGAATTTTTCAAGCAGCTATGTCAAACCCAAAGACCCCTGAACATTTGTTTCAGGCTACTGATAAAATACTTCAAGAACGAATGGGGTACCATGTACTCGATTCTATGGATGAACAAGAATTAGCCAGGTCAGCAGTACAATGGGCTGACAGTTCTGATAAATATAGTGATGACGCGCTAGTACATACGTTTTTGAATCTTTCACCAGACGAACAGCGTTTAGCTGGTATATACATGATACAACATCTCCTTATATTATATAAAGGCCAACACTCCGATCCTGGTCCCCTACCTGATATACTGATAGAACTACTCATGAATAAATGGAGAGGTCTAGGTACCGATCTAATTAAAGTAATTCTAGAATATCGGCACAGATATAGTGCCTTTCGGTGTCCAGAACATGACCCAGCTCCCTCCATGGAAAGAAAGACGTATTACTTAGACAGACAGAATCCCTTACGCGAAGTACACCCAGTTAGAAATGATGATAATACTTTTAGACGCGTGTTCGTGTACACGCCTATAACTAAAATAGAACTATTGGAAATGAAAAAATTAGTGCCCAGTCATGACAGAGATCCAGCAGGTTTTCACCGTGAAATAAAAGACATGTTACTCATGGGTGATTATACCTATCCTGACATTATGAAAATATTGAAAGTATTATTGCCTGCCGGTATTTACGAGAAACTCAAAGAAAAAGAGTGGGAGGTGGGAGAACAAAAGATTGATTGGACAGCATTAGAAAACGAACTGATCCAAAAGCACCCCCAGTTTATCGATTGATTATTGATCTGCGCGAATTGAATAAATGCATTATACCACAATATCCCGTGGTTCCAGATATCTCTTCATTATTGACAGCTATTGATTCAGAAGCAACGTTCTTTACTGTAATAGACCTCAAGAACGCCTTCTGTAGCGTCCCAATCGATCCGGAAAGCCAATATTTGTTTGGATTTAGTTTAAATGGACGAAGCTTTAAATTTGCACGCGCACCTCAAGGATTTACAGAAAGCCCCAGCATCTATAGCCAAGCACTGAAAAGACAACTTGACAGTATCCACATGCCTGTTAACACTGCACTGCTTCAGTATGTCGATGATCTGCTGATCACCGCCCGAAGTGAACCCGAATGTGAAAAAGCATCACTGACGATTTTACATTTTCTGGCCGACAAGGGGCACAAGTTGTCCCCTTCGAAGCTGCAATTCTGTGTTCAGCAAGTTGTGTACCTTGGGCACTTGCTGTCCAAGGGGGGAAGACAGCTCACACCTGACCGCATCCAGTTAATTGTAAACATGCCACCACCCAAGACACAAAAGGAGGTGCGGGCCTTTATAGGTCTCACTTCGTACTGTAGACAATGGATTCCCCAATATGCATTTTTAGTAAAGCCACTCATTCAGTTGACAACCCAGGAGGCAGCGACTTCGACTGTCCTCCCTTGGACTCAGGCACATACACAAGCTTTTGAAGACTTAAAGAAAGCCTTATGTCAAGCACCTGTTTTAGCGACACCATGTTACAGTAAGCCTTTTACACTCTTACAGAACGCGAAGGTACTGCCTTGTCAGTACTCACTCAGGAACAAGCAGGTTCACACAAGCCGTGTGCTTACTTTTCTAGCACATTAGATCCAGTAGCTCAGGCTCTGCCTACATGCCTGAAATCAGTCGCAGCGACAGCTTTAGCGATCAGACAAAGCGATTCCATAGTATTAGGACATCAATTGACAGTGCAAGTTCCACACTCCGTGGAAGTTCTTTTAAACAGAACTCAGACTCAGCACTTGACTATAGCACGACTGACAGGTTACGAATTAACATTGTTTCAGCCACACATAGAAATCAGACGCTGTAGTACATTAAATCCTGCCACACTTTTGCCATTAAGTGGAACAGACCCATTGGCACATGATTGCATTGAAGTCATTACTATTACGACGAAACCCAGACAAGACCTGACAGATGTTCCATTATCAGATCCAGACCTGACACTTTATGTGGATGGTTCATGCATGAGAACAAGTACAGGAGAATTAGTTGCCGCTTACGACAGACACTGAAGTTATTGAAACAAATTGTGTTGACACATTGTCAGCTCAAGCAGCAGAGCTCATCGCTCTGACACAAGCCTGTATTCAAGCCAAAAATAAAAGAGTCAACATATACACAGATTCACGTTATGCATTCGGAGTTGTACACGACTTCGGAGTCCTTTGGCGAGAGAGAGGTTATTTGACTTCTCACGGTGCCAACATTCAACACGGTCCCCTCATTCAAGCTCTGTTAGATGCAATACATCTGCCTACTTCGATATCTATCATGAAGTGCAAAGCCCATACAAAAGTCACCGATATCATTTCCCAGGGTAACGACCTAGCAGACCGAACAGCTAAGCAAACAGCACAGAATAGGACTCATGCAACTGACTTGACAAAGAAAATAGTTCCGACACCGACACACTGCATGACAGTTAGGGATCCCGCCCTTGATGTAATTGACATACAGACACATGCTACGCCAGAGGAAATCAAGAAATGGACTGAACTAGGAGGGATCCAAACAGATCAGGGATGGATGACGAAGGGAATATCTACATGGTTTCTCCCCGACTCAATGGTTCAAGTTATCATTAACACAATACATAGTCCAGCACATCTAGGAGAAAAAGCTATGTTAGACAGTATTCAAAACATTTGGTTTAATAAACACTTACGAGCTGCAGCCAAACAGAAAGTCCGTACTTGCATGATTTGTTGTCAGTTCAACCCAGGTAAAGGCGTACCTGTGGAGCAAGGTGGATTTCAACCTCCCGATCACCCTTTTGAAGTCCTCCAGATGGATTATATCCAGATGGAATGTTGTCGAGGATTCAAATATGTCCTCGTAGTTGTATGCGCTCTTTCCCGTTGGACAGAAGCATATCCAGTCTCAGATTACACTGCCCCGACCACTGCCAAGCAGCTGGTTCGTGAATTCTTCCCACGGTATGGTTTGCCCCGTATCGTGTACTCAGATAATGGCCAACCGTTCTCATCCGAGCTGATGAAACACATTTCACTCCTGTTAGGCTATCAATGGAAATTCCACTGTGTCCGGCATCCCGAGGCAGCAGGTCTCGTGGAACGTCACAACCAGACTCTGAAAATTCGACTTTCTAAAATCTGTAGAGAGAAAGGCGTCGACTGGATAGTAGCCTTACCAGTTGCACTATTTTACATGAGAATGATAGCACATTCTCGAACAGGGCTATCCCCGTACGAGGTGGTCTTCGGTAGGCCACCAAATATGTGGGGGACGCCTATACCTCGTAAAATAACTGATGTTGATTGTAATATGCTGACAGATTATCTTGCTTCCTTGATGTCTGCACTACAATCTTGCCGTTCACAGGTAGCTGCAGCCTTTCCCGACAACACCGAGGTGAAGCCCCATGAAGTGGTTCCCGGAGATTTTGTTTTTATAAGAAATTTCGACAGGAGGAGCCCGCTGGAGCCTCGCTGGCAAACGCCGAAATTAGTACTTCTGACCACGAGGACAGCAGTGAAGGTCGAGGGTCGCAAGGGTTGGCTACACTCGAGTCATATCAAGAAATTTCATGGACTACCTTCTGATTTGAACTCTCAGCCCTGCCCCCCTCTACAGACTGATTCAAAACTCCCCCTGGTCGAGAACACTGCTTCCCAAAACTATAAACTGAAACTAAGGTCTAGCAAGTCAGACAATTTGATTGTTTAAGTCCTCTCCTAGGTGAATCGGTTAAATTAGTCTCTGACATGTATCCTCTAGACCGAAATCGAGAGAGAGATAGACAGAAACAGCTCAAGAAACGTGCATATTGTAAATTACTTCATAGTCACTGTATAGTGACATTGTTGATTATGTTTTTTCTAAATCTTCTGATTATTGCTGCAAGTATACTGTTGCACATATACTATCCTATTTTCAAGCGTGCACATTCTGCTTACAATGCTACTGCCGAACATTCTTTTAGCGAATTACCTCCACATGAATTGCCCTATAGACTTGCGCTGCGCAACAACACATTCATTAGTATGTTACATCACTCCCATCAGGCCAGCAATGCTACTAATTGTTGGATATGTGGCCGACTCCCTCCCTATCAGAAATACAAGGGAGTTCTGCCTCTCTTTCCGTATCCATTCACGCACAATGGTTCCTGTGGCGCATGGTTTAGTTTGATTAATTCTTTAGATTCAAATACCGTAGTTTACCAGAGCAAATGGGTATGGGGAAACCTGAACTTAGTTTTGCTTAAAGCCTGCTACCCTAACAAGGAGGGACTTCCCAAAAGGACAGGAACTGACCTAGAAAATGAAGTATATGGATTAGGTAACTTTACACTTAACCTCATGATTCTAAATGTCGAATCTGAAACTGCACTAGTCTTGCCTGCTATGTCAGTATTACCAGTCAAAGGTGAATTATGTGTAAGAAAGAATGGTTCAGTACACCTGGGTCATAGTAAATGTACTACTGTGATCGAATTCAGTGATAAAGGCAAGTCTACATTTAGAGCTTCCCGTCATTCCTACTTCATTTGTGGTCATACCGCATATATACGCTTACCTCTAGATTGGGATGGTACCTGTTACATTGCATTCCTTCTGCCACCTGTTTTCCTAGCCCCTCCTGATTATCATAGAAATACCCATCTAGTACACAATAGACCCCAGAGAGATCTCCCGATTGTCGACTACACTGAAACAGCATGGGAACAATATACAGACTTCAATAAAGGTCTCTTTCCCTACATAGGTGTTGTCTCTAATAGTAAACTGATACGTAGATTAACCAGAACCCTTGAAGCAGTAGTGAATGAAACTACCTCTGCCCTAGGCAACTTAACAGAGGAGCAGTCTGCGATGCGGATTGTTGTTCTCCAAAATCGTCTTGTCCTTGACGTCATCCTGGCCGATAGGGGCGGAGCCTGTAGAGTCATCGGATCAAGTTGTTGTGTTTTCATTCCAGAAAACGCGCCATCCGTATATAAAGCCATAACTCGTCTTCACAAGATTGCAAGCCAGATACATCAGAATCCAGGCACCTGGACATGGTCCGGTTGGTTCTGGAGCGTGTTGTCAGCCTGGGGATGGAAAGTCCTATCCTTCCTAGGTATTGGCTTTCTCATAGTATTCAGTTGCTGCCTGTGTCTACAATGTGGACCAGCGATTTGCGGCCTGTGTGCCACATCATGTATTCCACGTTCAAGTTCTCGTTCAAAATCCCGGAAGAAGAAAGAAGAGCAAATGATGTTACATGAACAGATTGATGGATTCCTGAGGATCGATATCTCATGAAGGGTCCGTAGGGGACAAGGAGGGAATGAGGAAATATGAATTTTTATGAGCAATTGTGTCCCCTATCTTAGACCCCAACGGCTCCATGTACATGCTACAAGTACATGTATGTTCCCTCCACTTCAAGCTATGAAGACGCAAATACATATGTGTCCAACGTCAACATGTCCTCTTTCAGATCCGCCATGAATGGGTCGAATATTCCGTTCCTAAGTATGCCTTGCCACCGTCTTTATATGGTATGCTTTTTCACGTTTTCCAGCTCTGGCAAGGTAGGCCCTGAATTCTGCCATCGAGCTTTTCCTTCTTCTGCCTCTGAATGCTCCAGCCTGGACCTGTATCTGTATCCATGACCTTTGTCTTACTTCCTGCGCGGCTAACGGTGCCTGGCCCGGCCTGTTGCCTGCCAAGACTGTATTCAGCCTTCAAGTTATCTGCTCCGCTCCTCGAGAAATGCATTCCTGTCTAGTAGTTTAGGTAAACATCCTTCCAGCTACAGAGCAAAGGGCCCGGCCTTACTGTCTCCGTGCAAGTAATTCATGGCTACTGTTGCCATGGTAGGCCCATGCCCCCTCGCATCTCATGTAGACACGTAGACGCTTATACACGCACTAGTAGTTAGTATAGGATAGCCTCTGCCTGAGAGACCTTTCCTTCCAGATAATACAGTTCCTTAAACACAAGATATTAGATACGATTTGGGATTAGGTTGTTCTGACATCCCAGACTTCTGTCTCCTCATGTAGGGCTAAATGTCAAGTCCCCTTCACCCTCCAGTTACACGTCAATCACACGTCATGCTACTGTGCGCGCATCTCTGCCAAGTATTTCTGCTGATTTTGCAGGATTCTCTTATGGATCCACCCACTTGTGTCATCATCATAATGACGTTTCTAGTACATGCCCTCATGCACGCCTATTGTAACGCCTTTTCATTACGTATGTGTATTCTTATCTCTCTTCTCAGCTGTTACGCCTTCTGCATATGTCTTCACTGTAATGCATTTACTATATATATGACAACCTGTCAATAAAGTATTGCTCTATCCCTTCCCGAACCTTCGTGGTGACGGAATACGATTGCCTGGTTCGAACCAATTCCTTTGTAAGGAATAAACCCATTTTAAAACCTCAAATACCACGGATTCTGCCTCTTATTTTTACTGAGTTATTCTTATTGAATTTTACCGCATAAATTAAGTCTAGGTAATTAAATTTACCACACAACACGGGCAATATGGAGCACTACATCGAGTCGCTGCTGAGTACGCACCTCGGCAGAGACACCTTCTCGGAGGTGTTCATAGTGGAGAGGGCTCACAGGTCGCTTGCGCCTCAACCTGCACTCGGAGTGAGACCACGACCAATAATTGCAAGACTCCTAAATTATCGAGACCGGGACGCGACGCTCCGAAAAGCCCGGGAGCTGGGTCGCCTCAACTATGAGGGGATGGACATATCTATCTATCCAGACTTTACCTCACAAGTGCAGGAAGCACAGAAAAAATTTGTGGAGGTAAAAAAGAAACTCCGTGAATGTAACAGCCCCTACGCGATGCTTTACCCGGCTAGGCTGCGGGTGACGGATGGCGGCAGGAACAGAATCTTCAATGATCCGGAAAGATGTGACTAAGTTCCTCCGTTCCAAAACCATTCAGCCTCCATGTCGGAAATCTCCTAGAGGTACACAAGACGACCAGGGTGGCACATCAGACGTTGAGTAACATTGGTCTTCCCTCCATTATGCAGGCTATATGTAGAATAGCACTACATGAAGACCCCTGTGACACTGTTATCGGACTCAGATAAGTATTGTGTTCTGTAGACTGAGACTCATAACCACTGTATACACGAGAGATAATTGGTGCTTGTTCGCAGTGCACGGAACGCTGTTTCAAAGTTGGGAATGATATCATGTTGTAGGGCTTAATGCCCCTTCCTACCCTTCATAGGCAGGTTGACATGAAAATTGTATTTGTAATTTCAAAGGATGGGCTAGATGTCCACCCGTGGGTTTGGTTAGCCCCGGGATCCGGCTGGCAACTATCGCTCCCGTGTGTATATCACAGTTTTCTTGCTTTTGTGTATGGGTATGGGTGAGGGTGGGGGTTATTTTCTATACTTTATGGGTATGTCTTCACCATGATTGGGGTGGCGATGTGGGCGGGGGGGTAAAATGGGTAAGTTCAGTAAAATGGTCAGTTCAGATAAAGCAACTGTTGTATATCACATGCCTTGTACACGCACGCCTCGTAGACCCCGTCACTTGCACTGATAATAGCTGTAGGCGATAGAGACATGAGGAAATTAACACTCTTGACATGGAATGTACGGGGATTAAACAATCCCCAGAAGATCAGGAAAGTCTTTGCGTATTTAGACAGACATGCTGTAGATGTGGCCTGTCTTCAAGAAACTCACCTTACCCGCGACACTGACTGCAGAATTGGGGGTAAATGGGCCACATATAGATTGTCTTCCTCTTATTCCTCTTACGCTAGAGGGGTACTCCTTCTATTCAAATGTGGCACACCGTTCACAGTGCTCTACTCACATTCAGATGACCAAGGTAGATATATCATTGTACAAGGTGACTTTGGCGGTACGATCATAACTATTGTTACAGCATATGGTCCTAACATTGATGACCCCTCCTTTTACGTAGATATATGGAACAAACTGCTCTCGCTTTCACCTTCTGCAATAATTTCGGGCGGCGATTTTAATACATACTTGGACCCACTGGCAGATAGTTCAACAGGGACTGACAGATATGGGAAGATGACCAAATCGCTTAGGGATGGGATGGAGGATTTTGCTATGCTTGATATCTGGAGAGTCCGACACCCACACCACCGGGAGGGCACATGCACATCCACTACTCCCAATACATGGTCCAGGATTGATTTCTGGATCGCCACGGCAGACGTAAATGCCTGGACTACTGATATTACACACATGCCATAAACCCTCTCTGATCACGCACCAGTCCGACTGGCACTTACCATCCCCTCGCATACACCGCACCAATATGCATGGTGCCTTAAGCCAAGTGCACTGCAAGATCCGGTCTTTAATTCCGATCTGAGACAAGCTATCACTGAATTCTTTGAGCATAATGTGGGTACCGTGGAGAGCGCCAAGATCCTATGGGAGGCATTCAAGGTGACCATCCGCGGGTTCTGTATCGGTAAACACACCGGTATTCTTAAAGATATTCGCAGACAGCTTTCCATGGTAGAGGCGGACATTAAGCGGTTAGAGTCCACTTATGCAGCTACTTTAGACCCCAAGGTTCTGGCTAACATCAGGGGTAAAGTAGATACATACCATGAATTCGCTGACAGCGAACTTAAATACATCTCAAGGAAATACACGGCGCGGGCATACGGGCAAGGGGGTAGACCCGGGTAAGTGCTCTCTAGCAAGATCCGTCCTACGCCTACGGCATCATACATAACTAAGATTGTGGACTCCCGGGCCATGGCCCGTTATGACACCCCTCGATCTCGCGGTGCTTCCAGGATTACTATGCCAGGCTATATACGGCGGGCACCACACCAGATCCCACTGAACTGAATCAGTACTTTGATGATATTGCGCTGGCATGGCTGTCTGATACCCACCGCGAATACTTTAGTCATCATATCACTGAGGATGAGTTCCGCCAAGCCATTAACTCCCTTCGTAACAATAAGGCACTGGGCATAGATGGTCTCCTTGCCGAGTTTTATAAGGAACACAAAGATCTGCTAATACCACATCTAGCGGCCATGTATGAGGAGGCATACGAAGATGGTGTGCTGCCCCCATCAATGGGGATTTAGGCCCATATCTCTGTACTGGGGTGAATGTAGGACATTGTTCTGAATTCTGTCCATCAACTGTTGTTTTTGCATTTGTCACTCCGAGTGGGAAGGGTATGCCCAGACGTGGGTCCTGTGCTCTCCATGCCACTGGAATCAAGCTATCCTGGCTGAAGAGGAGTGAAACCCCGAAACTGGTCCTAGGATGCTTGTTTCCAGTCCAGGGAGGACCTGGCTTGGTAGTTCGGGCTGGACTGTTCCCATGAGGCACAGGGTCAAGACTGATTTGCATATGGCTGGGTACAAACTGGAACGGCATGGTGAACAAAAAAACGATGGATTTAGGCCCAGATCTCTGTACTGGGGTGAATGTATGACATTGTTCTGCATTCTGTCCATCAACTGTTGTTTTTGCATTTGTCACCCCGAGTGGGAAGGGTATGCCCAGACGTGGGTCCCGTGCCCGCCATGCCACTGGAATCAAGCTATCCTGGCTGAGGAGGGGTGAAACCCTGAAACCGGTCCTAGGATGCTTGTTTCCAGTCCATTGAGGACCTTGCTTGGCAGTTCGGGCTGGACTGTTCCCATGAGGCACAGGGTCAAGACTGATTTGCATATGGCTGGGTTCAAACTGGAACGGCATGGTGAGCAAAAAAACGATGGATTTAGGCCCAGATCTCTGTACTGGGGTGAATGTATGACATTGTTCTGCATTCTGTCCATCAGCTGTTGTTTTTAGGTCTTGCTGAGACAGTGTAAGCTGTCTCTTTGAGACATTTTGTAAGTGGGATTTTAAAAGTGCTACCCACATGGTTTTGCTGGCCTAGAGCTTGAGTGCACGATGGCGTGCACGTGCACAGCTGCTCCTCTGCTCCTTGCATTCCCCCCTCCCTTCTCACCAAGCCCTTTGATGCTCTGCTCGCATCTCCCTCCTCCCTTCTCCTCCTCTTTTTTCGTCACTTGGATTCAGGCTCCTCGCATTCCCCCCTTCCTTCTCGCCCAGCCCTTCTTGTTTGCATTGCTCTGTGATAAGCCTCTCTATCTGCAGTGCGAGCAATGCTCAAAGCCATTTCACAGCAGAGGGTCTTTTTATTACCAGCTGTAAACATGCTGCTTCACTCATTTATGAGGCAGGGACTGGCTTACACCTCCTAGTGAGAACGTGTATATTCTGCGATGGAGACCTACATGGGGCAGTAGGACTCCATCCCAGTCTTTGACCTCTGTACCTTAAAGGGGCCAGGCTACCATTACCTCCAGCCTGCGCGAGCAGGACGAATGCTTTCAAATTTGGTAAACTTGCAGTTTGCGAATGCTCCCTGCCTGCTGTTGGCAAGCACCGACTATACTGTGCTCTGTAACCACAAAAGAGGGTCACAAAGCATTTGTGCATATCTTCCTGAATGACAAGGGAGGGCAAAGCCCTTTTGTCTCCCCTTCACTTGCAATTTGGAAAGGTTCACAATGTGTGCTTTTCAACTTAAATTATGAATCACAAAGTACTTTTTTGTGCATTGCACTTCTGACTTTGACCTCTCGGAATCAGTTGGACTGATTTTGCAAAACCAATATTGTTTGCGAACCCCTTCACTTGCAATTTGGAAAGGTTCACAATGTGTGCTTTTCAACTTAAATTATGAATCACAAAGTACTTTTTTGTGCATTGCACTTCTGACTTTGACCTCTCGGAATCAGTTGGACTGATTTTGCAAAACCAATATTGTTTGCGAACCCCTTCACTTGCAATTTGGAAAGGTTCACAATGTGTGCTTTTCAACTTAAATTATGAATCACAAAGTACTTTTTTGTGCATTGCACTTCTGACTTTGACCTCTCGGAATCAGTTGGACTGATTTGGCAAAACCAATATAGTTTGCGAATCAAGCCTCTAATCTGAATGAGGAGCTAAACATCTAAACCAACGCTAAAAGAAAATATTCCTTACCTAACCCTTACCATATAAGTGTAGGGCTGGTTCACAAAGATATTTCGGTGAGTAGCTGTCTTTTACTACTATTCAAGGTGTAAATTACTTCTAAATATTGAGGCCTGCTTTACAAATCCTTTTCTTACACCAGACCAGGCTCTCCAGCTCTGCTCCTTTCTTCTGTTACCCCCCACCAGCCCCGCCCTCTTTCAACCTCATTAGAAGAAAAGCTGTCTTGGATGACTGAACTAATGAGTGTAAAAGCTACGTTTGTGGCTAGCACATCCTACTGGGCTTGACATTTGAAAGATAACAGATCAAACAGGACACTCAAAATGAAAGCATGATGGCAGAGCTCTCGGTGCCAGAAAAGTCTTTCGAGTTATCGGCTAAAATTACATTGTCCATCTACTCTCTTATAAATGGATGGTCAGCTAGGAAAAAATATGCGTACATTGTAAGAGAGTGCATTTTATTTTCAATTGACGTCAGAACTACAGGACAGAACTATTCATTATGCGACTGAATATAAAATATGATCTTTGCATCAATTATAGTTTCAGTGTGTTTCTGGGCCACTCACTATTGCAGCAAGTACGTGATGAGGCATTTGAGTACTTGCACTAAGGTTATAACGAGCATTGGCATAGCCAATAGGTCTCGCTTTTGGGACCTTATAAGTGTTTAACAATGCAACAGTTGATGTTGTTGCACCAAGGATATTGTGCTGCATAACTAAATACTTATAAGGACCCAAAAGCGAGACCTATTGGCTATGCCAATGCTTGTTGCATTTGTCACCCCGAGTGGGAAGGGTATGCCCAGACGTGGGTCCCGTGCTCTCCATGCCACTGGAATCAAGCTATCCTGGCTGAAGAGGGGTGAAACCCCGAAACCGGTCCTAGGATGCTTGTTTCCAGTCCAGGGAGGACCTGGCTTGGCTGTTTGGGCTGGCTTGTTCCCATGAGGCATAGGGTCAAGACTGATTTGCATATGGCTGGGTTCAAACTGGAACGGCATGGTGAGCAAAAAAACGATGGATTTAGGCCCAGATCTCTGTACTGGGGTGAATGTATGACATTGTTCTGCATTCTGTCCATCAACTGTTGTTTTTGCACCCGTCAATACGTGAGGCGGTAGTGATCACCCTCCTTAAACCTGACAAGGACCCAACCCAATGTGAGTCCTATCGTCCCATTTCACTCATCACCATGGATGCTAAGATTCTAGCCAAAATTATAGCCTTCTGACTAAAACCTCTGATGCAAAAGTTGGTCCTGCCAGACCAGGCGGGATTTATTCCATCTCGTTCCACCACGCAAAACTTATGAACCATATTCGCCATGTTCCATCACATAAATCCAAAACTACCGGCTGCTGCGGCCTTATTAGACGCTGCACAAGCATTTGATTCTGTAGAATGGCCCTATATGTTCTATGTTCTTAGGCGAATGGGTTTCCCGGAACCCTATCTGAAATGGATAGCACTATTATATACAGCAGCCTGCGCAAGGCTGAAAATCAATGGCATTACATAATAATAATAATAATACAGCATTTTCTAGAGCGCGAACAGCTACCTCACAAGGAGGTGTCCCGGCGCTAAACGCAGGCATAGATACAGATACCAATTTAAGCAATTAGCGTGGTTGGGTGAAGATCCAAGTCTTTAACATCTGCTTAAAGCAGGGTTCGGAGGGTGCCTGCTGAAGCTCTGGGGGCAGTGCATTCCATAACGCCGCCACGTTGGCCGAGAAGGTTCTCCCTCCCAGCCGAGCCCTTTTTATTCGAGGGACTGCTAACTGAACACGGCAATTGGAGTGAAGGGAGCGGGCCTGAGAGTATCGCGGCAGCCGAACTCTCAGGTAGTTAGGACAGGTACCATACAAAGATCTAAAGGCCAGCGTAAGTGCCTTAAATTTGATCCTATTGGCTACTGGTAACCAGTGAAGTGAGCGAAGATGTGGAGAGACTGAATGCATGAATGGAATACGCATTAACAGTCTCGCAGCCGCATTCTGGACCATTTGTAAACGCTGAATTAGGTACTTTGGCAAGCCCAGATAGAGGCCGTTAGCGTAATCCAGTCTTGATGTTACTGTCGCATGGATTCGGCAACTCTCTGGTAGCAGTCGCAGAATCTTCTGAAGATTCCTCAACTTACCTAGACAACACCCAACTAGCTGTTGGGTATGCGAGGCGAAGGACAAATTATAGTCCCAACGCACTCCCAGGTTTTTTGCCGTTTGGCTGGGAGAAGGGGCCGGTCCCATTGCCGTCGGCCACCAAAACTTGGAGGGGGGAGGGGAGCCTTTACCGAAGAAAATCACCTCCGTCTTATCCGCGTTAAGTTTTAATTTGTTGGTGTTCATCCAACACGCAATGTCTTGAAGACAGCCCTTGAAGCTTGACAAGGCCGCCTCTGACACCTCCGAATATGGAAACACCAGTTGGGTATCATCGGCATAGGATATTGCCTTGATCCCCCAATTGGCAATCAACGTAAAGAGCGGAGCCAGGTAAATATTGAATAGTAATGGGCTGAGTGACGATCCCTGAGGAACACCACAACTGAGAACCTTAGGTGCAGACGAAACGGTCCCCAGTGCCACCTTCTGGGTTCTCTGAGACAGATACGACTGTATCCAGCTCAGCGCTTGATCCTGGAGGCCAACCTCTGCCAGTCGCTTTAACAGCCTTGCGTGGTCGACTGTATCGAAAGCTGGCGATAGATCCAGGAGCACCAGCATAGCTGAGTCTCCCGAATCCATCGACCACCTTACTGACTCTGCCACCTCGATCACCGCTGTCTCGGTACTAAAGCCGGGTCTAAAACCTGACTGCGTCTCATGCAGAATCCTATTTTCCTCTATAAATTTACTTAGCTGCCGCTGGATTACTTTCTCAAGCATTTTACCCGGGGCAGCCAGCAGAGAAATTGGACGAAGGTTAATGAGGTCCGTGGGATCCCCATTAGGCTTTTTCTTTAATGGGAGGAGGGTGGCGTGTTTCCATATCTCCGGGAACACCCCGGAGGAAATGGACGTAGTCCAGATGTGGTGTAAAGTGGGAGCCACAAAATCAGTCATTGTGCTCCAAAGCTTGGGGGGACATGGGTCGTCAGGTGATCCTGACTTACAGCGTCTTAATTCCTGCATGACAGAGGACAGAGCTATAGGCTGAAAATGAGTCATAGAGTTACCGGTCATCTCTTTGACAGTCCAATCTGTCTTTACCGTCCTCCTCTCTTTGCCGAATGACTCATAAACTCGCTTAATTTTTTTGTCAAAAAAGTCAGAGATGCTATCGCACAGCGTAACCGACGGAGGTATCTCCCTCTCAATGCACCTGGGTTTAAAAAAGGACTGGACCACCTTAAAGATTTCCTTGCTTGAGTGTTCTGCCTGCTGAATCGAAGCCGCAAAGAACTGTTTTTTAGCCTTTCTAACAGCCTTCTTCAATTTATGGGAGGCTTCCTTGTATTGTGCTTTTTCCAGAGTCCCGTAATTTACCCTCCATTGAAACTCTAGCCTCTTACACGCTGCTTTCTCTACTCTAAGGTCCTGCGAGAACCAGGGAGCAGAGGGGGATTCCCTCTTGGACAATGTGCGTTTTGCTGGAGCAATGGATGACACCATATTCCCAATCCAGTCATTAAACCGCTGTGCATCAGTATTGGCATTCAAGGTTAAAATAGGTTTATTCTGAGCCAATACTGGGCCCATGTTGGCAGGGATTAGCTTCTTCCAGTGTCTCCTCATAAAAACGCGCTTGCTTGGCGCAGGTCTATCAGCCGCTAAATTTATTATAAATGGAATAAGCAAGTGGTCTGACCAGAGTAAAGGCAGTGCCGCTTCCATCGTCACATTTTCAATTTTAGAAAGAATTAAATCAAGCGTATGACCCGCTCTATGTGTGGGGCCATCATTGATTAATCTCAGATTGGCCGCATTCAGAGTGGCCCTCAATGTCTCTGCAGGGGCGCAGCCCTCCTTATCCATATGGATGTTAAAATCCCGTACTACGAGGAAATAAGGATGAAGGAGGGAACTCTGCACTATCACATCCAGCAGAGCTATCAGGTTGGGCTCATCCCCGCCGGGAGGGCGGTATATGACTAGTCCCACTAGTGATAGCTGCGAACCCCCCTGAAAGCAAAAGTGTAATCCCTCCAGTCCCGGAGTCAAGGTAGGGGCAGAGGATGTCAGTATGAACTGCTCCTTAAATATAGCAGCCACCCCCCCTCCTCTTCTAGCGCCTCCCCGGTTAGAGAAGCACAATGTGTATCCTGGGGGTACCGCCAGTGCAATGGCGGTCACATTATCCTCATTAAGCCAGGTCTCAGTTAAAAACAGGGCATCCCACTCCTGACCTTCCAATAGCAGCCAAATGTCATCTGCGTGCTTCGATAGGGATCTACAATTCAGAAGGCCAGCTCTGAAGCCTCTGTTAATGAACGGCCTGGGCCTGTTATACACCTCCTCCCCTCCATCGCCCCTCACACCCAGAGATTTCCCACAAACCCCACATATCTGAGGGAGGGATTCAGACCCTAGGTCTATCCTTTGAGCACAGCACACGGCAGCCGTGTTGAGCATCCACAGGTCTTTCCGTGACCACACGATCCTCACCTCGGAAAACCCCTCACGGACAGCATGTCTGGCCCCGGCCGCAGTCTGGTCGCGGACGGGCGCAGACGGGCTTGCCTTTGGCGCGCCTTCAGCGCGCCGCCGGCACGCCCGCTGCGCGCGTCCGCTGCGCGTTAGCCAAGGCATCTGTTTTTAAGGAAGGGAAGGCGCAACAACTAGAGCGCCAACCCCTGAGCACCGGAAGTTGCTAAACTCCCTCCACAACAATCGGGACTACACCCGCGGTGGAACGGGGAGGGGCAACCGGTCACGGCAAATACGGTAAAAATGCAGAATCAGAATACAATTTTAAAAACAGTTTATGTGCAAAATAGCAATGTAGCAGGTGAACGTCGATTTTAAAGTGCAAATGGTGCGATTTTTAAAATAACAGTAGCGATCTAGGTGCAGTTTTAAAGGCAAGGCACAAAATTCACTGACTCAGCTAATTAGCAGGACTTGGCAACTCTGTGTCACTGCGCGCGTCCGCTGCGCGTTAGCCAAGGCATCTGTTTTTAAGGAAGGGAAGGCGTGACAACTAGAGCGCCAACCCCTGAGCACCGGAAGTTGCTAAACTCCCTCCACAACAATCGGGACTACACCCGCGGTGGAACGGGGAGGGGCAACCGGTCACGGCAAATACGGTAAAAATGCAGAATCAAAATACAATTTTAAAAACAGTTTATGTGCAAAACAGCAATGTAGCAGGTGAACGTCGATTTTAAAGTGCAAATGGTGCGATTTTTAAAATAACAGTAGCGATCTAGGTGCAGTTTTAAAAGGCAAGGCACAAAATTCACTGACACAGCTAATTAGCCGGACTTGGCAACTCTGTGTCGCTGCGCGCGTCTGCCCATCTGCTCCCTTTAGCATCTATAGAGGTACGAGACAGGGTTGCCCTCTGTCGCCCTTACTTTTCACACTGGCACTGGAACCACTGGCCTGCAAGATACGCTGAGTCAGCGCTGCAGTTCCAGTTACGCCCAGTTCACATATCACTTTATGCAGACGACATTGTTTTACACACTAGGTATCCGGACGCTAATCTAAATGGGCTCATTCTGGAATATATTAAGTTTGCATACTTCTCGGGCTGTGTATTAACAGGGACAAGTCGGTGGTCATTCCGCTCACTCCTGTGACAACCAAACCATCCCTTGGTTACCCATTGCAATGGCAGACAGAACCAGTTAAATACCTAGGTGTTTGGATACACCGTGACATAGACATTTTGATACGCGAAAACTATGGCACAGCAGTCACTAAATTGGAAGACCAAGTGTCCAGATGGATCCGACTGCCCCTATTTCTTGCTGATTGAATCGCGCTGCAAAAAATAGTAGCCTGCCCCGATTTTGATATTTTTTTTATGAACATACTGATTTGGTTACCGCAGGCTCTGTTCGCCAGACTACGCACAGTGCAGCTCCGCTTGACATGGGTGGGGAAACATGCGAGGGTGTGCTGGAGGGAGTTGACGAGACCCCACATCCAAGGCGGCTTCAGCACCCCTGACTTGCAATTATACTATTATTGCGCACAGGCGCAATACGCACACTACTGGATACAGCCACATGGCCACGTGCCCCATATTGCGGTGGAACATGAGAGTATGCACCCCACCCCTCTCCTTTCGCTTATATCCTCTCCCAGACAGTACACCCCTAATTCGGAGATACACCGAGCGCTTTGCACCTCGAGGGCCTGGCACACACTAGCGAAGCGAGCACATAAACTCCCGACTTATGTGCCAGCACTTCCCCTTCAACACCATCCACAACTCACGGTGACTCAGGAGCAGAAGATGACACAAGAACTACAGGAGATGGGACTCCGTACCATGGGAGATCTCTTCCCTGACAAGGAAGACATACCGCAGGGCGCTACGGCTCTAAGCGCATTTCAAACTGCCTTACATTTTTTCGCAGATCTGCATCTACGTATGGTGATTAAAGCTTTATACCCTTCCTTCCCAATCGAACTACTAACGCTCAATGTGCTGCAGATACTCTTGACATTCGCCACGCGCCAACGCCTAGTCACTAAACTATACATTGCGGCACAACTTGAGCAGTTCCAAGCAGCGAATAAACCCCTAGCTAGATGGGAGGCAACATTGGACATATCCATTCCCAAAGAGGACTGGGATTTCGGGTGTATGCAACTACAGCTGCTCGCGTCTAACTGCAACCTGAAAATCATACATTTTAAGTTCATACATCTGGTATACTATACACCCAAGTAGTTGCATGCACATGGACTTCGGGCTGATGACCGCTGCCACAGATGTCAGGCCACCAATGCAGACTTCCTACATATGGCGTGGGCGTGTACCAAACTCCAATCTTACTGGCAAGACGTCACTGATACCCTCACACATATGCTGGGCGAGCGTATTCCAAATGCACCCCTAATATGCCTTCTGGGCATCTACAAGATTAAACTGGCACGTAGACGTAAGCTACTGGCGGTAGCATTACTACTGGCAAAACGGAGAATAGCACTGAAATCGGGCAGTAAACTGACACGGAAACACACGGACTGGGTCAAGGATATGTTGTAGTGTAAGAAACAGCTGGACACCTATGCAGAAGACATACCCCAATCCTCTAGACCACGAGAATTCTGGGACCCACTAGTGCAATACCTTCTCTCTATGCAAACGGAGGACTGATTGTGAACGTTGTTCGGCTCGTGGGAATTTTGCGACGCCGAGAGGGCGAGACTCATCCAATCCTATTGGCGGGCGGTGGAAAGACCTATGTGCATGCATATATACCAGCTGCCGGACTCATGGTCTTTGATCATCTCTTTCCTGTGACTATGATGTACTATTCCTCTGTTAAGTGTGTAAATGATTAGAACTGTAACTTCAGTGTCACTCAAAGCGGTACATCGTTGCATGTTAATGTACAAACTTACTGTATGCATTGCCATCACAAATATGGGCATATAAAATATGTAAATTTGCCTTGTTTGACTGACCATGAAAAATAAAATAATTTTTAAAAAAATGTAAACGAAATTATAGTTTTTTTTGTTTCTTCTCGGTCACCAATCATGGATATAACGACTACTCTCATGACTCCATCTGTGCATTCCCTGGAAGACTACGGTTTAATTCACATCAATGACACCCTTAATATTAATGTATCACCCACTCTAATCCAGTTGGTGATAAGAATGTGGTGAAACCTAATATGTTTTGAAAATGCCCGCAGGGCTATTTTGCGAATTAATTACAGCATTCAATTTGTAGTTCTGCTAGATTGTAAGAAATTATAACTACTCCCTTTGTTTCGTCTCTCTTATTTTTCAGATCAGTGCAAGGGTCTATATGGCTGGCTGCACTAGTTTGCCTTGAAACATATTAAGAGGTATACCAATAAAAAAGTGAGCAAAGTAAATCACATATATATAAGCAATTATAAGTGGTAACGATTGCTCGCAGTTCCCCAAAAATATACGTGCCATGTGTCCAATCGAACTACCAAGCCACAGCCTCAGAAATCATCATGTACATTATCCAATATAATCCCATAGACACCTTACTAAAGGGGCAAAGGACTGGTCATAATCTCAATTGCGTGAAAGTAGACTGTCAGTATTTTAATGTGTACAATTATAAAAGGAGCATTAGCTAACCTAGGACAACTTAGTTCTGTCATCCATTTTGGTTGCGAAACTGCCGTACACCATGTGATTGTTTCTGCTGTTTATTCTCAACTGTAATAAAGAACTTAAGGGGTTTGAGATAATAAGAAGGAGACTTTCCCAGCCGAGTTGGACGAAACGTACCTGTCCAAGGACAAACTAACTGTCTCAGACTGAACAGCATACTATGGGGCATATGTATGAAATAGCCTTTTTGCGAGTCCTTAATAGCGATTTTTTGCGAATCGCTCTTATGGACTCGCAAAACGCTATGTATGTAGGAATTGCAATAATAATTGTGATTCCTACATATTTCTTAATTGTGAATCGCACATTGCGATTCGCAATTAAGGAATACCTCCCTATTCATTCCTATGGGCCTAGAGGTCCATAGGAATGAATGGGAAGACATTCGCAATTTGCTAGTACCCAATAGGTACTCGCAAATTGCGAATGCAATTTCAAGGGTGCATGGGTGTCAAAAGGACACCCTGTAGCACCCCTGAAATATGTATGTGTGCACATGTGGCGCAAATACATGCCCTAAGTGCATGTATGTGCGCCACATGGCACTTTGAAAAATGCAAAAAAGTGAATTTTTCAAAGAAATTGCAAATTAACACCATCCTGAAGTTGGTGGTAATTTGTGATTTCTTAAGCCAAAATCGCACAACTTGGGTGCTTCCTACATTGCATTTAAGGATTCGCAATTTGCGATTCCTTAAATGCATTTGCGAAATAGAGAATCACAAATTTTGCGATTTCCTATTTTGCGAGGGCCTTTTGGGATGATACATCCCAAAAGGCTTTTTGCAGTTCGCAAACTGGCCGATTCTGGGAAAAGGGCTTGATACATATGCCCCTATGTAACATGTAATGTTCTATGTGTAGAAGCTGTGAAACGCCTGAACCAATGTAGTACGATGTTGAGAGAGTCACCAAGTGTATTCTGTATTAAATGTTTCTCTGTGCTTGCCTTTCGATGATTAAAGACCTGTAAACCGTGTACTAATGTAGTGAATGTATGAAAACCATGGTCTAAAGTCCTATAGTAGAGTGAGATTTCTCCATGTAAAGAGAAGACCCTTTCCCCATTCTGTGAAGGTGAATCTATGCTGGATTTACCATTGCTAGACATCTGCTGAGTTTCTTGGCTTCTCATTTCTTATTGAACCTATATGCTTTAATATTTGACATTGAAGACCCAGCTGATGCATTGTTTTAACTATTTAATTTTGATAAATCTAAAAACTTGAGATCCTTTTCTGTCATTCTTTGAACGGAATGCTTTTCTTTCTTGGTACTTTGACTAGAGCTTACAGTAACAAAAGAGAAATGGGTCAAGCGGGGAGCAACAAAGTCCAATAGGGACTGCACCGCCCTCGGTCCAAGTTGGCAGTGTGCTAGGGAAGTAAATCAGAGGAGATTTAGCGTGCTGACAATTGTCATATATGTATCAGGTGACGTGCTGTTGCGATTGTCATGGAAACTAAACAACACATCCTAACCATCTTGCTCAAACAGGTTTCGAACGAGGAGTCATTATGCTCTGATAATGGTGTTAAGAACCAGTATTTGATTATCATATTGAATTCAGAATACTTCATTTCATATACTACATCCAGCAATCACAAAACACTACATCTCAGGTTGGCGACTTACACAACAGAAAACCCCACCTTTCTTATATTGCATTCCATTATACCAAAATAACAATTGGCAATAAATTCAGGAAAAGCAGGCCACCTGCCAAGATGATGTGAGACTCAAGTAGCACAAATAATCACAATATCCAAATATCACAAGTCATAGCATTCAAAGTTACTGTATAATTCCTTAATGTTGCAAGCCCATCCCCAACACAGGGCTACATCTAAATACATCTATTTTTTAAAAAGAGTGTTAGATCTGGCATCTTATGGTGTGTTTCCCCTGTTTTTTTGCTTTTTGACACTGTTTTTGTTAGTAAGTGTCAAATGCTACTAGTGGGCCTGCAGCATAGATTGTGTCACCCACATGAGTGGCCATGAAAAGGTATCTCAGAACTGCCACTGCAGGGTCTGTGCGAAGTTTGTAACTGCCATGTCGACCTGGCAAAGGCAACCACTTTCCATGCCCCAATCTTCCCTTTTCTTACATATAAGTCACCCCTAAGGTAGCCCAAGGATACCTCTGTGGGCAAGGTGCTGTGTGTGTTAAAGGTAGGACATGTACTGATGTGTGTGGCATGTCCTGGTAGTTTTTTGTTTTTCACTATGGAAAGACTATTTGTCCCGTAGGGTAAAACGGAAATTTTGCTTATAACATCTTATAAGCATAACATCCCATTGGGACAAGATATGGAAATGGAGTGCAGTATGCCTGGACTCAGGATATAAAAATGCATCTTTTAGTGAAGTTGATTTTTATGTTCTGTATTTGAAAATAACACTTTTATAAAGTGGATATTTTCCTGCTTAGCCATCCTGTGTGCCTCTGCTGGTTTGTGGATTGACTGTCTGGCCTTTGAACGGGAGGGGCTGTGGATGTGCATTCTCTCAGACGGCCACTGGGGGGGGGGGGGGTTGATGTGTGTTCTGCCTTTCCAGAATGAGTCAGTGCTGGGCTGAATAGACCTGGGCTGCATTCAGAGTAGTGGGAGGAGTTTTCACTAGTACCTGACTAGGCGTGGTCTGCATTCAGAGCAGTGGGAGGAGTTTTCACTAGCACCTGAATAGGCCATGTCTGCATTTAGAGTGGGGGGAAAAGATTTCCCTTGCACCTGAATAGGCCCTGTCTGCCTTGGACAATGCTGTCTCCACCTCCTACTGGGAAGCTGGGCCATAGAGGACCAAACTGGTTTGGACTAAGCACACTCTCTGCCTGAGAGAACAAAGGAATTTTGAGTATAAATATTGGGGCCCAGACCCCAGAACTTTAGAACTCGCTGGAATCAAGGAACCTGCCAAGAAAAAGAGCTGGGAGTGCTACCAGGAGGAGTACTGCCCCTTTGATGTGTTGTTGCTTTGTTGGGTTGGCCTGCAGTTGCTGCTTCTGCCTTGGGCAATGAAAGGACTGGACTGAACTTTCTTTACATGTGCTGAGTATCTCCAAGGGCTTGAAGTAGAGCTTGCCTCCTGTTCTGACGTCTCAGGGACTGCAAAGACTTCACCAACCTCTGGGTACCGCTTCTGGAACCGCTGTTTAAGTTGCCAGGGAAGGGAAAAGCAACCGATTCCGTCACCGACTCTGTCGCTGACCGCAGCGGGCACCGCCCCATCTAGCACTGCAACCCTGATCTCACAGAAGACAACGACCACTGCCGCCACCAAGTCGCTGCTTGCATTGTGACCTGTGGACACCGCTCTCTGCACCGCCTCTCTTCACTCTGCCGCTCTGGTCTCACCGACGCCGTCGCTGCACGCTGACCGTGACTTCCATGACCACATCGTGGCTTGGGGGCACCGCTCGCAAGTCACACGATGCACTGCCCTGTCCCACACCGGAGTCCAGACCAACCAATGCCAGCTGCCTGCAACCAGCTCTGTCGCCTGCACTGTGATCTGTCAGCACCGCAAAGAGCACCGCCTTCACTTCGCACTGCAACCCTGGTCTCACCGACGTCACCGGACCACCGTCACCGAGCCGCTGCCTGCACCGCGACTTGAGGCACCACACACCGCACCTGTCCGCTTCACACTGCAACCGGGACAGGTGCTACAACTGGCCCGCATCAACGTTTCGGCCGCAACACAAAAGGTACTGTTCACAAGTCCGTTGATGCCCCTGACCGACGCGGTCAGATGGAACTCTGGATTCTGTTGTATACAGCACAGGGGTAGCACGAGACAGAGCTACAGACTTCAAGGAACTGTATTTTTAAAGTATTCTTGCAAAGTGCATATTTTTAAAGTACTGTATTTTGGACTTATGTCGTTTTGGTCTTGTTTTGGATATATAAAATATTGGATATTTTTCTAAACCAGTATGGTGTGCATTTGTACTGTTTTCACGGTATTACTGTTTGTCATGTGCACATGCTTTACACACTGCCTCTGAGATAAGCCTGACTGCTTGTGCCAAGCTACCAAGGGGATGAGCAGGGGCTATTTTAGGAGTGTAACTCTCTTACCCTGACTGGGAAGAAGGGTCCCTACTTGGACAAAGGTGCAAATCCCTGCCAAATAGAGACCCCCATTTCTAACAAAGAGTTTTTATTTTTTTAGTTTCAGAAATATAACTAATGGTATAGTGCACATATTGCCTTAAGAAAGGGCCACAAACACTGGGACTATTCATTAACTTCAAAGTAATAGGGTTCACGCATAGCTTGCATATCAAGCTACATCAAATGCTACATTGATAGTTAGTGTTATCCCACAACACAATAGGATTTAAACAAATATTATTGTATATTGCACATGCAAAACTGCATTTGCCTAACCCTAGTCCAAATTTGTACTGAAGAAAACTAACAACATGCAGCCATACTCATACAGAGTCTTAGTGCAGCAATGTAGCATCGTGTGGTACACCAAGGAAAACCCCAGAGGACTGAAGAATATGATGGTAGAAGCAAAGTCAAAGCTAACTGCAACCACACAAAATGCTGTCCAACCCCCGCAACGTTCCTGACCCGTAAGTGGCTGCCGCTATATCGTAATATATCCTAGACCAATATCCCTTTCCTCACGTTGCACAAGTGGCAGTTCCACATATGCACATCCCAGCACCCTGCAGTCTCAGAGGCCAAGTGTTTATTGCCCCTTCCACGTGCTCCCCTCCCCATTCCACCCCCATTAGTCTGTACTACAACACCTTAGTATTCCTCTCATCAGAAGACTCGGAGGAGCGTGGATTGCATAGACCCAATAAGCACAACAACTTGGGAATGCAACCAGGGCCAAGCTCACACCTCCACTACATTTTTATATAAGTGCAAAAAGGAGCCCAACTTTTTTCAAATCTAGGACACGTGATGCTCTGATAGTCTCTGTATCGAAGCCAGGGCGGGAGACATAAGAGATATCCTCCTCCAGACTCCTGTCCATGTTGAATCTGGACTACAAAATACTCAGCAAGGTTCTGGCTGACCGCCTTTGGCCGCACCTGAAGGCTCTAGTCCACCTCGATCAAAGCGGGTTCATCCCCTCGAGAAAAACATCATTAAACATCAGTAGACTGTTCTGAATTATTGGAGAGGTGGACCCGGAGATGCACCCAGTCTTGTTGGTCCTGTTGATAGACCTCTAAAAGGCCTTTGACACATCACACTGGAACTATCTTAAAGCATTAATGCATTAGATGGCCATGGGTGTGGGCTGGGAAAAGTGGGTGTCACTCTTATATATCAATGCACGGGCCAGAGTACGCATGAACAGCAGTATCTCACCACAATTCAACGCTCCCAGAGGAATGAGACAGGGGTGCCCGATGACTCCAATACTGTTTACGCTAGCACTGGAGCCTTTTGCTGGTGTGGTGAAGATGGAGGGACTTGGAAGTGGGATACAAATACGTGACGGTGAACATTGCATATAACTCTACTCTGATGATTTGCTGCTGTATTTACGAGTGGCAGCCACAGGCATACCAAGGTGAGTTAGGCTCCTGGATGACCTGAGCAGGGTATCGAGCCTCGGTGCAAACTAGTCTAAATCATGCGCATTCCTCCTGACCCCGCATCTCCAAAGTGCCCCACCTAAAGTCACCTGTATGGGACTTTGAATAGAACCGGTCACCTTCAAATACCTAGAAGTAAGGATTTATCATGCGACAACAAACACTCAAGAGGGGAACCTGGGAGGTGTCTTAAGAGCTCTCTGCTGCAGTGTAGACTTCGGGTTGTGTTGGAAATCGACCTTTTTGCAGGGTTACCCAAAACCTTTTGCATTCCTCCTCCTATTTTTTCTGACCTAGTTTTGTTGGATTTATTAGGACTCTGGGCACTCTACTAGTAATATCAGTGCTAAAGTGCATGTGCTCTCTCCCTAAAACATGATAGTATTAGCTCATACCCAATTGGCATATTTAATTTACTTATAAGTGCCTAGTAACTTGCACTGCATGTGCCCAGGGGCTATACATTGAATGCTACTAGTGGGCTGGCAGAACTGCTTGTGCGACCCACATAAGTAACCCCTTAGCCATGTCTCAGGCCTGCCACTGCAGGGCCTATGTTTGCAGTTTATTGACACTTGAACATGGCATTTAAAGCTCCTTTCTAAAACTTAAACTCCCCTTTTATAACACTTAGGTCACCCATAAGGTAGGCTCTCAGTATCCCTAAGTGCAGGGTGCTGTGTAAGTAAAGGTAGGACATGTACTTTTATTCTTTACATGTCCTGGTGGTGACAAACAGCCTACTTCGTTTTTTACTACTGTGAGGCATACCCGTCTCATTGATTAGCATTGGGAATTCCCGTATACCTTTTTGAATGGCAATTCCTGATAAAAGAGGAGTAGCTTTTTCATGTTTCCTATTGTTGGAATGGTGCTGATAAATCTTACTTACTGGGGAGGTTGGATTTACCTTTACTATTTTAGAAATGTCACTTTTAGAACGTGGAATTTTTTTTGCACTTACTGCTCTGTGTGCTGGCAGCCTGTCTCCAATACACATTTCGGCTGGGCTAGGTGACAGCCACAACACAGGACACACAACTGTATCTGCATTCATCTGCATTCTGATGGGTCTTTCTGAACAGGGGAGAATGGACGGTGCTGGCACTTACACTTCAATAGGTAGTGTCCTGTCCACACACAAAGGGCTGGTTACCCCCACCAGTTGCCTGGCAGACCGTACTGGATTGAAAGGGATCATTTTGCCCTTCAGAGAGCTCCTTTGAAGTCACCCCCTAGATCAAAGACAATTTTGGACCTGTATCCAGGCATCTGTATGGCACAGGTGTGAAGTTACCTCAATAAGCATGTTAACCGCTACACTCCAACTAGGACCTTAAGATCTTTTACTTCCGATCTTGCCCGTACCCCCAAATTACGCCTAGACCACAAGGGTTTTTGGGTGCTCAAGCATGGAACAGTCTGCCTGCTACACTGAGAGCCACTGCGGACCTGCCAACTTTCAGGAAATGTCTCAAAACCTGGGTTTTTCAAGAACTAGTTTATGCCTCAGTGATCTGACATTTAGCTACCCTC
Organism: Triturus cristatus; assembly: GCF_964204655.1. NCBI lineage: Eukaryota > Metazoa > Chordata > Amphibia > Caudata > Salamandridae > Triturus > Triturus cristatus. Next base: position 439,023,943 of record NC_140593.1, on the reverse strand, counting down.
AGCGCCAGGACACTAAAGTTCGAGTAGCTGTGCGCTATATTAAATGCTCTCATTCATTCATCTCTGGCACTACATCTGCACATTACCAGAAGGACTGCTGTGCTGCCAGGAGGAACTGCCACTTGGCTAACTGCTCTGCTGTGTTGGTATGCTGCTTGCTGAGCTGCAGGAGGGACTGCCACTGTGCTACCTTCCTTGCTGTACTGGCCTGCTGTTTGCTACCTCTGCATTGTGACTTTGAGTATTCTTCAAGGGCTTGTTGATTTGCCCCGTGTTCCTCAAAGTCTCAGGGCCATCAAAGACTTCGCTTCGTGACTTTTTTACTAGTATGCTGCAGTAGCAGCTCTACGAGCAGCAGCACGTCCCCAGCGCTCTGCACTGCATCAGCAAAGACGTAACTATAAAGAAACGAGTGCCACATGTCACCGTTTTACAGTGCTCTCTTTGTGTTGCAAGTATCCAGTTAAGCACCAAGCGCTGAGTAAAAGAGCTGCTTCGGGCCAGAACCAAACTCTGCCGAGTTGAGGGAAGCCTTTCCAGTGCAGCTTCTGCATTGCCACAACAACCAAGCATCCCCAGAAGTGACGTGTCTGCTGAGGCCACGCCACACACCACAGAGGAGATCAGTGGGACTTTGCTGAGCCTGTTGTGACTTCTAAGAGCAGCCCCACACTGCCTGACGCCGCACCCCTTTCCCCACAGGAGGTTCCCCAGGGTAGTGAGGACCGCTCCTGCACAAGAGGTACTGTGTTCACATAACGCTGCACGGCGGCCCAATATCTTATGCATTCCAGTCCCAAGAGACCTGTAGCTATTTCTTAGGTTTTGGGGTCCCTGGGAGCCTGCCTGGCACAAGACGTATACCTGATGATCCCTTGCTGTGATCCTTGTTCTTCCCTGGTCCAGCGTGACCTTAACGAACATTGATCACGAGTGCTGTGCCAGCACTCGCAACGGAATACTACCGTAATTACCCAAAGAGTAACAACCATATTGCTGTCAGCCCTGTGATTTTACATGCATACTTGAAAATGCTATAACTTGAAAAGTATACAACATATTCTTAATGTTTTGGTCTTATGTTGATCGTAATACAAACAGCTATTTGTTATAAACCTGTGTGGATTCTTTTTGTGGTGTATTCATTGCACTACTGTTTGGGTGTGTTGCACAAGTACTTTACACATTGCCTCTTTTGATAATCCTGCTTGCTCTACGCTAAACTACCAGAGGGTGAGCACAGGTTATTTCACTTGTGTACCTAACTTACCCTGACTAGAGTGGTGGATTTTGCCTGGCTTAGGTGAATACCTTAGCCAACCAGAAAATCCCATTTCTAATACTGGTGTACTCTACAGTTATCGATAATGCTACAGAGCCCCCTAACCAAAATGGTGATGCTCCCACACATGCTTTATCACTTTGCTATTCTTCCTGTTTGGATCCCACAGACATTGTTCAAGACAGTGAATACACTGTTAAGAGACCTGATATGAGACGGAGGCAGATATAGAGTGTTACTGACCACCCTAGAGCGCCCTGCTGAACTGGGAGTCCTCAGGGCTCCTTATTGTGAACTATGCTATATTGCTGCCCAGTTGCAATGGGTGGCCAAATAGCTGGATGAGCCGAACTGGGGCCATTCAGCTACAGGCAATAGGAAGTCACTTTAGTTGCCCTAATGCTGGATGTTCGAGAGCCCAAACCCGCTGATTTGGCAGCAACTGCTCTCTGATGCTGGTGAAGGGCACAGTAGAGGATGGCACCACACTCGACAGATACCCTGGAGATTCCCCTGGTGAGCCTGCCGATGGCAAGAGGGGGCTGCTTTACTGCTAGGTGAATGCGAGAATGGACATTCACAGGTCTTGCCACCTTGGGGGACTGTTATGCATAGTGGAAACTACGGGAGCTACACACCCTGATAGATGAGGAAGGCCACTCAGAGTCACGGTTCCTGACCTACGGAACAGTGGTACTCTCCCTGGACAAGCAGTCATGCTGAACCGCAAACGCATGAAGTCCTGCAGGTCCCGATTTCTTTCGGCAGGGGACGACAGCTTATCGCTTTGGTATATAAATCACTCCAAAGGATATCCTCACACCCGCTCAGAGGGCATATTGGGAGGCAAGATAGGAAGGGACCTGAGAGATAAAGAGTGGGAACATATACTAGCTCACCCATGTATGGTCTCCAGAAACACTAGACCTCACTACAAGCCATTCATCTACCTTGACACCATGTACCTGCCCCCTCCAGATTGAAGACTATCTTTCTGACAACGGATAAGCAATGACCTAGGTTTCACACGAAGGACGTACACTTCATACATATGACATGGTTTTGCCCATCCATAGCCAGGTTCTGGCAGGAGCTCACAGCAGAGCTGGGGAGGACGACTGGGGGAACACCCGCATGAACCCTAGAGACCAGCATTCTAGGTTTATATCCCTGCTCACAGCCCCAGAGAGTGCAGTCTTGGTTTCCAGACCTGGGACTGGTCATGGTCCACAAGGGCCATAGTGATGCACTGGGGATCTCTCGAGGGACCCACTGCCATTGGAGAGTAGAGGTCTGCAGTTGGGCGAAGGCTGGGGGCGCAGTCCTCCTAACCGAAGAACATGGGGACTCTGTGAGCACCCAACAGTGGAACCCGTAACGAACTGAAGGACTCATTGAAGGGCTTGCACATTCACCCACGACACTGCTCTTAGATTGAAACTTGTGTGACGGAGGTCCACTATGCAATGTACTGGAGCTGGACTGAGAGATGGACTGGACAAAAGGCTGTTCACAATGAATGCAACTTATGCTTAAACACCCTCAGGTGCACTTCCGCACACTGCCTGGCGAATGTTACTGTTTGGATTATCCTCTAGTTTAAACGCACAACATTTATTGCTATCGCCACCAACGCATCCAGTGTGTCTACACTGATGATAGAGAACTCAGAGGATTCAACCAGCGAAATTAACCGACAACTGAGATGTCACACTAACCACATGAACATAAATACAGCTATGTCATGTAAATTTATTGGGTGTACTGCATTGCTGAATATGCAACAAAAAAATGTAAAAAAAGGCTTTTTTTTTTAATCTAGGGACCCTATCCCCCATCACGACTGTCATCTTCTCCATGTCATATAGAGACCATACCTGGCCCCCCCACATTTGAATCAATGGTGCAGATTGGTTCTGCCACCACCATGCATATGTCAGCTGTGCTGCTAGAAGCAGTTGAGTAATGAGCTTCCCTCCGAGTGTTATTAGAGGATATTCCAAATGTTTTCCTGAGTCACCCAGCACTAGAGTTCTAGGGTCCAATCAAAGACTCAAACCTGTTATCTCCTGTATGTGCAGTATTACTCACTTCCAAAATGCTTGGACCCGCCCACAAAATCCCCACATGTGCACCATCGTGCTCCTGTCATTCTTACAGTGCCAACACTTGGTATATATGGCCGCCAAGCTAACCGGGGTTATATCTCACCTCATAATAATCTTATAACTATTTTCTTTGAGGAGAGAGCATATGGAAGAGGACATGGCCCCTGCACAAATATGTGACCAAGAGGAGTCATCTAGGGACAATCTCAGCTCCTCTTCCCACTTAAGGGCATATGGTGGTTTAGCATCCACGGGTGGAATCCCTAACAGGTGGTATGGAGAAGGGAAACCTTGCCTAATCAAATGTTCTTTCATGAGTGCTTCTATAAGTGTAGAATTTCTCTGAGCTTGTCAGTGGCATGCTTTGGACGCGGCCCAGTGCCTAAGTTTCATCATGCAAAGAGGGTGGCTATTATCAATGGACAAGTGCCATATGAACCTTAGTCGGGGAAATAAATTTCCCCTTGGGATAAAGGCCCCCCTAATGACCATGCCATTCATAAACCATTTGTGAAAGCTCTTGTCTGTCCATCCCGGAAGAAAGCCAGGATTATTTAACACTGGATACATTGGGGAAATATATATTGTGATTTTAGAACTTCTGACACTGACCGACCAATGAGTCAGCGTGATGCTTGTAGAGAGCAGGAGAGTGGACTGCTGACGGTGATGCATTGGTAGCCAGGGCAGAACATGTACAGGTTTGTTTGAGAAATGTGCTTCTATTCACACCAAAAATTTCCCACAATTGAGATGAGTGAGATCCAGCAAGTAGTGACCTACTTGGGGGAATCCTAGCCCTTTCTCAAATTTTCTACTGGTGAACGTTTTATTAAATATTCTGACTGGTTTCCCTCCCCACGCGACGGAAATAATCTTTTTTTGTATGGTCAGGACAGTATACCTAGGTATCAAAAGAGGGAGCATCTGGACCACGTAGAGTGACCTGGGCAAGGAATTTATTTTGATACAGGCTACCCTGTCAAACCATGAAATTTCTAGTTTTCCTCCACCGGTATAGATCTTTTAAAAGATACTTGAGGGGTCACATTAGCAGAATAGAGATTGTTGCTGTGGGCCGTTAGAGTGACAATAAGTAGTAAATGGAAATAGGTGGTCATTCGATAATAAAAGCATTCATGAGGGTCATGCCTGCTTCTGTCATAATCAGGAGTTTTATAACCACTTATTTAGAGTAATTGATTTTGAGAACAGGAAACCCTGGAAAAGAAGTCCAAACTCATGGATTGATGCAGGTATTGGAATCTTAGGGTTAGTAATGAAACATAATATGCCATCTGAAAACAATACTATTTTATGTATAAACAATCTGACCTTCAACCCATTGATCCGCGGATTATAGTTTATTCCACAAACCATAAGCTCTAAAGCCAGGGCAAAAATATTGGGAGAGCTAAAGTGATCTATTTACATTTTCCATGTTCTCAAATTCTATGATTACCTGATATGGATTGTTAGTTCCTCAGCCCCATTTAGACCCTTGGGATGCTTAGAGTCGAACTGTAACATCCACATGATTCCAGTGTATGAAACCTCCCCCCCCCACACTTTCCTCCTCGTGCCAAAGACACAGCCCCATCAATTCCAAAAAATGGAATACATTTAGTGCAACTGTTATGTTTTTCTGCAGAATGGCTCACAACTGGGTATGGAAAATCATGATTTTTAACTGCACGTAGATGCTCAAGTATTCTTTTTCTTACTGCAGATTTGGTGCTGTTAACGCCTCTGAATTTACAAAGACACTCTAAAACATACACATGAATTAAATTTGATGATTTTATATGTAGAAATTATGAAATCGTCTTTCTTACTTGATTAGCTCACTTTCCAATTATTATGTTTGAAAAATGATTTGGTTTTATTAAAAAAAAGTTTCCTGTCTGCCACATTTAAAGTAACCGTGTACCAAGAAATCCAGAACACATCTTCCCTTTCTAATGTGATATATACATGCATGTCTAACAGGTGTGGCCCTCTGCCATAATTCGATTTGAGGATCCTAGTGTTTTCCATACTTTTTGTGACTTCAAATTACATCGAATAACTTCTGAGTGAATCACGTGGACTATCCACTGACGTACGTGTGATAATCTTGCTGTTGTGCATCCCTTTTTCACAGGACAGTTACGCTACAGGATGTGCTGTGCTGTAGGCCTGGGCTAAAATTCCGTTCAGCTCGCGGAAATTGCGAGAATTTGACCTTTTTGTGTTCCGCGGAGAGCGCGAAAATGTCAAAATTTCCGCAATCCGCATTTTACCGGAAATTTTTTGCTTGCTCGTGCTGTAAAATAATACATTCTCGCGTGCGCGCGATCGCCATACCTGAATCCCCGTGTTCGCCGACAAGTTTTCCCGATCCGGTCGCGTTCGCCACGAGATGTTGGATTGTTGGTAGCCAGTTCGCGCCCGCAGTAATGTCATTCATCGCACGATCACGTCTTTCTTCTCGCGATCATGAGCAACCGCATGGGTAAGTTGGCGAGCCGCGACCACGCAGAAAATACCGCGAACGGGCGGGAAAAAAACTTCTGCATCTTCGTGATATTTCCGCTTGTTTGCGGAGATTTTTAACATTTTCGTGATAATTTGCGAAAGTGAATTTCGCAAATTCCGCCCACCCCTGCTGTGCTGACGGAGGAGGATGGAGGAGGAAAACACGGAGGACGCGGAAGCAGCTCTCGGCCTACGGGCTCTGCCCGTTCAGTCCGTCTCAGGTCACAGTGGGCTGCAGCGGGTATTTTCGGCCCTGTTTTTCCTGCATCTGGCCTGCATCGGGCTGCAGCAGGATTTCAGCCTCATTTGAACTGCACCCAATCATTTTCGGCCACAGCTTGACTCCCACCGCACCCAACCCGTGCTTCCTGCCCGCTCCCAATTACCCGCAGCTTCGATCAGGCGTGGCCGGTGAGGCTTTGGGGCCCGTTGATGTCTCCTGGCTGCCGGTTAGTGGTTGGTGGTGTCAGGCAGCAGTTGCTTCAGTCACGGACCTGCCCTTAGGAGCGGCTAGTGTTGTGGGTATTTTCTGACAGTGCGAAGCGGCCACCAATAGATGAGTGTGGCTTGCACTGCAGAGAGCCACCTAAGGAGAACTTGGACTAAGTTTTTACCCCTCTTTGGAAACACCAATACCACAGCTACCAAAGCTCCACTGACTGCAATATTTCATCAAAGTAAATGTCTTGGAGGGATTGTTAGCAGACCAAGTAGCGCAAAGTCGCCCAGACCCTGCGCTGCCATTGAAGGAGGTGCTTCTTAGAGCCGGACACAAGCAAGCAAGTATCGGGAGTCTGTGGTTTCTCTGGCTTTGAAGATGCCTTCTAGGTGCCTGTGTTCTGGCCGATCAATTGCTCCTGCAGGTTCAGCTAGTTCAGCTGATCCTATAGCTAGTCACATCCGCTCTCCTAAACTATTAAAAACTATTTGACGAAAGTAGCCACAAGCCCATCTGTCCCTCCTGAAATCCCACCCATCTCTATTGTCTCTGTTTTCCAAAGGGGCAGAGGGGCAAAGGGGTAGGAAACAAGGAACGGGTGTTGTTCACAGATGTAACTTCAGAAGAGCTGGGTATAGTGATGGTCCTTTCTCAGGGCTCAGTCCCACATCAGCTCAATATCCTCACGCATAATTTATTGCATTCCACTCCCTAAACTCATCGCATGGAGCCTTGTCACACGGAGGAAGCAGTGGATGAAATGGACATGGAGGATGTTTCAGAGATAAATATCGATGGTATAAGAATGAACTCTGAGCCTGTGCTTAAGACTGGGCCACGGAGTCCTGTGGCCTCATCCGGCGCTGTAAATAGTGAGCCTGTGTTAAGAATGTCTTCGCTTAAAGTGAACTCTCGAGTGACTTACAAGGAATCATGTGGCCATGAATGCTGCGGTGCCCCCGAAGTATTGGAGGACTTTTCTTTACTGGACATTGCTATTCCCATGGAGAAAAATCAAGTAATGGAGGCCAATCTAATTTGGTCGGTCCCCTCAGTCATGGGCTTGAGCCCATCCTCGGACTGTCCTGTCAGTCGCCCCCCAGTACCAGTTTTATACTGCAGTACGCCTACCTCGAGTGTTTCTTTTTTAGGCTCACTGGATTTCCTAATACCTGATGTCCCTATACGCATAGGGGCACAAGTCCCCGCGGGGTCTCTAAATGTGAACATCAATGGGAATGGAGGGGGAGGGCATATTCTGATATCCTGGATTCTTTAGAGCGGATTTGTTCCTCAATCCTGGCTTTGTTGGACAAATCTATCACTAACTCTGATTATGTGTTGGATGTGTTGTCGCCCATTTTAAGGTGGGTGCAGCACCTCACCTCTGTTGGTTTGTGTCCAGTGAAGGAAGAAAGGGGCATAAAAATAAAATCTCAGGTTTCCCAGACTAACATAGTGGCATCAAATGGGGTGATAGAAAAAGGTGTTCATGTGGGAAACTATGTGGGTGTGGGGGCCACCCCTATTGGACAATCTGAAAATATAATCGAAGCTACAAATATGCCCTGTTCCTCCTTTATAACCAGGTACCTGGGGACCCATGTCAGGCTGCCCAAAGGGAAAACGTAAATGTATCCGTACTCAAGAATTCCCCTCCCATTTTTCAAAAAGGTGTCCTCTTCAGTCCCCGGGTTGTAGTTTTACAAAATGATCCTCACAGCGTCAAATTGTCAAAGGTTAAAGAACAAGATGATGTTTTTCCTGTGAAGGGTTCCTCTCCCTTGAGCTGTAATGGGATCAAATCCCGGAAGGAGAAAAAGAAAAGGACCCACCATATTGTGAAGCGCAAGCCTAAAAACTGAGGTTTCCAAGTGCTCTTGAAGAGTCCTGTCACACTACCCGGCATGAAAAAATAAATGAGTTAATGAAGGATGAATCTCTTAAGGTTCAGGAAGCTGAGTCCCTGGAAGCAAATAACCTGGCCATTATTCAATTATATCAGAAGTTCCAATTTCAGGTAGTCGTGGGCAGGAGAAGAGACCCATGGTTACGGAGGTATCAAATCATAGTACTTATGGTGGCTGGGACAGGCTTTGTAGAATCAGAGAGTGCAGAAGTGGTAGTTATGGGAGTCTCCCTAGCGGCAGGGTAGCTCCTGGATAGATCTCCCACAACCCCCCTTGTGAGGATTCTTTCCCAGTACGGATTGATCCAAATCATAGGAGGATTCTTAATGTGGAGGCTGCGAACTTTGTTTTCTACCTGCTCAAATTCTTAAATTATAGGTTGGGCAAAGCAGAGCAGTGAGTTAGTTACAGGACCAGGGTTAGGATATATATCCAACACCCTGAATTTAGTTTTATTGTTTGAAAGGGAACTGGGTCCATTGAATAGAAGCTTTATTCTGCAGCTATTATTAGATATTGAAGATTTGAGCCTTACTTCCAAGCTCTACAGTGAACCTTTAGTTCCAGGATTATTGTAATGCTCATTCTGGCTAATGTTGAATGTTTTCAGAAAGAGTGGATTGATGTATTCCCATTTGAGGAGAAGGTCTTGCAGTGCCCCACTAGACTAGTACCCAATAGCGGGGCGGCTGTAAACCTGAAGGATATTATAATCTCTATTGGTAGTGTTACAGGGAGAAGAGTGATAAATATTTCAGGATATGAGGACCAGAGGATCCAGAATGGGTGATGAGTTGGGCCCCTGGAGTTGGGTATCAGGGACACTGAATGCTCCCAAAGAGAATATAAGATTCCTTATGCTGCAGAGGTCACCCTCCAGGCAAAACTCTCTCCTGGAATATGGCGGGTTTCGGACAGCCTAATTCCAAGTTAAACTTTTCAATGCAATTTCACCCCATGATAATTTGCTGACACGAAACTTGGACTTGTTCCGATTTTAAATGTGAGAAATACTTTGTATTTACATGCGCATCAAAACCAACAGTAAAAGGTCATGCCAGTGGAGGGTTAGCCATTTTACTCAGTGTTAGTATAAATTGGAATCCCGAGGTTTGTGTTCATCCTTCAAATTTCTGCATATGCACAAAGCTGACCTTGGGTAATTTTAGAGGAGGACCGTATTCATCATTCCTCCCGGTTTACATACCCCCTGGGAGGGCGTCTGACTCTCTAGTTAAATCTATGTTCTCCTTCGTGTATAATATCAGTACCTTGGAACGATGCACACTGATAATTATGGTGGGAGATTTTAACGTTAAAATCTCTAATTGTTCCACTTTAACCTTTGGCAATACAGAGTTGGATGATGTATGGAGTATCCCAGAGGCAATTTTGCCTGGTTATAATATATTAAATCTGACATGCGAGGTTTGAGTTTTCTGGAGTGCCTGAGAACCAATGGCCTTGTTACCTTAAATGGGAGGGTTCCAGAGGATTCTCCAGCTTCCTTCTCCTTTCATTCTTCTTGCGGGCAATCATTAATTGATTATATTGTGGTATCCTGCCAAATGTTTGGTGTTTGTACACATTTTAAGGTATTGAGGAAGAACTTGAGCGATAATAGTATTCTTTCAGTTGTCATCAACCTAGAACTCAATGTTCTTGAGTCCTGGAATCCTAGAAATGATGAAATAGTCTATAATAAAACAAATGGCCGTACGTTTTGGTCAAATAAAAATTTGATAAACTTGGCAGAATTTGTTAAAACAGCAAGCTCTGACCCTACACAATAAAATCCAATTGCCTGGTTTGAGAAGCAGTTGAGTTTATTTAGAACATGTGGGAGTAAGAAACGAGTCACTGGTGTAAAACTCGTGGGGGCTCTTTCTCGGGAGGTGAAAAAGTTTAATTGAGAGTTACATTCTCTAGTAAGGGAACAATTTACAGATTCATCACCACTGAGGCAAAGGGAAATTAATCGATTGAAGCAGGTGATAACAAGATTAAAGGTGTCGGAACATAGAGGAGAGGAGGATCAGAGGTGGATAAAGCTGAGAGGGGTTGCACTTTATGGTGACTCACGTAAATATTGGGCCGTAATAGCTGAATACTGTGATCATAGAGTTAAGGGTGAAGCCATCTTAAGATCAGATGCAGAATGGACCCAATATATTTCACAGTTATATGCAACAAATTCTAGTGATGGGTTTGAGTTGGAGTCAAGTGTTGAGCCTCTCTTATTGAATGAATATGGTCCCCCCTCCTGTGAGGAGATAGAAAGTTTTATTAAGGGTGCAAGGTACTCTGGAGCAATGGGTCCGGACGACCTGCCAATATCTCTTATTAAACAAGATACTCCTGCCTAGAGCCTTTTTTTCCAGCCAGTGTTCCAATACTGTTATGAACATGGAACCATATCATCCTCTTGGAAAGGAAGTATAGTGGTACCGTTATACAAAATGGTCCAAAAACCTTTTCTGACAGTTTTAGGCAGATTTCATTACTGGATGCGAGTGGTAAACTGTTTGCCAAGAGTATTCTCTTGCACCTTCAGGACTGGGCTTTTGTGAATAACCTCGTCCATGTGGAGCAGGCTGACGTACGTATGCATTGTGACACTTTAGATAGCATTACAGCACTTCAAAATTTGGTTGAAAAGTACCCAGTAGGTAAGGATATGGCCTTATATGTGGCCTTATTTGTTGTTTTTATAGATTTTTTCACAGCGTTTGATAGGGTTGATCGTGGGACGCTGTGGAGGAAATTGGTTGCATTGGGGATCCCATCACATCTGCCTAGGCTAGTTATCGCATTGCACTCTTCTACCTGGACACAAGTCCGGATGGGAGGTAATCAGGGCTTGTTGAGCAAAGTGGAAACTCATAATGGGTTGAAACAAGGGTTCTTATTAGCGCTGCTTCTTTTCTCCCTTTATGTCAATGACTTGCCTAGTACAGTTGGACAGTGGAATGGGGAACAATGAAACTTGGCTGTCCACTCTACGCTGATGATGCCATCTTATTAGATTTAACCACAATCGGTTTACAGAGGCGCCTCTCTTAGTTAGGAAACTATGCTGACAAACATTTCTTAAAAATAATCTTGGTTTTTAGGTTTAGGGGATGTAGGGTTAGAAAAAGGCTTGCTGTGGCTTTTAGGGAAAGATAAGCTAGAAGTGGTAAAGTTTTACCCGTACCTAGGTAGAGTTTGTTCCAGTAACTGCTGTAATAGCGATCACATTAGTCAGGGCAGAAGTAAGGCAATTTCACAGGCTTTTTCAATCAGTAGGCTATATAAATGTTGTGGCAAAGACATTTTGCCCACTTTCTGTCAGTCCATAAAATTAAAATGCCACCATCATTAAGCTTTGCCTGTGAATCTATGGATGAGCGGTACTGGGCCTTCTTTGAGAAGGTGAAGGGGCACATTTTGCGTCAGATATGTACCTTTAACTGTGCAGCTGCTCCATCGGCACTCCGGCTTCAATTTAGCCTTCTTTCCACTTATGCGTTCGCCGTGGCAGCAAGATTAACGTGGGCTAATAGTTTACTGAACAGTGATTCGGGCTCCATACGCATATGCATTAAAACTTAAAATGTTTTCCTGTTTGAAGGAGAGAAGCGCCGTTTTTAGAAATTATGCTAAGGCGTTAGATTTATTTGGAATTGGGTAAAGCAAAGCAAGTCCTCTCCCAAAGCCGATTTTGAAAAACTTGATTAAAAGAACAATTTACGAAGTTAGTCGTAAAATAAATATTATTCTGTGTTCTCTGCACACTAGGAATGACACAATAGTGAAAAGTAGTACATATAAAAAATCTCAACCATATGTCTTATGGAACCTTCCTCATGGTGTGCGTAGAACCATTTTGCTATAAAGGCTGAACCTGCTCCCTTTGCAAATTGTGACAGGAGCATGGGAGGGTTTATTTCGGGAAGAGAGGCTTTGTGGCTTCTGCAGGATGCATGTTCAGGATCTAAGCCATGTGTTATTTCTTTGTCCTCTTCTTCATTCCCGACGCTGTGGACTGTTAAGACCAGTGTTCCTAAAGTACAATATTTCTTCAGCAGCAGAGGCCTGGAACTGTCTTTTGGCCCCGCAATCGGAAATAGATTATTCAAAACATTTTATCTTTTTTTAAACAATTTTTGAACATATTTTAGACAGGATTGTACCCTTATTACATTGTTTTAGCATTTGATGATAATGGTCCTCTAGGGTAATAAGATCCGCACAGTTTGAATAGATTACTGCATTATCAGAGCTTAAAGTTGATTGCACAGTTTTATATTGAAGTACTGTATTACAATTGCATTGTATTTCTCTTTTATCCAATAGCGCATTTTGCACTTTACTGGTCCAAAGCTCTTTTATATGTAGAGTGTGTTTGTGCATTGACTGTTTTTCATATGTTTTATCTTGTATTTATCATTTATGAGTTTGGTGAGGTTCTGCACTTCTCCACAACCAAATCGTGCTTTGGCACTTTATTAGTCTAAGGTTATCTTATATTTATGGAGTGTGCTTGTATCTCGTCTGGGCATACCAGGCACTCTTAGGGTGAGAAAGCAAAAGACACACAGATGACGAAAAAATTAAAAAAATCCTGACCTCCCTTCCCTTCGCTAAAGTAGACACTACTGGAAAAGCTAAGGACCCATCTCTCCCACAGAGGAACCCCTCCACGAAACCCGACACACCCCATCTGGCGCTTTTCGGACCTGCCACTACAGAGGAGGTCGCGGCAATTTTTACCTCAATTAAGAGTAGTGCCCCCAGCGACCCAGTACCCGTAAGATTCCTTAAAGATATCATCCACACCATAGTGCCCCCATTCACAGCCCTTATTAACATCTCACTAACCCAAGGCGAAGTCCCTTTGAGTTGGAAGAAAGCGGTAGTTAAAGGGCTCCTTAAGAAACCCTCACTGGATCCTGAGGATTTATCAAACTATAGACCAATCTCCCTCCTCCCGTGGATTGGCAAGGTCGCAGAGAAATTTGTAAATAAAAAATTGTCCAACTTCTTGGAAACCAACCATCTCCTCAAAGACTCTCAAACAGGTTTTCGACCAGGTCAGGGCACTGACACCGCTCTCCTCGCAGCAGTGGAAAAGACCAGAGAAATTCTCGGTACAGGAGGATCAGTGGCAGTGGTCCTCCTGGACTTGAGCGCGGCCTTCGACACTGTCAGCCACCAGGTCCTAAACCAACGTCTAGAATACATCGGTGTGAAGGATACAGCACTGAAATGGCTCTCGTCCTTTCTCTACCGTCGCTCCTTCCAAGTATGGGAGGGTGAAAGCCGCTCCCCCGCCACCCCCCTCCGGTGTGGTGTGCCACAGGGCTCATCACTAAGCCCCACGTTATTTAACGTGTACATGGCCCCACTGGAAGAGCTGGTCGCCCCTTTCGGAGTCACCATCGTCAGTTATGCTGACGACACTCAGCTTGTAGTGACTCTCTCCCACCCCAAGCAAGAGCCTTCCAATCTTCATGACTGCCTCTCCATTTTACACCAATGGATGAGCGACTCCGCCCTAAAGTTAAACGGGTCAAAAACGGAGATCCTTCTCCTAGGTCAAAAGACGCTGAATCTACCCCCTAACATCTGGCCAGTCTGTCTGGGTGAACCCCCTTCCCCTAAAACGGAAGTGAAGAGTCTGGGAGTATGGCTAGAGAAAGATCTCACCTTCAGAACACAGGCATGGAAAACGGCCGGCATTTGCTACGGCATTTTAAGATCATGTAGAAAGGTACTCCCCCTACTCCCGTTCCAGTCCCAACTACTACTGATCCAAGGCCTAGTTGTGTCCAGGTTGGACTACAGCAACGCCATTTACTTAGGAGCCCCGGAATCCACTCTTCCAATACTGCAGAAAACCCAGAACGCCGCTGCCCGTCTGCTCACGAATACCCCAGCCAGAACATCAGCCAAACCCGCACTGAAAAGACTGCATTGGCTTCCGATCAGGGAAAGAGTGATTTTCAAGGCCCTATGCCTGGCTCACAAGGTACTCCACAATGCAGGCCCTCCAGCCCTCAACAAATGCATCACCCCCTATAAACCCACAAGAGCGCTCCGCTCAGACCAGGAAAACCTACTTGTGGTTCCGAGGGTGAAAAAGGCCCGCACAGGAGGCCGTCGCTTCTCAGTCCACACAGCCAAACAATGGAACGCGCTCCCCTTAAGAATCAGATCAGAACCTAACCTCCTGCGCTTCAGGAAATCCCTCAAGACTTTCCTCTTTCCCTAAAACCGACTGGACCCCTTACTTTCATCCTCAGGACTACGAGGTTTAGCGCTGGGATACTCTTGGGTGACTACGCGCTCTACAAAAACCTAAATAATAATAATAATAATGATGGACGGTTCTTTTTGCATTTGTTACCCCAAGTGAGACTGGTATGCCCAGACGTGGCTCTCCATGCCACTGAAGTCAAGCTATCCTGGCTGATGAGGGGCGAAATCCCGAAACCGGTCCTAGGATGCTTGGTTCCAGTCCATGGAGAGCCTGGCCTGGCAGTTCGGGGTGGAGGGTCAAGAATGATTTGCATATGGCTGGGCTCAAACTGGAATGGCATGGGAGCAGAAAATCGATGGATTTATGCCCAGATCTCTGTACTGTGGGGAATGTTTGACATTGTTCAACATTCTGTCCATCAATTGTTCTTTTTGCATTTGTCACCCTGAGTGAGACGGGTATGCCCAGACGTGGGTCCCGTGCTCTCCATGCCACTGGAGTCAAGCTATCCTGGCTGATTAGGGGTGAAACCCCGAAACCGGTCCTAGGATGCTTGATTCCGGTCCAGGAAGAACCTGGCCTGGCAGTTCGGGCTGGACTGCTCCTATAGGGAGCAGGGTTAAGACTGATTTGCATATGGCTGGGTTTAAACTGGAATGGCATGGGGAGCAAAAAAACAATGGATTTAGGCCCAGATCTCTGTACTGGGGTGAATAATTGACATTGTTCGACATTCTATCCATCAATTGTTCTTTTTGCATTTGTCATCCCGAGGGAGACGGGTATGCCCAGACCTGGGTCCCTCTCTCTCTATGTCACTGATGAGAGGTGAAACCCCGAAACCGATCCTAGGTTGCTTGTTTCCGGTCCAGGGAGAATCTGGTCTGGCAGTTTGGCCTGGACTGCTCCCATATGGAGCAGGGTTAAGACTGATTTGCATATGGCTGGGTTTTAACTGGAATGGCATGGGGAGCAAAAAACAATGGATTTAGGCACAGATCTCTGTACTGGGGTGGATGTTTGACATTGTTCAACATTCTGTCCATCAATTGTTCTTTTTGCATTCGTCACCCTGAGTGGGAAAGGTATGCCCAGACGTGGGGTATGCCCAGACGTGGGTCCCGTGCTCTCCAGGCCACTGGAGTCAAGCTATCTTGGCTGATGAGGGATGAAACCCCGAAACCAGTCCTAGGATGCTTGGTTCTGGTCCAAGGAGAACCTGGCCTGGCAGTTCGGGCTGGACCGCTCACATAGGGTGCAGGGTCAAGACTGATTTGCATATGACTGGGCTTAAACTGGAATGGCATGGGGAGCACAAACACAATGGATTTAGGCCCAGATATCTGTACTGGGGTGAATGTTTGAGATTGTTCACCATTCTGTCCATCAATTGTTCTTTTTGCATTTGTCACCCCGTGTGGAACGGGTATGCCAAGACGTGGGTCCTGTGCTCTCCATGCCACTGGAGTCACGCTATCCTGGCTAATGAGGGGTGAAACCCCAAAACCAGTTCTAGGATGCTTGATTCCAGTCCAGGGAGACCCTGGCCTGGCAGTTCGGTCTGGACTGCTCCATTAGGGACCAGGGTCAAGACTAATTTGCATATGGCTGGGTTTAAACAGGAATGGCATGGGGAACAAAAAAACAATGAATTTAGGCCCAGATCTCTGTACTGGGGTGAATGTTTGACATTGTTCAACATTCTGTCTATCAATTGTTCTGCTCGTATTACCAGTGCAGGCACAAAGGAAAGAAACCTGTAGAGAGGTGCACTGACTATGCACCACAAATGAGGTGGTGCACAATCAGTGCACCACCAAGAGTGCCTCCAGGTGAGGGTAAAATGGATTTCAAGAACTACCTGGCATCCACCTCAAGTGGGTGCAGCCACATGCTGCACCAACCTTGCCTTTGCTCCTTATTTATTTATTTATTTAATTTATTTCTAAAGTTTTGTATAGCGCGAACATGACCCTAGCAGGTATCAGAGCGTCTTACATGAAGAGAGGTATGTTATCAGTTGGAGTGGTAAAATAGACACATTTGTGAATGACAAACACAGCAATGAAAATAAAATAGAGTAATAAACTTGATCCCAAAAAATAGTCAGCAATAAGATAGTCAAGCATCATAAAGAGTAGTTAGTATCATTACATTTCCATAGGCACATATATATTGTCTTAGGGTAAAAACTTAGTCAGCAGAAAAGCTTTTGCTTCTTTTTTGAAAGAGGCGGTAGATGAGATTAGACAAACATTTGGTGGTAGAGAATTCCATATCTTAGGTGCAACAACCTAGAAAGCTCTGGAGCCTGTTTTCTTATTATGGGTTCATTGGGGTTTCAGAAGTAGGGTGTGCACACTTTGCGAAGGTCTGCAGCCCCCTGATTTTGCTAGCTTTTCGGCCAGATATGTGGGTGTATTGAAATGTAGCGCTCTATGAGTCATGCATGCAATTTTTAGTTGAATTCTTGATTCGTATGGTAGCCAGTTCAGGGATTTTAGAGTCAGGGAGATGTGTGTATTTCTTTTTGTTCTGGAGATAAGGCTGGCTGCCGCGTTGAGGGAGGCTCTTAGAGGGGCCAACTTGTATCGAGGTAGGCCACATAGTTTGGCACTACCATAATCCAGTGGAGGCAATACAAGAGCTTGGACCGCTTGTTTTAGGTCTTCATGTGAGAGGTAGGGTTTAAGGTTCCGCAGAATGCTCAGCTGGTAATTCACTCCTTTGGTGACTGCACTAATGTGACCCTGCACATTCTGATGTTTGTCTAATGTTATACCCAAGGATCTAGCAGAGTCTATGATGTGAGGAGAGCAGTTGAGGGCTGTAAGATGTTTCAACCAAAGATCGATCTTGGGAATGTTACTCGGTGGTGAGATGAGAAGGAATTTGGTTTTGGCAGCATTGAGTTTGAGATGGTTATCTGTGAGTCAGAGATGTGTATTTTGCTAGGTAGAATTTAGGGATATAATGTCCTCTGGGGAGGCGATTTTGAGATACAGCTTAGTGTCATCAGCGTACATATGATAGTGGATGCTAGCAGATTTTAGTGGTTTGCCAGTGGTTCCAGGAATAGATTGAAGAGAATGTGTGAGAGAGCAGATCCCTGTGGAACACCAAGAGTGATTGCGTGGGGCTTAGACAGGGATTGATTAATTTTGACTCTCTGGGATCTGTTTTGGAGGAATGAAGAAAACCATTGCAATACGACCCCTGATAAGCCCATCCTTTGTTTCAGTAGTTTCAGTAGTCTATCGTGTTTAACCACTTCAAAGGCGGCCGATAAGTCAAGCAGTATCAGAAGGCATGATTAATTTCGATCCAGCATTTTTAATATGCCCTCCATCACATGAGTGAGTGCAGATTCAGTGCAGTGATCTTGACGGAAACCTGATTGGTGTTGGTCAAGGAGTTGAAAGTTGTCTATGTGGTTGAAGAGTTGGATCTGGACACCTTTTCTAGGAGCTTCGTAAGAGTAGGGATGTTGGAGATGGGTCGGAAATTATTGGGATCAGAGCAGTCTGCATTGTGTTTTTTTAAAGTGGAGGTTACTACAATCAGGGATAGTGCCTTGACGTAGTGGGGTATTTACATTCTTAGACCATAGGGGGAGAATGAAGGCTTTGATCTCTTTGAATATAGATGGAGGTAGAGGGTCAGTGAAGTGAAGTGAAATGACTAGATGGGTTTAATGATGAAAGAATGTTGTAAATGTCACTTTCGTTAATTGAAGAGAAGGTGTGTTTTTGGAGGGATGCCTGAATGGATCACTCACTTCAGTATACTGGGTGGTGTGTGAAAAACTGAGTGAGGCAGCCGGTAGTAGTTAATTTGCTAGTTGTAGTTCATTCTCAATCTTTGTAGTTTTTTCCATGAAGAAGGAAGCCAGTTCTTCACAGTTTGGGAGAGTGCTGGTTCCGATGCCTAACAGATTTGATACGTTGTGTGACTGCTGTTTGACTAGTTCAAGTAGTTTTTTCTGGCTTGGCCAAGCTGTGCTCTAAAGAAATTAGCTTTCACTTGCCTTATTCTTCCGTTGTTTGTATTCCTCGTTGATCTTAGCATTTTAGAAGTTGCAAGGATGGAGAGGATCTCCAGGCTCTTTCTGCTGATATTACATCGCGTCTTTCAGTGTTCAAGTTGTCGTTGAACCAGGGATTAGAGTTTTTATTGGATATATGTTTTTGTTGAAGGGGAGCGACCGAGTCTATGACTTCCATTATGGAAGTATTGTAGAAGTCTGTGAGGTCATTGACGTCGTTCATGTTGGTCTGTGGAGTCAAGGTATGGTTGCAGAGGGTAGTTAGTTCATTGTGGTTTATATTACGAAGATTCCTTTACCATTGTTTTATTTTCTTCGGTTGCCCTCTCTTCGGAATTACCCTTGTGTTGACGAGAAGGTGATGCGATAATGGTCTGTCCAGTCACAGGGGTTAATGGACTCCAATCCTTTAAGCTGTTTACTGACTGGTAGTTCAGGTCATTCTAGTGTAGTTGAAAGTCTCCAAGGAAGATCAGGGGCCCTTGAAGATTATCATTAGTTGTGATGATTTCCATGATCTGTTCGATGAACAGTGAGTTATCGGCCCATATTACAATTGGGTTTATTGTTGCAAGAGATATTGATGCAAAGATATTCACATGAAGTTAGAGTGATTGTTTCAGATTGGAATACCGATTTCTTGGTCCTATCTAATTGAATGATCTTGTGACTGGGGGGGCTAGTAGGTCTATAATGGGATGAGATGAGCTGTTTAACCACATTTCCGTTAGGATAACTGTATAAAACTTATGTGAGAGGATAAAGTCCTATGTGTGTTTATTTGCTGACCTGCAATTGAGGAGCATGCACTTCAGATGATTAATAGTGTGATGAGAGGCTATCCTTTATATATTAACGCGCTTGAGGTTATCATTGTCTACGACTTTGTGATTGTAGCTCAATTCTCCGAATGGGTTAGCCTGGATGGTTTGGATTAGGTTTGGGCCAGTCTTGTTAATATTTTTTTTTCTGTCTGCTAAGAGAGGAGGAGTTCATAGATCTCACTGTTAAATAGATCTTCATTCAATCTCTTTGAGTGAGAAGGGGCATTGGGGAATGGTATAGTTTTCGATCCAGGAGTGGATCTGTGTGGGACATGAAGGTGGGAGTGCATCTGCATGGGAATTAATTCTAGTTATCATGGTGCTATTTGATCTATAAGAGAGCCGTCGATCTGATGTGATGGATGTGTGTCTCTGGAGTCATCCTTAATGTGGTGTAAGCTATGATCGATCTTGTTGAATCGTATTTCCCAATAATCATGTTTACGGGTAGTTATGGGTTGAGGAGGGAGATCCAGGATTGGGGAGTAGCAATAAGAAATGCCATACTGAGAGGAGGGGTCGTTAATGGGGGCCTGGCATGCTTGTGCATCTGAAGATTTTGTTGAGGATATGGATGAGGATAACTAGATGTGAGGGGAGGGGGTGTAGAGAGTATGGTTGTGGGGTGGTCAGTGCATCTGGATGGCCTAAGGCTAGTTTGGTGATGGGATATGGATTTGTGCACATTGTTGTTCCATGTATAGGGGAGCGCTGTTGGAGTGCTTGGGGGGACCTCACTTGAGCACCCAGGGGAGGCAAGAAGGAGTGTATAGGGGGAAATGTTCAATGATGTCGGGCTTATGCTTGTTCTGGTAGTGGGGAGGGACTGATGAGATGGATCGTATAGTCCTAAAATGATTCTCAAGCCCAGTCTGAGATGATGGTTCTGGAGTGGGAGTGGTGGTAGCGAGAATTGGGAGGTAATCACTTGTGACAAGAAGTGGGCTGATTCAAATTGGAGTTGACATGGGCATTAAAGAGGGTGAGAGTGTTTCATCAAGAATGTTTTTGTGATTTTGGGAGGGGAGATAAATCTTATTGTTCACCCCCCTTTTTAAGAGTAGAGAACATGTTGTCAATTAAGGTCGGATTTCCATTCTTGAAGTAGAGGCCAATTTCCCTGTTGCCAAGGGCTGGGCACTTAGCATGTCTTGCTGTCCTTGAATTCGAAATGGTGACCCCTTCCAATAGCTACAATATTGTCAGTGCCAGAAATCATGAAGCAACAAGTGCTTCTAATTATGAACAAGAAAAAAGACTGGAAACCTCCTAGAAAAGTGAATGGGATTTAAGAAGCTTCTAGGAGCTGAGGTAAAATTCATTAGTTGAAGTAGATTTTCAGGGCGAAGGTAGAGAGTACCAGAAGCTGAAGGAGGTTACCTGGGGCTGATGAAAGAGAAAACATTGAAATAAATTAAACCAAGCGGCAAAGAACATGATAGAAAAATACTTCCAGAAAGCATTGTGGTCCGCAGAAGTATCATAAGGCTCCTTCTTGAATAGTGGATCTCAGGAAGCAATCCCATAATTCTAAAATCCCCACCTTGGATTGGTCAACATAGAATATGAAATACCTGTCAAGCTATGTTCCAGTACCATTCTGAGAAGACGACGTTGGAGTGCAATTGGGAATGGCTGACTTGGTAAAAATTGTTAACATGCAATGCAACCGAAAAACAAAACTGTGCCATCTAAAGATCCTGAAAGAAGGAAAGTGTCAGAGATACAGCCCACAACAGAGAGTCGCCTGCCACCAGGTAGGTGGTGCTCTACAGTTGCCACAGTGCCGCAACTTTCCGCTATCTTCCTGTCCTGCCTGAGTACGAGTTGTTGAGAGACTGGCGGTGGACGATGGTGCAGACCGAGACAGTGCACCTTATGTGTAATGTGGCCTAAAGTTTTACACAGCACATGTGGACATTCATATATATCAGAAGGGATATATATGATACCATACATTTAATGGTTGGGGAGCTTTCGGAGGCTGGGGGGAAGGTAAAAGGGAAGAGGGATGATTGCAGGCCTGCTTACAGTAAATGGGAGGGAGCTGTAGAGCAGAGGGCTTCACACTGTGGGGTGCACCCCCTGGTGGTCCGTGGCTGCATTCCCAGGAGGGTGCAAATGCCACAATGATTACTTGTAAATGAAGATTACCTGGAAGTGCGACTTTGCTTTTCTGGCACGTTTACAGACCGTCTTCATTCATATGCAGAGGTGGAAGTGCTTAAAAAAGTATGGAACTGTGATCCTGAGTGCCATGGTAGCTACGTCAAAGGCATGACTAAAAAGAACAAAATATTATGTAAGTGTCTTATTCTTTTTTCACTTTCATGTAGCTGCATATAAAACAATGTGCAACAATGAACTGCATTATGAAACCTCAATTAGTTAATGTAATCACCTCAGATGTCTGTGTGTATGATCAGAGGGTCACTGAACGGAATCCTAGTGGGCATTGTGGAGAATCAAACTGTATCTAGTGCATACATTTTTTTATGTGTCCATTAAAAGTGCACTTTCCAGAACTCAGCTGAAAACATCACTTTATCTCTAAAAAAAAAAATACATTTATGTCACCATGAAGCTTCGAGTGACTCCATCAATTGAGGCATGTACTGGCTCCCAAGACAGCATTTGAATTTGGTGTTTAACCAATTGCACACCTTTACATTTCTTTCATGTAGCACACACCCCTGAAAAGAAGGCACGTTTCTTCTTTCACTGCCTGTCCCTCAGCTGGCTTTACAGCAAAGGAGAACCCTTCCACCCACCCCCCATGCCCATCCTTCACTTTCACAGAGAGGCACCTCAAGGCCTGCATTAACTGTTCAGGGACGGTTGAGTTTTTTTAAAAAAAGGAGAACTTTAAAAAAAAATTAAAAAGCATGTCCATGTTGGTCCCTATAGATCCTGTCTACTTGGACCTGTGTTTACATACAGATGTCCTTTCAGGTAAGTCAAGAAGGTGGCCAGCAGAGTGCATTCAGATGCAGAGCACTGATAGTTCTGACCCCTGAGGCTTCATAGTAATGGCCTAGGAGAAAGAGGAAAGGAGCAAAATCTATGGATAGTGTCAAAGAGATGGCCAAGAGGAATGCTATCTTGAGGCGAGTGGTTTTATTTACAAATGCACAGAGGCAGCTTCCTCAAAGAGATGTCCTGGGGTAGGTGGGGAGACATAAGGATTTTCTTTAGTTTTAAATAGCCATCATTACCATTAGTGAAGCAGGGTCAGTGGCACTGGGGCCATGCATATGAGGGGTCACTGCACCCCAATTATGGCTGTCTTACTAGCAAAAAGGGGGTGGGGGGTTATTTGCTAAAATTAGGGATATAGTCTCCCTCGCTGTGCAGGGAATATGGCTCAATAACAAGAATGAAGTGTGGGGTTTCCAAACCCTCATTTTTTTCCACAAAGGGGTAGACAGCCTAATGTGGGCCTCAGGCTTAGGAGTGAGCAGAGGAGGCATCCTGCTTTGCAGGGCTCTAGGTAACATAGGCACTGTTGTTGTAGTAGCACCGGGGCCCAGGGGACTGAGGGGCCAACTAAACCCCAATTATGGCTGTTTTACTATTCTTCACTATGCAGTAGGGCACAGTGCACCTTAGCTCATCCAGTGTTGCCTTGGGCATCAGACCAATGAACCAAGGGAGAGGAAAATTTTAGCAGCGGAGACACCTTAGCTGGGCCTTAGAGAAATGGCAGAGAGGGGTTTGGGGCCCACATTTTTACCACAGGGCAGAGGAGACTGTCCGCTTCGCCAAAAACACATTTTGAAGACCTCTGCTGTAGAGCATAAATTCGACACAGAAGTGCCAATTACACCCTCATGAGTGATCCATTAACTCTTATGAGTTTAACTGCAAGCAGATGGTGTCTGCAGGCGGGATCCTGGGGAAAAACAGGCAGAAATTGGCACAATAATCACATTTTTACATATCATTCCCCTAAAATTCATGATGTCCGTACTTTCCTCCCTCCAAAATTACTTGGACCCACATGACTGTAAATCCAGGGGAGGGAAATAACAGGAATTTGTATGGACTAATTGTAATGAGGACCTTGGGACTTCCTTTATGTCTACGTCTATTGTAAACCTGAGGTGGGGCATACATTTGTTACTTGAAGTTCAGCTTTGCTAATGTTGGTTGTAGGAAATTGGAGTAATATGTAGTGAGGCAGGTTATGCTTCACTATGTAATACTCTCATAATACCCCAAAGATGATCCCTGAATTTACAATAATAAATCCTTAGCTCAGTCCTGGTAGTGTGGCAAAGAGCAGTCAGGCTTTACTAGAGGAACATATCTTAAGCATTTTTTAGTACCAGCATGGACGATAAGTAATGAACATAACTTGGAAGAAATCCGACACCAATTTATAAAAAGTAAAACAGATGTTTATATGAATTGAGACACCAAAATTAAGACAATTAAATAAGTATAACCAGAGTTATGGATTTTAGAAGGAAAAATAAGTCGGTGCAAATCAATACTGCAAAACTTTAGCATTGCAGTCAATGGTAAAAATCACTAGGGACAATCGGTCGCTTACAGATTGAGTTATGTGGAACCCACTGGGAGTTAAGGTAATGCGGTCCCAGGACCAGGCCACAACAGTCAGTGGAATTTTACCTGGCTCGTAGGGCCAAGGTGCAGAGTTGCTCTGGCTGTCCTTGGTGCTGAAGCGGGAGCAGCAGAGAAACTGGTTTAACTTGTTAGATGGTGCCTGTGAGGAAACTGGTGCAAAAATTTGACAATGGGGCCACTGCAGTGGTCAGTTGATGTGCAGTGGAGTTCCCTCGTGTTTCAGCATAACGTAAAGTTAGTGGTAGCTGGACTGCCCATCAGCAAGCCTTGGCAGCAGTAAGATCAGCGAGTAGTTGTTTCGACATCTGGAGGTCTGGGGGAAAATGGTAGCCTCCTGAAACTTGCTGGAGTTCAGGACTATGTTTCCCACAATGCACTGGACCATCAACATTTGGGCGAACCCCGTTAAGAGCCCCTATCAATTCAGCAGCGAGACTCATCACAGGATCTAAGAGAACCTCTCACATATCCCCAGACCTTAGAACCCTCAACTGGCTACCGTTTGAGGCTAGAATTCACCTGAAAATAGCATGTATGACGCACAAGGCCATACACCACAATTCCCCGAGCTATCCAGCACAGAAACTTGTACTCTCTGCTGGTAATAGAGCTTCCAGAAGCTCCAAGAATCTTTTACTGAAACCACAACGATTTGCCAAGAAAACAACATACAACCGTTCCTTCTCTGGAATGGTTCCCAGGATCTGGAATGCTTTGGCCACAGAAACAAGAACGAACCCATATACTGCCGCCTTCAAAAAAGAAGTGAAAGCGATTTTCATGGCCAAATTCACGTGAACTACTTACTTTTTACTAGATGTTAATTACTAGTCTGTATTATTGAGCTCTGTATTTTAATTGCTAGTTTTGTACTATTGAGCACCTTATATCTGAATCACCTATAATTGTGTTCTTCTATGTTTATTTTTTCTTTTTTCCATGTTTACTTTTTTTTTTTTATTTATTAGCCTCTTTAATGGAAAGAGAAAACAATAACGTTCTTCCGCTTGCACATGTTGATGGGCAATCGGAAACCTGAGCTCATGTGCTATTTAGCAGGTTGGGTAGGCTAGGGTATAAAAACGGAGAACATAAATCTATGTGGCCCTCGGATATGGCCTCCGTATACCCTATTTTCTTTTTGTCTGTCTTTTCCCTCTCACTTTCCGGCCGGCAGATTAGACAACAAGAACCTAATCCCAAAACATGATGAGGCTGAAAAGGCGTAATCATCGGACCACTGAACCATTCCTGCTGATATTAAAAACATCACACCATTCGAAAAAAGGGAGCCAAAAGTTGACATCTCTAGCGCTCTTCTTGTCCAAAGTTGCTATATATTTAATGGAACACAACCAGTTATCAAGGCTTGGAGGGAGGGCAGCCACCCATAATTTACAAATCTCCCTTCGTGCCAATAATACAGCATAAAAAATAAGCCTTGCCTGATTTTTTGTAATTATAACTTCAGGTTCCATCTGTCCAAAGATAACGAGCATAGCGCTTACCTTAACATTGAGCTCCAGCATCTTAGATAGTGCCCTGCATACTTCACTCCAAAAGGATTGCAATTCCGAGCATTCAACAAACATGTGTACATCGTCCTCTTTCATATTACCACACTTTGGACATGGTACTTCACCTCCTTTCCCAAACTTTGACAGCTTCAGAGGAGACCGGTATGCTCTGTGAATGGAAAAGAGATGGTTTCTCCTCAGGTATGCAGGCTTAACTGTTTTGAAAAGCATAGACATGGATACTTGCCAGTAATTTTACAGCGATTATTCCGGCAAGTATTTCCCCCATAATTCTGCAGGAAGCGTGAAATCTCTATCCTCGATTTCCACCAGTAACCAGTAGATAGTCACTAACTCCTTCTTATGGCTTGACTCTTGCTTTAGTCGTGTTTCCAGGTCGTTTTGTTCACCTATCTTTATTTCGGGATCCTGGAACCAACTTCGCATTTGAAGGTATTTAAATCTAGATAAACGGAAGTTTACTAGTTGACTACAATCATTGCTTACAATGTATGACATGTAAAGCGCTCTGATACCCACAAGGGTCTTGTTCGCGCTACATAAAACCTTCAAAATAAATAAAATAAATAAATAAAATAAATAGATCCCTCAGAGGATTCGGTGGCCAGTGATTCTTTGATTCCAGGACTTTGTTTTTACCTGCGGACTGCAGGGGACTAGTGTAACCAAGTGAGTCTGAAGTTGCCTTTGGCTCTAAAAGGGATCCCTCTATCTGGGGGAACTGGTCTTTGGTCCAGGACGAGTCGCAAACGTGCAGTATCAGTATGGTTGCCACAGGTGCAGCGTATCACACCTTTGTTTGGTGCAGCCTCGGATCTCTTCTTTGTCCTCTGTTACATTTCGAATCAGAATTAAGCTTCTGGTACCAGGGGTGTCCCTTA
Organism: Triturus cristatus; assembly: GCF_964204655.1. Taxonomy (NCBI): domain Eukaryota; kingdom Metazoa; phylum Chordata; class Amphibia; order Caudata; family Salamandridae; genus Triturus; species Triturus cristatus. Next base: position 438,997,565 of record NC_140593.1, on the reverse strand, counting down.
AATCCAAGATTTAGGGGCGTTAGGAGTGTGGGTGCAAGTGGTCAATGCTATATTAGTCCCAGCGGCTAATCTGCCCCTGAGGTGACCATATCGTGGGGGTTGTCACCTTTCTAACAAGAACTCTCTATTCTGCCACTTTGAAAAATGGCAGAAACCTTTGTTAGCTGGACAGACCAGGAAGCCCATCCTAGGGGTGTGGCTAGCCTTCTGGTGGTGTATACCTCCTGACTGCATAATTTTCCCCCCTGCCCGGGTGCAAATATGTCTGGGACAAGGGGGCGGCTGAGTTCTCCTCTTGTAGGCAGCCTGGATGCATATCAGAGGCAATGAAAGCTTTGAAGCTCACCGCTTTGATGTGCCACTCACTATCCATCCTGTCAGGCAGGGAGGTGTCACCTCCTTCCTGTCCAGGCCATTGTTTCTGACTCCTGGGAGAGTTTGCACCTCCTAGCAGGGGGTCAGATTCTTGTAGTGGCGGCAGCAACTGCAGGCTGTCAGCCAGGGAATAGGAAAGGCTGGGGCAACCAGGTGGGAAACCTCTAAAGTAGCCACCTCGGCACATACGACATGAACTCTGACACGAGAATCATGTCAGGGGTGATGAGGCAAGTTGTTTGATACCAAACATGGCATATTTTGTCGGTACCATAATGTTGTTAGCAATCTCGAGGTTGCCCAAGTGCCAGCCCATGTTATCGTAGCCCTTAATGCAAAAGGCAAAAGGACACATAATCTTGCACTTATATGTCCTCACCTTTAATATAACGCAGACAGCCTTTTGGGGACAGGAGACCTTCCTTGGGATGACTGATATAGATTAAAAACAGTGCTTTGACCTTGCCACACATGGTGAGGGAAAAGTTGAGTTTGAGCAGTTTGCACCACTTCTGCAGTCTGCAGGAATGCTATCATCTGTTTACTTGGGTCACTCAGGATGGCACAAACAGTGCTTCAGGCCATGGTGACCGCTTTAACTCCCATGCCCTGGGTACCTCTGGTACTATCTACCAGGGGGTTAAAGTTTTTACCAATTTGGGTTACCAATTTCACATGTATCAGTTATAGGGAGAGAGCATAGGCACTGGGGCCTGGTTAGCAGGCCCCAGTGTAATTTCAGGGTCATAACCATCAGCATTGGAGGAAACAGTGTGGGTTGGGGGGATGACCATACAAAAAGGGCACTTTCCTACATTGGTCTAACTATGTGTCTACCTGGCCCTTGTTATTTTTGCTCTGAGTTCTTTAAAGTAATTGAGTTGTACATTTTGTCTTTATATATTCACAATGACTGACTGCAGACCGTCCAAAACACAGCAGCCAGACTAGTCCTCAACCTACCACACCATGCCCACATCACACCACACCTTAGGGAACACCACTGGCTAACGATACACAAGCTCTCACATTTTAAACTCCTTACCCACACCCACAAAGCTCTCTACAACATTGGCCCTGCATACCTGAATACCTCCATTTATTTCCGCCAACCTTCCAGATGCCTCCACTCTGCCGGTCTCTCACTAGTACATGGCCCACGCATACACAAAGCACCTGGACCCTAAACCCTGAAAAGACCTCCCATGACACACCAGAACCTCCTCCTCTTTTCTTGACTTTTGCAAGAAACTCAAGACTGAGCTTTCAAGTAAGCCTCCGGGAATGGCCTCACACACCTGCTACAGAGACCCTGGATGCCTTCACAGGTGATTAGCGCTCAATAAAAACACTGATAACATAATATAACACAACAAAATTGGGGTGTGGCTGCAAGCAGTCTCAGCCCCTCATTATTAGTGGTTGCACTTCTGTGTTAATACTACATGTATTTACAGTGCACCTAGTATTACTATGCCGCATGTGTGGCTAACAGTAGATTGCAGTATTGCATGCAGATCAACAGTTGATTCCATAGGGGTACAATAGAATGGGCAATAACTTACTGAATTGTGTACTACCACAACTATTTTCTCTTGTTAACATGAATTTTTAGGTCTTTTTCTGGGGACAAAGTCCTCTAGATTTGACAAAGATGATTTGTTACCAGAAATCTATGTGGTTATACCATATACTGTGTTATCACATACCGTAGTACTGCAAGACTTCTAACACCATTTTGAGTAGAAATTCATGTTTCCACTAAAAAAAAAAAATAAGACCAAGTTCGTTATGGGGCCGAAGTGTCCCAATATGCCAACTTTTTACTTATTTGCCTTTAACTTCTATAAATGATCTATTCAGGAATGTCTAGTTGAATGCCTGTTTTTCCACATGAATCTGCCATTAAAAACAGAAAGACCTATATGCAAGCAAAGCTTCCCTTAAGTCACAAATGGACTGATCCAATGTACTACATTAAAATTACCAAAGTATGTTGTGGCAATGCATTGCATATCACAAGTTGTGACAAACACATTGGAAACATCTCAAATTGACACATTAGTCCAAATAAGTAATTCCCTGAGAGTTGTATTAGTTACCAAGATGTTTATGTACTGTGGTGTCCACACAGAATCTGAGTTGACGAGGAAAGAGACCAGTTTTCAAGGCATTGTGAAAAGGGAAAAATGTATAAATATGGTGTATAGACAGAAGGGTATAATTCCACTTTTTAGTTGCTAAGATGGAGAAAGCGTGCCCGCTGCCATGGGAACATCTGAATTTATGCACCGCAAGCTGGGGTGTAGGCAGGCCCAGTGCTTAATTTGTGCTGGGGCTTGCCAGAGCTTGGCAATGGCACCTATTTCATAAGACCAGCACATATTTATGGCAGTCTACCATGAGGCGGTGGTATAAGTCTATTTTTAGGTCTCGCCTAGGCAGCTCTTACGCTGTCTGATAGAGACATGCTGTATTAGGTGTGGTCTTTAAGCTCCGCCCATTTTCCGCCCATCTTTTCAATTGTCTCCTGTTAACTGTCCTTTGTATATGACAGCTTTTGCTTTGTGAATAGGCTTAATAGTCCCTCCTTTTCTCCTGTAACTTCCCATGAGTACTACCCCTGTTACATGTGTTGTTGATCAGTCTGTTTTATTTACAGTCTGTGAGCAGTATTTTCTTGAAGGACTTTCCCCTATCTGCTGTTGCAGGCAGGACACGCTCTCCTGCAACCGCTTGTTTTGCAGTTGCAACATGAACCCGAACCAAAGGTATTGGAGTGCTTTACATGAGCACCACTTCTCTGGATCCAAAGTAGCAGCTCGCCACAATAACATTTTCCAGCAAGGATATCGGCCAGCATTGCGTTTGCTCCTGGGCTCGCTTGCTAAAAACCATGCAACAAACGGCTGTCACACTCTCTTTCCTCAATTTGTTCCTCTGTGAAATGAATCTAAAAAAGAAAGAAACACTTTGTCTGCAAATGTTGTCTTCTTCTGACATTTTTCTATTCCATTGTGTAGCCTAGGAACGGAAAAAAGGTTAAAAATACGAAAAGTGGCCTGATTGATTTTATACACAACTAAACACATTTTTAGCACCACTTTACAGAGTTTGCCAGTGAAGCGCTAATTTCGTTTTATAACCTTCCTTTAAACAACAGACCACTTCTCCCACTCTATGGCTGCCCCTCCCCCCTCTTATTCCCTCTTTGTCTTGGTCCTCCTCACTTGCTCAAAACCATTACGTCAACCAACTGCTCTCACCCCCTCTTCCCTCTCCTTGATTTGTTCCCCTGTGAAATGGATCCAAAAAACAGCACTTTGGCTTTGCCTGCTGCTCCATTTGTCAGGCAGAGCTTTGAAGCCGGAAGCCGGAAGCCGGAAGCCGGAAGGGGCTTTCAGCCTCTCATACAGGTATTTATTTATATATTCAGTAGCCGGTTAGGCAGCCTCAGATGCGAATCTCTCGTAGGTCACAATTATTGTAAACGTAATCTGTGCAACTCGAGGAGCACTGGGGAATAAATAAGCAGTGGGCGTTATAAATGCCTATTTGTTCACACCATTCACACCATGCTGACCAAGTGCACAACAGTGCTTCAGTGAGTACACAGGCGTAGAAGGTGACAGGGTCCCTGATTTGTCACCACTCGAGTGACTGCTGTTTCCTGTTTATTCTGTTATGTGGCATATATTTGCCCCCTCAGACACACGTCACTTCCTCAGGGGTATGCAGGGCGCTGATATCTCTCAGCCCCCAGTTTTTAAAAGGGTAATAAGTGTAAAACCAGGGTCCATCCGGTACCACAGCATGTGTGCACATGTTCCAAATGACCAATATCATTTATTTTCACCAACATTGCCTAAACGAACTCAGTTTAGGTACAACCGGCCACAAAATGCAGGGTACAATAGATACCTTGAAGATGCAAAGTGCATGTTGTTTTTAATATACTGAATTGGGGATGCAAAAAGGTACCTCTATAAGCTTGAAAGCAGACATTTTGGTGTTTGAACAGGTTTGCTTGTATTGCCTTGTCTATGTGAGCACAGTGGAGAATATTGGCATGCCTGTGTATGAGCTCTGCACCCTGGAATGCACAGTGGATATTTGAATGTGTCCATTGTAAAGGTATTGCTGTTAATGTAAAGTGTGTTGGTGATATTTCGTGTGTTCGGCTCTCTGCTCTTTATGGGAGTAGCAAGAGCTTTAGCAACGGGTTTCCCTATTTTACTTTATAAAATGTGTACCTTGGCTATCTGTTTATAAACCATAATGCTTACGTTTTGTAAAGGTATAAGCAATGGACATTGAAACAGGTCCCTTCCAGCATTGTCATTATTTTCTTACATTTTCAGGCAAAACACTCAATGATTTCTCAATAATGAGCGTAAAAGTGTTAAAGTTTTTTATTGTTTCTGCTTACATTTCACATGCTTTACTTAATCTTCCATTCCTTATAAGTGGTTGCTATTTCCAGGATGTTGTTACTTTTTTTCCCATTTTGTGGTTCTCCAGCGCCGCAAGGTCATACGAATGGCAATAGCTCTATGCAAATATCATCACTCCACTGCATACAAAAAAGCAAAAGTAAAAAACAATGTTATTTTCAACAACAAGAGCTCTAGCTTTCACAAATGCGAGACTTGTTGCATTGGAAATGCTTGTTTCTTTTGATAAACAAATGTTATTGTTTTAAGAGAAGGCAAACACCAAAGCATCAATATTGCAGAATACAGAGATTGACACAGTACATCGTGAAGAACACATACATAACGCTCAGACCTGCCCTCCCGCGGTGAACAGCATAATATGCGAATGGGACAAGCTAGTCCACGGCACCCAACCATTTGCCCCACACCCTCCGGTACTTCCCAGGACACCCCCGTGCCTTGTACAAGGGTTTCTCTTGTGCCGCACACCAATCCACCCACTTTCTCCATTCGGCCGGGCTAGGAGGTGTAGGACATTTCCACGAGGAGGCTATGTCCCACTTTACCACGACCATGGCTGTATTATAAAATACCTTCTCGTACCTGGACCCATCAAGGCCGTCCGTAATCCCTAAGATGGAATGTCGCGGGTCTTGCAGAACCTCCCATCCCAGAACCTCGGACAGCTCCGTTTCAATCTCGCCCCAGAACTGCGCCAATCGGGGACAAGCCCATACCATGTGGAAAAAATCTGCCTGATCTTGGCCACAGCGTGTGCATGAGGTGGATGGGGAGAGGCCGGCGCGATACAGGCTCTGTGGGGTTAGGTAGGCAGCGTGTATGTAGTAAAAGGAAATGCTTGTTTTTAAAATTCACATGAGCAAACTGTTTAATAATTCACTGTATGATTAAAAATATTTATACCAGAGCACAGCTTTTGGTCACCTATTACAGTCCAAACTGTAACAAGTAGGTGTTGTTGGTACTGGTATTTAGCAGCGCTGGCAGGGACCTGAGGTGGCACAAACTGAATTGGTCATCTGAGAAATATATTGGGCCCTTGGCACTGTATTTTAAAAAGTATACACAGCGGCACTCCCAAGAAAGCAGGAGGGGCACAGTGAGAGAAGGTGTTCTGAAGATACCTAGGACCTATTGCATGACAAGTGTGAAAGGTAATACAGAAAGATTTGGCTTAGAGTACTCTTTTGAGTATAGGCAACTAATAAAGTTTGTGAACTTCAACACAAGAAGAAGTCTGAAGAGGAAGTTGCAAAGCCATCTCGCAGCTGCATTTTGAGTTGTTTGAAGTTTGTAGATGGTAGAAGGAGAGCCCAGAAACAGCGAATTTCAGTTGTCCAACCTATGAGGATTGTGGCCTGGGTGATGTACTGGTGTGAAGAAGGGGGAGAAATGGTGGGATACTGCCTAAAGTTTTAAGTTAGAAAAACAAGTGGAGGACAGTTTGCTGACTTGGCCCAGGAGTTAAAGCTTATTAGTCCAGGTCCCATAACAATGGTGCGGCACTGGTCCATGGTAGACTGTGGCCTCCTGCTGCTACCAGGTATCACCTCCAACTGTATAATGTGCACACGATTATTTTTGAATCTGGAAATTAGGGGGAGGTTCTGTCCTGCACTACACAGGTCCAGACGTTCCTCCCATTGCCTGACCTTTCTTCTCTTTGAAAGATGTTTGTTCTCCGTCCAGCTCATGCCATTAGGTCTGCACAGAGTGGCTATTTCAGTTCACATCTAGCATTGATTTTTATGTGTATCTATTTTAGGGGATGCACATTGTGATTCGCTCAGTTATTTTCCGTCTTCCTTGCATGAATCTGCAATCAAGCACTGCCCCACCAGAATGGACTTTATAAATAAAACTTTTTCTATGAACTTTCACACACACTATACTGTTTGTGATGGCGCATGGGTCCTCCCACGTCTAGCGCCAAGAAGTAAGTTTGGCTAATTTTGCCGTTTGCAACTCCCCTGACCTAAACTAATTAAGCCTTTCCCATTTATTTTCATTCGTTAGCATCAGACAATGGGGTTGGAAATGCTCTGAGGAACGCTAAAGATCGTCTTTTCAAATTCCTTATTTATGGATTTATATTAAAAAGGACTGCTATCAATATCACTTTGTGTAAACGACTCCACCTTTTATTGTGATTTTTTTTTCAATCTGATGTCGTTAATTATTTATTTATTGTTGAACCTACATAGCACTTACCTATCCAGAGGTGCAGGTGATCGCTTTACAATAACAGAATTAACAATAGACACATAAAACAAGAGTTATCACCTGAGGAACATTAAACATATAATGCCATGGAAGAGACTAGGTTAAAAGAGAAAGGTTAGCTTCACATAGCGCCTTGCCTGTATTGGCATGGTTTATTCGGGGGTGGGGGGAGGTGGTAGGGCGAAGTTCCGCAGTCATGTGACTTTCTTACATCCTCCTTTAATGGATGTTAGTGAGAAGCTCTGGTTACTAAATACCTTTCAGACCAGATGGGTCTCATTTAACCCTCATTCTACTAAACGTGGTTTATATTCAAAATGCAATCTCTGCCTATTGTGTGTCGGGAAAGAAATAAAAGTGTAAGCTGAGCTAAGCGCCTTGACATCAGGCCAGCGTTTCCAAGACATCTGATCTGGGCCATCGGCAGGCAAGCAGTCCAGCTGGAGATTTCATTTAAATCCACGCGGAATGTTGCATTAGCCCCACACAAGCGACCCCACCTTGCACATGTCAAGCTACAACCACAGCATGATTTTGCACTTGAATTTTAATAAAACTAATTTTTGGAAAATCTGAGTTAAATAGATTAAATCTCCAAGCTCTTGATGACTCACAGGTGTACTGGCACATCCGAGGCTATACCGAGATGTTGCAGCTTCCACATGTCTCTCAAACCTTCATGACTCTGTAGTATCCACCTGGCTAAATAGGAACTTGTGCTTATCAAATTTCCTCATCATAGGTCCAGGCGGACATGATGCAATGTAACATATCTCCTTGTTCTCCCTATTTGAAAATCAATCCCATGTTCTCTCGAATGGCTGCAAAGTCGTATGTATTTATGTGGAGTGTGTGTCGACACTGGCGGGGGCACACAGCACCAGTGGGGTTTGATACATTCCCCCTCTTGGTTATGAGCATCCATCACAGACCAACGTGTTGTTAGAGAGAGGATATGTGATAGTTTTATTGTTAATAAGTAGATGTGTGTAGGTTTTGTTGGTATGGCTGAGGGCCAGCCTAGGTGAATAGTAGCTGAGTTAATTGACTGCCCATTGCCCAGCAGGTTTACATTAGTGTGAATTAACTCAGGTGCTGTGTTATGTTGTGAAGTCCTGGTATCCTACTGGGGACTTATCTGGACTGTGTGTTATGAGTTTTTTTTGGGATGTGTACTGTTGTATGATGGTGTGTTGTGATTATGAGGCACAAAACCCACCTGGATACAAGCACTAACTATACTCGGGAGGGAGCTGAGATAGTGCCTACTAAAGGAAAAGCAGGTTTGGATGTTAGCAGCAAAGAGAAACTGTTACAGGAGAGTGGTCCGCTTAATTCACCTAGTTCACTCACCACAGCCTTGAAGCCTGTGGTTGTGAAGTTAGGCCTGGAACATTGAGCACCAACACAAATGCCCAGATCACAGAAAATCCAGTCTGAATCTCTTATTTGGAAGAGAGAGGCTGTTCCCAGGAGTGACAGAGACACTGTAGGCACATTCTAAGCAGGCTGTGCTGTCCAGGACACTGGCCTCTCATGCCCTCTTACAGGCTGGGTTTGTCTTGGAGAATCAATGAATGGATGCTGTGCTGATCATTTAATGGTGACAAAAAAAGTAAGTCACGCTCGAGCTCATGTGAACCTAGTCGCTCTTAGATCATCCTTCATGGCCCTACCAAGCAATACTACTGCTAATAACACTCCCAAATCAATGAGTCTGCCACAATATCCAATCCCTGGCAGAAATTCCCTTCGAGGTTCACAAGGTGAGAGTCCACAACTTGACCGCCCTTCAGAGAGGGGAAGTAGGGCGATCCATAAAGGGCTCAAAATGCTTGGATCAAAGACTGCATTAACGGAACCTGTTAAAGAAGGAGTTGAACTTTGCTCTGCGACATTGACTCCCCTTCCCACAGAATAGCAAGTGGTTCAGAATTTGACTTTGGAGAACTCTATTGAAAGCAATGTTCCCCATAAGGCCAAAATAAGCACATTAAATCAAAATCTGTGAAATGGGTGCCTGTGGGTGCTTTGAAGGATTCTAATGCTGAACTATGCATTTTACTTAAGCAACTTCTGGTTGAGATTAAGAAAATGAAGACAGCTCATAAGGAGATGGCAGAAAAAATTAAGAGCAAGCTGGATTTAATTGATAAAGGTGTACAGAATTGAAATTCCAGATACACAGAAGCCAAACAAAGGATTTCAAATTTGGAGGATGCACAATGGTCTCACTCAGAAACTGCATCTCAGCTTCTAAAAGATATGCACAAGGTTAAATACGAACTGGAGGATTTGGAGAATAGATCATGATGGGTGAATCTAAGGCTGATGGGGATACCAGAACACTTTGCTCATAATAAGGTTTTGATTGAGGAAACATCTAAGCTATTTTTTAATGATGTGTTGTCTGATTAGCAATTTTATTTCTCTATTGCTAGAACACACAGTGCCCACCCACTGCACCCAAAGGAAGGGCAAAATCACCAAGTACCTTGGTTTACTTTCAGAATTCAGGAGCAAATCCTTAGAAAAACTATTCAGTTGAAATCTATAAAAGTGGCTGTTGATTTCTCTTTTAAAGTTTTTTCCTGTCCTTGCATATGAATCTTCACAGCATCATTGGGAATTAAAACATCTGTCTGAGTACTTTAAAGCAAAGGGTGTTACGGCTCAGCTATTGCACCCAACCAAACTGACAGTTTTGAGGGGGAGTCGATTTCATATTATTACTGATCATACAGAAGAGGAGAATTTGATGTCTCAGATGGGGGTCCAAGAAGTGAAAAGTGATAGCTCTGGGACACCGCTGGTACAGGAGGAATGCACCAACTGAACTAAAGGGTTCACTGTGCTTAACTTCCGCAGCTTAGGAACATTGGGTGAGGGAAGGGAAAATGGCGGTTGTGTTATTTTGTTTGGTGAAGTGGGGGCCCGATAAAGCGGGTCACTGTTTGTGTAAAATTGGCTTTGGTACAGAAGAATGAATTAGCAATTCAAGACTAATGGATGATATGGTTAAAGTTTTAGTGCTCATAGTTCACATGTGTCTAGAATTAAGATTGCCCAAAAAAGGGGGAAAAGGACGAAATGGAATTAGTTATAGTTAGCTATAATGCAAATGGTTTCAACAATAGACTTAAGAGAGGTGCTGTTTTTCCTAATGTGCTGTATTATGATCCTGCAGTCATTTTTTTACAAGTACCATATTTTATCATGGGCAACGAATGAAACAAACTGAATTATTTCTGGGTTAAAGAATGTTTCTTCTCATCAGCTAGGGCATCGCGCAGAAGTACAGCAGCGGTTATCTGTAAAAAAGCACAAGTCAGCTGCTTGCCACCTATGGTTGACGAAGATGGCTTTTGGGTCATAACCCCTGTATTGGCTCATAATATAAGATGTGATTTTATCTCCTATTATGCTCTCATCGGGTACAATACCAAACCCCTTCAGTCTCTACAAAGGGAATTATGCAATCTTGCAATTTTGGTGGGTAATTACATGATTTGCCCTCTCCTAGCCTGGATTCCACAAATCCCAACCGCATGCAACATAAGAAATAGATGGAGCAGATCTTTTATGATTTTTGTACTCGGCTAGGAGTTCAAGATTGGTGCGAAGACTAAATCCGCCCAGGAGGATGTATTCATGTTTATTGAAGTAATACAGGTCAGCCTCAAGGGTAGATTTATTGTTAGCGGCTCTCGCTACTAGTCAAAAAGAAATCTCTCAGCAATATCATGTGCGTGCTTTTTTGGATCATTATGTAGTTATTTTAACATTCCCGCTATATGGCCCCAAAATAGTTAGGAGATGGATTATGGCTAAGCCATTGATGCTAATATTCAGTCATTACCAATAGTCGAATATTTTTTCTCAACTAATGAAAACACTGCAAATAAGTTTTAGTACTGGAGGCTTTTAAGGTTGCAATTTTTTTAATATCTCTTGCTGCCTTCCCTTGAAAAAAGGGATAGGGAAGAGCAAGATGGTTAACAAAAGGCAGTTGATAAAGCATATGACATGACTTTGGTAGAACAATCAGATCAGGCTTTACGCAACTGGTTGGAAAAGAAGGAAGTTAAACAAGAACGGGAGGTACCCCTATATATTTATTAGGGACGAGGTGTATTAATGAGTTAAAAAGCATAAAGTCCCTATGTCGTAATGAGTAAAAAAGAGAAGATACCTCTATCTAAACTCAAGAATTAGATGCCAAAAAAGTCTAGCGGTATTCAAATACCCGCTATGTGCCTCTGTCAAAAGAAAAACTATATAGAACTTTACATAAACCTACTAGTCACAGTAATGTAGTACAGCCTACTTTTGCACAAAAGAACTCATTCAGTTTGATCATAAGTATATTCCAAACACAATTTTATTACAAAAAGAGATATTGCATATTAGAGCAATAATAATCTTCCTCCCAAAATAGGTTACAATCTGAGCATATTGAAAATCTAAAAAACATTTTTTAGATTTTCAATATGCTCAGATTGTAACCTATTTTGGGAGGAAGATTATTATTGCTCTAATATGCAATATCTCTTTTTGCAATAAAATTGTGTTTGGAATATACTTATGATCAAACTGAATGAGTTATTTTGTGCAAACGTAGGCTGTACTACATTACTGTGACTAGTAGGTTTTTATAAAGTTCTATATAGTTTTTCTTTTGACAGAGGTACATAGCGGGTATTTGAATACCGCTAGACTTTTTTGGCATCTAATTCTTGAGTTTAGATAGAGGTATCTTCTCTTTTTTACTCATTACGACATAGGGACTTTCTGCTTTTTAACTCTGGAAAAGAAGGAAGCCTTAAAAGCTTTTTCTAAAATAAAGAGGTTCTTAATAGTCGTACTTTTAATAGCCAGATATATGAAGAGGGTGAGAAGATGGGGCACTTTTTGGCTTGGATGACTAAATAAAAAAGCAATAGAAACCTGATTACCATATTAAAGACCCTAATATGAATATAATAAAAAGAGAAAAAAGCAGTGGGGTGGAGGTACTTTGATGCTCATTCAATCCAACGAAATGTCAGTGCACCAATATGCTTTGCATTTGTTTTTTACTCAACTGTCAATAAACAGAGTTATTAAAAAAAGAAGAGAAAACACAGAAATTGGGAATATTTTTGTAGATTACTATGTCTTGCTTTATAAGGTAGGGGGAGAGATTTCAGAGTCAGTACTAGTAGAACAGTTATTGCACAAAGTGTAACTATTACATTTAAAAGCCAAAACTGCAGGCCATCTGGCACGCACAATTCATAGTGATGAAGTTAGCAACATCATAAAGCAATTGGCGATTTCCAGACCAAAGTTAATTCTATCTTTCAAGATTTCAATCTTACCCAGAAGACCTTAGGTATAGGAGGGGCTCTGACCCCTGTGGAGGAACTGGACTCACAGCAATTTCATAAGGTCCCAGACATCCAAAAATTTGAAAAGGTCGCCCTATTCACTAAAGAAAAAGTGAATAATCTTAGCAATTCCATTAAATCAGGGGGCTCCCTTGGACCCCTCCTCCCAGGTCTTTAATCTAATCTCCAGTTCAGTTGCTGGTCCACTTATGGAATTACTAAATGAGATCCTGACCACAGGGCAGTTACAAGGGGGCATTAATCCACTTAACGCGGCTTTACGCTGCATTGCAAATAAGGCACCCTTTCACGCTATACTTAACGTGAAAGGGGTGGGAAATGGATGTTGCGGTGGGCGTTCCGCCTCAACACCCATTGATTTAGGCGCTGCCCCGTATTTAAAAGGGTGGCATAAATAGGAGGCAGCGCCAAAATTAAGACATGGGAAAACCTGGTCTTAACATGGTGAAACAAGGAGAAATGCTTTATTTCTCCTCGATTTTGCTGTTTCTATGTGTGATGCATTGTGCAGCACACATAGAAACAGCAAAAAGCCGTGAATGATTGTTTATGTGCAGGAAGGTGTCCCTTCTGCACATAAACAATAATAAAAAAAATAACGATTTGCAACTTCTATGTGTGCTGCACAATACAGCACACATACGGTGCATCCCTGCATATTCAGAATGGTGGAGCATGGCGTTAGCTATTTTGACTTAACGCAGCACTCCGCCATTCTGTTGTAAATATGCCGCCATGTTTTTAGGTCTGATGCTAGCCAAGACCTTTTGTTTGGTTTTACTTAAATTATATGTATAATATGCTCATAGGGGCTTTCAGCCATCCCTATTTATCCATTGTTCTGTTATTGTGTCAGTCTCATTTTACTTTCACCCACTACATCATGCAGCATGATGCCCACTTAGTCATTGGCTACACGCATTCTGAGTGACGTTGTTCTGTCCTTTCACAAGAAACACATCCTCACACAAAGTAGATCCCATACGTTCCAGGGACTACTTTGACAGTGTGTGCTTTTGAGATCATAAAAGGATTTCTGCTGTAAGTCAATGCTTTTAGATTGATGAGGGACCAGCAGCTTCTTCAACAATAAAGTATTTAAAAAACCATAACAAAACAAAACAAGCATTGGCAAAGCCAAAAGAATAGCGGCCAACACCAGACCTTTTGGCTTTGCCAAAGTTTGCGTTTGTCAGGAAGACAGAAGAGTCAATGAATTATGGAAACAGGGCTGGGCTAGTCACATAGTCTCTTATTAGAAAGGGGAGAAGGAGGAAGTGGTAATACCTTATGTATGCAAATATTGGAGAATCATTAAATAGTTAAAGGTTTTCGCGCTCCTATTGGCCCTCTGTTGACAGAGGCGTACTGAAATACTAACTCTGCTTTCTCTCCCTTTCTCTCTTGATTACATTCTTGCCAGGAATTAAACATCAGCTGCATCTTTATTTAAAACACACACTATGGTAGCCAAAAATAACTACACTGTTGTTGTATGTGTGCCTTGAAGGCTTGATGTCTTCTTTTTTGTAATGTCAGTGCAGTAAGGGCCTCCGATAGATCCGTGGTCCATTATTAGATTACATTTCCAGAATAAAATGATAGCTCTCAAAGGACATCAAACAATCACAGTCATTGTTCCTAACCAGCAGGCGAGTCAATGACGATTATGTTGGTAAGTGCATTAAAAAGGCTCCCTCTGATTTGGATAACATCAAGAAAGGAAAAGATAAAAAGAACCTAATAGGGCTTGTGCGTCAGACGTTTTCCTCCTCCCTGTCATGTGGATTTGAGCCAGAAGTGTAAAAAACGAAGCTAGACAAGTTCATTGACTTCACAAACCGCCTCCCTTTGCCCAGAGCGAACTGGCGCAGTTGACCCTTCTTGTGACTTGAATTTCAATGAATTGCTGGTCAAAATTCCCTCAAAATAATATTTTCTGCTGTTTACAACACAAACAATAGAAGAGGCTGCAGCGATGACCTTTGGCCTTCATGCTGCTCAGTGCTTTGGAAACTGTGAACACACTACAAGCGGTTCCTGAGTGAAAGCCTCAGTCCGGCGCGGTGATGTCATCCGCAGTTACTTTTGGATATGCGCCGTTTATCTTTGGTTAGGAGGGAAGCGCCTTCGAATTTTCAAACTGAAGCCAGATGTGTGCAAATTTTATGATAATGCGCCCTGTGAAAAGGGAAGTAACGTTTGGCAGAGTGCTCGTGTTTGCGTTTTGTGGTCACATCACTCGCTCGCGCAATAATCAGTCCACGCAAGGTACTTTGCGTAAAAGGCCATTTTATTAGGACAGGGTTGGACAACCATAACCAGAAACATAACACAAATCCCCAACAATCCCCAACAACAACATTCCTCACTACCCATACTCTCCAAGACTCCAACTACTCCATACCCACTTCACACCGCAACCTTCTCACTTCCTTTCGCTTCCTCACTTCTCTTCCAAAACTCCACCACCATCTCCATTCGTCGTCCACTGCTCTGACGCACCCCCACGTTCTCCCCAGTATCCCCCTCCCCGGGAGGGTGAGTATGCCCGTCATGGACTCCTCCCCCCTCCCCAATCCGCCCCACACACACACACACAACCCGTCCTAAACTGGCACGCTGAAAAACATGACCTCCTCAACTAGTCATGTCATTGCCGGGTGGGTGGGTGGCCAACGGTCCACTAACTACCCTCCCTGAGGCGCTGGGGAATGGAAGAGGAAGGACTTCCTCTTCCTGCCCCTTTTAACCCTACCTGTGACCCCACCCCTTATCCCACCCCTTCCTCCCCTGTCCTTCCTATTGCGCGAACTCCCCGGGGGAAGACTAGACCGCTGGTCTTACTTCCCCCGGGGGCCTCCTCGCGCAATAATCAGTCCACGCAAGGTACTTTGCGTAAAAGGCCATTTTATTAGGACAGGGTTGGACAACCATAACCAGAAACATAACACAAATCCCCAACAATCCCCAACAACAACATTCCTCACTACCCATACTCTCCAAGACTCCAACTACTCCATACCCACTTCACACCGCAACCTTCTCACTTCCTTTCGCTTCCTCACTTCTCTTCCAAAACTCCACCACCATCTCCATTCGTCGTCCACTGCTCTGACGCACCCCCACGTTCTCCCCAGTATCCCCCTCCCCGGGAGGGTGAGTATGCCCGTCATGGACTCCTCCCCCCTCCCCAATCCGCCACCCAGGGAACCCCCGGAGGGCGGTTACCTGCCCCACCCCACACAAGTGCACCTTTCGCCCTCACCTCCTCCTACACCAGATCGACTCATTCCACAGCCCACTGATACAATCCCTCATCTCCATCATATAGTAGGCGTTTCCCATGTGCGAAAGGTGCACGCCATCAGCCCTAAAAAGCAAGGGCTCTTCAAGCCGCAGACCAGGATGCGCCAGCACCTTGATCCCACAGTCCTCACAAAAAACTCTCATTGCCCTATTTAATTTTCTGCGGGCGCGTTCCACCGCAGCGGGCTTCAGCGCCCCCCTCCAAAACTTCCTGGGAATGAACTCTGTCCACACAATACAGGCGCCAGCCAGATTGCGTTTGATCGCTGCCAAGTCCCGCTGCATTAAGTAGATCAATGACACCGCCGACTGTCGCACCAGATCGTTCTCTCCCAGGTGAATGACAAGCAGATCCGGACAGCCCTGTTGCGAGACCTTCTTCGTGAGCCAAGGCAAAAGTTCTCCCCATCGCATCCCACTCCTACCCCACCAGAAAACCTCATGACTGCAGCTTCTCAGGCCCAGGCTACGCCCGTACACCTGCCTGTCAGCAAACTTGGCAGCCCAATGCACAAATGAATGTCCCACTATCCAGGTAACCGTCTTGGCTCCAGGACCCCCAACACAACCTACGAAGAAAAAAGGAGCATTAAAAACAAGAAAGGGCACACAAAACGCTCACACTGCCGCCGCGCACCCATCCGTCCTACTTCCTCACGTACCGCTCGCAGCATCGCGAACGCCATCTACCAATCCTCCTGATCTTATCCCAGGACCAACCCAGCCGTGCCGCCGCCGTCGCCGCGCCGATCCGGAAGGAGTGAGTCCCAAACCCCGCCGGGTCTCTCCCTAAGCGCCGCAACGCCATGCGCAGCACCGCCAAGAGCTGGTAAGCCGTGACCCGTTTCCCAGAAGCATGACAGAAAATTTCCCCCGCCAAACGGCCACACTGCCCGCAAAAACTACTCCACTCCCGCACCGGGCACGCTGCCAACTCCCCCGACTCATTCAGCCACACCCACGTGCCCCTGCCCACCTGATCCATCTTGGAACGCCCCAGCCATATCCCCAGGCGCCCCCCATCCACACGTGCATCCTCGAACCTCAACCCCACCCCCCCCCTACCCCCCAACAACTCCGAAACCCGAAAGGCCCCAAAAAACATCCACGTCATACACAGGCGGAACAACGCCAACTCATACCGATCGTAACACAAAACCCCCAACTCTCCCAAAACATCTACCAACAGGCCAAAAGTGATCGCCTGGCGCAACGGCGCTCCCACCCGCCCCCCCCGCTCCCGTGTCCAGCCCTTCAGCATCCTGCTCAGCAACTCACCCTTGGCCGGATCAAAACCCAGATAGATCTTCCCATAGAAAGAAATCCCTGCCAATTTGCCTGCAATTGTCACTGACGACAAACCCTTGTCCATGCAGTGCAAGACATAGCGCACGACACCCGCTTCACACTCACCCTGAGACATCCGCCAGTCCTCCCGCGACCAACCCAAGAACGCCCCCAACTCCACCCATGCCATACGATAAGTCCGCCGCGTGGACTCGGCAACAGACTGCTCCACCAGATTCACCACTCTCACTCCCCCCAGCTCCAGATACCCTCCGGCACCTTGGTCTTGGCAAAGTCCGCTCCGGGCGCCAACCTTCGGAAACGCTGCCACTGCGAACGAGACAATGCATCCGCGATGTCATTGCTAACGCCCGGCACATGTTTCGCGCGAAACAGCACATTCAAGCGCAAGCACAGCAGCATAAAACTTCGCAGCAAGCGCAGCACCCGCAGGTCCCTTGCCCTCTGATGGTTTACCAGTTCCACCACCGTCATGTTGTCCACATGAAAAAGCACCGATCGGTTCCGGAATTCCAGCCCCCACACCTGCAGCGCCACCAACAGCGGAAAGAACTCCAGAAACGCAATGCTCCTGCCCTGTGCCAACCAGTGCGCCGGCCACTGCTCCGCACACCACCTACCATCCCAGAACACACCAAAACCGCGCGCCCCAGCCGCATCCGAAAAAATCTGCACCTGCCACACCATGTTGTCATCTGCAAAGTCCAAGGAGACCCCATTGAAATCACTCAGGAACCCCTGCCACACTCGCAGATCCGCCCGGACACCCATCGAAATCCGCACCCTGTGATGGGGCAACACTGCCCCTGACATGGCCAACCCGAGCCGCCTGCAAAACGTCCTGCCCGCCCGCACCACTCGGCACGCAAAGTTCAGCAAGCCCAACAAACGCTGGACGGATCTCAGATCAATCTTCCGTTGCACCATCACTTGGCTCAGACACTCCTGTATCTCCAAAACCTTCTGCTGGGGGAGGCGCGCCATCCACTCCACAGAATCCAATTCAATCCCCAGAAACGCCAGACAACAACTGGGCCCGGCCGTTTTTTCCGGCGCCAGCGGCACACCAAACTCCCCCGCCATCCTCTGAAACTGGCCCAAAGCCGCCCCACATTCCCCCGTCTGACCACGGCCTACAAACAAGAAATCATCCAAATAGTGGGACACCAGCCGGTGCCCCGCCCTGTCAGTGAAGGCCCATTGCAAAAAGGAACTAAAAGTCTCGAACAGAGCACAGGAGATCGCGCACCCCATGGGCAGCACCTTGTCCACAAAAATGGCCCCACCGAACTGCATGCCCAGCAACGAGAAATCCTCCGGGTGAATCGGCAGAAGGCGAAACGCCGACTTGATGTCACACTTGGCCAATTCCGCCCCCCGCCCACACAGCCGCACCAATCCAATCGCATCATCCACCGACGCATACAACACCCGGGAATCCTCCTCCGCGATGAAATCATTCACTGACCGCCCCTCAGGCCAAGACAAATGGTGGATCAAGCGAAACTCGCCAGGTTCCTTTTTTGGAACCACCCCCAACGGGGATATGATGAGTTCGGGCAGCGGCCACGTGTCAAACGGGCCGGCCACGCGACCTTCCAACACCTCTTTGCGTAATTTAGCCTCCACGACTTCCGGCAACTCTTTTGCTGACCGCAAATTCTCTGCCCACCTGCACTCCCGTGGCCCCTGGTACCCTACTCGAAAACCTTCCGTGAACCCCCAAAACAGCCGCAGCGCCGCCACCTGATCAGGGTAGCGGGAGAGCCACGGACCCATGGCCTCCACACTAACCGGTGTAGGAGCCCTTTGGCCCAGCCTGCCCCCTTCCTTTCGTGACCCGCCATTGCTCGGACGGGGTGGCCAAGGTGAAACACTGCGTGACCGGGTGCTTGCCACCACACTTAGAACACTCATGTTTAAATTTGCAGGGGTGGCGGGTGCAGAATCCCTTGTTGAAATTCCAACACGCCCCAGTGGTGGCTCCCCCACTCTTCGCAGGCTGCCCGGTTGCGCCGGCAGCGGCAGCCTGTCCTCCCGCACCCCCAGCTCCACTTGCGCCCCCTCCCGCCCCCCCCGAGGCGGGACGGGACTGAAAAGACCGATAAGCCACCGGAAGGCCACTCGCAGTGTGTGTGGCCGCAGAGGACTGCGTGGAGGCCATCCACTGCACCCACAGCTCCTGATCTACCTCTCCCCAGGGCTTGTCCGGGTTGACGCTGACCATCGCCCGAAATTCCTCATCATAACTTAGCCAGGCAAAACCCCCAAAGTGCATCTGCGCTTTTCTGATGATATCCATGTATTTGAACAACGCAAGCGCCCTATCCGGATGCTTCTCGCAATAAATACTGGCATAAATCAGGAAGGCCGACGTCCAATTCTCCATAGTTATCGGCACCCGTGGCCGCCGTGTCAACTCCCACTCCTCCTCCTTCGACCCCTCTTTCGCCTGAATCTCCCGATGCAGCAATTTAAAGACATCCACATATTCGTGTTTCCAAATCCTGCCCCTTGTCTTTTCAGACAGATGGGACCCCAGGGGCATCGCCAACCCCATATAAGGCAGCTTCTTCTTATGCTTCTCCCCCCCTCCTCCTTCCCATCTGTCACCTTCTCCGTCTGAACACCAGCTCCCACCATTCGCTTCACATCCCCCTCCGGGGCCGCCGTCTTAGCCGGCACCTGCGGCTGCGCCGCTTCTCCCACCTCCCTCACCAACCCATCCCCCACCCCCACAGACCTACAAGACTTCTTACGCCCCCGCCCAAGCCCCTCATCCCACGCCCCCCACCATGTGCTCTCACCTGTCAAAGTGCGTGGCACCTCCTGCGCCCGTCCGCCTGGACCCGGGGCCGACACCCTCGCCGCTGGCGCCTTGCTGCAGCCGGCTTTGCTGTCCTGGAAAACACCAAACTTTCTCGTTGCCACCGGCCCCGTCACCTCACGCACCTCGCCTTCTTCCAACTCTTCACTTTCCGACTCATAATCCAGCTCGTCGACCACCACAGGCTCACTAGGCTCCATGCGCACCTCACGCACTACACGCTTCATTCCTTTTCCTTTCTCTCCAAGGACAAACTCATACTCCGGCGCCGATGATGCGCGCTCCCTCGATGGAGGGCAGGCCGCCGCGGACCCCCCTACTGCTTCGTCCCGGCGTCTGGAGGCCGTAGTGCGCCCCGCCGGCCCACCCCGGCCTCTGCCAGCAATCAGCGCTGGCGTGGATCCCGCCCCCCCCTCTGAACCGGCATAGTCCGAGGGGGCCCCAGCGCCACCAGGTCTCTGAGACGTCAAGTCCGTCCCTACCTCATCCAGCCACACCCAGCGCCCGCGCCCCCGAGCCGGCCCTGCCCCTCCCCCGCGCGCCACCACCCCTCCCCCGCGCGCCACCGCCCGGGCCGCCGCGCGCTCCTCCTCCCTCTCCCTAGCCGCGCACATCTCCTCCCAGCGCCGCTCCGTATCTTCAATCAGCCGCCGCTGCTCCCGGATACGCTCCTCTAACGACATCTCGGCCCAACAGTCGTCCCACCGGCCCTCCCCCGCGGCCCGCGCCCCACGACCACGGCCCGCGCCCCCAGAGGGGCCAGGCGTCACCAGCCCCGTCCCCCGGCCCCCCACAGCCTTCGCCGGGCCCTTGCCTTTGCCTCCCCGCCCCCCACCCTTCCCCTTGCCCCCACCCCCCTCGACCGGCCCCTGGTCCCCCCACCCACCGCCCTCGCCCCCCGCGGACTCGCTCCCCGAAAGATACAGGGAGAAATCATCCCCAACCCGCTCCTCCGCGTCCTCCGCCAAGTCGCTGTCCTCACTGTAGTCAACCAGGAACGAAGCCCCCCCGCTGCCCCCAGCCCCCGCCCCCACCCGGACGAACCGCGCCTCCACAGCCCCACCCTTACCCTCAACAGCCCCCCCGCCCCCCCCCACAGGCACCTCTGCGGACGAACCCAGCGCCGGGAGGCTCAGACGCCTATCCCCTGGCTTCCCCCCTGGCCCCGCCTTCTTGCCCCCCCCTCGCGCGCCCACCGCGTGTTTCTTGGGAGGCGGTTCCTCCATACAGGCAACAACGGCCGCCGCCACCCCCGCGGATGCCGAACGCGGAGTCCTGGACATCCCCACCCACGCCTGCTCTAAAACACCCGGCCGCAGAAGGTCCGCCCTCCCCGCACGCCCCAACAGCTGTAGCGCCGCCCGCACCGCCGCCTCATCCGGCGTCTGGCCCCCACCCGACTCCATGACCACGCGCTCCGCACCAACCACCACTCCGCCCCCGCCGACTCCACCCGACCCCGCAGGCCGCCACACGTTGCCAAACGAGGCAGCCCAGATATCGCTCGCTATCCCCACAGACACACTACGCTCACCGTCGCAAAACACGCCCCCGCCGATCCTCCGAAGCTCCGCAGGCCCCGCACCGCGCACCCAACGGTCCACTAACTACCCTCCCTGAGGCGCTGGGGAATGGAAGAGGAAGGACTTCCTCTTCCTGCCCCTTTTAACCCTACCTGTGACCCCACCCCTTATCCCACCCCTTCCTCCCCTGTCCTTCCTATTGCGCGAACTCCCCGGGGGAAGACTAGACCGCTGGTCTTACTTCCCCCGGGGGCCTCCTTTATATCTGTACTGCATACCAAATAGGCATTGTATTGTATTGTGTTGTTTTGTAATTGAATTTATATAGCACTTACTACCCCTGGCGAGGCGGAGAAGCGCTTTTTCGGCGAGTAGCATGCTACTCCGGATTAAAGGATTAGTGGTGAATTAGTACTTTGAAATTCATTCTGTGGAAATTTGGAGAATTAGGAGAAGGGAGCAAGATGGCGGCTGCGTGAGTCGGCCGTCGGTGGTTCCCAGTGGTGGCGTTCTCAAAAGTGAATTACGGGGGATGCAGGGATAAGAATGTTAAGCCCTTGCCAAGTTTTTAGACCCCCCCCGAACCCGCCAGGATCTTACCTTGGGTCGCGGTACTGGTGGAGCAAGGGGAGCGCTTGATTGTCGGCTGCAGGTCTCTGGGGCACGCACTGGCTGCTTTGCCGGAACGTTGTGGGTGCCCAGGTCTCCCCCCACACGAGTACGACGGAGGCAGAAGCGGCTCCAGCGACGGGGCTGGCCGGGCGAAGGCTAAAGGTCCGGACGGAGAATCTCCCGGACGGGGAGGGGAGGGGTGTAGTTCCCCAAGCCCAGCCACGACGGACCGGCGCTTCAGTCTTGGATATGCTCAGAGGAGCAGGGATTAGCGTTCCTGCATTGGAAACGGAACTGCAAAACCAAAACCCCGGGGCAAGGCAGTGGCCAGGGCTCACCACATACCGGTAAGTATTTGCTGGACTTAGAGGTACCGGGGGCCCTGTGGAGCTGGAGCTACATGGTAGGATAGTGAGGGGAGAGTCGACAGAAGGGGAGCAAGGGCCTCAGGAGGCTTCCGCTTCGGGCATTCTCAGCCCTCACAACGAACTCTGCAGGAAGAGGGTGGACACACTCAGGGCAGAATGTAGTGCTGCAGATAGGAGAGCACAGTGAGACTGGGGCGGACGGAGGTTCCATCGGGCAGGAACAATCTGGCCGGCAGGAGTCAGCCTAAAGCTGGCGAGTGCAAATCCAAGATCATCCTGATCTAATTACGAAGGAGAAGAATCCAGGAACTAAGAAAAAGGCCTCTAGCAAGGCGCAACCTGGATCTGTAGTGGGTCATGTGAAGAATCCCTCTAAAATTAGTACTCACATCCCGGGAGGTAACGTAAGATCCCTCAAGACCCTACATGCGAGGAGTGAACAGGAATTGGACTCAGAGACCAACGAAGTTGATTTCTTTTCATTGTCAGATGTTACATGGTCAAACGAGGGGTCTGGGACGGGGTCTAACTCCGAGCAGAGAGAGTCGGATAGTGTACCCGATACCTTAGGCACAGAGTCAATCGCTACAGCCAGGAAGAACTCAAGAGCGGGAAGGTTAGATAAACAAAAGCAGAGGCAGTTGAAGTGGGACTATTCTATGGGAGGACAACTGCTTGGAAACACCACTAAGACTGTTGGTGATGACCAACCTTCACCACCCCGTCACTTAAAACCATTTTGCAATGTGTAGTGGTACACCGAGAGGAATCCCGACAGGAAAGTAGGCGGTCACAGGCAGCAGTGCGTAAACTACAGGGAGCAGTTAGGAAAATAGCGAAAACCTATAATACCATCATTGACCGGATGTCGGATTTGGAGACCAGAACAGCCTCCTTGGAAATGGATTTTGCAGGATCTAAGGGGCAGGTGGAAAGCCATGAAAATCCATTAGTAGACATCCTATGGAAACTAGAGGAGAGCGAAAATCGCTGGCGGCGAAATAATTTGCGTTTTCTCGGAATTCCCAAAGGGAAGGAGGGGTCCGACCCTCGAATGTTCATGGTACAACTTCTCCAAAAATAATTTCCTGAAATGGAGGGTTGGGACTGGTCTCACAAAATTCACAGGGCACTTCGAGTCCCGTTCACAATTCGCCAGCCAGTTAGCCCTAACGCCAAGCCCCGGGCATTTTTGGTATACTTTGGTAATTTTTTACTGAGCGAAATGGTGTTCGGTAAAACCAGACCAGAAGCCCAACGTGCTGCCGAGGGTTTCTCTTTTTTTACAAGACCGGATTTCTGTCACTATACAGTCGAGCGTAGCTGGTGCTTGTGCCAAATGATCAAACCCTTTCAGGAGAAAGGGGCACAAGCATTCCTCTTAAATCCAGAACGGTTGAAAGTTATCTGGAACGACCGGACACATTTTTTTACCTCAGAAATCAAAGCCAAAGAGTGTCTAAACTCAGGAGGGGTCTGATCCCGAGACTTTGACTTTGACTCTACGATGACCTGGGGCTTAAAAGTATTTTTTTTAGCTAGATCTAGACTTGGATTGATAGACTGTCTGTACCCTTTTACCTTTTTGGAGGTATATAATAGGTCTCCAGGTCTGAACTGGATGGCTCTTTTTTTCTCTCTTTGTTCTCTTTCTCTGCGGTTTGTTTTTTACTCCGATCTGCCTTTTTGCTTATATCTTCTTACAATCTCATACATTCTCTTATATTTTCACTCTCTCTATTTTTTATCTTTTTATTTTCTTCTCCTTTTTTTGGAAGCACCTATGTATTCTAGT
Source organism: Triturus cristatus (assembly GCF_964204655.1). NCBI lineage: Eukaryota > Metazoa > Chordata > Amphibia > Caudata > Salamandridae > Triturus > Triturus cristatus. Next base: position 438,973,378 of record NC_140593.1, on the reverse strand, counting down.
GGGCCTAACAAGGGCCACCAGAGTGAAAGGGGTGACAGGGGTGCATAGGGGAGCGTGAAGGTCTGGATTTTATTGAAGGGGAGAGGCGAAGGTGGAAAGCTGTCTCCTCGTATGTATTCTGTTTCTGCCTGCTCTCTTCCAAGGGAAAGGAAGGAAGATGGGTACGAGGGGAGGGGGAGAAGGAGAGGAGAAAGGGGGAAGGGGAAGAGGGGAAAAGAGGGAAGGGAAGGGAAGAATAAAAAATAAAAAATAAAAATTAATATAAAAAAAGGGGGAGGGTCGAACGGCTGCACACACAGGAAAGTGCGGAAATATAGTCACCAATAAGGAAAAAATATGCCACTCCTGGGAGAATCACCATTCATCCCACACAGACCTAGACAGGTCTGTTGCTTCACATTGTGGGGGTGGGGGGGGGATGGGAATCGTTGGGGTTGGGTTTGTTCAAGTGGGAGTGGGGGAGGGGAGCATACGGGAGGGTTGGGGGGAAGAAAAGGGAGAACATTCGGGAAAGCAATAAGTCAGAGTAACTTAAGAAATAAGACAGGAAGGACTAGGAGGAAATGTTACAACACTCAAGTCGGGTGTTCCAAGAACCTTCGGGATGGGTAGACTGCTTGTTCTATAAATATTGGGGGTGTGAATGACAGGGGAAGAGAGAAAGGTCAAATCAGGTACTACAAACTACAGGGGCGGATATAATTTGCCAACAGGAAAAGCACATCCCATGGCAAAAGCGAGGGCTCAATGTGATTCAAGGGTACACGCAGGTGATTTGCTCATCTCAAACCACCACGACTAGAGGGGTTTCAATTCACATGTCTAACCGAATGTCACAAGTCGAGCGAACACTCTCATATAAATGGGGTCGGATGGCTATCGCATCAGTAGCAAGGGGACTAACAATCTGCACGATCTATGGGTCCAATGTTGATGATCTCGACGTACTGAAAGAGCTTGAGCTAGAACTAGCGTCTTGGCCATCCCCCCTCGTCATCTGCGGGGATTTTTTATATCCATCTAGATGCAGATAAGCCATTTTTGAAAAAATAACAAGGAAGGAAGCCACAAGTCTTCAAGGCACTAGAGGCTCTGGTGACAAGTCATGGGCTAGTCGATATGTGGTCTCTTCGAAAGCCGGGGGAGGCAGGTTTCACATATTATTCCTGCCCCCATAAAAAATACGTTAGATTGGACTATTTTTTTTATCTCCGCTAGCCGTACAGAGGGTACTAATATTAGGAAATTACCAAAAGTATTGTTGGACCATAATCCTTTGTACTTGGAAATACCAATACAGGGAGTCGATCGGCCAACCACCAAATGGACATTTCATAGGAAATTGCTGGTTATCGAAGTGTTTGTAGAACATATCAGGGGATGGCCCCGTCAGTACTTTGATGTGAACAGGTATAGCACGTCCAGAGAAATGGTATGGGACGCTTTTAAGGCGGGGTTAAGGGGAGAGATTGTTAGTTTTGTAGGTTTCCATAGGAGGCAGCAGAGGTTAGAAATCCAGCAATTAATGGAAGAATTGGCTAATTGTGAGGAAGAGCTTACAGCAGCAATCTTGCAAAAACAAGAGGAGCGAATAACACAATTAGGACTTGAATCCTTAAAGATTAAAGCTAAAATTAATGATTTCGACAGCAATTACGTGGCCAAAATATTTCAAACCCATGCTCGAGATAACTATGACTACGGCGAGGCCACAGGAAAACATCTGGCACTACGTCTTAGACAAAGGGCAGCTGCAAAAAGTATTGCGAGAATTAAAGGGAAGAACGGGAGCGTGGCTACGGAAACTCAAGAAGTTCTTGAAATCTTTGCAGATTTCTACAGGGAACTGTATCTATCAAGGCATACTATAGCATCCGTGACACCGCTGGAAACCGAGGTAAACTCCCCTCCTGTCATGCAGGAATTAGAGGAAGATATGACAATAGGGGAAGTCAAAGTTGTACTTCAAGGGATGACCTCAGGAAAGTCAGCAGGTCTGGACACCATCCCTGTGGAAATCTATAAGGTTTTACAGACGGAGCTTGCCCCCATCCTTCTGGATTTATTTATCGCGGTTCAGTTGAGGGGTCTCCCGCCTCAGTCTTGGCAAGAGACTAACATCGTCCTCTTTTTAAGGAAAGGAAAAATGGCAGATGATCCGTCTTCATACAGACCAATAACCCTGATAAATGCTGACAAAAAACTATACTCCAAAATCATTGCGTGTAGACTGGCTAGAATTATTACACCTTTGGTAAGTCCATGGAAGCACAGCTTTATTCCAGGATGAGGGACCACAGATCATATTCGCCGGGCAATATCATTATTTGACATTGCAGAGGCTTTAGGGGAGCAGATGTCCCTTATACTGCTCGACGCACAAAAAGCGTTCGATCAGGTTGAATGGACATACCTTTCGGACAATCTTCGAAATAAGGGATTTGATCCACGCATATTAATAGCTATAAAAGCTATGTTCATTCAATCTTCTGCACGGATTCAATTGATGGGTAGGGAAACAGAAAAGATCTTGATAGCCCTGGGAACAAGACAGGACTGCCCCTGCTCACCTATCCTCTTCACCCTATATATCGACCCCCTTATAAATGCAATTATACAAGATCAAGATATTAGTCCATTTGTGGTCAGGGGGTTTAAAACCAAGGTGTTAGCGTATGCTGACGATATAGCTGTCATCACCCCTGACCCAATAGGTGCATTAATAAGGATTGAGGAGCTGGCCCTAGAATTTGGTAGGGACTCTGGGTATAGCTTAAATACAGATGAGACCAAGATAGTGTGTACTAAAAACACGGTCTGTCAGGATCCGCGCAAAACTGAGTCCGCTACTTACCATGGGATAGCTATCTCTGCAGAAGTTGAATAGATCATTTACACCTATCTATTATAGGAAGAAGCAATGTAGTAAAAATGACGATGTTCCCCAGGGTTCTTTACTTACTCCACTGTATCCCACTGGAACCAGCAAACACTTTATTAAAGAATATTAATGGGATGTTCTCACAATTCATATGGAATAATAGAAAGATCAGGAGATCCATGACTTACATGACATTTCCTCAAGATAGGGGGGGTGGCAGTCCCTAATCTCTCATATTGTTATTGGGCCATAATGCTGCAGCAAATGGGCATATCGTTTAAGTACAAGACAGAGCCAATCCTCCACCATCCATTTTTTAACTGGCCATCGGTGCAGCACCCGGGATTCTTCTGAGACAGCTGAAGAGGAGTTATTATTTAAAAAAAACGTTTAAGCCTCTTAGAGCAGCCTGGAACGTGTGGCACAAAGTGTGCAAACACTTATAAATCCCAAAGATACAAAGATATATATCCTTGTGGTGTTCATCAAGCCTCACTGCCTCATTATACGATGTAATGGGAAAAGGATGGGAACAGGCAGGAATTAATAGTATAGGTGACATGCTTGATATGAATGGGGTTATCTCATTTTCAGAACTCCAGGAGAGATACAGGGTGGAATCTAGCTCTCTCTTTAAATATGTCCAAATAAGGGAGACAATCCAACCTTTATTAACACAGATTTTAAACAAGGGAAGAATACAGCTGTTATAGCGCATGGTTTTTAAACAGTCATCCATTAAGGATTTATATTCCATCATGCTCATGGCTAATGTGGATGACATTCTGAGAATCAAAACCGTACGGGCAGACAAACTGGGGAACACGGATGTAGATATAAGTAGATCACTGTGGTTGTCTAAAACTGTGTTTTTATCAGCTAGCCTAAAATTGTTTGCCTGGGGGAAACGCGAAAATGACCACTGCCTAAGGTGCAAGAAAGGCCCTGCAGACATTGTGCACATGTTCTCCGAATGCACTAAACTTAATGAATTAAAACAGGGGGTCGAATCATTTCTGTTTAAAACTATTTCACGGCCTGTCCCATTAACTCCAACTCTGATGTTACTAGGTTGCGATGAAAATTTACAGTTAAAATCAACTCATGTGTGTTTCTGTTTTATTGTAACTGTAATTCTTCGCATAATGATTGCAACAAAATGGAAGGATGTGGATCCCCTTTTTATCAAGCTTGGTATGCCAAACTGTTTTATGTATTTAATTTTGAGATGGGGGGTAAAGGCCAAAGGGCGAAGAAAAGGGGCATACAAGTGTGGCGCCCGTTTATGGAACAATAGAATAGCCGGATATTTCTGTTTCCTGTTTTATATATGTATGACCTGCTGGTATAACTTTTGTTTGCTGTATGGAGTACTGTATTTTATGCATTCCTGAGAAATAAATAAAAAAATAAAAAAATAAAAATTATGAAAGTAATTTGAATGGTGGATATGCTAGCCAGTTATTTGGATTTAGACGGATAGTAGATGGATAGAAGAGGGAAAAAGGTTTGCATTTATATAGCGCTTGCTCCCCTTGATGAGGTGTTGAAGCGCTTTTTTGGCCAGTGGCACGCTACTTCGGACTCCATAAAGAATTAGTGGTGAATTAGAATAGTGAAAATATGAAAGTAATTTCAGGGTGGATGTGTTAGTCAGTTATTTGGATTGAGAAGGATAGTGGAGGGATAGAGAAGGGAAGCTGATGTAATTACAGAAAGATTAATAAAAATGTGGTTGATTTTTCCCAAAAAGAAATCAGGGAATTATGTGTGAAATTATTCACCTCTCAAGCTCTGTTGGAATCCAACCGAGTCGGGAGGTCTCTTTCACATTACGTCACAACTTAAAAGAAGAGACGTTTGAATTTAAACTCCATCACTCGCAGACCCCAGATTGCTAGTGTAGGGGCCAACCCCTTTTTGTGAAATAAGGAGGGCAGTATCTAAAGGAGTCTAAAAGTACTGTGAGGCTCAGTTGGTGCAGTTGGATGCTGGTCAGCTTCTGGCTCTCTTACAGCCACTGTGAAAGGTAGGAGGCGGGCTTGCCTTTCCCATCGTTTGTCCAAACCGGGGACAGCCCCAGGGCTTGATAGTATCTGAGACACCCTAATCAAGACCAAAGATGGAGGGAAGGATGTGTGCCTGCAGTACCCACAGCTAGACCAGGAGCGTCCTAGAACAGGTGCCAATAGGTCTGATGCACCCCCAGCAGAGGAGCTTGGCTTTCCCATCCTCAGTCCAACCTTGGGTCGGCCCTAGGGCACGACAGTATGTAAGACGCCCCAATAAAAACCACAGATGGAGGGAAAGATGTGTGCCTGCGGTACCCACACTTAGACCAGAAGCATCCCACAGCAGTTGCCAATAGGTCTGGTGCGCCTCCAGCGGAAGAGCTTGGCTTGGCTTGCCCATCCTCAGTCCAAACCGGGGGCAGCCCCAGGGCATGGCAGTATGTAAGACATGCCAATCAAGACTGCAGATGGAGGGGCCCACAGCTAGACCAGGAGCATCCTAGAGCAGGTGCCAATAGGTTTGGGGCACCTCCAGAAGAGGAGTTTGGCTTGGCTTTCCCATCCTCAGTCCAACCGAGGACAGCCCCAGAGCATGATAGTATCTGAGACATCCCAATCAAGACCTTTGAGGGTTTGAGGGGGTTTGGTGAGGTATTTGTGTTTTCTCCATCCACGAGAATTTTTTTGGGTGAAAACAAGGACAAATGGTGCATTCTACAAAACAATTTTGCCTAAATTGACAAGAAATTTAAAGATTCTGTAGATGATTATGAAAGGCGCACACACAAGTATCATGCCTTACTTTCCTGCTTTATTTGATAAAAGATAAGAAATATAAACTACGCTGCTTTCATATTGTAAGGAGTTTTAGAGCCCAAAATCCATATGAAAAAGGGGCGGGGACAAAATAGCTAGTAAGGTAGTATCACACAATCTATAATCACACAATCGATAATGGTATAAACTAGGCCTGGGCGGAGTAAGCAGAGTTTTACTCCGTGGAGCTCCATGAAGTGCCGAAAAAACTCCTCCATGCTCTGCGAAGTTCTGCCAATGGTGGAGTCTGTTAAGTTGTGCTGCTCGGACTGATTTTTAGCACTGAAAGTTTGGCCCATGCTGTAAAATCAGTGCGAAAGGCACTACGCTTCACGTCAGAGGGCGCTGCTGCTTTCTGCCACTTGAGTAGACATTCTACTCGAGTGGCAGCTTCCTCAATGCGAGTGGCAGATTTCTCAATGTGAGTATTGCGATCTGCCCCCACAGCCCACGTTGAGAGATCTCACCGGGAGGAAGTCAAGGGCGCAATTCTTTTCTTTCAAGCGCCCTCCAACTTAACATTAGTGAGCTGCTCGGGAGTAAAAACTCTGTTCCACGTCACTTCGTGGAGATTTTAGGAACTCCGTGTGGCAAACGGAGTGGTCAAATCTCCGCAACCTGCACCGGTGGAGCGGAATTCTTCACCCACCCCTAGTATGAACACTTACTTATAAAAGTACAGAACATCTGTCAGTGTTTACTAGTGAGTAACGCATTATGTCCCTGAAGACAAGGTAAATATTTGAGACATAAAAGATGGCTGTGCCCTTGCATCCTTCTGCCAAAATAGTGAAGAGGGGGCTATGCAACAGAGATGGACTAAACCACTGAAAGAATCGAAACCACTATCCAGTCGTTGCTCTGCCTTGTTTTAAATTTGTAAAATATTTTGGAAATGTTCCACTTGTCTATGGAACACCTCTCTCCCTGGTGGACAGAACAAAGTATAAGAAAGACTATCATTGCACAGGACCATTGGTAACCAGATTAATGCTGCGTTCAGTTATTTTGTGCCCCCTTTAATATTGATGCTAGCAAATTATACAGCGTCATCCCGGGAACAACTGTAATCTTTCTTGGTTTGGACATCTACCTCCGTCAGCAAGATGCTGGGAATTCACTAGTAAATTGTTGTCAGTGAAACATAACAACCTAATGAGTCTGCATAGCAAAGTATTTCATTTAATATTGATGCTGTGAACATTTTAACATACTGTAAAAACACAAATATCACAATACTTTTACAAACGAAGCATAACAATGGCAAGGTTGTCATGTATCACTTGGGTATTTGACATCACATCACACATTGCACTATTTGAAATTACAAATCTCAATTTTGTCCATGCAATAGCACTTTAAAAAGAGATCCTTCGTGTTAAATTCAAGTGCATTTGTCACTTTTGAGCTGTGAAAAACACTTACAATCTTTGTCCAACACACACAATTATTTGCACTAAAAATAAATCTAATGCAGAGAAGCAGAATATTACTGCTGGCTGATATATGGGTTTTTGTGGCCCAGACGTCCAGTTTGACCTCTCATTTACATCATAATATGTAGAACCGAGCTGTTCTTTCCATCTGCACTTTTTTTTAAATTAAGGTCTTCTGTGAAGTAGCCACCTGGGGGTGAGTTCTGTTACTTACCAGCACAAGTCAAGTTCTATATGTTTGTGTCCAATGTAATATAATGTTGCACAAGTAGTGAATTAGGTGTCTCGCATCTTGCCTGACTTCTATATTGTTAGACATGTACTTTGACACTCTGAGTTTTGGGGGAATTGTAGATTAGCTGACAGGTACCCCAGATGGCCCAGCTCCAGCATATTCCAATTTGCTAACTGCCAAGGAGCCCTTACTGGGAACATAATTAGGGGGGGCTGACCAAGAATTGAGATATCTGGAAGAATCCCATCAGAGGAGGCAGTTGGTGGGTTATGGGGCCCTGTATTGTGATAAGGACCACGATGAGTTGGAGGTGCCAAGGCCTTTCTCTGAGGGCTCTGAACATTTGTCTCCTTTAGTGTCCACTCGCCCATACTTGCTAACTTACCCATGGTCACTCTTAGCCACTCCATGCTTCTTCTGACAAAGGGAATTTTTTCATATAAATTAAATCTGAGTAATAGAATTTAGATGGTTGGCATACTTAAGAACTAGGTCACACTATTTTTTCTCTTAAGGACCAATTTTATGCCTAAACTCGTTATTCACAAGTGATGTGCAATAGGTCCTTGGTCTAGGGGCCTATGACCTTCCCTGAGCTTATTGGACGTCACCAATTCTGAATTTCCTTAAATAGTTCCATTGACTCTACTGCTCTGCTGTGTCTCGCAAATTCAGCGTGAGAGTATTGTGTCCTTTTGTCATGCTTTGTTGTGTTCTGCACCCAGAGATTCACACATATTGGCCATTGTTTCTCATGGTTTATTGGTCTACAAAAGGCTGTGATAAGATCTGGAACAAAGCGAAAGTAAAATAACAATTCTGGTTAGGATTTGATTTTGATTCCTCATAACACTGTTGCTCTTTTTGTTTGCTCTTTCTTGACCCAAGGGGCACTTAACTGGAAATGTGATGTGTCCTTATTTTAATGTTTCCTTTCTCCACCGTTCTTTTTATTTGTTTCTTGTGTTTGCCATGCAGATTTCCTTGTTGTGTATTATTCAATGTCTAGCAGTCGGAATTCCATCATGGGCAATGTCTTACAGACTCCTTAATGTTGCAAAAATGAGTTTAATTTTCAATGATTTCCCTGCCTTTGTGTGCACTTGTCCTGCCGACCCTTTTTCATGGCTAAAAGTGTTAATAAAGTGAAATCTGTTTATATACTTAGTGAGCTAGCTTGACAAAAACCCTGCTCAAGGGGTGTCAGGTCCTTTACGGAGGGTTCATTTGTATATAGTTGATGTGAAACACCAGATTATTTAAGGGCGGTGTATCTTATAGCATTGAGAGTGTAACTGAGATAGCAACAATTTAAAGTGTATGTATTGTTCATGACGTATCCGAGATGATCTAAGAGGGAAACATAATTTTAAGTTAATGGCAAGTACGTATGATCCACGAGGTATTATGTTGTAAAAAAACTTTAAACACACGTCGCTCTTAGCGATATCTCTAACCAGCTCCAGCCATGTTTTCTTGCAGAGGATACTATTGGTCAAAAGAAAGAGCTTTTCTGTGATGTTGAGGCACCCTGCTTTTTGGCTCACATGGTATGAAATAATTGAATTGCTTGCTCAGGCAAAAACTGTTCAGAGTTTTGTAACTAATGAGCATTTTCCTGTTCTCTTGATCTCAGCTGGTCTCATATTCTTTGTGTGGAATCACAGAGTGTAACTAATTGTAGAAACTTGGGTGAAGTAGAGTATAACTTTGTGCCTTGCCTGTACTTGTTGAATGTGTTTTCATGGATCATTTCAGGAGATCCCCTGGTCGATTACCTCTGTAATTCACAGAGCATTCATTTTTCTTATGATAATAATCCCTTACAGACTCTCAAACAGGGTTGAATGAGATTTCTTTGATAGTGTCACATTGTGTATTATTGGCTTCAGTATAACCGTTTCTAATTCGGAAAGAGTTCACAAGTAATAGATGACATTTGTCAATTCAAAATTTTAAATGAAAATGTGTATGTAAGAAACATGGGCAAAAAGGCAGGGGCATCAAATAAGTGGAAAAATATAAGTATATACTGTAACTCAGGTGATGGGTCTCAGGTAAGATTGCTTAGAAAGTATTGAGGTCTCAAAACACAATTTGAAAGAACCCTAGGATGTGGGGGTAGAAGTGTTGTGTGGAAGTGTTTGTTTTCACAGTCAGATCCTGCTTCTCTATGATCCACTGATTAATTAGTAAAGTGCATAAGACAATTAAATGTCTTGTGCAAAGGCACCTATTATTTGGCATAACCTCTGCAATTAAATACTGTAGTGTGCCTTACATATTCCATTTCCATCAAAGATCCTTTTTTCCATTGGCTATCTCCAGCACTCTGCGGTAAGCATTTGTTGTGGTAATGAGTTCAACATTATATTACATTGGATAACTTGGGGTCTATTTTAAATTTAAGTACTTACCAATCTAGTATACTTGTTTGTACATGGTATCCTGAATTGACTGTATGTAATGCCAAACTCTTTAATATAGTGTTATTCAGCACCTCCTCTAGTAAAGATGGTTGATGCATTCATCAGTATTTCCCTTTGTTCCCAATTTAGTAGTGGTTACCAGCAGGCTTGTATCTACTTGGGGTAATGAAGGATGCTTTGGACCAAAGTAGGTGCATTGCTCATTCCCTATGACGAGGCAAGAGTCAGTCCATTTGCAGACTTTTTAGATCCTCATCCTCAAAACCAAATAAACCTGTAAATTTGATTTAGTCACAAAAGTGACTGGATTTATGAAGGAATAGTATTCAACAAAGTTGACCTTGCACTCGTACATTCTTTCACTCACCTGAAATATTACCAAAAGATAGCATGTTTTGTGCATGAGCAAAACATACTCAGTGAGCAGACAGTGGGCATTTGGTGGGGATTTTATTGAAAGTTTTGGAACAGGGGTGTGGCTACGATGCAGAGGAGGATGGGCATGGGTTTGAGGAAGTTCCACATCGCACCACAACAACTTTGCATTGGGCACCTTTCAGTCGCCATTTAGATGGCCAGCTCTTGAAGAAGAGCTGTTTTCAATACCTTAAGAATGTGAGCCGTGGCTCCTCATATCGCCTTGTTGCCCGTTTATGGTGCACTTCTAATGTACGCCACCCCCGCCTCACCTTAAAATTGTGTGGCCATTTTTCTTTCCTTCAAGGCGCCACTATTGCTTCCTACCGGTCGTATGACAAAGTTTCATTCTTCCTCAGGAGGTATTTGCACATTGTCTAAACCACTTGCTTTCAATATTTTCCCACAGAGCTGTGTTTTTTTTTATAACGTTGCTCCTGTTTAATATTGGCAAGCTGATAATTTTGACTGATTTTCTAGGCGACACTCTTTCAATCCTCCTTCAACTCTTGTGATGCCTGTATTTTTCTAGTGCCGTTCCTTCAGTTTATGTGCATTTTACTACCTCAGTTGCTGGTCACATAGCGTTTTATGTTCACGCCTTTGATTTTCCTTGTGCCTTGAGCTCTTCAGAAGTATTTATTGGATATTTAAAGAACTCTGGCTATGTAAATATATTTACTTTCTCTCTTTGATATTGTTCCTTCATGTATGGGGAGACTGAGGAAGCCTAAGCTTATTCATAGGTCGCACATTGTTCTCCATTCTGATTATACTGTGCGGTAAAGTCGACATGGCACACTGCCTGTGGGCCATTTCAAAGCAACACTACCTAAGGTATGGGTAAGTAACCCCTCTACCAGGTCTTATAAGCCCTAAGGCAGGGTGCACTATATCTCAGGTGTGGGCATATCTGCATGAGCAGATGGCCCCTTCAATATTAAAGTCTATTCTTAACATTGTAAGTGCCAGGGAAACCATAGAGAGCACATGGGCTGGAAACTCACAACTGGAGTCCGCCAGCACCATGATGGCTTCACTGAACCTGGAGTGTTTGGTACAAAACAACTCCTCTTAATAAACCCACACTGATGCCTGTGTAGGATTTATTAAAACATCTCCTCAGATGGTACCCCAGAGGTGTCCCCTTAAAACCTAACAACCCTGGTGTGATCTCTGACTGGCTTTTTGCAGCCTGCCACCACTAGACAGGTTTATGGCCCCCTGGGTTGAGAGCCCCTACTCTCAGAGGCCAGAAACAAAGCCCATCCTGGGCGGAGGTGTCACACATCTTCCCCCAGGATGAGCACAGTGATCGAGAGGGAAGCCTCAAAGGCCTTGCTGCCTTTATAATGCAACTGCCTCTGCTGCTAGCAACAGATGGCAGCCCCCAGTTCAAACCCTCACTTTAGGCTGGAGAGCCAGCGGGAAAACTAAGTGAGAAGAGGAGGTGTGGCCATCTTCGCCAACTCCAACCCTCACGTGCTGGGGATTTAGTAAAGCACATCTTCAAGCTGGTGAGACATATCCAATCAGGGCTAGAGTTATGCCCCCCTCATAACAGAGAGTGTAGACACCCCAGGTAAGGAACCCATTGGTTCCTACCCGTCACTACCCTGTAATGCTCCTAAATATAGTTTTAAGGTGACACCCCCAGACCCTGAAATCAGATTCCTGATGACCTAAGAAGAGATGGACACCACAGCGTCGCACCAGCAGAGAAGACTGCAGACACTAACTGACTTGGACCCAGCCATACCGGACTTTCTGCAGCCCTCGATGTCAGTGGCAGGTCTTCCGCTAAGGTGGAGGAGCATCGCCCCACTACTCTTGGAGCAGTGTAAAAGAAAAAAGAAAATGATAATAACCGAAGTTATTTGTTTTATTATAATTTTATTTCTAATGTCAGCAAGGTGGGGCGGGTGGGGCTGGGCTCAAGTGATGTCCGGTAGGAGTAGTGGTTGCTGCACTCCAAAGGGTGCATGACTGCTTGGCAGGCCCAAACAGCCCTGCACACTTTGCATACCCAGCCTCCCATTCCCCGTCTGAGTGCCGAGCCACGGCGCTCAGACCAATCACTGGCTTAGGGGAGGGAGTCTCTGTGCTTTCTGGTTCTGGCTGGAGAGATGACGAGTGACGACTGAGGAGAGAAACGCGGTGAGGAGGTAAGTGGTTTTTGTTTGTATTTTGTACCTCCCCTGAAACCCTCCTCCAAGCCTCCCCGCTCTTGTTCCCTGCCAGCCGCTACTGCTTGACGATTCTGTGCCAAAAGACGAACCGTCCTAAATTCTTGGGAGGACTGCCTACCTTCAACACAGATCAAGACCTCCTGAGGACAGCGGACCTGTCCAGAAGAAATCAACTTTAGGTTTAAATCTTTTATTAAGGTTTTCAACAGAGAAAAATATGGCAACAGGCAGTTACACTATCCCTGACCCCATCGGGGACAAGATCAACTTAGCTCGCTTCCACCGCTAACAGTCGGGTGGGAAATCGAAGGGAATGCGTGCGAGGCCCGACAGCCGCAGTACCTTTCTCCCCCCACCCCTAACCCGAACCCCCCAATAACCCCTCACCCGCCCTCCCTCCACGCCCACCCCCGTACCCCTTTAACAAGAAAGTCAGAGAAGAGAAAGAAAGAAGAAGGAAGAAAAGAATTGAAACCCTGTCTCAGGATCAAAGGGACCCGCAAGCCAAGCGTAAAGGGCCACCTCGGGGCCAATGTTCTAATCAGGGTGTCAAAGTGGTTTCCCCATCTTCCGGGTCATTACTGAGCCGGAGGAGGCGCAAGTATCGGGGACAAGTCAGCTCCCGGAAGTCCTGGTTCAGGAGGGACCGGAACGGTTGCCACAGTTCCGCAAAGGAGGCGCCCTTTCCCGCCAGTGTCAGAGAGATACGCTCCATCCCTAAGATATGCCAGAGGCGGTGCAGCCATTCTAAGTGTGTGGGTATGCGGGGTGCGTTCCAGCAGGCTAACAGGCACTGTGTGGCCGCCCCTAGTGCCAGGGCTATCTGTTTCCCCCTGTGGGACTTCAAGGGATAAGTAATGGCGTTAGGGACCCCCAGGATGATGTATGCAGGGAATCGGGGCAGCTCTGTATCAAAGTATCTGTCCACCTCATCCAGGATTTGTTGCCAGTACGAGGATAGCAAGGGGCAGTCCCAGAGAATGTGTACCAAGGTGCCCAGCTGACCGCACCCCCTCCAGCAATCTGCGCTGCGTGAGCTGTCCATGCGATGTAGGCGTTCCGGTGTGTAGTACCAATAGGTCACCAATTTAGTGAACGTCTCAGTGAGCCCTGTGTGTGTGGACGTGTGGCGAGCCCTATAGCAGCTACCCTCCCATTCCTTTGCCAGTAGGTCCCTTCCCAAGTCCCTCTCCCATCGTGCCCTTCCTGCGTGGTATGAGTGATAATGTGACGAGAGGAGTGTCTTATAAAGATCCGATGTCAGCTTTTTGTCCGTTTGACGTGTGATCAGCCAACGTTCGAACGTTGTGAGCCGGCGTTGCGCTGCCCATTTCTCCCGCGGCTGCATGACCCAGTGTTTGATCTGCAAGTAGCCGATCAAGTCCTTGGCCGGAATTCCATAGTCCGCTGCCAACCGCGCCAGGGGGATGAACCGGCCCTCATTGTACAGGACCCCTAATGCTCTGCAGCCGGAGTATCGCCAACCCGGGAAGAAGGACTCCGGGAGCCCCGGCGGGAAATCGGAATTCCCGAACAGGGGGGTCAGGGGTGAGGGGAATGACGTCAGCTCTTGTCCCTCGCCGGTCTGATCCCAGATCCGTACCACTGCCTGGGTCACCCATGAGGCATATAGGTTAGGGGGCCGCTGTTCCCGGTGCAAAAACGGGATCGCGGCCAGGGTAGTCCCCGCCACCGCCCGGTCCTGGAACAGCCAGTGTTTTTCGGATTCAGGCCTCATCCATTCCACCAGGTAGCGTAGCTTAAGTGGCCTGGAAGTAGAGCTTGAGATCGGGGACTCCGATGCCCCCGTGTTCCGGCGGGAGAGAACTAATCTGGCGTTTGAGGCGTGGTTTCCTGCCTTGCCAAATGAAGCGTGCTAATTCGGATTGGACCTTTTTGATCCAGCCCTTCGGTGGGTATATGGGGAGCGTGTGGAACACATACAGTATCTTAGGCAGTATCGTCATTTTAATGGCCGCCACCCGCCCAAGCCACGAGAGCGGCAGGTGTCGCCAGCGCTGGAGATCTGTTTTGATGGTGGAAGAAAGACGCTCGTAGTTCAGGGTCCGAATGCTCGGAATCGTAGGGGTCAGCTGCACCCCGAGATAAGGGGACTGGTTCCGACGACCAGGGGACCGGGTAAGTTGCACGGAGGTCTGCCACCGCTCCCGGTGTGAGAGAGAGGGAGAGCGCCATTGATTTAGCAACGTTAACTTTGAAGCCGGATATTTCCCCAAACGCGGTGAGGTCCTCGAGGATCGCTCCCAGGGACGTTAAGGGCTCTCTGAAGGTCAATAGAACATCGTCGGCGTAGAGGCAGATCGTGTGGGTGTCCCCCCCGAAACGAATGCCGGTGATCCGGCTGTTTTGTCGTATATGCTGGGCAAGGGGCTCCATGTACATCGCGAAAAGCAACGTTGAGAGGGGGCAGCCCTGCCGAGTGCCCCGGGAAATCCGAAATGGCTCAGAAGTGTGGCCATTAACTCGGACCGATGCGTGGGGTTCTCGGTAGCAGTTGAGTATTCGCGCCCGCATCTTGTCCCGCATGCCAAACCGTTGCAGGACCGCTTCAAGATAGGGCCAGTGCACCCGGTCAAAGGCCTTCTCGGCATCCACCGTCCGGAGGGCGTAGTCGGCCGGGCATCGAGAGGCCTTCTCAATGAGATGTAAGACCCGTTTCGTGTGATCGCTCGTTTGGCGGCCTGGAATAAAGCCTGCCTGATCCGGATCTATGAGGTTCGGTAGATGCGGCGCAATACGGGCCGCTAAAATCCCCGTGTACAGCTTGAGGTCCACGTTTAAAAGGGAGATCGGTCGGTAGGAACCGCACTGTGTGCTATCTTTCCCGGGCTTGGGGATCACCACTATTGCGGCGTCCAATAAGTAGGAGGGCATCTCCCCGAACGTGTCGAACTAATTGAAGAGTCGTGTGAGGATCGGGGTGACCAAGGGGCAGAATTGCTTGTAGAATAAAGCCGTAAAGCCATCGGGGCCCGGGGCCCGGGGACCTGCCTAGTTTGAGCCTCGAGATGGCCGAAATCACCTCCTCCGGCCGGATCGGTGAGTCCAGCAGCTCCGCCTGGAGTGTTGAGAGGCCTGTCACCCATGCTTGGTCTAAGTACGCGTGTAGCCCGCTGCCATCGAGAGGCTGCTCGTCATAGAGCCGGGCATAGAAATCCCGAAACGTCGCAGCGATCTCCCGGTCGTCTGTGTGCAGGACCCCGTACGAGTCTACTATCGCCTTGACACCCTCTCTCGATCTGCGCTCCCGAAGGCAGCGGGCCAAGAGGCCACCACATTTATCACCTCCCACATAGTAGCTATGCCGAAGGCGCAGTGCTGCATATTCTGCCCTGTCGCGGTCTAGCGCTTCCAACTGCGCTCTCTGTGTTTTTAACAGCCGCCAGACCCTCGGTGCCCCCGTACGGCTATGCATACGTTCTAGCTCCCTGACTTTCTGTGATAGCTCCAAGCGTTTCGCCTGTCGTTCTTTGTTCTCTGCCGCGGAGAGGGCTATAATGGCCCCCCGGACCACCGCCTTCAGAGCCAGCCAGCGCGTGGGCAGGGCTGTATCTCCGTTGTCATTAAATCGAAGGTATTCCTCAATGACCCCTTGCAGCTTTTTGACCACCACGGGGCGAAGCAGGAGTGTATCCCTCAAACGCCATTGGCGCTTCCTCCTGCCCATGGGCGGGAGCTTCAGCGTCATAACCACCGCTGCATGGTCAGAGAGGTATGTCGCTAAAATTTCCACCTCAGAGGTCTCCTGCCCGAGTGCGCGGGTGGCCAGGAAATAGTCCAGGCGCGCGTACGTGCCGTGTGCGCTTGAAGTGTGCGTATATTCCCGGGCCGAGGGATTATACAGCCGCCAGAGATCCACCATATCTAACTCCTGTATCGCCGTGCGACCCGTCTGTGACAGAGCGCCTACCTGCCCCGTGCGTTGTGCAGAGCGGTCCATCTCGTTGTCGAAGACCAGATTTAGGTCATCCCCAAGTAGTAACCTCCGGTCTGTGGAAGCCGACAACTCCGTCAGCGCCGTATGGAGGAAGTGTTCAGGTCTGTCGTTGGGTGCGTAAATCGTGCCCGCTGTGAATGTGTAATCTCCCAGCTGGAATTGGTAAACCAGCAGCCTGCCCTTAATCTCCGCCACCTTATGCATCGAAAGCCCCTTAAACTTCGGTGTTAGAAGTATCGCCACCCCCGCCCGTTTTGTGGAGTTACAGGAAAAGAACTGTATGGGGAATGACCTAGACTGCAGCCGGTGTGTGTCTTTCGTAAGCAAATGCGTCTCTTGGAGCAGGCATAGCTCCGCCCCCGACTGTGCGAGAAGGGAAATTATGGATCTTCGTTTAATAGGATTGTTAAGGCCCCGGACATTGAGCGTAAGGATCTTAATTGTTGTTGGAAGCATTCCCACCTGTCAGTAAACGCTAGCTGGTGTCATGCATCCCTGTGGTGACCGAAGCGTGCCCGAGCCGTCCAACCACCGCCCCTCGAGCCCGACACAGGAGAGAGAAGGAAAAGGAAGAAAAGAAATAGAAAATAATAAATCCCCAACTGGCCCCGTGCATCCCCCCTCCCTCTCCCCAACAGTGTTAGGCGAACCAATAGTACATCCTCCAGGGAAGATCGGAATGTTCAATGTCAAGGGGGGAAAAGTGGCGTCCCAGAGAGCCTCCCCTCCCCCGCCCGCCCACCCTTGTGCCTGCCAGTGACTCCCCAGCGAGTTGTGGGGCAGTGTAAACCAAAAGGGAACTACAATGTCACTTCCCTCAGGCGGCCCCCCTCAAGGGGCTTCGACCTTTGGCGCCAACGATTCCACCACCGAGGCTATGGCCTCCTGACGTCCCTGGGCAATCTCCTCGGGGGGGGCCTCCGCCCTCTGGCACCTCTGCGCCGCTGCTTCAGTTGGCTCCAACCTGAGCCTGGGCCACCGGCTTTCTGAGAGCCCGCTACCAGACCCTCCTCCTCCTCCTTCGGGCAGTCAGTGTCCAATAGCTTGCACGCCTCCGTCAGGGAGCGAAGCTGATACAGCCGGTCATTGTGCCGAAAGATAAGACGAAACGGGTGGCCCCAGGAGTATTTAATGTCCCGTTGACGGAGAGCGTCCGTGACAGGGCGGAAGGTTCTGCGTTTTTGTAGGGACAGAGCGGAAAGATCCTGATAGAGAACCGGGAGACTACCTCGAAAAGTGATGGGGTGTTGTGATCTGGCCTTGCGGAGGATCTCCTCCTCCTTTATGTTGTAGTCCTGGAGGCAGACCAGGATGTCGGCCGGCAGGGCATTATCCGGGCGGGGGGGCTCACCCGGTGGGCCCTATCCAAGACGAGCGCAGTGTCCGCCGGCCTCCCTAGGATCTGGTTAAAGAGCTCACGCGTGAAGGCAAAGACATCCCCCTCTTCGGCGTTGCGTTTCACCCCCCTGATGCGGATGTTGTGCCGCCTCGACCGGTTCTCCAAGTCTTCCAGGTGGGTTTGAATATCCACCTGCTGGTCATGGAGGCGTAGAAGATCCTGGTGTACTAGGGAGAGTTCCGTGTCCTGTGCATCCATCCTGTCTTCCACCGCTTGCACTCTCTCCCCCATGCCATCCAGGTCCCTCCGTACCTCCCGTAGCTCCGCCGCGAGTTCCTGCATCATGCATTTGAAGTCCTCCCGTTGTTCCGCAAATAGCGACATCAGGAACGCCCTGGTGATGGGTGCCTCCCCGTTGTCCCCGGCCCCCTTCGGCCGCATCGCGTCAGCCACGGTCGTCTGAGTCTCTGGAGCCGCCGCCGCCGCCCCCCCCCCGGGGCTTGGCAAACAACTCCTGCAGCGACTTGCTCTGTGTCTTGTCTTTACCTTTACTCCGTTGGGTCGCCATCGTTCGAGTGGGCTCACCGCCGTATAGTCCTTCTTGGCGTGGCACCAGGAATCAGGCCGCAAACCCGCCGGTCAGGTCCCCGAAGTCCGTTCGCCGCAGCGCTCCGCCCGCTGCAGGCCCCAACCACTGCTGGAGGGATGCACGGCCCACCCTCGTGTTCGGCGCCGTCCACCCCCTCCGCTGGAGGAGCCTGTCTCAGTGGCAATGTCCGTAGGCCCCTGTGCCTCTCTCCGAAGCAGCCTCTGAGGGGGGGCAGGTAGCGGCCGCAAGTGCTCTCCGACTCTTGGGGGTCTCTCCCCCCCTTTTGTGGGGTAAGATGGCGGCTGCCCCCGCCCGCTTCCGTCCCGCTGTCGTGGCGGCGGGGCCCGTCCGCTCCGCCCCCCGCCCCCCGGGCACCTCCCGGCTCCTCCTCGCGCCTGGGGGCTCAGTTGTTATGTGGTGCCTTCGCTTCCTCAGCGACTTGCGGGCAAAGGGCTGTCTCACCTCTGGGGGCCCGGCGTCGCCCCTGCCCCTCCGTGCACAGATATGGACTCTCCGCCGCTGGCTCTCTCCCCGTCGGGCCCCAATCCGTCGTCTTGCGTGGGTGGCGGCCTGCCAGACAGGCCCTCCGTCCGTCCCAGGCGACCACCAGCCAGGTTGCCCCCGGCTCCGAAGTGGATGCTGGGCTGCCGCATCTGCCCGCAGGCGCCCCAGCCGCCTCTCCTCCAATCTAGGCCGGCGCCGCTCCATGCCCGGCTAGGCCTCAGGTCCTCCTGTCGTCCAGCCGCCCCTGCGTCCTCTGGGCTCGTGCTGCTGTCTGTGGCACCCTGCCGCTGTGCCTGCTGGAATGCCGCCCCCACTTCCTCCTAGTCTCAGGGGGTCGGCAGAGCGTCCACGCGCCGCTAGAGCTGCTGCGGGGGTCCCTCACCCTCGCCAGTGTCTCGGAACTTTAGGCCGTGGCTGCCACGCTCGTCACTGGGCCGCGGCCGGCCGCAGACTCCTCCCGCCACCAGATGGTCACCACTGCTCCAGGGGGCGCCTGAGGGGTATCGATAGGCTCGCCCCTCGCTCCGGAGCCGCTGGCGGTGCTGTGTGCTGGAAACGGGGAAGGCGATCGGCCCCGTTTCGGCGCTGTTCTCGGGCGTGCGAGGGAGAGACAGGGAAATGCGTTTCACCTCGCCGCCATCTTGGCCACGCCCCCCAAGAAACCAACTTTAAAGAACAAAATCCTCTGCTCTGAGGAACTGCAAAACCACTGCTAGACCCACCTCCGCACACGACGCCCAGAGCTTGAGTCCAGGTGGCCCAACGATCCTGTGAAGATTCCACAGCGCTTCTGAGCAAGAGTCCACCATGGGCTGACCCCTGCTGGACTCCACCTCGACTTCTGCAGCCTCAACATGAAGACACCCCCTGACCGCGACCTGCCCGTTAAGACTTTTCTGACACTTAAGGACACCACTGCACCGGAAGCCCCTGGGCCTCGGGGAGAGCAACCATCGCTGTCCATATGTCCCCCTAGCATCTTTACTTACCTGGTCAGCTGTGGGTTTTCTTTGCCTGAAGCCTTTTTGCAAAACCAAATTCCCTCTTTGACTTGCATTGGGCGCCCGGTGCTGTGTTGGCACTTTGCACCCAGCCGCCCTTGTGCCGCTGAGGGTGTAGGATTGGTCCTGCCTTATGGCCCCCAAGTGCTTACTCCACCTCTTGAGACTGGGACACCAATCCACTTTACTTACCTGTGAGCAGCATCTCTTTGGGTACCCCCTGTCTCCATTGGATAACGTTGCCACCAGATCCCAAGTTGGCATCCTGCACCCCGCCGCCCCTGTGCTGCTGGAGATGCAGATTTGCTACTTATCTCAACCTTGTCTGGTGCTGATTCTTCATCCTGAAAACTAAGACTGTAAGTTGCATACTTACCTGCAAAACCGCAATCTTGTTTGCCTCCCATAGGTTAACATTGCAAAGCCTGAAATTTCCCATATTTTAAAGTGAAAATTATTTTTCTTGAAAAACGTGCTTACCTTTTTAGGTATTTCTTGGTCTTCAAATAAATCTTGAAATATTTTTATGAAATTAGTTTGGCTCTCCATTTTGAGTCGTGTATCATTTATTAATCACTGTGTGCATAGCAAATGTTTTACACTGCTCTGTGTTAGGCCGAAGGCTGCTGGACGACACTACCACAAATAGAGCCGTTTAGGTTTGCATTGAGCCCTGTACACTTCTGGGGGAATCTCTGGACTCTTTGCATGATATAACCATTTATTGGCGTATCATATAAAGAGGCAGCTTCCTACACTTGTACTATCAAAGTAACTTATAAGGACAATTAGTTTATCTTTGCAAATCTTCTAGAACTTAAGAAATTCCTCCTGGACTACTCCAATACTTCCATGGAGACTGCAAGACCTTCCAGTTCTTGACTTGACTTACTGTGTCCTCTTTCATCTCACATGCTCTTTGTTACGCATTATATATTGGCTGCTGATTCTGAACCCCCACATGTACTTTATTATACTGTAGTTCATCCCTTTTTGTTTTCATGCTTATAATATTACTGTCTTCTCGTTACAGGCTGCATATCATTCTCATGTCACTAACCTGTTGTCCTTGGTCGTTTGGCATGCCTGGCCCCCGTGTGTCATCCTTGTGATATGCTGTCACCACTCACTTCCTTGTCTGCCATTACAAATAGGTATTCCCCTCAGTCGCCATGTTTATGGCTTGTGCTGTCTTCTTTTTTCATATCTTCATGTTCCTTTTCCTCCTTTTTACTATGCCTATTCCTTTTTCTTCCTTTTCCTGTTTTTCCACTTCCTTTTTCAACCACCTTCAAATATCTTTGTATTTATTTTGAATCAGCTTTTTGTTTTACTTTGTTTTAAATTATAATAATTCATAGTTATTACTTGGAAAGTTAACGATTTGAATAATCATATTAAATGATAGAGAATTCTCTTTCATGTAGCTAAATACAATCCAGATATAGAGCTTATTCAAGAAACTCGCCTCATGGAATTGGAAGCACGTAATTCTAAATGACTGTGGGTGGATACTGTGCTTGTTTCTCCCACTCCAAACAAGAAAAATGCTGTTATTATTCTTTGAAGTAAGCATGTTGATATTTCTGTTCTTTCACGAAACTGATAATGAGGGTGGGTAGATTGTTACTAAGTGCACTGTTCACAAAATCCCATTAGCTATTTTTAATGTCCATGGTCTAACTCAGAATGATTTTTCATTTTGGTCTGACATTGAAAAAAATGACTCTAGTTCAACGATGAGTATTTTCTTCTAACTGGTCGCTGTAATGAAATTTTTGATTCTTTTTTGGATAGGCAATCTCCAGTTACGTTTACCCTCACAAACTACACACAAATTCTGTTCTTTCTTCTCCCACAGGACCATAGTAGATTCCTGGCAGTTGTGCAACCCCATGGTTCACGCATACACTTTCCTTTCCCCACCACTCAATTCCCTTACTAGACTAAACCATTTATTCTTCAGTAAACACCTTACTCAGCACATGATTATGGTAGGAATTACTCCAATAGTGAATTCAGATCATGCTCCTGTGATAGCCAATCTTGATTTGTTACGTCTTCATAAAAACTTGATAGATGACGATATCATAATGCTTTATTGTTGGACACCCACTTCCCTACCTCTTTTATTGCATTCGCCTCTGACTTCTTTTCTATTCATAACGACCCCCTTCACTCTCCACAGTTAATTTGGGAAACCTTTAAGGCTACTGCATGTGGTTTCATTATTGACTCTGTCTCCAACAAAGAAAATCTTTACCTAAATACCATACTCAATTATTAATTTCCATTAATCCGTTGGAATATCAATATTGTTCTTCAAATCAAATGCTGTGTTACATGACTTGGATGTAGCCAAACCCCACTTTAATACAATCTCCTCTGATAATGCCTTTTCATATTTACTGAGGAACAGCGCTCAATATTATGGTGGCCGCAACAAAACTGGTAAGCTTTTAGCCAATTATCTCAAAATATGGAAAGATTGCACAAAAGTGGAACCTTTGCGACCCAACTCAGGTACCCAGATCTATAAAGATTTCGATACCAACAAGAAACTTTGCACAGTGCTTAATAATATGGCAAAAATGAGTAACGATATAGACCCCAAAAATCGTATGGCTACTTTGCCCATATACCATCATAAAAGAAAATAAAGCTGCCACTATTATTTGTATAGCAATTTTGAATCTAATGTTAGGCATCCATCACATCATTTCACAAGTTTTTCTGGTCTGGAATGCCAAACGTGGTACAAATGCTGCATTTTAGTTGACCCCTGACAAAGTACGAGAACTTTTTGTTGGATCCAGTAAGTAAATACCTTATTATTAGGGCTCCTAGTTTTATGGTATTTATTTTTTTGACATTTCCGTCTGTATTTATTCATATTTATATTTTTGCTAATTTTGTCTGTATTCATCCATCTTTATTTTGGGTTCTGTGGAAAAATCAACCTGAAATTAGTATATTTCCACATTTATTTAACCGATAAATATGCACTCATGCTTGAATGCCTGCCAGGTTTTAATGCTGTGACACCCGCAGAAGATACATCAATGCCCTTATATGAAAATATGCAAATTTCTTAATCAACCTTGTGCATATCTACTGCTGTTAAAGCCTCTTTAATAAAATTCCTTTCTTTATTAACCCCCTTAACCATCACTCCACACAGTTATTGGCCTGACAGTCATGGCAAACAGTATTTAGAATTACTCAAAAAGCAACCCAATTTCCGTTTTTATCCACATTTTAAAATAAAGACAAGAAAATAAATGTTTTCGGACTGTATTTATCTGCAAAAATCAGTAAAAACGGAAAACAGGGAGCCTTACTTATTATGTATATCAATCCTTCTTAAAAATGTAAGAAAATGACGGACCAAGAAATGTACTTCATCCCTACCAGTGTGGTATTTGCAGTTACCATGTACAACGACAAAAAAACAGCTAAATGTACCTGTAAGTAATATCAATGCATTCCAGCCTCCTCCTATTGATAATGAACCTATGTCAGACGAATGGCTGTAGATGATTCAAACTTTTGATCTCCATAATCTAACCAATATAAGCCACACCAGTTGGGCTGCTTTCCACTCCAACAGAAGTGGTTCTGCCACAGAAAGCCATAGTGTATTGCTACCTTTATTAAATGAGATAATAAATTCTCCTTGTATGGTACGCCACTGCTTTGATATACTAAAGCGTACACTGGCCGCAATTAATCCTAATCAGACTCCTGTGGTGACATGTGATCAACCAGTGTATGCAACAGTTAAACAATTACAGAAGTTGCTTCCAGAATTGTATGGGGAAGACAAATTGAAATGTCATTCCTTGCAGTTTTTGGAGATTGGCTTGATGGTAGTGGCTGGGCCGATATTTTAGTTGAAGCCAATGTTATCAGTGAGAGTAAAGTTGGACAAAGTCTAAAAGAGCCTCATGTTAAACGATTGCGCTACATACACGAAGTTACTGTTGCCTCACTGTATATGTACTTTTGAAGAAGGCTTATGATGTATCTATTGATGGGCAAATATCCCTGAGAGAATGGATTACACAAAGAGTAGCAGTCTCTGTTCATTTCAAATATTGATATATTACAGTTCAACTCAAATGACTGCTATTCCAATTTCTTCTTTTTTTTTTTTTTTCTTTTTTTTTTAAAAAGATTTTATTGTGCATAAAAGGGTTACAAACACGGGCCTACAACCACCAGGGCCGGCCGCTAGTAGTCAAAGTGTTCCAGCATATCAGAAAACAATGGCTGGCCCACAGGGGCTCCGCACTATCACAGTAAATCAGACTGCACATAAAGGGAATCAGAATACACACTTTTATTATAAATAACAACAAAAAAGAAAAATACAAAAATACAACAAACAAGGCGAAACGACTTATGAAGGGCGGCGAACACCAGCCGGGGGAGTCAACACCCAACCACCCGAGGGCGGTCAATAAAAGCAGACCTGAGAGGGAGGGGGGGCAACGAGAGAACCAAATCTGTACTCCGAAGTACGAGATGCACAAGGAACCCTCAAGGATCAGGGGGACGAGGCAACCCCGGACGTATCTACCAAAGGGGGAGCACAGATAGACCCACGATACGCGTTCCACTGCCCCCAAATTTTACCCCAAGCCCCCGGTTTACCACGGGCCACATACACCGTTTTCTCCCTGAACATGCACCAGTCCATGTTTTCCTTCCAGACGGACACGGTGGGAGGCCGCTGGGAACCCCAAAGCTGCGCAATATCTCTCTTTGCAATCATGTTCCCCAAGGCCGCCCACCGAGCCTGAGCCGCATTGCAGTCATTGGGCTCCCATACATTCAGCACACAACGACGCACCTCCGGCAGCAGAGCGACCCCGGTGACTCGTCTCATAATATCATGCACCCGGCGCCAGTATTCCGCCACCTCGCGGCATTCCCATAGGATATGGAGAAAAGTAGCACTGAGCCCGCAGCCACGCTTACAGAGTCCGTCGTCTGAAAACCCCATCGAGACCAGGCGGGGGCCCGTCACATATACACGATGGAGAATCTTAAGCTGGACCAGGCGGAGACGGGCCGGGATGGCCACCTCCTTAGGGGATGACAGTGCAGTCTGCCAGTCCTCATCGTCCAGCTCCACCCCATCTCCCGTCCATGCCTCCCGAAGACGCACCAAGAGGTCAGCCCGATTGTTTATCAGTTTTTTGTAAATCAGGGAGATAGTACTGTCGGGGACGTGACCGTCGAGTATGCGGTCCTCGAGAGGCGAAGAAGAAGGGACCGTGGTCCCCTCCCCAAAGACCGAAAGCAGGGCGTGCCGAACCTGTGCATAACGGAAGAACTCTCTGTCACTAAGCTCATACTCGCGCTGAAGCGCCGCGAAGGATTTAACCGCACCTTTAACCCACAGGTCCCCCACTCTGCTGATGCCGATCGTATCCCAGCGCTCGAAGCCTTTTGTTGTCCAGAGGCTTCCCAAGCGGTCTGAGTCGAATAGAGGAGTGGCGCACGTTAAACGCTCACTCCAGCCCATCGCAACGTTAGCCGCCTTCCATACACGGACCGCAATCCTGGTAGGGCCCGTAAGGGCCCTACCAGCAGACCGCGAGTAAAGCGCTCTGTTATAGTTACCGCCGGGGAGCAGGAATTTATCCATCTCATATGCCGGGTTCGAACCAGGAGCGTACGTAGCATGATTAATGGCAGACAGCTGGGAGGCCCAATAGTACCGTCTAATATCAGGAAGCGCGATGCCCCCGTCATACCAGGAAAGAGTCAGCTTGGCCAACGCGATACGCGATCGCCCGTCCCAAACCAGTCTCCTCTGCAAACTCTCCACCTCCCTAAAGTAGGCCGCAGGAATGACATCGAAGAAGTTCTGGAGTGCATAAAGGAATCTGGGAAGGGACATCATTTTAAACAGCGCCGCGGGACCAAGCGGAGACAAGGGCAGCTTACACCACCGAGCCGTATCTGCCCTCAAACGCCGGAGTGGAGACAGGAGATTCTGCTCATAGCGGACCGCCAGATCCAACGAAACGTACACCCCCAGGTATTTAAAGCCGGACTGAGATATTTGGAGCGGAAGCCGAGGCGGCAAGAGAGGAAGACCACCAGAGATAGGATACACACAAGATTTGGACCAGTTGATTATCAGACCCGAGTTTTTCCCGAAGGAAGTAAGGACATCAAAGAGAACATTGAGCGACTTCCGCGGTGAGGTGAGATACAAGAGAATATCATCCGCGTACAATGAAACCCGATCCTCGAAGCCCGGGGCCCACCGGAGCCCTCTAATCGAGGGCTCCCAACGGAGCCAGGCAGCGAGCGGCTCCAGGGCGAGAGCAAAGAGCAGCGGGGACAACGGGCACCCCTGCCTAGTTCCCCTCCCGAGAGCGAAAGGCCGAGAAACCCGCCCATTGACAACCACCTGAGCCATTGGTCCAGCATAAAGGAGCTTCACCCAGCCAAGGAACCCCTCCCCAAACCCAAACTTCGCCAAGACGGCCCAAAGAAATGGCCATTCAATGGTATCAAAGGCCATCGTGGCGTCTAGGGAAACCAATATGGCCGGTTCAGCCAAGTACTCAGCCCTAGCAAGGACGCCGTGCAGACGCCGTAAGTTGAGAGCGGTATTACGATGTGGGATGAAGCCACATTGATCCGGATGTATCAAGTCACATATAACGCTCAGCAAGCGATTAGCGAGGACCTTAGCAAGAATTTTGGGTTCGGCATTCAGCAGGGAAATAGGCCTATAGGAGGCACAGCGGTCACGTGGCTTACCCTCCTTGGGAATCACTACTATAGTAGCCAGACGCTGGTCGTCAGGAAGGGAACCCCTCCCGAGCGATTCCTGAAACATATGACGGAGGAAAGGCGCGATTTTATCCGGGCGCAACTTATATAGTTCAATCGGCAGGCCGTTGGGGCCCATAGCCTTGCCCGAGCGGAGGGAGCGAATCGCAGTAGCTATCTCTTCGACAGACAAAGGGGCATCCATCAGCTCGCGGTCCTCGACGGATAAGCCGGGCAGGGCAATATCCCGAAGCAGAAGACGAGAGTCGTCCTCATCTCTATCGGACACTGGGGAGTACACTGCACGGAGGTGGTCAGCAAAACACTCAACAATCTCACCAGGCTCAGTCACACACACTCCATCCGACACCCGAAGCTCCGGGACCACACGATTCACTCTCTCCTTCTTGTCCAACCAGGCAATCAGCTTACCCGCCTTGTCTCCGGCGTCATACAACCTGCCCTGCTGCTCCCTATATATAGTCTTGGCAGCATCAGTGACAAGAGACTTATATTCAAACTGCTTCAGGCTGAGGGCATGCAGCCCATCCGGGGTGACACCCGCCTCCAAGGCTGCCTCCAGCCCCGATATTTCAGTCTCCAGCGTCACAACCGCCTCTCTCTTGACCCTCTTGGCCTCCACTATCTGGGACAGGGCATGCCCGCGGAGCACTGCTTTGAAAGCTTCCCACAGGGACACCGAGGACAACACCGACCCCTCATTCTCAGAAAAATATTGATCAATCGACTTAATCAAGCTATCACGGATCTTGGGGTCTCGCAGGTACCAAGGGTTAATAGGAGCGATCCGCCCAGCGGACCGCGACCCGGTGTCAAAAAGCAACCACAGTGGGGAATGATCAGAAATACCCCTGGCCAGGTGTTTGACCTCTCGAATCCGAGCAGCCTGGGCCGCGGGCATAAGGAAATAGTCCAGTCTGGAGAGACTCCCATGGGCCCCAGAGTGAAAGGTGTACTGACACTGTGTCGGATGCATTAACCTCCAACAGTCCACCAGACCGAAGGTCTCCAGGAGCTCGCCCAGCCACGCCTGGGCAGCAGGGAGGGCCCTGGGCGGATGACGGTCCAGGTCACCCGAGACAACCGAATTAAAGTCCCCACCCATAAGCAAAAGACTGTCAGGAAGCCCAAGCAACATACGACCCAAGTCTGAGAAGGTGGAGTTCTGGAGGCCCGGGGGAACATAGACCGAGATCAAGGAAAGGGACTGCCCCTCCCACCTCCCAGTCAGAGCCACATAGCGCCCTCTATCGTCTGGGACCACCCTGGTGATCTCCAACGGAAGTGAAGCTCGCAAGAGAATGCCCACCCCTCTCGAACCAGTGGTGAAACCAGAGTGGGCCACAAGTCGATATCCCCCCCTGTTCATAGCCCGACAAACATTGCCAACCAGATGCGTCTCCTGTAAGAACACCACATCAGGAGTCAGACGACGCAGATATTGCAGCACAACACCCCGTTTGATACGGTCCCCCAATCCATTGACGTTCCAAGACATCAATCTCAACCCGTCCCCCCCATCCCATCCAGTAGATCAAGGGCCCCCTAGCAAAGAGCTCAACACCCAAGGATGAACCATAGCCAATACTTCGCCTTGAAAACAAAAAACACAAATGCAAACAACCCCACCCACCCACCAACCCCCCCCAACTCCAACACCCCCCACCCTGCACCCCTGCGGTCCAAAAAACCACCCCAACTTGCAGTGTGCCTGTCGCCCTACAAACCCCATTCTACGAAAAGACCCCGGAGGAGGGAAGGGACCTGTCCCCGCCCGTTCCCCACACACAACATAGTGGAACAAAATGCACAAAAGAAGTAGAACCCAGCCGAACAGTACAACCTGGCAGAGTCCGGGACCATAAGTCACTCCAAAGGAGACCCACCACCCTCGGTACCGGAAGAGGGCCAAGTCCGGTCACCCCGGTCTGGCAGCGAATCCAGCCAGTCACTCACAGTCACAGGAGAGTCAAAAAAGGTAGTCCGATCTTCATGTTCCACTCGGAGCCTTGCAGGATAAAGCATAGAGTACTTGAGACCGAGGTCCCGGAGACGCCGCTTCACCCCCTGGAAGCCCATCCGCTGTTTCTGGACAAGTTGGGTGAAGTCCGGGAAAAAGTTAATGGACGAGTTCTCATGTCGGACCGGGCCATGAACCCGTGAGGCCTGCAGAATCGCGTCTCGGTCTCTGTAATGGAAAAGTCTCGCAACGATAGGCCTCGGGGGGCACCCGGTCGCGGCCGGCCACCTGGGACTCGATGGGCCCGCTCCACAGCGAAAAACTTACTCAGGCCAGCGGGAGCAAGATGTTCGAGGATGAGCTCCTCGACCAGGAGATCAACCGGGCGGTTATCGGAGGTCTCCGGAACGCCTATGACGCGGATGTTATTGCGGCGGGCCCGTCCCTCGAAGTCTTCCAGCCGCCGGGCCATCAGATCATTGGCCGACTTGAGATCGCCGAGAGTGGCCTGCAGGTCCGACACGTCCGTACCAAGGGAGGACGTCCGCACATCCAGCGATTGAACCCTCTTGTTGGTCTTAGAGAGATCCGCCCGGATTAGGGTAATGTCAATGGCCACCGTGTCGATTTTACGGGCCAAGGCCTCGTACTGTGTAGCGATGGTCTCTCTGATGCCCTTAATGGCGCCCATGATGTCCTGCAGGGACAGATCCGGAGAAACGGACGGGCCACCACTGGTGTCCTCCGGGGGGACATTGGCTGTCCCGGGGGATCCTTTACCCTGAGTGTAGCGGTCCATGTTGTTCGTCTGGACCGGTCCCCCACGTAGGGATGTCTTGGTCTTACGCCTCTCGGGGTCTCCCTTGCCTCCCATGAGAACCTCGATCGCCGAAGGGGACCACCGAGGAAGCGTCGAGGTGGCACAGGCCAGGCAGACGCGTGTCGCACCACAGGCCGCAATATGGCGGAGCGAAGGGACCACCGTCAATGAGCACACTGGCAGCAGACGAAGCCACCGGCATCAAGCGCAGACAAAATGGAAGCCGAGTCGCACCAAGCCAGTCCACAGTCCAGCCCCTCAAAGACCAAAAGTGAAACCGAAAGTGATGTGACGGCCACTGGCACCGCTCCGCTGCCGTTGTTGTTCAACTACGCCCCGGCTCCACAGATCACCCTCGCATCGGGCACAGCCGTAGGGTGGGCCTCAAAAGTTCAAACCACCATAACTCCGGATTGCCAGGTCCGATTTGATTTCCGAAAGGAGTTTAGTGTTCAGCCAGCATTCATCTCCCAGATTCCATCAACCGAGTCAGGATAGATTCAGGATAAATTCCGAGGAGCAGCGAGGGTCCGGGGAGCCCTGTGCTCACGCGACCATCTTGGATGCGCGCTAGGCTCCTCCCCTATTCCAATTTCTTGATACCATTCGATCAGAAAATTTTGCGAAGTTTATTGTACCCCTGCCAATGATCTGTCCTTGGATATTTGCTGTGGACCACATCCACTAGGCCAAGTGGATGCCAGTTTTCATTAAAACGCCTGTCGATTTGAAAACAAGAATGGCAGATGTTTATAAGGAATTTCCAAACGGATATTTTGTTGCTCGTAAAAGTGGTAGACCTTGTTCCTTCGTATCTCATTATCAGATGCATGAACTGTGTAACAAGGATTAAAATGAGATGGTGGACCAGTTGGTTTGCTTGATAATCCTAGTGCATTGATGAAATGGATGGTGTCTGGACCACTAATTGCCAACTTACAGGGACAATTCGATGAAGAAATTGGATTCACTAAAAATGAAAATAATTGTGTTCACCATAAAGACAACGCCTCTTGCAACACTCAATTTGTAAATTATGTTATGGAATCTACACAAGTTTTTTGTATGAAAGCAGACATTTTTATGCCTGTGGTATTGGCAAAAATCTTATGACTATTGCATCCAACTTAATCATGAGTGATAATGCAAATAAATCTGTGTGCATTGCTGACGACGTGGGGAGAACTCAATATGGAATGTTTGTTCAAGAACGCCTGGTACACTGCGAAAAATCAATTTCTGAATCTATTCCTAGAAACAAGCTATGTTTATTTCATGAGGTAGTCCCAAGGTCAGTGAACCACAAAGTATCCATCTTAAAAAATGACTGCTCACTTTTCACTAGACTGTATATTGCTTGCCAAGATAGAGAAGGAAATTTAAAGGAATTTTTTGCCCATGAGAATCTTGATTATCCCCCATCACTTTCTGAGGGGGGATTGCTAAGAAAAGGGACATAGTCTGCCATCATCTCTTGTTTGGAAAAGCTTAATGTAACTGTAGATAATATGAATAACATTCCAGACACTGCAAGTTGTGCTATTATGGATGGATCGGCAATAATCCATTTCTTAAAACCTGACAATGTACACAAAGTTCAAGACTACAGCACCTATATATTCCAGCCTTATGTAATGAACATACTTAACAAATTAAAACGAATATACATAGTATTTGACCGTTACATAGAGGGGTCTCTGAAAAAGGAAGAAAGAAATAAGCGAGGTTTTGGTTCACGCTTTTGTGTAAAAGGTTCACAAATATACCAATAAACTGGGCGACTTTTCTACAAAACGAAGATAACAAAACTGATTTGTTCCAACTCTTGGCTTCTAACTTTTTGAGTCTTGAGATACCAGAGGGTAAAATTGTATTACTGACAAACGATGATAATGTGATGAATATTCCTGAAAATCTGACTGTATCTGAACTCACACCATGTTGTCAAGAAGAAGCTGATACCAGAATACTATAACATGCAAAACATGCTGGTGAAAGTGGTCAGAAGTCCATAACTATACGTATTGTTGATTCCAATGTAGCAGTTATTGTTCTTTATGCATTTAGCAGCTAAAATCTTTCTAATTTGTGGATTGATTTTGGGATTGGGAAACATCAAAGGCTATTGCCTAACCATGAGTATGCTAATAAACTTGGCAAAAGTGTTTGTGATGGTATTTGATTTTTTCTTGCATTTACAGGTTGCGACACTGTATCTGCATTTGCAGGTCGTGGCAAGAAGTCAGGTTGGGAAACGTGGCAATATTTTAAGGATGGTACAGAAACATTTATTGAGCTCTCTCATTGCCCACCAGATATTTCAAATAACAGTTTCAGTCAGCTTCAGCAATTTATAATTAGATTGTATAATAAGAACAATAAAACAGATTCTGTTAACGAGAATGATGGTGACCAAACTTAATCACTCTCTAGAAAATGTGCCACCAAGTGAGGCTGCTCTTTTACAGCACAGCAAGAGAGTTATTTTCAAAGTGGGTTATGTGCGATCTCAGTGGTGGAATGTGTATCCTGATATACCTGATACAGCTCAGTGGGGATGGCAGAGGGAAGATTCTGTATATGAACATCTGTGGTCACTTTTGCCTGATGCTTCATAATACTGCAAGGAACTTGTTAAGTGTGGATGTAAAACATTGTGTACCCATACTTGTAAATGTAAACATTTGTCTCTTCCATGTACTAGTCTTTGTAATGGACAATGCAATCAGGAGGACATGTTTTAGATGACTTAACCAAATTGTAACCTTTAAAAAAACTGTTGACTAAAATAACAATAAACATTAAAAACAATATCATTTGAATCTTCTTTCTTTTTCAATAAAAAAACTTTTAATATTTAAATGTTACAAAACCCATTTTTATATTATAACAAAAATATAGCAAAAATATGCAGGGCGTCATTTAAACTTTTATGTACACCCTGTATATGGGGCCCAAGTGCCCCCTAAATAGTAACGACATAAACTAGACATTTTTGGATGAACCATGATTTTTGGTTGAATTTTTCTTTTTTTAGCTGTTCAGAAGTTAAGGGGGGTGAGCAAGTTATGTGGATCACCCTTTATATCTACAATATATCTGCATACCTAACATAGTGTACTATGAGTCAATTAAATTGCAATATTTTTTAAATCCTTGGCTAACAAACCATTACAAGCATGTGCTGGAAGACTGATATTACATTTATGATAATTTACTGGCCCTTTCGGTGACTATTTTGTATTATGACATCACATGCCTAAAACGGGGAATCAGATTTTTGGGGTCCATATCAGAAACTGACTACCTAACAATGTGCCAAGTTTCATATTAGTATCACATTTTGCAAGTATCTGGTGGTTTTTGACTCTAATCTACCTCACTACTTGTGGCAGGCCGACTTAGGGCTTATTTGACCATCCCCTCTCTGGGATAGGGTATGGCTTAAAATTCACAAAACTTCTAGAAAGGCTACTCTTACTCAGAAACAATTTTTTGTTTTTAACAGACTTTATTTTACTCCCCTTTCCATGTCTACTGTTGCAATTGCCCTGACTCCAGATGTTGATCCTGTTCTTTTCAAAACAGTGACCTAAAACTCATGTTATTTTCATACTCCAATACCTAACTTTTTTGGCATAAGGTTTGGAAACAAACAAATTGCATTTTCCAAACATCCATTCCTTTTAGTTTTACCTCTTGATAGCTTGTACGATGATTGGCAGCCTAATTTTTCCAATAATAAACTGCTGAATCGTTTAATTACCATCACTTTTCAACAGATTACCATTAATTGAAAGTGTACATCTAATATATCTTATAAAGCCTGGTGGTATACAGTATACCATCACCATCGATTAGATTGACTATATGCTGAATCTATTCTTTTGTTGTATAACAGTGACCTACTATGGGTACCTCTTACCACCTTTTTAAATACCATTAGTCCATGCTCTAGTACCACACAACCTTCACCATTTCACACTTTCAACCCTCCCTGAACAATAAATATTGGATTCTCTGTTTACCAACCTTCATTTGCACATTGTTCTGATATATACTCTTGATTGATTTTTTTATTCAGTTATTGATGTTTTGCAAAATTGTTAGTTTATGCTGATCTTTTTTGATTCTGGTTCATGTTGTACCTTTGCCTTTCTCTACCTTTCTTCCTCCTTTACCCTCTCTTGCATTTTCTAGGAAATCCATAAAACCCTTAAAAATAAGCTTATATTACATAATCAATTAACTAAGCTTTCTTTATTGTATCTTCTTTATGATAATACTATTATAATGTTCATGATGCTTTTCTATTATCGTGCCATTAGTAATTTTGTTTTCACATCTCCTGCATGACTACCAATGTGGCTTCAGATTCTCCGCAGCCTGGAGACCGCTACTTTTCACATCAGAAATGACACCCTCCAGACCACAGATGAAGATGACCCCTGCCTCCTGATATTGCTGCACCTCTTAGCTGCCTTCAACACAGTTGCCCATCCAACCCTCATTCAAACCCAGGAGTCTCAATTGGGAGTCACCCGCAGTATCCTTCACTGGCTCTCCTGCTACCTTTCCAGCTGTAAGTAGTTTGTTTGGACAAATTCAGGTCCCAAATGTTCCCTATCAACTGTAGTGTTCCCAGGGTCCCCATTCATCTTCAGCCTCTCCATGGAGTCACTTGGGGCTGTACTCACAGATAATAGCATCAAGGTTGACCAATATGCTGATAATACACAACTCTACTTGAAAGTCTCTTCTGCTCCCTACACTGCCAGAACTAGATGTCCTGTGCCTACCTAAAGATTAACCCAACCAAAACTGAATTCCTGTTATTTGCCAAGAACAAGCAAGAAATAGCACAATTCTGGGCTCAGTGACACGAACATTCATGGCTTCGAAACCCAGCTTTCACTGGATGGCAAGTAATTTGGATTCCTATTGGACACCAGCCCCACTGTCAAGGACACATTACCAAAAAACACCAAAGATGGCCTGGTACCAGCTTTCTCTTCTAAAGAAAGTGAAACTGTTTCTTCCACAAAGCAACCTCAGAGCTGCTGTTCAAGACCTGGAACTCTCATATCTGGATGATGGTGATAATCTGCTCCATGGCCTCCCAGACTTCACACTGGCACCCCTTAATGGCTTCCTACATGCTGCACCGCATGTCAAGCAGGGCTAGAAAAAATATGATCACATCACCCTATTCTGATGGAATGTCATTTGCTCTACTTGAGATCTCATACCTTCTTCAAAACTAGCTGCACCATTTACAAAGCCCCGCTTATCTTGCAGGCCAGCTCACCATCTATAGTGGCTCCCAGCATCCCTCAGTCAGACCACCATCGGACTTGATACTAAGAAGTGTAAGAAGGAAAAAAGCACAACAGTAGGCTTTTTGTATATATGAATCTAGTATCTGGAACAGCATCCCTTTATCCATAACGACTGCTCCAACGCTATTCTATTTTAGGAGGGTTGAAGAGGCACTTCCTTTAAGAACACTACATTGCATTGCAGTAGCAATCCAATAACTAGTTCCCTCCCTTATCACTCATTGATAGTAAACGTGCCTATGACCATGTACAACGCTTCTCTAGGTTAAAACTATAGGAATATTGCATTCATATATGCATACATACACACATACAATTGGCAAACTTACAAGATGAGGATTTTGGTGTGCTATCAAATTACATGAAGTTGAACCTATTTCTTTTGCAAAATATAGTGAACGTTTGAAATATCTCTTCAACTTGATGGTACAAGTTGCGGCCAGTTTATTTCATAGATTAACATCCTCTGGATGATGGCTCTCACAGTTACTCTTGTACACTAGGTAAGAGTGCTGTTCAATTACCAATATGATGTTATATATACACCAATGACCATGTTTAGAAAAATAATTTGTGATTGCCTTTTGGCATTTTTTGACCAGTTCACAGACCGATCACCAGACCCATGTGCGTAACACTATGAGCCATTCACTCACACTACTGTAAACATTGGAACCACTCGCAATGCCTTTCCCTCTTGTTATATTTACACCATTGAGGTGCTGGACTAACAATGCATCCATTTTTTTGCCCTGATTAAACTGGCCTGAGGGTAGAAATGTCAACAACAACCCAATTTTGGGACTGAATAACAAAAATCACTAACTGTGGTTCACTGGACCTGTGGCCCAAAAGCTGACACCAAACTCTATTCTGCCAAGGTTTTATATGTTACTTTCTGTATGCACTGTGAACCCACCTGCTAGTAATCACCACTGCACATTTTGTGTCACAGTGCTCTTTCTGCACGAAGGTTCATCTCTCATGCACTCAATAGATTGTAAACAAGAAGAATTTTTTATGATAAATTTCACATCAAAGTGATGAATATGTTTTGTTAATAGTACTCAGCAAATAACAGATATATCATGCATATAACGAGACAACTATACAATCAAAAGGTATCGAATGAAATCCTAGGGGACCTTTGGAGTAGCGATATACTACAGTGTGTAAGTTGTAAAAAGAAAATACGCTCAGAGGCACAAATTGTATAGTTGGAGCCTATGGTTGTGCTGCTGAAGGCCAGGGTTTCTGAAAACTAAGGGTGACCAGTCTTGATACTACCCTGTACCCCTTTCTCCCACCCCCTACACCTCCAGTCTCTGTATCACACTTTTACAGGTTATTTTTCTTTCCTCATTGTTCCCTTTGCCACTGTTTTCCTATCATTTTTTCCCCTCTTTCTCCTCTTTCTGTCTTTCTCTCTGTTGCTCTGGGCCATGGATTAACGAAGAAAAACAAGTCCTGGCTGGTCCCCAAAAATGAGTGCTGGCGTTGACCTCTTGCAACCACTGGATATATGTATCATCCAAGTTCCCTTTCTGGAACATAGGTGGCTATGTTGCTGCCAGGGATATGCACGGTTAGCATCATGTGCGATTCACGAACAGCACGTCCCAAATGTGTCGTTTTCCAAGACCTCTTCCATTTCTGTTATTGTTACTTACTCGACACTTCGCACGGAGACGTGTTTGGAGTAAAGCCAGGTCATTTTATTCGTTTCAGAGGTAAACAGAGATTTGGGTAGTCGCGGGTATAGCACACTTACCAGATGGTGGTGTTTGTTTATACATTGTTTTAGCCTGTCACTCGGAGAGTTAAACGTGATTAGGCATGCTGTGTGCTCTATTTCACTCGTTCTTTAGTTGGGTGGGGAAGAATCTTGGTTTGTGCCAAGCACTTTTTCAGGCTTACACAACACATGTGGTGTAAGCACATTCACAGAGTTTGCCACTTAATCGCGCAACACATCACCTTTGCTATAGTTTATTTTCAGCCTTAGAAACCGATTGATGGGGCAGATTACGTCAACAGTTCAATAGGCGATACAACAATTGAGCCAGGTGGTACAGTCTGTTCCCCGATAATACTATATCGAGTCTAAATGATAATTCAGAAGCACAATAACTGAACAAAAAGTGGATTGTATCAATAATCCAGTAAGTAAAAGACTCCGGCCGTAAATGTAAAGAATATTTATTCTCAGCCCTGGAACAGTAGCCTATACCCTCAAAGCTACAGGGAAGAACTTCCAGATTCAAATAACAACCTTCCAAACCCCACATTCCAGTGATGAAAATCTAATGCATGTGTGGCTCGTGCACAGAATGCACAAGGAAAAAGACAATGTACAAGCTAATGCCCACTTACATGGAGGTTGGTTCAGGTGCATTTGAATCACTGTTTTAGTTGTGTATCCGGTTCATTCATAAATAGTGAGGCTTCACTTCCACTCCACATTAACCCAGTATAATGGCTGAAGCCAATGAAAAGCCACACAGAGCAACAGGGGAAGGGTCATCAGCACTGTTCTAGCTTCTAATAGGCCTGTGCTCACTGACCTATCAGGAGGCTGGGAGAGGGATTGACTTGGGTCTTCCTCTGAAAGCTGGCCCCCCTCCTCTGTCAGGCTCCCTGTTGTGAATCATGGTTTGCAGGTTCCAGTGTTCATCACCAGATTCCTGCTCTCCTTCTGCCATGGAGCCTCTGAGTTGCCAGCAAAGGAAGAAAAGTAAGTTAAAAGAAATCTGTGTGTATGTGTGAGTGAAAGTGTGTTTGTGAGTGACTGACAGAGAATGAGACTGAGTGGGAGTGCGTGTTAGTTTAATGTGTTTGAGAGTGTCAATGAGAAGGAAAGAGTGAGAATCAATGAGTGAATGGGAGTGAGTTAGAATGAGCAAGTGAGGGGGAGATTGTGAGAGGAAGTGGGAGTGAGGGGCGTAGTTATCAATGGTGCAACAGGTGCAGTTGCACCAGGGCACAGAAGACCTGAGATGTGTCTATAAATGGTGAAGCAGGTGCAGTTGCACCAGGGCTCAGAGGCCCTGGTACAACTGCACCTGCTGCACTATTAAAGCAGAACATATGTACCCCAGGAGTTCAGATCAGAGTCAGTGAGGGTCAGTGATTGTGACAATGTGAGTGTGTGCAAGTGCGTTTGGGAGTGAGAAACAGTCATTTTGAGTGTATGGGCACATTTGAGTGTGAGGGCACCCATGGCAAATGTTGAAAAAAAAATGAGGTAAACGAGTAGAAAGTATTACGTTCAACCTCTTTTAGGGATCACAAGCCACCACTGTAATTTATGTTGTCTAGACAAGAAAGTGATTTCTGCATGGACTGTAGGAGGGGAAAATCCAAGGTCCATAAATGACGGACACGCAAGTGCAAATGTGCCACCCCTGTAATGACCCCTTTAATCTGGTGATGGGATTGTCTTTTTCCAGTAAGGAAACTATGGTGCATGGTGGGAGTGTGTGCTGTTGTTGTATTAATCTTTCAACAGTACCATTAGCTGTACTTGCTAAGGTTATTGTTAGATAATGCTCCAACATCAACTGTCACTTATTCATCAGTCATTGAGTGAGTGTTCCGCCAATACAGTCAAGGCCATTGCATATAACAAAGCAAGGCCTGGCTCGTTTGTTTGATTGTTTTTGCATTTACTAATTATGTAGTGGTAGCTAGCAATATATCAGTAAATATTGACAGGACAGGATGGCTAATAT
Source organism: Triturus cristatus (assembly GCF_964204655.1). Lineage (NCBI taxonomy): Eukaryota > Metazoa > Chordata > Amphibia > Caudata > Salamandridae > Triturus > Triturus cristatus. Next base: position 438,934,903 of record NC_140593.1, on the reverse strand, counting down.
TCAAATATGTTAGAATAAAAAAGAAAAAACAATAATCCATTAAGAATAAAATACCAGATATTACATATTGCTATAGATAACACAACGTCAACATAGAAACTACGAAATCATCACACCGCTCTGTGGATAAATAAAGGATAAATGGGCTCCCACTTTTTAATGATATTAATTTAATTTAATTTGGCAAGCTTTTAAACTTAGAAGAGTAACGGCCTGGCTGCACCAGTCATGTAGTAGCAGCAAGAAAAAATATTTCAAAAAGAAACATTGTACATAGCAAGTAGTGCATATTTGGCTGCTACATAGACGCAGTTTAGAACATTCGTGATGCGCTAAAGGATGAATCTTGCTTGGCAAAATACAAATCAAAACAAAGGACATAGGGCCATATGTATCAAACTCCCTTTTTGCGATTCCCAATTTGCGATTTATAGCGAATCGCAAATTGAGAATCGCAAAACGGTATGTAAATAAATACTCGCAGTAAAATAGCGATTCCGTAAAAATTGCTATTTCAATTGCGATATGCCAAATAGCGATTCCTTAATTTAAAAAATCGCAAAATAGCGAATTTCGCAATTTTGAGAATCGGAAACTCAGGTGCAGCTTGATGACATCACAACCAGGAAGTGTGACTACCCATGCTGCACCTGAGTTTCAGAAGCACAGTGAGAGACTAGGAGTTGAGGTGAGGCACCACTGCAGTGCTACACACAATGGCAGAGATTGGAGACATGGCCAGCAAGGACAAGCAGCAGGGGGAGACACCCAGAAAAAGAAAACACAAGTTCTCAGAAAGTGAGCTGGAGGTCCTGATTCAGGAGATGGTTGTTAGCCATGAGCTCCTCTTTGGCAAGAAGTCACTGCATGTGCCTGAGACACGCAAGAGAAGGATATGGGCAGACATCCAGCGTAAAGTCAACGCAATTGGCGTCACCCACCGAAGCGTGGAAGACCTAAGAAAGCGCTGGTATGACATGCGCCAGCGCTCAAAGGAGAAGGTTGCTGCCAGGTTGGAGCAGGCGAAGAAGACAGGTGGTGGGACCTCTACTGCCACCGCTTCAACACCACTCGAGGAAATGGTTGAGGGGAACCTGCTTCCGGAGAGTGTTATGGGGGTGGCAGACCTGGACAGCTCCGACCCCCCGGAACCAAGACAAGGTAAGAAGCATGCCATCACACCCCTGATACCTCCCTACTTCCCCCACACACCCAGGAGAGACCCAGGGGCACAACAAAACTATAAGTCCAGTGCAGGCACACAAGCACACACAACAGTGCATTATGGGAGATGTAGTCACATGCACCTAACAGTGGAGCATTGACACCCAGCCAGTTTCAACCAGTATGTGCGCATCATGAAAGGCTAAATACAGACAGACAGGACCCATGTAACTCCAAACAGTGAAATTTAATGCATGACAAATGCAAGGCAGGACAGAAAATTAATGTGTGCATTTACGTCCACAGCACCAGCAGAAACACAGGGAACAATCAGTGGAGGCGAGGATGAATCCTCCAACCCAGAGGCGACAGAGCAAGAGGAGGAGGAGGAAGAGGAGGAGGAGGGCAGCCCAGTTATACCTCCAAAACGCAGAAGGCGGATTGCAGTGCCACCATTGCCCCCACTGGAGGAGGAAGCCCAGGACACCGATGTCGATGTCTAACAAGTCCAGGGACAGTCAGAGCCACAACCCCGTCCTCGAGCACGTGCTGATCCAATACCGCCCATACCATCCAGGCGCAGGGCATGTGCATCTACCAGTGCAGCAGTCACAGGAGAGGACACAGTCTTCAGAGGGCTGGAGGGCCACATGTTAGAAGTCCAGCGCCTGCAGGCAAGAAACATACGGTCAATCTAGAGGCAAATCAGGGTTGGCTTCTTGGGCCTGATGGGTGCCCTGGAGGCTCTCTGTGCTGAACTGAGGGTGGATCGTGCTGCTAGGCGCAGGGAGAGGCAGCGCCTACACACCCGCCTAGATGTCTACACCAGGGTGGTCAACTGCCTTTCCTCAGCGACCTCTCTGCTGTCAAGGCGCAGCATCAGTATGCAGCATGAGGTGGCACACAGCAGCCAGGATGTGGCAAGGGTCCTGGTACAGGTGACATGTGCTGTGAATCAGCTGCGGGCAGCTGCCACTTCTCGCCCAGGAGTCCTCACTCCAACAGACGAGGACGCCCAATCTGGCAGGAGCAGCATTACACCCCCGCCCCCACCGGACAGGCGCCGTAGTGTGTGTCACAGCAGGGCTTCTGAGACAGGTGAAGAGGGCACTGTGCACCCACAGCGAGGGCCTACGGGCCGACAGCGCCGCAGTTGAGGTGCTCAGACTTGGACATGGAGATGGGTGCATCAACCCAGTGTACACAGACACTTGGTCAAGATTGTTCATTTGCACTGTGAATCTAACATGTGCTGGACATTGAACAATACATTGTGTGCTACACAGGCTGTGTGCCGATATATATCCTGTTCTGAAGGAAATTAAACACAGTCTCGTAATAGATGTTTAGCATTGTGTCATCTTTTCTTACCTAGAAATAGTTCTGTGTGATCGCATCTCGCCTCTGGCGCCCAGCAGTTGCACCAATTACACTGGCTGGCATGCGTCCTGGAGCTGGCCCCTTCTCATCTGATGATTCCGATTCGGTGATCTCCACTGGTGTGCCTTTCCTGGTGGCGATGTTGTGCAGCATGGCACACGCTACGACTATCTTGCAACAGGTCTGGGGTCTGTACTGTAGTGCCCCTCAACTCTTATGTAGGTATCGGAAACGACTCTTGAGTATTCCGAAGGTCAACTCAATGGTACATCTGTTTGCTATGTGGGCACTGTTGTACCTCCGCTCCCCAGCGTTGGCAGGATTCAGGTAAGGAGTCAGTATGAATTCACGGACCGCATACGCACTGTTACCTGTGGGGTGGGAGGAATATGGTTACACACTGTCCTGCCAATGCTTTCCTTTACTAGTGTGTCCTTCGAACAAATGCAATTACCTAGTAGGTATCCCTCACCAAACTCCCCACTTGTGAGTCAACAGTGTATCCCACTGTGGCGGAATATGAAAGCGTTTTGTGTGCTGCCTGGTTATTTTGCGACGATGTCGGTGATAATGTGCTTCATGTGTTCAGGGAATGGTAGGATTTGCGATTCCTGAACACTTACTCGTTCTGAAAGGGGGGGATATGGCACATGGGTCCCATCTATGCATCCAATGACGTGGGAAAATTGTGCAGTTTGATAGAACTCCTGCTTGGTCTGGTCTAGTGCCTGTGGTGTGCTGGGGAAGTGGATGTGGTGATGCAAGCTCCCTGATGCCAAGAGGTGCAGTGAGCACAGGACTTGGATATGGGTGGGGATAGTGTGTGTCCTTCGTGTGGGTTGTTCAAGCATAGGTTTGAGCTCTGCTATTAAATCCAGGATGCTCTCTTCATCCAGCCTGTAGTTTGTATGGATCTCCTCCTCAGTATTTTGGAACAGGGTTATGCGCGCTCGAAAGACCCTTTCCTGGCGTCTCCTTCTCTGTGCAGCAGCTCTGAGTCGCAGCCTCCTGGCTATCACATACAGCCCATCCATTGTGGAAAAAATCTGTTGCATTGTGGGCCTCTTTAAATAGTTTGCGCCTGGTTACCACCTGCTCAGACTTTGTGGTAATTGCGATTCTCTAATTAGCGAATTTCGACAATTCTCAAATTGCGATTTTTTCATGCATTCCGTTTTGCCAACTCGCAAATTGCGAGCTCGACAATTGCGAGTTTTGCTATTGTGTGTCACATTTTGCGATTTCGCAAATTAATCGCAATGAAGTATGATTCACAAATTTGCTAATCGCTACTTTTGCGATTAGCAATATTGCAAATGGAATGTGTTTCTTACATAGCGAAGCTGTGTTCTGCGATCGCAAACACTGTTTTTTTGCGATTCGATTTGTTTGCGATCGCAAAACTGCTTCATACATATGTCCCATATTACCCTATAATTCAATAGAGGAACAATGGGGTATATCACATTTTCTTCAGGTTTCTTAAAATTTGCCTTACTTTTATCTCAGTGCATTTATTTTGGAATTACTATTTGTTCAGATCCAGCAACATTGGATAGCTGCTATCTGATCCAATCTTGTCTTAATACAGGCACATAAAAAAAAAAAAAATATATATATATATATATATATAGAGAGAGAGAGAGAGAGCAAGAGAGAGAGAAAGAGAGAGAGGGGGAGAGAGGGAGAGAGAGCACTGTTGTCTTTATAGTTAGCTCAGAGTTTCAACAAGAAAGTCCTTTTCGGTTTTCTTAATATGATGGCTCCTTTTAAGAATATCTGCAGGAAACTTTCCAAAGTAAAAGTTCACCCACTTTGGTTCCTTCTTGCAAAGCTTTGTACCAAACCCGACAAGTAAAGAAAAGGACAAGGGGTTCCCAAAAGATCAATTTTATTTTGAGGTTTTGCTCTCCGATACAGAAAAAACAGCTGAACAGAATTACACAAAATTTGGCACAATGTTCGAATGTTACTCAAGGATTGTGCTTTTGTTGGTTTGGTGTAGCTCAGTTGAGTAAGTGTTTTGAGAAATCAGCATTTAAAGAGAGGCTCAATACCTTTGAATCCCAAAAAGTTTGAAAAAAAAAATCTATTGCCCAAAGGAGGTTTTTCTCTAACAATCTAAAATAATCTGATTGGCTGCCACAACTTGGAAGAAAATGTTGCGACAGCCATTAGAGGAGTTGGGTATGCAGTCCTCAAGTTCTGGGAAAAATACAGAAAGGGCATAAAAGGGTCGGGGTGAGCTCCCGTTGACACTCAGGCCCATACAGTTTGTCGCGAGAACTTGTCATGAGAGATGTAATATATGAGGTCATTATCAGAGCACGAGAAGGAGGTGAGTGATGGGTAGTTTACTTGTCACCATAGCTGCATTTTAACCATGTTTTTTCAGTGAATATATGTTTACATGTATATATATATATATATATATATATATATATATATATATATATATATATATATATATATATATATATATATATATATATATATATAAATAAATATATATATATACACACACACACTCGCGACCTTGCAATGCACTGCTTATGACCTAACATATTACATCACTCATGGCATGGTCAGTGACATCACTGATGACATTACTGATGACATCTCAAATGACATCACTGATGACATCATCCAGTGACTGTGAATGTTTTTAAAACGTTTATGAGTGTTAAATATATATACCAAGGTGTATTGGTGAATCAGTGGGTGTATGAGTGCCTGTACGGATGATTCGGTGGGTGCATGACTGACTGTATACGTGAAGGTGTCTCAGTGAATGTATGGGGGAGTGACTGGTTGTGTGACTGTCTGTAACAGTCTGTCAGTTGGTGTCTAAGTGGCCTTGTGGGTGTATGAGTGGGTATGTGAGTGGCTGTATGGGTGAGTGATTGGTTGTCTAAGTATCTGTATGGATGTCTCAGTGTGTGTGGGTGGGTTAAGGGATGTATGACTGCCTGTATGGATGAGTTGGTGGGTGAGTTAGTGGCTGTATGGGTTAGTGAGTGTGTGTGTGAGGGGCTGTATGGGCGAGTGAATGTGTGTATGGTTGTATGGGTGAGTGAGTGGATGCGTCAGTGGTATATGGGTGAGTAACTGGGTATGTGAAAGGCATTATAGGTAAGTGAAAGGGTATATCAATGACTGTAAGGGTGAGTGAGTGAATGTGAGAGTGGCTGTATGGGTGAGTGTGTGCTTGAGTCAGTGGCTGTATAGGTGAGTGAGTATGTGTTAGTATCTGTATGAGTAATTGAGTGGGTGTGTGGGTATCTGTATGGAAGAGTAAGTGGTTGTGTGATTGACTATATAGGTGAGTGAGTAGGTGTGCAAGTAGCTCTATGGGTGACTGACTCAGTGTGTGCGTGGCTGTAAGGGTGTATGAGTGGATATGTCAGTGGGTATATTCGTCAGTGAAAGGGTGTATGAGTGGCTGTATGGATGTGTCTGTAGATCTATAAATTAGTAAGTAGGTGTGCAAATACTGGTATGTGTCTGTGAATGGGTTTTTGAATGGTTGTGTGGGAGCGGGTGTATGAAAGGTTCTATGAGGCTGTGAGTGGATGTGTCAGTGATTCTGTGGATGATGTAATCAGTGGTGCCACTGACCATGTCATGAGTGATGTATTATGTGAGGTCATAAGCAGTGCATTGTGAGAGTGGGAGTTATGGTTAGCTCAGCTAAATATAAGTGCTGAATTTCACTGGTTTTGTATGAGTGAAACCTGAGCCTAACTATAACATCGCTGTGACCTTTGTTTTTTCAGTCAATTTTGATGTTTTTTTAATTCCATTTCCAAAATATAATGTTCCTAAAACCTTATTTTTTTTCAATGTATTTCAATAGTTTTTTAAGTAGTAGTATCGTTTTGAGGGTGGTGGAGAAAGGGGGCAGGCCTCTGACCAGGTCTCAGAATCTCGCTGATTAGGAGTTACTGGAAATACCAGGAGGGCTTCTTGACCCCAAGGTCCCTTTACAGCCAAGGGGACATCATCCCCCAACTAGTAGAGCGCCAGGAGGTGCATTTACAGAGTGGTGGAGAAAAGGGCCGTGGCCACCGACAACCTTTCAGCAGTCCCGCTGTGTGGGACTTACTGGAGGTAACAGGAGGGGTAGTTGGCCCCCAAGGACCCTCGGGAGTAATGTGGACTTACTTTTCCAACCAGTAGTGTGCCAGGAGGCGTGTTTGCAGAGTGGTGGAGAAAGGGGGTGTGGCCTCTGAAGTTCTGTCAGCAGTTAGGCTGTGTGGGACATGCTGGGGGAAATAGAAGGGCTTTTTGGCCCCCAAAGACCCTCTGGAGCCAAGGTGACTTCATCCCAAAGCCAGCAGTGCACCAGGAGGCACGTTTGCAGAGTGGTGGAGAATGGGGGCATGGCCTCCGAACTCCTCTCAGCAATCAAGCTGTGTGGAACTTACTGGAGATAACAGAAGGGCTTGTTGGCTCCCAAGGACCCTCAGCATCCAAGGTGACTTCATTCCCCAACCAGCAGTGCGTCAGAAGGCACGTTTGCCGATTGGTGGAGAAAGGAGCGGTACTGATTTGCATATGCCCATGTCTGAACTGGGGTGGCAAAGTGGGCTACAGAACGGTGATGGATCAAACCCAGATCTGTTGACTGGTTGTGAGTGTTTGATTGGTTCTGATGCTCCGTCCATCACCACCCCCTTTTGTACCGCTTTGTTCGCCATAGGTTGGCAGGGTATGCTCAGACGTTGAGTCCCTCGCTCACTTTGCCACTGGATTCAAGCAAGCCTGGCTGAAGACGGCTGAAATGCCAGAAACCGGTCCTAGGAAGCTTGTTTCCGGTCCAGGGAAGACATGGCTTGGCAGTTCGGGCTGGACTGTTCCCATGAGGCACAGAGTCAAACTGATTTGCATATGCCCATGTCTGAACTGGGGTGGCAAAGTGGGCTACAGAACGGTGATGGATCAAACCCAGATCTGTTGACTGGTTGTGAGTGTTTGATTGGTTCTGATGCTCCGTCCATCACCACCCCCTTTTGTACCGCTTTGTTCGCCATAGGTTGGCAGGGTATGCTCAGACGTTGAGTCCCTTGCTCACTTTGCCACTGGATTCAAGCAAGCCTGGCTGAAGACGGCTGAAATGCCAGAAACCGGTCCTAGGAAGCTTGTTTCCGGTCCAGGGAAGACATGGCTTGGCAGTTCGGGCTGGACTGTTCCCATGAGGCACAGAGTCAAACTGATTTGCATATGCCCATGTCTGAACTGGGGTGGCAAAGTGGGCTACAGAACGGTGATGGATCAAACCCAGATCTGTTGACTGGTTGTGAGTGTTTGATTGGTTCTGATGCTCCGTCCATCACCACCCCCTTTTGTACCGCTTTGGTGGAGAAAGGAGGCATGGCCTCCGACGACCACTCAGCAATACCACTGTGTGGGACTTACCGGAGGTAACAGGGGAGCTTGTTGGCCCCGAAAGGACCCAAGGAGACTTAATCCCACAGCCAGCAGTGCTCCAGGAGGCATATTTGCAGAGTGGTGGAGAAAGGGGTCAGGCCCTCCGGCGACTTGCCGATATTTTTCTTTCTTTTTTTCTTTATTCAAGGAGGGGGACCGTGTGTCCCCCCTTTTCTGGGCCAATGTTCGACCCAGGGACCCCATCCCCTGGGGCCAGGCCTATTTTGAAAAGGGGAGGGGGGCCACATGCCCCCTATCCCGGGCCGATTTCGGCCTCGTGGACCCCATCCCCCAGGGCCTGTTTTAAAAAAAAGAATTATAATAAGGAGAGGGGGTGCGCGCTGCCCCCTCCTGGGCCGATATCTGCGCTGGGGTCACCGCCCCCAAGGGCCCTGCCTTAATTGTGGGTGCCCTGGTACCAATCCAGGGCACACACTGCCACTGATGGGGACCAAGGGGGAGCCTGAAGGACCTGCGGACCCTGTCGGCTCCCTGCCTCCAGCATTGCTTTTACACATAAGGAGCTGCTAAAATGCAGCTTTCTGTGTGTAAAAGCAATTGTGCTCCACTTTGAGCAAGTGAGAGCTCTCACTTTCTCAAAGCGGAGCACACTTTGCTATGGCCTGGAGTTAGCGGTTTCACTCCCGCCAAGCCATAGTAAACAGCTATGTCCCGGGGGTTGGCACCCGGGGACATAGCAGGAGCCGGCCCTGGGGTGTGGTTGTCCCCAGGGCCATGTATGGCTTGAGGAGGGGGGGGTGTGTGCCCTCCCTCCTTCCTTGACCGGGGAGGTGGTGGTCTCTGGGGCCGAGAACGGCCCAGGAGAGGGGCCACGCGTCTCACCTCCCATTTCTTAATATGCACTTTGGCCCCAGAAAGGTGGTAGTCCCTGGGGCAGGAGGCATTTGCGAGGCCACCCATTACATTGCCCCAGGAAGTTGGTGGGCCTCCCCTGCACAAATTTAGTAACTAGCCCCAGGGAGCCTGCAGGGGACTGTGGGAGTCCCCCACATGTTTATTATTGTTAAACAAAATAGATAGAGGTTCTGTCTCCGCTATGTTACTAGCTATCTTTTCTGCCCTTGTGAGGCAATGGACCCTCTCGCCTGACAGTGCATGACACGGCTGGGTGTGTGGCCCCACACTTGCTGCAGCTGTGGGCAAACTTGCAGACCTTGCCCCAGGAGCAGGACCCAGCATTATACAGCCTGCAGGTGCCGGAGGTGAATTTCCTACTCCCTTGCTTCTGTCCCCCTCCCTGGCTCCCTCGAAAAGGCTGTTTGAAAGAGCATTTACCAGTCTGCTTAGCCCCTTTCTGATTGTCCCACAGCTTCTGATTCTTGCCCGCCCCCTCTTTGTGCTCAGCGGTGAATTTACACATGTGTTGAACCCAGAGCTAGATCTCTTTTTGATCCCACCCTGACTCCGGGCAAATGGCCATTCTCTTACGGAAGTCCTGATCATAGTCGAAGCACCCAACCCCTCCTGACACTTTAGCCTCCTGCTGTTTGGTGTGGGAATATTGCATTAACGCCTGCCCCTCCTCTGGATACTTCTCCATAATTACTGCCGACAGGATGGTGAATGCCTCCACCCAGTTCTCAATCGTTTTCTCGGGCTAGCGTTGGTATCTCACCTCCTTATCCTCCTCTTTTCCCCCCATTTTCCTAGTATCTGCCCCTGCTGCCCCGTGCATAAGTAAGGTCAGGATATCAATTAATTCCCGCCTCCATATCCCCTCTTTGGCCGCCTGGGGCTCTTGCCAAGACAGTGAGCAATGCCCTGAGGCCAAGGGTGCCACAGTAATGGGTGGCAGGGGCACCGTCACCTCTGCTGATTTAGGGGGATCGGTGGGGGAGGAGATGGTGCTGGGCTGTTGTGGGGTGGTCGTCACCGCCCCAGAGCCCTGGTTGGCGGGGAAATCAGCGCGGCCGCTTGATTAGCATTTGATGATGGTGTCGCCAGTTGGTTGTCCCCCGGCCGGTGGCAGAAATGACTGGTGCTGCGGTGTTGGTGACCAACGCTGCGTCGAACCCTGGCCCGGCCCCCGTAATGGCCCCAGACCCTACCGCCCTGGCGTCTGTGTTCGTGCAACTTGCCTGGCCCCCCCCAAACCTACAATACTGTGGGTGCCCCCGGTGTCGCGGGCACTGCCGCCGGCAATGTAGGCGTTGGTGCCATGGCGTCTAACTGCGTCTGAAATTGCCCCATCAAAACCAGCATATTGTCCATCACCTTACCCATTTTTTCAAAGTTCTCGGCGCCTGCTGCAATAGTGTTCGGTACGGCCGCCGGTACCCCTGTGGGTCCTGGTTCTTGCGGGGTGATCACTACTCTGACTTTCGCTGGGGGTGGGTACATAGGAAAGTTCTTGTTGGTGGGCCTACGCACACGCTTGGATCTGGCTGATCCTCGGTCCATGAGCCCGCCTGTGTCACAGGTGGGATGTCAGCCACCACCCCGGAAGCCTCCTGCCCTCGGGCGTCGAGGAATCCTTGTGCCCATTCCGGTCCTTTAGCCTTGGCCATGGCCATGAAATTCTTCCATAGTGTCTCCTGCGACGTGCTGGGCTGGGACTCATCTACACAGCTGATTTGTGAGAACTATGGGACGAGAGTTCCCTGGCTGTCCATGGCTCCGGATTGTTGAGCCGACTGCCTAGGCGTGCCCTGGGGGGAGAGAAAATCGTACATACTTGCCCCGCCCTTCCCTGAGGGTGACGCCACACTGCTGGGCTGCAGGGAGCCCCGTTTCCCAATCCCCGGCGCGTGTCAAACCCCCTCGTGCCCCGGTACTTACTTCACTTCTTGATTCCTGACAACCTAAACTTTTGAACGACCGCAGTAAAAAACAGATCGGAGCGGTGGGTGGTCGGCGCACTTGTGGGGGTGAAGCGTCTACGACAACGGAACCAGGGGTGATTTGGTTGCTCCTGATTGGTCCTGAGTGCCCGGCTTCTAGGGATAGAACCCGGATTTTCCCTTGCCTGACTGCCCCAAACTACAGGAGCTTCACGATGACCTATACGGCGGCGGTACCCTGTAACACAAAGCATAAACATTAGCAGGACACGAGGAATAGTTTACTTCAGCAACCAGAAATACTTTAGCAACCGGAAACAAACATTGATTGTATGCGGTCGCAGCCTGCTAGCAACATCTACGATATTCCTGCTCCTCCATGACGTGAGGAGGTTAAGGTCAGGACAAAATAACCCTGAGTCAGCACACAAAGCGACATAGCAATTCCTAAATGCCTTTATGATTGCGCCACTAGAGCTCACACCGTGAGGCCTGGGGGTGCAAAGGCCATGCTGTCTAGGGAATAGCGAGGGAACAAGGGGGGGTGTCGCACGCAGCGCTGTGCCCCTCGGCCCGCCATAACGGCGTAACAAGTGAGACACATTAAAAAGTTCATACCGGTTCTCAAATAAGCAACTTTTAGACCTTTGAAAACATCCCAATAAAAACGAAGTCTCGTAGCACTACATGACCCGCATGGGAGTCGAATCGCAACCTTGTTATTCCAAGTGCCACACTGTAACCGCTTGAGCTACCTTGTACATGAAACAAAACAAATAACTCAGTTTAAAAATATGTCAGCCTGTGAGAACATAGAAACAAACATCATACAACGTTTCAAATAGCTGTTAGCACCTGAGAACAACATTTCTTAAATTTGTTATTGTAAAATGCACCGTGCCGTGTTATGTCCCGAGCCCTTGGCCTAAGTGCGCCTGCGGCACCCGGGGCACCCAAGTTACCTTACTCATAGCTCATTGATCACCCAATCGATCCGGTTAAACCGTGACCTTGTTGCTAGAAATTACTTTGGGACACTAGGATTTGCGCCGGACCTGTGCACCTTGAATCGGACTGCCCTGCGGCTGGGCTTCCACATGTTCTCATAAATACAAATAATTGGAGAGTTGGAGGAGCACTCCTTTAATGATAATCTCAACCTATTTGAACTGTGATGCTACAACACTACACTTGCTGTCAACCAAGTGTGGGTGAATTAAAGGACTGTTACAAGTATGTAAACTTGATGGTGCTGTGCACACTTCACTGGGTGCTAATACCCACGTCTCGTATGAGACTACCATTTAAAACACTGACAATTTTAAACCATTGGTTCACCTTGATATTCAAGTTATATCAAGATTAAATCATAATGAAAATACATTTGACAATTCGTTCAACAATACAGTCTGTACAATGATCAACAAATGAACGGACCACTTTGTGGTGAGCATAGGACATTACATGTATTTCACCCACCCGAATTCCTTTGAGCCAGCTAGCGGTTATCACTACGCGCTTATTACTGTGCTCACGTGGTTTGTGTCGCCACGCTGTACATTCTACTATCTCCTTTGGTATTTTCTTTGGTATTTCCTTTGGCGTTTTCACTCGGTGTCACTCACCATTTACCACGGGTAGCGCATTCTATACAGGGGCAACTGAACAGGCCTTGTTTATTATTTCACTGACTGATTTTTGTACCACTATGCGACTGAAATGATGATAGTGTAAATATTCTCATTCATTTGTTGAACATTGTACAGACTGCATTGTTGAACGAATTGTCAAATGTATTTTCATTATGATTTAATCTTGATACAAATTGAATATTAAGGTGAACCAATGGTTTAAAATTGTCAATGTTTTAAATGGTAGTCTCATACGAGACGTGGGTATTAGCACCCAGTGAAGTGTGCACAGCACCATCAAGTTTACATACTTGTAACAGTCCTCATAAATACAAAGACATCTGCCCTGACCTATGGAGCAATATGCATGTGCGTAAGCCACATCCCAGTAAGCCTGAGGATGCTGGATCAATATAAATGCAATTCACGGGACACACGCGGTGATGCATTGCAACATATGCATGTAAAACAGGGGCATCCCCAGAAACCTGTGGACCAATGAAGAAGTAAATCCAAAGACATCTGTGATGGCCTACGGTGAACTATGCAAGTAAATACAGCGGTGTCCTCTTTGCGCTCCCGGCCCCGTAAAAGGCCGTCCATAGTGCAGTGGCCCTACACACCCACTCAGCCTGAAAACATAACCCCCGTCGCATCAAAGTCAGGACCCAGTGCGCACCGGCAACCCCGACAGGCCTCGTGCAGGTGTGGCCGTGGAATTGATGCACACGAGCACAGTCCATCACGAGGGTGCAGCCACTCATTGGCTGGCCATGAGGAGAAACCTGTGCCATGGCTATCTATGTGGCCAGTCTGCAATGGAGCAGGGGACTACCAAATGGGGGAGGGGTATAGAGCTCAGTGAATAGAGATGCTAGCGACAACCCCAGACGGTCATGGCCGTGCTGAGAAATGGAGGGAGGAGGGTACCTCATCTCCCGCACCGCCGGACCGCTCAGCGGAAGAGCAGGCAGGTGAAACCACGCCCTTTGGCTTCCCCTTGGTCCCCTTCTTTCGCCCCGATTACCACCGGTTCCACCAGTGGGTACTTTGAATACCCTTGGGCGGAGAATAGCCCGCATGGTGGGTCCCCGTGGGGGGGAAGCGTGGGGTTTTGCTTAAGACTAACCTCCTCAACTCCGAACATCCGACACAAGTAGGGCCTCCTCCGCAATCACTAGCACGACCGGAAAGACAGCGTGTCCGGCGTGCGCAAGACGGCGTGATTGGTGAAATAGAGGTTGCAAAATGGCCGCCGTGAAGGAACTCTGGTAAAGAAGCTCCCGGGCATGGGATCCTGTAGCTGCAAATATCCCTGTTTTTGCCCTACCATCCGCCTCTTCGCTCTACATCTTTATAACAAGGACAGCACTTGGAACATTTAGATATCACTATTTTCCTAATTAAGGAAAAACTACTAGATCCTCGAGACTAAACTACTACAGCAACTACGTGAACCGAATACCCCATTGCCTGCCTTAAGTCGGACAACTGACCTCCTCCTTCAGCCGCTGGCTTGTCCGGTTGAAGGGGCTCTCCTCCTGACGCCTGGTGAGTGGAGATGTTCGCAACTTTTATAGTTTCTGCTGGCCTTGGCACGGAGCACCTCCACTGATCCGAAGAGCTCCATGACCCACGAGTGACCAGTGGTGTCCTTAAAGCCTAGCTGAATAGATCCTCACCCGCCCGCACCGCCGACTTGAGAATCAAGGCTATTGAGACCCTCCTTGGTCTGCCTGGCGGAGTCTGAAAAACCTCCATTGATCAGGTGAGCTTCCTGGCTGGCGAGGGACTGGTGGTGAGTAGGGAATCTCACGGGCATTTGCACCTCTTCCCGGCAGGTCAGACCATGGGCCACCAAGCGGAACCCGTACCCCCAGAGAGACTAAATGGGCTCTGGGAGTCAAGCGGGACCCGTGCCCGTTTGAGGGAGAAATGGGCACTGGGAGAGATCGACAGTGATCAGCGGGGCATCATTTCTCTTCCCGACTGGTGGATCAACGGGCCATCAAGCTGGACCCACGCCACCTCCGCCCTTGAGCCGATCGGCCGGTGCTGAGGGACCGACTCGTCAGGTTTGGGCCGCTCAGAAGTTCGGAAACGGACGGCAAATCTCAAGGCTGCCTGAATACGTGGAAACGAGGAAATGAAATGTCCTTTGATCTGGAATTTTCCGTAAGCTGTACTGAAACGAAATACAGTTTTCTCCCCCTAAAGTGAAGCAGCACCTGCTGGCAAGTTTCCCTGCTGTGGGAAGTCTCGGATCAATCAGAATCTGCAGCGAGGCTTGCCATGATCGTAAGAAGACGGAGTTTAAAATGGCGGGGACTGAACCCTAACAACTCGGCTAGAGACGCCGTGAATTCTCCTGGACATCTGCATGTCGGGCTGCTAGCTTAGTGGAGCTCATTACCGACCAATCAGTAGGATTGACAGATATATCACTAACTCTGTATGATTATACCGTAACAAATTCATAGCCACGTCTTGACTGACTCTAAAATGGTGATGGTTTTGCCAGCTGCGCAACACCTCACACTTTTAACTCCTTTTTAAAGCGTCGACACAATTCACTGGCACCTCTCTCTGATTTATTGGACTACTGTGATGATGTTCAACTGCCAAGTGCACATGTTGAAGCACCTACTCCCGGTGTCATGCGTGTAGTGATTCCTCCTGCATAGCCTGACTGACCTTAAAATGGGGGGCTCCGATCCATCTTATGGGGATTTGGGTCGGGAGCCCTCTGATATGCCACAACTGTTAACCAAGCAGGCCGGAGCTGTGCTGATATAGCGAGTGGGAAATTTGTGAAGCCTGCTATGACATCAGCATCTCATGTATGCTGGGGCCAACAGTGAATAGGCTACAAATTCGGAACACTGCGCAATGATATGCCATAGCTATTAATTAATAATTACACTGACAAGGGGTGGGGTTTGCCGCAAGACCCCTTGGCCACGGTGGCCAGATATTTTCAACACCCACACTGACAAGGGGTGGGGTTTACCGCAAGACGCCTTTGGCCAACCATTCTTTTTTATTATCTTCTCAGTGCACTTTGTGTCTCCACACCACACCAGCCACACGCTCTATAACCGACCTGACACCCAGAAGTAACCACTGACGAGTGCCGCCTGTGTGGACTCTGAACTTCGTGTCTACTGTGTGGGTTCTTGCCTCTGTATTTTAGTCGTTCACAGCTCCATGGTGACTCTCGGATCCACCTAATTCTTACCAGATCACCCTTACTTATCACTCAACATAGCGACAATACAGTTCAGAGATACCATTGTCAGCCTATTACCCAGCTCCAGCCCAGCCACTTTCCTAGAATACTTCAAAAGCGGACCAACATTGTTTCAGCTTTCAAAAATCTGTTTCTCACATGCTATAAGGTTCAGCCGGCGCTGATTCGACTAAACATGGCGGATAAGGAACCCAGGGCACAATACAAAAAAATCATCAGCTGAACCCTTTCTGTCGGACTCGCCAATCAAAGCTGACTTTAAAATGGCAGATTGGCCCACGCAAACCAACGGTGAAAGCCCGGCACAAACTGCTAAAGCCACTAACCCTCCCACTGAACAACGGGCTAGGTCCCTACTATAGCCCTACAGCCCCCTGGCTAAAGGAACCAACCATTAGATCCCTGATCCCTCAGGATAATGCAACAGCCCCCAGTAAATGAAACTGCGCCACACCCGAGCCGCCTTCGACAATCGGGAGTCGGCGATCTCAGGGCTTGGCGCCTTACCCCAATATGGCCGCACAAACCTTCATCTTCATGACTGCCATGCAAAGTCAGCATCTGCCCAGTGCCTGACCCTTGATACCTCGCCTTTCAAAGACCTCCTAGGAGTCACCCTCAGCCTTATGCTCCAGAGAGGCAATGACCAGCCCTAAAGCAACGGTACGAAATCTCTCTACTACTCGCACTTTCTCCTCTAAGGATGGCTCTGGAAACTCTAGCCCACCCTTCCTTATAGGGTGTCTGCCCCCGTCCCGACTAGTCACTATGCCATCCGCCACGTCAGCCTACTCCAACCCCGCCTCGGCAAACCACTTAAGACCACACAGCCCGAACTCCTTCTCGATCAGTTTCCCCACTAACCTCTCATCCAAAGCAAAAAAAAACTTTAAACAAAAACTGATCAGACAACATACTGAATCCCTATTCGCGGACATCTAGCACAGCGCCTCCAAAGGACAAGTAAAAATGGATCTCATCTTCCACACTGAAAGACCCAAAATATGGAACTCCATCCTCAGATCGCAACTCAACATCTCCAAAACGACTAACACTTCCCAAAGCTTCAAACTGACTTTCTCAGCCCATAACCACACTAGGCGAAATGGGAGCACCACTGCGACTATCTACTCCAATGGCACAGTCCTGATACAAACCAACAATGACAATCTAGAAACCTTTGATGCTCTCTTCCCATCCCTCCAGACTTCCCCCTCCCACGCACTCCTCCCCTACCCACCCATCCTCCTCTCCCTGAAGAACCCAACCCGCCAACAGAACTCGCCCATCCTTCCGGTGCACCCTAGTAATAACACCTACCCCGCCGCGATACACCACCCCCAACACTACCAGAGAGGACAAGACCCCTCTACCCCCCCTGGCAATCACCCTCACCCGACCCCCGCCCTCCATCCTTCCCAACCTACTTCGAGCGACCTCAACACACAGTACGTGCCTCCCAACCCCCTCCCCAGTCCCACAACCAATTTAACACTGATGCCCCAACACGGCCCCCGCCTCCCCGCACCCGACCCCACCTAGATCCTAGATGGGCAGCTCACTTTCAAAAGGGTAACTTAACAACATTAGGCTCTCCTTCCCCAGGTTTAACTTTCCCGCCCAGAACACTCACACTGACATAGAGACTGGGCAGCGGCTCACCCTGCTTCAAAGCCAGGTAGCAACCATAATCCAGGGTCTTAGTCAAATCCTTACCAACCTCGCCGCACCCCTAAAGGCACACTGTTCTCCTTCTTTCCCCTCTCTCTCTCAACAGAGGCTTTCCAAGGCTCCCCACTCGAAAGGGATCTCCACCCCCTATCTAATCAGACACAGAGACCGAAAAGAACTAGAGATAAAACGTCTGCGAGCGAAGTGGCAGCTCTCGCTTCCTCGTGTGACAATCTTATCCTGTACCCTCCAATCCAAAATACGGGTGATCACCCGACTGGGAAGAGAACAGGCCCCTCCAAAATCCCCTAGACCCCCGGCCACACGCACTATCACCCCCATGGTCCCCGGAACGAAAAAACCCACAACAGAGACGTCCCCCCAAACTGCATGCTCATAAACTGCAGATCAGCCACCAAGCATGCCACAGAGCTAGCGGAATCCATCCTCACCCACGACATAGACATAGCATTCCTCACTGAGACATGGCTAAATGACTCCTCATTTCCACTTATGGACACTCTTGTCCCCCCTGGCTTAGTAATCACCCACAAAGATAGAAAAGGTCAAAGAGGTGGAGGCATAGCAATCGTCCATAAAAACAATATTTCCGTGCCGGAAATAGACTCCTTCAATTATAACACCTTTGAGTGCCTAACCGCCAACATCAACATTAGCAACAACAAAACACTTATCTGCCACCTTATTTACCACCCCCCAGGGAACACCACCACATTCACTGAACACCTGTCTGACCTGATTGCCCACTGCTCTCTACGAGACACGAACAACCTTATTTTGGGCGACCTCAATCTACACTGTAATGAAGAAAACAACCTGCTAATCCAGAACCTGAAGGAGCTGCTTCACAGCAACAACATTTCCCAACACTGCTTAGAGGAAACCCACAACAAAGGAGCAATCCTAGATGCCATTATCGCCCAGCATGACACTGTCACAATAGACCACACCCTACCCGTGGACTGGTCCACCTCACTCAGCCAATCACACTTAAACCCCACACCAAAGACCCTCCGAAATGGACTAGAAACTTCACTCAGATTAACATGACTGACCTAGAGGGTAGGGTTAACTCTTTCCTCACTGCCTCCACGGATGATCTATCCACAACAGAACTCACCTCCCACTACAACACAAACATGACATCCATTCTAGAACAAGTAGCTCCCTTGAAACTAAAAAAAACCAGGAACATCTCATCCAGATCTTGGTTCAACACGGACATTAACAATGAAAGAAGACAACTAAGAGCTACAGAAAGACTTTGGAAGAGCAACCCCTTCTCAAGTCTACTCGAACAACTCAAAGCAGCCCGAAGGAAATACAAAAAACAAATCAGCAGTGAAAAATCCACCTTCTTCTAGACATCGCAAAAACACAGGCCCATCGAACTGTTCAAAACCATCAGGCAACAAACCTACAAACCCCCAGAATCCTCCCTACAGGCCTCCAAGGACTTGTGTGAAAACTTTGCCAACTTCTTCGAAGAAAAAATCACCAAGATTGAGCTCTCACTGAACATCAGCGTCAACCCTGTCTGCAGAAGCCTGTCCCCAGTGACAGTAGATAGCATGCCCAAGCACCCCACAAAAACCTGGAAGTCCTTCAACCCCATCCCAGAAACCGAGATCCTCAAACTGATCTCCACATCCAAACCAGCCTCTCACCTTCCTTGACCCGATACCAACCGAGCTGACCAAAAAACTGAAACTCTCCATAGCCCCGTTCTGGTGCAAGATCATAAACAGCTCCCTGAGAACCGGCATCATACCTGAATGCCTCAAAGTTGGCCAAGTCACCCCACTACTAAAAAAACCAGGTCATGACTCCAAGGAACTGAATAACTTCAGATCCGTCTCCAATCTCCCCCTCCTGTCCAAAATCCTTGAAAAATGCGTCCTCCAACCACTGACACAGCACATGGATAGCATCAACCTTCTTGATCCCCACCAATCGGGTTTCAGAAAAGTCTATAGCACCGAGACCGCGATCCTTAACATCACAGACGACATCCACAAATTCCTTGTTACCGACCAATGTTGCCTCCTCATTCTCTTAGACCTATCAGCAGCCTTTGACACGGTTGATCACCAACTTCTCATCAAGGCTTTACAAGAAAGGGTAGGAGCTGATGAGGTGGTCCTATGCTGGTTCTCCTCCTTCTTACACAGCCGCTCACAAAGGATAAAAAAACAAAAACTTTACCTCCAACCTACACCTCGTCAACAGGGGCATCCCCAAAGGTTCAGTGCTCTCACCTCAACTGTTCAATATATACATGGAACCCCTCACCACCCTACTCAAAAATGCTAACATCCCTTTCCACCTCTACGCAGATGCCACCCAGATCTACCTAGAAACCACCTCCATTGATGACATTCACAGACTAAATGTCACTCTAAAAGAAATACAACACTGGCTGTCGCTTAACCACTTAAAACTCAATCAAGACAAAACCGAAATACTCCTCATCTCCAACAAAGAAGAGAACCCTCCTATTTCAGAATGGCTAAAAGCTTTGGATGCTCTTAACGGCAATCACATTCTGACCTACTCCGTTAAATCATTAGGAATCACCCTAGACCCAAAACTCGACATGGCCAAACACATCAAGAACTCCGCAAAGAGTGCCTTCATCAACCTGAAGCTACTTAACAAAATAGAACCATTCATCCCAACTAACAACCTCAAACAAGCCACCCAATCTCTGGTGCTATCCATTCTCGACTATGGAAATGCCACCCTCACTGGTACAGCAAAATCTCACCTAGCTCCCCTCAAAACTACTCTCAACGCAGCAGCTAGAATGGTCACTGGAATCAGGAAATACGACCACATCTCACCAGCACTCAGAGAACTAAAATGGCTCCCAATCGAACTGCGTGCCAGTTTAGAACTGCCTGCCTCACACACAAAGCCCTGCACACAGGAAAACCTGAATATTTGGCTGCTAAACTCAAGAGAGCTGGTCAGACAATGAACCTCGGGAGCTCCAGCACCCTACTACTCATCCCTTTGAAAACACGCAAACAAAAAACTACTGCACGGCCCTTTGCTGGAAACGTGCCCAAATCTGGAACGCCATCCCAGTCGGTATCAGGACTATCTCGTCCTTCTCAAAATTTAAAAAAACACCTAAAAGTCCTTTTCCTCAATCGCTCCCTCCCGAATGGATAGCTGCCATCTAAACGCAAATCCCTGCTCGTTGTCTCTCCCAGTCATTGGAGCTCTAAGACTTACCTCCTCCCTGCTATTTGACCCCTAACTGCTCCCCCCCTAAGTGTTTCAACCCCAAGACAACGTGCACTCTATGAGGTTATCTCAGGACTCACATACTACCTCAATGCTGCTCAGCACACTTGGACTTCAGAACCTATATGTAGAACACTGCTTTATTGTATGAATCTTGCTCAAAAACTGTTGTGAAGCACTCCGATACCCTCGGGTCAGGCTAGCGCTATATAAAACTCCTTAATAAATAAAATGAAATAATAAATATTGTTAGCACTGGGGATGTGACAGTCTGGGGGACATGGGGGGTGCTGTATGGGCAGCCCCCATATTTTTAAAAACAAGCCCATGGGATTTAGCCCACCGGGGTGGCTTATAAAAGGTACACGGGAGCCCACGTATCTTTTTAATTTTTTTTGCCATGGATCCACGGATCCACCTGCGAATTTGCTGCACAATAAAAAGAAATATGCTTCTAACTCTATAATGTTATAGAACATGTCTTGAGTGTTGTAATATGTGGGTTGCAAGCAGTGCATAGCAAGGTTTCAATTTATAGTTACTTGAAATAACTATAACTGACATAGAAATAAGTCGCACCGTTGTGATGGGAAGTAAGGGTTTTTTATGGTTCAGGAATGGGCGGAACTCTGAAGTAATGAGGGGTTTTGGGAATCGGGGATGGGTGTAGTTTAGGGTGGTGAGGGGTGTTTAGGGTTCATGGATTTGTGGAGGTAAGGGGTGGTGATGTTTTTTATCGGAAAGGGATGGGTGAAGTTTAGGTGTAGTGGTGATGGGTTTTAGAGGTCTAGAAAGAGTAGAATGCAGGGGTAGAAAAGGCTCTATATGGTTCAGGGATTTAATTTGGGGGTGCTAGTGAGAATTCAGGAATGTGCGGAATTTAGGGGTTGTGAGAATTTTTAGGGGTCAAGGTTGCATGAGTAAAGGGATGGATGAGTCAAGTCTTGGTAAGGAGTTTTAAGAGCCATTGATGGGTAGAGTTTAAGTTGGTGAAGGGTTTTTAAGGTTCAGGAATGGGTGGAGTTTAGTGGTGGTGAGAGGTTTTAGGTGTCAGATGTGGGTTACATTGAAGGATAAAAATTGTTTTATAGGGTTCAGGGATGGGTGGAGGTAAGGGGTGGTGAGGGTATTTTAGGGATCAGGAATGGGTGGAGATTAGGGGTGATGAGAGGGTTTTAGGGATCAAGGTTGCATGGTGTTAATTGGAGATGAGGGGTTTTAGGATTAAAGGATGGGCGGAGTTATGGGGTGGTGAGAAATTTTAGGAGTCAGGGGTAGGTTAAATGTAGGGGCAGAAAGGGTTTTATAGGGTCCATGGATGGGTGGAGGTAAGGGGTCGTGAGCCGATTTTAGGGATCAGCAATATGTTTGTCAGCATTATTCCATCATACAACCGGTTGCTTAGTTAGCCACGTGGTTTGGTAGTGATGGCGTATTATATTTTGAGTCTGCATACAGGCATTTCACCTTGCTGTGGTTCATGTACCAACAACCATGGAAGCACTTGTTTTGAAGTGTACATAATTGTACCTCACATTCTGCTTGCTTTGCGTCAGTGGAGCTATGTGAGTACCAGCACTTTAATAGGACTAGATAAGACTGCTTAGGATGCGACGTAGGGCGGAGCACAGTTTCTCTGTCAGATTTTGTGTTACACTTGTTTTACCTTACCATTACTGATACCTTGCTCTGGTACTGGAAATTTGCTCTTCACTCACATACCTTGTTTCTTTCATATAGCTATGGTGCAAGGGGTGGTTCATCATTTAATTATACATTGTCATAGGGGTGGTCCACAATCCAGTGAACATATACTTAGATTCACCAATGACATTTCATTCTGCCGTATCTTTGATTGGGTTGACGTCATGATATGTTTGTTGTCTGTAATATCTCACACATGATGTTTGAGTCTGCTGTGTGTGGTGGGAGACCTATGATGTGGTATTATGGAAGTGATCATTTACAATCCCGTACTGTCACCTTCATTGGCAGAGTAGAGGTCACAGGTATTTTTGATGCACAGGTGCACTGCTCGCGTGGCAGTGGCATCTTGTTTGTCAGTCTCTCTAGCACCAAACATGATAATTCACAGGTTTGACAATGTGTGTGATTTATCCGGAAGATTCTCTCACTTGTCCGCTATCATGAATCCCTGTGGGCAAGTCACCCTGGGTGAGTTGATGTCTGTTAATTGTGCCCTCTGAACGCTACTTCCTTTCACGCTTCATTAGAACTAAGATGAAGACGAAGGATTGATTTGTTTTGAGAAAAACATTCACAGCAAATAATTGTACATTTGTTACACCATAGTCTTTAAATATTCAGCATTGGAAAATAATAGAAATGTACAATGAGCCACTGTGTCAGTGGCATAACATTAGCCCTCACAGGTTCCGCGGTGTGGGGGCCCCAAAGCTCCAGGGGTCCCCTCCGGCACTATGCACGGGTGGGGGGGGCCCTAGCCAGAGAGCTCCTGAGTGGGTCCAGGGAGGGGCCGGGGAGGGGCTCTCCATGTACTTTGCAGGGTGGGGGCTCACGTTTTGTTATGCCACTGCACTGTGTCTAATGTTTTCACCCGAGTTATTACATATGTGCCACGTCTGTGTGTTGGTCTCTACCACACTGAAGTGTGCAATATGACCTCATTTCCAAAACTTAAATATTGTACTCTCATTGGGTTTGAACAATGTTAATTAATTTTAATTCATGTATGCATATTATGTACGCCAAACCAGTTTAATGGCTCTGGAAGCCCAGGCAACATAGTAATTCAAGGATTCCCACCCACAACTAGACCACAATTAACAAAACAGATAGGTTTTAAGCCTTTACTACAAGCAAGGCGATACCCTGTCATTCTTGAGTATAGTGGTAGGCTGTTCCATAATATCTGTACATTTTTGTGACACTATAATACTCACAGTGAGTATGTTTGCATGCATGTCTCTTGTGTCTCTATCCTTTGGTTGATAAGCAGAGGTTCAAAGTCATTAAGACAGGCAAATTTAACACAATGTTTGCTCCACTGTGTCAAGAGCAGATATAGCGCTCTGTTGTCGGCACATATGCCATGAGACATGTATGTACTACTCCATATGTTTTGAGCGTTCTCCTGATTGCGTCCTTGTTTCTAGGCACATTTCTAGAGCCCTACACTTAACACAAATATAAGACACAGTCAGTCGTGCAACAGCAAATATTTGTATCGCAATACTAAATTGTACATAACACACGTCTCAATAGCTAACATTCTATAGTTTATCCATTCATCTCACCAACCATTTGCACAAACTCACACTAATGATCACATCTAACACCTATTAATCTATCACAAAGACATTGTAGTTAGTGCATAGCATGGATTCACTGAGAGCACAAGACTGATCCCAATAACTAATACCTAAACAAAAATAACCAGTAACCGCTGGATTGACCACTTCTCTTGGCTTCTGGAGTTGTGTGCTACTCACCGTAAAATACTTCAACTCTATAAAGCTCTATATAAATTCAATTACAATACAATATAATATATGCTATTAAACGTGATAATCTTATAATACAAGGGCTTCTGCAATCCCACTATAAAAACTCACCTCAAATTTCTTTACAATAATTGACTTCTGAGGCATCTAGTCGCCTGTTATAAAAAAACAGGCCGCAGCCACTCAACTGTAATAACTTATTACATTTCAGTTGTAATGTCACAATACCTGCTGCCAGAGCCAGCAGCCGAGGGAAAAGGCAGGTCAGGTCGCAGAGAATAATTAAAGCAGCTGTGTGGCTTTTCTTTCTTCTGTTCTGTTTTCCCAGCTGGACAGTGACAGGCAGAAAGGAGATATTTAGGAAACATGTTTGTTTTTTGCACTCTTTAGGTAATCACAGAAAAGTTAGAATGTTTCTGTATGTTACAACACATTCCAAGCTGCTATGCCTTAAAATAAATAATAAACTGACTTATATTAAACTATTTCTAATTTATTTTTGCAACAGATATCTAACAGCTTGTTTGATGTTGGAAACCAAAGCATAACAGCGGGCAACAAGATATTGCACCTCCCACAATGTTTCACACAATTAGGTCCAGTGCACACATGCCCTAGTATCAGTCGTTGAGTGATACTACTGGTAAGCCGATAAATATGAGAAAAACAATGTGAGAAGGTGCACCCTCTCACATTGGTTTTCTTAGCTTTTGTGATGTTTAATTTTGCACTAGATATTCTATTTTTGTTCTTCATGTTTACAAACATGCTCTCTCTCTCATATGAAAGAGCTATGTGCCAAGGATTTAAGTTGTTTGTGTGAATTGTGATGTTATGATATGACTTTGTATTATAAGGAATAAAGTACCCCATGCGTTACTTGATAAGGATATTGCAAATCACTTCGTAGTTCCATAAACGTATTAAGGAACTCATCCCCGTTCCTCTATATGATCATGGAACTCCTTGATAATTTGCAATATTCTTATAATGCTGCTATTTACTCAGTGGCCAGCAAAATAGTACATAATCTCTGCTGTTTAGCTGGTCACAGGCTAATTAATGAAAATGATGTACAATTTGACTGGCGGACGGATAATTAGGGTGAAAGAGTTCTTTATTTAGCCAGCCATTAAAGAAAAAAGGGACTCCAGGCAATGGCAGAGTGGTGGACATCTTGTAGTAGGGATGTGTTGTAAAATGCGGGATTTATGGGACCTGACACAGTTGATAGTCTTTGAGGTTATTGTTTTTATTGGATTTTCTTTGCGCTAAATTGTAAGGTATTCTTCTGTTCTTCTTCTTCAGATATGGGAAGGCTGAGACGACCATGGAAGATGTACGTCCCTCAAATGAAGAAAAAAATGCCACATGTAAGTGTTCAATGTTTGGTCATTGTCATAACTGGGGAAGGGTTTGTGAGGAAATACACCCAGTCCATACTAAGTTTCCTTACCCCATTATCATGTACAGGAAATTTAAGATATTTGCCCTGTATACTATAAACCTAGTTAAATGTCACTAGCTCGGGGGTTCCACAATAGATTTGAAGACAAACTTAAAAGTTACTCGTTGTGGCCTACAAAAGAGGAATGCTCAAATGAAAAAGGTATGCATCTAATATCTAGGTGCATCTTGTTATATCCCTGTGTACTGGCGCTTTATACCGGAGAACCATCTTGACCCCAGCTTCCTACTACATCTCGCCCTTCTCCCTCTCGCCTCCCACACCTTCCCAGTAAGCGATGGTGTACCTGAGCTAGCCACGCTCCTCCAGGAGCATGCGGGCAGCTCCTGATGATGGTGTCCTCCCCGGCTTTTTTCCGTCCTCGACCGGGCAATCAGCATTCTCGTCCTTGTCTGGGACTCTCCTTGTCACAGTGTCTCTTGTTCCTCGATGTGTCCTCTCCTTGGCCTCTTCTTTGGTTTTGCACCGTTCTTTCTTCTGTAGGTCTCCGCCTCCTCTTAAGTCCTGAGAGGTTATAGCATTCGTCTGGCTCCTGACCACATGTTCCTCTAGGTTCCATGAATTAAAGGGCCCTTCGTCTACTGCACACAACCAGGACCTTTTCTTGATACAGGCTTCCGTAGTTAGAGATAAGGAAGGACTACCCATCCTGATCACTCCTTCCTGGCTTCCTGTTAGTGGCTGCAAACCGAGAAGAGCACATTCACTATTGGTGGAGCCAGTAGGAGGATACCATGGAAAGTAATTCACTTCGTCCTCCTCCCCTTGGGTCAGGAGACTTGGCAGTTCGACAAGATGCAACATGTATGAAGCATTTGAAAGTAAGCACATACACAAATGTGTAATAATTTGTACAAAGGTAAGTGCATGCATTAAGTTAAGCTCTTTATAGATGAAAAAACTGTAAAATCAATTTATTCAAAAACATTTATGTTATTTTAATATTTAAATAAGAAATGCAGGAATCAAACTTCTTCTTTAGGAGCTTCAGGATATGGTACACAGATATTTTGTGCTGCACTCTAGAAGTATTTGGCTATCTGCAAATAATAATGAGTATGGTTTTAAGTCATGTTACATAAATGTTTTATTCACTCATGAGAATATGTTGGTTTTTTTAATGTTCATGATCCTTCTTTTAATGATTTATTTGGGTTACTTTTGTAGGAGGTACACTGAACGAGATACAGAAATAGGGCTTTGATGGAACGGAGAAGGGAAAACAGTAGCCTGTGAATAAATAGACTGTTTCATACTATTCATCCAGCAGAGTTGCATAGCTGCTTATTGGTTCTATGTCATGAGTGGCCCCTTCACCTTCACTGACATTTTAGTCACCTGCACAATGGATCTTGGGAATGGTAGTTTCTATTTTTAACATGCTTAGCACTGTTTTAAGTGGGCAAGGCCCTGTCTCTACAGAACTCTTGTTTCTCCCCTTGACAGTATTGTCTCAGCAAAAGAAATCTGGAAGACAAAAAAATAAATCTGAGTGACAGGCTTTGAGGCTGTACCTGACTAAAGTCATTGTGGGAAGTGCCTGGGGAAGGAAGGAATAACAGCACTCGGAGGAGGATGATGACAAGTAGGAGAATAAGCAAGTAGACCACCTAGAGGGCTGGAAGACCATAGCCGCGAGAACCAGAAGATCCAGGCCCAGGGTGACCTAATCTGTGAGGACCAGGGTTACCAGTGTCAGAGGTGACCAGGCACAAATAAAAAATGGGGAACAGGCTAGGGGTACTGGTACCAGGATGAGAAGGATCAGGAAAAGCTTAGTGATTTTGACCCACTTTGCAAGGGCTCAAAGGAGCAGAAGGACCTGGAGTAGAAGTAACAGAAGGCCCTGGGCCATAATGATATTGAGAACTAGGAGGGCCTGGGCGCAATGCTACAACCAGAAGGATGACAACGACCAGTGCCAGGAGTACCAGACTCAGGTAGATAGACCAAAGAGGACCAGTACAAGGAGATCAATGCAAAGAAGAGCCAGAAACAGGAAGACCAAGACCACAGAGATCAGCTCAAGGAGGACCAAGGGGCCTGAGGCAAATGGACTTGATCTGGGAAACCATGACCAGAAATGACCAGGGCTAGTAGGACCTGGAGATCATAGATTAGAAAGACCAAGGGGGAAATAAAGGACCAGGAAGGCTAGGCCCAGTGAGACCTGGATCAGAAGGTCCATGAGGGTCTGAATCAGGGGGTTCCTAAACCAGTGTGAGAAGAACTACATGAATCAGGGTGTCCTGTAACACGGGAACTAGGAAGACCAGTGCTGGGAGGGATGGGGAATAATAGACCCAGGAGGACCATTACTAGGAGGACCACGATAAAGGGGACCAGGTTTAGATGGATAAGAATGAGTTGGAACTGGAAAATCAAGAGACCAGGACGACTAAAAAGACTACGATGGGGTAGGGGGACTAGGGTACTAGTCAGGCTATTGAAACCAAGGCCAGTGAGAACAGCACCAGAATACCCGATACAGGAGGACTAGACAAAGGAGTATCAGAACTAAGACCTGGACTACATGGAACAAAAGAACCAGGAACAGAAGGATTAGGAATAGGCAAACCAGGGAACTAAAAAATCCAGTACAGCAGGAGGACTGATGGTTGAGAATTATTGTGAGAGGGGTGAAAAGGTTCAGGACCAGGAGCCTGTGGAAACAGGAGACTCAGGATACAAAGGACTAGGTGCAGGAGTACATAGGAATGATGATCAGACAGTTCTGGGAAGTACAGGTACAGGAAGTTCTAGCGCTAGCATGAATCAGCGGTCAAGGAACATCAGAACTAGGAAAGGCTAGGATGATCTGTGGTGGGCCAGAACAAGTTACTGTAGACAGATGAGAGCAAGGAGGAGAAGGACTAGGGCCAGGATCACAAGGACCAGATTGAAGAGGACTAGGAATATCAGGACTAGGAAACCAGGATAAGCGGGAAAGGGACTAGGAAGCACAAGGCGGCCAGTAACGGCACACAGACGACCAGAGCAAGGAGGACTAGTTGAACTAAAAGGATCATAACCAGGAGGACCAGAAACAGGGTCAAGAGGGCTATAAAGATCAGGACCTAGGGGACCAGGCCTCAGATTACCAAGTGGGGCAGGGCAGTCATTACAGGTAGCAGGACCAATGTGAAGAGGATCAGCTGTACGAAAGGCACTCAGAATGTGGAAGAATAAGAGGACTGGACAGCATTGGCCAAAAGGACCAGGACCAAAATTACCAGTTGCGGGAGGACCAGAATAAGGAGAACCAGGATCAAGAGGGACAAGATCAATGCTGCAGTACCAGTAGAATTAAGAGGACAAGAAACAGATTCAGGAGGACCCCGACAACTCAAACCAGGTGGACAAAGACAAAGAGGGCCAGGACACAACAGGCTTGATGGATCAAGACCAGTGGTACACCAGGGCTAAGAAGTTTAGGAGGAGAACCAGGGTAAGGTGACCAGGGCCAAGAGGACCAGAAAGGAACAGGGTCAGATTGGCCAAGACTGGGTAAACCAAAAAGGGGCAGTATGACCAAAGGGCAAGGTATAAGATGAAAAGTACAATAAAAGTGGGTGAACCAAGAAGGGCCAGGACAACCAGGACCAAGGATAGGATGGATAATGAACCAGGTCCATGAGAACTAGGCCCAGGAAAATCCAAGCAATAAAAATGAGTAGCAAGTAGATCAGGGCCAATGGGCACATAATCTCAAGAAGGACAACGACTATCTTTTGTGTGCAGAGTCTCTGTAATCAGTTACTATTAAACCATTTGTTTGTGAATACAGAAAACAAGTAAACGTACACAAACATTTATGTTTACCTTTGTGAATCAGGCGCTAAATATCTTCCTCTGATTTACTGAAAAAAATAATTGATATTCCAATGACATTCAGTTCAATTAATTCGAGTCCCATTGCTTTACTTTTGGCTCCATGATGGAATACTTCCTCTCATGACCCAACACAGTAAGGGCCATTGAAAGAAGGACTTTATACCATCTACCCTATTTAGATTCAAACCAGGCTGTAAGGGATGGGACAAAAAATAATGACTCTGCCACCCTGGAAGAAAACTCCCAGTGTATGGGACTATTAATTTTTTGTTTTGCTAAAAAAACCTTTAAAAAACCTATTTTTGTACGCTTGCCATTAGGGACTCAAACTAGAACCCAAAAAACAAATATTGGTAGAAAGTTGCTTCTAATAACTGACTTTTTCATTGTGATCAAATAAGTGAACCTCTTCTAGTCAGAACAAACACCTGAATGCCACTGTAGTTCTCAAATGTTTGGTCATAGACTCTTTGTAAATCTCCTCTACGATTCTCCTAATCAATCCTCACTCCACCTTTCCTTGCTATAGTTTAATTCTTAAAGGAGACTTAAGTCACCTAACTTTGTTACAAAAAATTTAACAGACCTCCGAAGGGGTACATCCTACAGTATAAAAAGCACAACATAAATAAACAAATGACCTCACTGTAATGAAGAACATTCTAAGATGGTGGCTCCCTTGATGTAATATCTCTGTGAATTTATCATAAAAACCCTCATTGAGGGCAAATAACAAACAGAGTTTCCCTTATTCTTGTGCAGGCCCACTATTACCTATTAAAGAAGAGAACTAAAGCCTTATGCCATGACCTTGGCATGAGGTAAATATATTTTGAACTTAGAGATCTACCTTTGTAGAGAAACAGAAAGCTTCCCCAGTCTAATGTCAAGAAACAGAATAAGGTGGCAGCAGAAGCTTCTCATGAGGCACTTACTAAGGTGGCTACCTTTTCTTTTAGGAAGAGGTGTGGCGCCGCGGCCAGGGCGACTGACTCCGGAATCTGGGAATCACGGTTCGATCGCCGGCGGCAGATTAGCCCAGCACCATGTGACTCTGGGAATAGCTTGCTTAATCTTCCCGACGGCCTAGAGACCCTTACGGGTGATTGTTCGCGCTTTACAAATGTGGATTATTATTATTATTATTTTCTGCTATAGTATCAAACACATAGGATATACTGGAACCGATATACTGAGGATCCTCAGACATTTAGGAGATCATTGTGGGTTAAAACCTATGGAAGTAATTTTGAGATTTGCATGTTTGTATATATCAATTGCCCTCGTGAAGCAAGTAATTATAAAATACCTGTTGGCAGGCATTGAAATCTTGAGATTTCAAAAATATGTTTGATAAATAAAGAAGATTTAAAGAAAATTTAGAGGAGAACAATGCCCTATAAGTCTCACCAAAGGCAGGAATACCTTTCTTTTCAGAGACATCAGAGGAAAGTGTGTTACCATTGCACAGGACAGCTCTTTAAAGCTAGTGATTTGTGATGGAAATGCCCCACATTCATCAGATCTAGTTGATAGACAAATACAACCTGGGCAATAGGTTGACCACCTCCATATCTTTTCAGTGCATCTGCAAAGCAACACAGTAGGCTAAAGGTAAGTGTTTCTCTTAAGAGGCACAAAGCAAGATTGTAAAAACACATTCCAGTGATTAGTAGTCACTCTGACTAATCACACCCTGAAACAGCTAAGTTACTCTCTAAATGAGCTGCAGGTCAAAAACGCTTACGATTCCATTGCAGACTTCCCTTTCTATTACGTTCTTACTCCTACCTGACTCAACTGCATGGAGATGCTGAAATGGTATTATCTAGTCTATACATCTCAGTCTGTCACCTTCCACCTCATCTACAGACTTCCTGAGCAAAACAAGGACTTCATTGATGAATCTCAGAGCCTTGCCACCTTGTCTATTTGACATGCCACACCACCCTCTTGGGTGACTACAACCTCTCAGATAACCCAAGCTAAAAAAAGGAAGAGACTTCATCCTCAACCTCATCAATTCACTCAAGGTTGTACAGCATATCACATGACTAACACTCTTCGAAGACCATATCCTTGACTTTGTCTTCTCAACATCACCACCAACCAACAGTCCAATGCAAGATACCCATACCCCTGGACTGGAGTGAACACTTCACCATACCTGTCTCCCTGCTCAGCGTCCTACCAACAAACCAAAGTCAACATGAAAGAGTAGATCAAACTTCGGGTTCTTCAAAGACTTCTCCATAGTCAATCTAATTTTTGAACTGATTTCTCACTCTGTTAACTCTATGTCTGATGTCAACACCCTTCTGAACAACTGCAAACATTTCCGAAAAACATCCACTGCCCAATTAAAACATGTAAGTATAAGTTTTGCTCTAAAGACCTTGGTGATGATCAATCCGCAGACAAGAAAGAAACTGGAAGAATAAGACCATATGATACCGAAATCACTGCATGCAACACGCATCCAGCCCATCACATCAGGCAAAGCTAAGTAATATATCAGCACCATCAATGAATCCACCAACAGAAGCCGAATATTTTTCAAGACAATCAAGCCCTGCATCAACCCCTTCTACACTCACATATTTCTCACTCCAAAGAAAAGTGTCATTCTATCAACTGCAGCCTTATGACAAACTACAGAAGGTTCTACAGCACATCAACCTGCATTATCTCTTACGCCCACCTCTTCCCATGTAATCCCTCAATGGTCATCTTTCAAAGCCCTATTATTAGAGATCTGGCTGACATGCTTAATTACCTCAAAGCCACTTGTTAGAAAGATGATGTAATACACTTGTCTTTCATCAGAGCTCTCAATGTGGATTCTTCTTCAGCCATACTCACGATTCCTCACTGAAGTCATCTGCCCAGAAGCTCTCAAGACAGGCCAGAATATCCCACTCCTAAAACATTACACCTAGACCCTGATGGTCTCTACTGACACATCACTAACCTATCATTCATCTGCAAGATCCTTGAAAAAGGAGCCTGTGCTCAAGGCTATCATCACATTAATGCTAACCATCTCCGACACAACTACCAATCTGGCTTCAGAGCACACTAGGGCATTGAGACTGCTACCTTACACATCGCAGATGATGCCCTCCTGACCAGAGATAAATATGACTCCTGCCTCCTGATATTGCTGGGCCTCTCAGTTACCATTAAACCTTCAAATGCATCCTGGAGTCTCAAATGGGTTTCACCAGCAATGTCCTTCACTGGTTCTACTCCTACTTTCCAACCAACACCAGTTTGTTCAGATGGGCACCTCCAGGTCCCAAAAGATTTCTATTGCCTGCGGATTTCCCCAGGGTTCCAAATTGTCCTCTGTCATCTTCACCCTCTATATGCAGCTGATTGATGCTTTGCACCCAGATAAAAGCATCAGGAATCACCAATGTGCCAATAATGCACAACTGTACTTAACAGTCTCCTCTTCTTCAGACATCTTACACCTCAGACATTGCCCACACATCATCCAGAGCTGGATGTCCAGCGCCTGCCTGAGAGACTTCCTGCTATTTGTCAAGATTAACAAACAAGAATCAGTACAAACTAGAATCAATGACGTGAACCTTCGCAACTTTGAATGGCAATTTTCGGTTTGTGCCGCGTCAGCTGGATTCACCCTGACTACCAGCCTCACCCTCAAGGAACACATTGCCAAACACAAAGATAGCCTGATTTTAGCTCTCTCTTTTAACAACAGTGAAACCGTTTCTCCCAGAAGGTAACTTCAGAACTGCTGTTTCAGCTCTCGTACTCCCGTACCTAGATGGTAGTAAATCTCTGTCGTTTTGCTTCTAAAACTCTACACTGGCACGCCTTAAGGGCATCCTACAAGTCACCCACATCTCATCCAGGGCCTGAAGAAATATGATCACATGACCCACTTCCTGAAGGAACTCCATTGGGCCATCTTGCCTGCCTGCTTCCAAACCAACTTCATCATTCACAAAACCATCACAACCAGCACCCTCACTTATTTTGGAGACACACTCACCATCTCTGGTCATTCTCAGCACACCCGCAGTCAGGATACCATCAGATTGCTCACTAAGAATTGGTAAACAGAAAAAAACAGAAAAAAAATCTATGCATCTAAGATTCGGAGCAACATCCCCTTATCCATCAGGAACATCCCAACACTACTCCAAATACTAAAGAGTTGAAGCTGCACCTCTTTAAAGAACGCTTCATCAAAGTGCATTCACAGTCCACAAATCAGCTACGTCTCATATCATTTTCTAACTTTATGCCGGACCATGTACAGAGCTCAGCTGCTTTTGGTTAGGTTTGCTCTATAGAATTACCACATACTTACATAATTACAGGCATCCTGCTTTGGCAGATACAACCACCACTGATGTACATGTGCTCTCTGGAGAAACACTGAGTTTTAAAGCACCATGGTCTGGAAATTTACTCAAACACCCGTATGCAAGGTAAAACTGAAAATATTCTGTGCACGTGGATTTCACAACTCTCTCACTCTCAAAGAAGGAAACATATACAACCAGGCACATTAGACTTTCATATCATGTGCCTGTTTTTTATCTCAAATAACATTATTCATGTTTTACAGGGGCGAACATCTATCTCAGATTTTCAACGGCCGTATAACAGAGCTCACACCAGTTTCGCATGTCTTCTTCAAAGGTGCCATATTTTTTGCATCAGTGAGAACACACTTCAGTGCTTTTACTTGTTGAGTTCTCAAAAACCAAACACATGTGAGTCAATACACTTACCAGATGTTTTGTACAATAACTGCAGTTTTTTAGATTTCGCCTACAGAGAAATCTATTGTTTTTAATACAAACTTACTTAAAGGGACTTACATACCACCTCCTCTCTTTCTTGGCTTCTCATTGGTTCCTGTTTGTGCCACTTACCTCTCTTCCATATCTATTGGCTGTAGCATATTTTCCTGCAATTACCAATGCTTATTTCTCATCTGCTTCTCTTATCATATCCCCGCCGCCAAAATACTGTTAACATCTGCTTTGGTGGAACTATATTTTCATGAAGTTTTGCCTTTTTCTCTTGCAGCATATTTATATCACAATTTATCACCCGGAGAGATTAAGTGACATGCATAGAATCACAGGATGTCGAGCGGCACTGCCGAGACTCAACTGGGATCCCCAGCTCTCGAGCCAGCAGCTCTAGACGCTGTGCCACATCCTCTCAACTCTTGTGTTGTCTGTCTGGGAGCTCTTTCCTTCTCCCGGATGATGATTGATGAAAAGAGCTCTTTATTCATTACATAGGTGAAACCGATGCATTAGCAATGTTTGTCTTCACTGTCTAAGAATGTTGAGGGGACTGCAGCAATTTAAAGGAGCGTAGCCTGGTTCTCAATTCCTTTTTATTTCCAAGTAATAGCATGATGCTGGGCGGATTATTATTATGAGTCCTGCAGACGTGCATGCTTTCAATCTCTCGATCACTCAAATAATCACAGGTTTAAGATGATGTGAAGCAATCAGCCCAAATGTGGGGCTCTGGTTACATAAACTGCTTGTGATACCGTGTTTGAGGTCTCTGCTGTTTAGCAGCACATTCGATAATTTAACAATAATCAAAATACGCCCAGCGTTGTCCAAATACTGACAGATCAACCAAAAAATAGCAACATTCGGCAGTGGTAGCTGGAGAACTTTGAAAGTTGTTCTTGTAAAGGTCCATCCTGCAATGCATTTCTAAGGTTCCCTCTTCGAAAAAATTGCAAAGATTACTGAGCCAATTGGTGCATTTTACAAATCAGTTATCGCCTAAAGTGGCGAAAAACTTTTACATGGTAAAGAAAATGGCTACTTCGGGGCATATCAGCAACGGCCGGCGATAATTATCGCTAAGCGCGCTTAGCGCAAGGATAATTATCGCCGGCTATCGCTGGATTATATCGCAGAGATAGCGTGCTATCAGCAATGCTTATCTCCAATGCGAAAGCTAATCCAGCGATTGTTGCAAAAAGTGCGATTATCGCAGGCAATCCAGCGATAATCGCACATCGATAGGCAATATGTTGATAATAGGGCAGGGTGGATTCATCCACACAATCCACCTCACAAAGGCTATCATGGCAAAGTCAGAAGGAAAGCAGGCGTAAGGAAAGGAGCGATAAGCGCGGTTAGCGCTACTTTTCTAATCGCTGTTCAGGTTAGCGTGCAGATTGATGATAGGAGAAATGTCTGTTAGCGACATTTCCCACGTTATTTTGGTGAGGAATGCCCACTTTGCATATCATTAGAGATGCAAAGCTGGGTGTTAAGGGAAAGGGCGCAGAGGCGTGGGAACACGCGCTAGCGTGTCTTTGCTGATAGTGCGACAAAATTATCACCGGTTTTCACCCGAAAATGGACGCTAAAGCGGCGATAATTTTATCGTGGGGCCTTGATGATATGCCCCTTCATTTTTTGTGTATGTTTGGTCGAGTCTGCGTTTTTCATGTCATTTAAGGTCCTATTTCAGAACCAGAGGAAAAAATCCAACCCCTGCTCAAACTGCAGGAACACCTCACCCTGGCCACTGGTATTTATCATGTGTGGTCACTACCACCCGCTTCTCTGTTATACATGGAATTAGGGCTTATCTAGGAATAATGTTGGCGTTGCGCGTGAGGTAGTGCTCCAGCCATGTTGCAATGTACTTGTGGCTATGCTCAAGCATGATGTGTAGCAAACAGGTGTGTGAGGGGTTGGTACGATTGCCTATACTTGCTATGTTTAACAAACCAACCCTCTTTAAGAAGTGAGTGATCTCACATAGAGGCAAGTTTATGGGCCAGTAAAGAGTTGCAGGGGTGAGGCCTAGCAGATAATCCCCCTCCCACCCATGAAAAGCTTACCTTTTTTCAGGATCCTGGGGCTTTCAAGTGGCCACTGGCACCAGGGCAGTCTATGTAATCGGTTTCATGATGGTGTGAAAATTCGGGTACACATAAAATAGAAAAAAAAGCCTGGAACCTTTAAGAATGTATCTGGAAACAATAGGAGCGATTGGGCAAGCCTGTACATTTATCACAGCTAAGCTTGTTTGAACGGCCTCACAGCACAAAGGGATATAGAGAAATATGATTTTTGTAAGAAAAAATAAACTACGACCCCCCATACGAGTGGCCTGGATGGCGATGCAATAATTAATTCAGATTTAAAAATCTGATGCACCGTTTATCGGAAATTATAAGGTGTAAGTAATCATTATAGCCTACTGTAAATTGTGCCTTTTAAAATGGGGAATAATGTGCAGGTTTTGTGATTTTGCACTCCAAAATCTGCATGTACCAATATTTACCAGGTTTGACCTGCCGGAGTTCACCTGGCGAAAATTACAGGGATGCGGTAATTACCATGAAACTCATGATTCTGATGTAATTGTGTACTAATAGGCCCACTCGTAATGTAAATTGCATTTACAGTCTGGCCCTCATTACCAGTGGCCCAATAAATTTCAATGTGCGCTGACAGTTACTGCACATATTGGAATTATGAGTTTTGCGATTAATACTGCCTTTCCTAGGAAAGTAAAACCTGTCAATATTTATCAATGGCAAAAGACTGATGAAAACTGTTACATGCAGATTTTGGTGCACTAAGCATAAAAATCTGAATGTTATTCACATTATTGGGAATACGCACACTAGACGATAATTATCGCACCCGCACATAGGGGCATATTTACCGGGGCCTTGCGTCATGCTTGCATCACACAACGTGGAACATGCACGACGCTAAGCTCCAAGTTATATTTATGAAGCCACATTACGTGGCTTTGAGTGGCTTCATAAATATGGAGTAATGCAACGCAGCGCAAATCGCTGCGTTGCATTACCCTGCACAAGGGATGCGTTCCATGGGCATTGCAGTGGGTGGTCTCATGTAAATCATAGTTTTTGACGCATTCTCAGATTTACCAAACCTGGTAAACTGGAGAATGTGGCAAAAAAAATACACCTCCTCAGGAGAGGCGTAGCAAGGAGAAATAGCTTTATTTCCCCTCGTTTGTTTCCTCTTTCTATGTGTGCTTCATTCTGCAGCACACACAGAAAGAGGAAAACACCTCTATGGGTTGTTTTTGTGCAGGAACGTGCCCCTTCCTGCACAAAAACAATCCTGCTGACAACACAGAGACCCTTGCACCATGCTGCAAGAGTGCCTACGTTGGCGCTAGGCTGCAGAACGGGGCCAGCGAAGGGGATAAGGAGAGGAATGCATATTATTCGATAAATACCGTGCATTCCTGTCATTTCCCTGTGGTGCCGGACAGGGCAGCATGGTAACTTGCTGCACTGCCCTGCGCCACACTTCCCATACACATCTTCCATAGTGTCGGTTTTCATGCAATGCAATAATTATCAGCCCAAACACCACGCAGCTGGTAGTGAGGGCACTTGTGTTCTATTTATCATGTTAAAAGCAGAATTGTGCGTAACATTGGTCTGGAGAGATGAAAAACGGAATCGGGGAAATAAACAGAAGCCAAGCCATCTGCGATCACAGATCAGAAGGGGCCATGTCACGCGGCCCCATGACGCAAGCACAGAGCACGTGGCTCATGATTATTGCATGGCACTGACTCTTGCAGAATGCGATCGCGCGCTCGCATGCACCTGTATAATTTACAAGCAGTCTTAGCTAGTTCATGCTTGCCACCTGGTGTACAGACCACCGAGATAGGCGCACATGAACCTTGCAGTATTTAGTAAAGCCACAACGAGCAACGCTTGTTTCCTAAACCATGTAGGATCTGCACAATGCAGCCTATTGAAACCTACAGAATGTAATCAATAGTGTGGCCTAGTCCGTCTATGGACATCATTTCCAACATATTTGGGTGCAGTGTTGGATGGGAAAACACGTTCCCCTTAAAGTTTCACATATACGTTGTATCCAAATTTTCTGTAGGGCAATTTACTTTTTTCTTTACTTTCACGTTTATTTCATTGCCATAGGGTCAATGGCACAAGGAATAATAACGAGCGCCACACGCAACTGTATTATCGAATGTAATAGCCAAATTATGTGTGTGTGTGTGTATGTATAATATATATATATTCGCTGAAAAAAACAAAGATTAAAGGTAGATTCGAATTTTAGTGACAACGTAAAGTTTTAAACCTACATTTCTTATCAATAATATCATTGCAAATGTTGCAGTGATATTACCAATGATGTCATACAAAATGTCATGAATCATGTAACATGTGTGGTAATTAGCCATGCATTGCCAGGTGGCAAGTATATTTACCTTAGCGCACGAGTTATAGTTAGCAGAGATAACTATAACTGGTGAATTACAGAGGTTCAGTGGTTTTGTTCAATTCAAATGTTACGTTTTCGCTGAAATGCTCACCGAACTATAACGCTACTTTAACCTTTGTCTTTTTCAGTGAATTTCGAAGTATTTTTTTTAACATAATGTTAAGTAATATTTTGTTACCGTACGTAAAGTCAATCCTCCGCCGCACATGGCAGTCGGCCGTATGCGGCAGGGTGTTGGCCACAGGGCCAGGTCTGCAGCCAGACCCTTTGGCCGACATTGCAGCAGTAAGCCAATCTCACACCAAACACAGCCATAGGTCATGTGTGGTCTGGGGTTGGGTGCAG
Organism: Triturus cristatus; assembly: GCF_964204655.1. Lineage (NCBI taxonomy): Eukaryota > Metazoa > Chordata > Amphibia > Caudata > Salamandridae > Triturus > Triturus cristatus. The sequence goes on along the minus strand of NC_140593.1, from coordinate 438,895,884 downwards.
GGCTTAACTTGCAGCCATGCCCTATGACCAACATCTCACAGGCAGCCAACCCCTCCTATAGGCTGCCAACACTGTGTTGTGCATGGCCTTCTGCCATGTGCAGTGGAGTGTTGGCGGAGGGACTAGCCTGCAGTCAGGCCCTGTGGCGAACCCCCCTGCAGGCAGCCTACCCTGTGCTGCACACAGCCTTCCGTATGCGCAGCTGGGGTTTGGCCACAGGAACTGGTCTATGTTCAATCCCCCACAGGCAGCTAACCTCCCTGACCCAAAAGTGGCCCCAGAGAACCCATACCCTGGGCCACATTACATTATAATGGGGAGGGGCAGCGTGCCCCCCCCTCCCCGAGCCTTATTAGGACCCAGAGACCCCATTCTCCGGGACTGGGTACCATAGTAAAGGGGAGTGGGGCTGCATTGCCCCCCTCGAGCTTTATAGGCACAGGGGACCTAATCCCTCCTGGGGCTGAACACCATTAAAAAGGGGAGAGGGGCTGTGCGACCCACCTCCCCAAGCCTTCTTAGGCCTCAGGGACCCCATTCCCCAGGGTCGCATGTCATTAAAGAGGTGAGGGGAAATGCGTGACTCCCTCCCTGAGCCTATTGTGGCCCCGGGGCCCCATCCCCTGGGGCCTATTTTAATTTCCAGTGGGTGCCCCAATGCCCAACTTGGGCACCCACCAAGCAACATGGAGGCCACGGGGGGAGCCCCAGCGCACCCACGGCTCAAGCTGGCTTCCCACATGGTGCAGGAGCTGATATTACTCCCTCCCAGAGGGAACAGATGCTTAGGCCTGGTCCCTTTGGACATGTGCAATATCTGTTTATGTACCCACAGGAGTGCGGGTAGGGAAACGGAAGTCTTCTCCCCCTCGGCGGGAGCATTAGTACATCTTTTGCCGGCTGAGAGTAAACATGCGCTGCTGCAGGCAGAGAAGGCATGTTTGCTCCCATCCGGGAGGGAGCCAACATATGTCTCCCTGCCCGCACTAATGCAGTCAGGGAAACTACTGTGACCTGAGGATGGATTCCCTGGGACACAGTAACTGAGCTGGCCCTGTTGGATGGCATCCCAAGGGCCTTTAATGGCTTAGGGAAGGCCCCTGGGAGGGCCCCCTCCCTTTTTTTGCTGAATAATGCACCCGGGGATGGGGTCCCTGTGGCCTCTTAGAGACATGGGGAGGGCGCCATGCCTCCCTTCCCCTTTTTAAACGGATTAGATATGGGGACAACAACTATGAAGCCCTTAAAACCTATTTTAAAACGGTAATAAAAACGGCAACCAAGGAATACTTTCTAAAGCTCTGTCTAGGTGTCGTTCCGATAACCCCTTTTTTACCACCATGGGAAAAGAGAGGAGGTGAGCAGCTCTGTCACCTGTGCGGTCACGGCACAGAGGATCTTATCCACATCATCTGTATTTGACACATCCTAAGGGACATAAGGTGTACTTTATTAAGACCAATATTTAAGCAGCATGGCATCAGGACCTGCAGGCAGGCAGTAAAGCTGTGCTTAATCCAGCTATAGTGCAACTAAACTGCCGGCTCACAAAATTCTTCAATACCTTTGCAAAGTGACTCAAAAATTCTTTGTGACGAGTCACAAGTCAATCCAATACAATGGAACTGGGTATCTTCTGAGACTTGTCTTGTAAAACCTTTTAAGTGCATTTTATGGCTGCATAAGCACTTCAAAACTGTCCATCACTCGATGTTCATCCCACTGAGTTTAGAAAGAGCACCTTATCGCTGTCCAGGCACTTTAAATCAATCAATCGAGTATAGTAACAAGCACAGCGGAGGGAAAAAGACAGGTCGGCAGCCCAATTTGACAATTTACAAGCACCCAAACTCTCTGCTACACAAGTATTCAAGAGTTTTGGAGACTTTAATAATTAGCACCCTTTTATGAGGATTTTAATAGTGTTTTGTTCACAGTACAAATAAGGATTTTTTACATTTGTTTTATTTACTGGAGTATGAATATGGTACCTCTATTTTTTATATGAATTTAATGTATGCAAAGGTTTTAATTAATCATGCATAAAAAAATTTACTTACGTATTGGATACGGGGATAAAATGCCCGGGGGGTTTGTAGGCTAGGGGAGAACCCCTTTATTAAAATATCAGCCTTGAATGGTGGGGTCCCTGGGTCCTTAGAGGCTTAGGAAGGGGGCCACATGCCCCCTCTCCCTAAAAAGAAAGCATGCCGCCCCCTGGGCCCTGGGCCATGCTGCATGCTTGAGCCCAGGCTTTTTTTTTACATGTTGCAGCAGATTTGTGGATCCTTCACAAATCAGCAATAACTAATAAACTTGACCAGTGTGTATGTTATGTTATGTTATGTTAATTCGGATCTTTTATAGCGCACGGCTACTCCGAAGAGTGTCCCGGCGCTTTGACAAAAACCCGAGAAGTGAAAAAAAAACAGGGCCGATGAGAGCAAGCAGAAGGACTACTGGGCAAAGAGCCATGACTTCAAATCTTTCCTGAAAGTCAGTAAATTATTGGCTTTCCTCAGAGAGACAGGCAAAGAATTCCAGCATTGAGGCGCCAGAAAACGAAAAGAGCGACCTCCAATTCTAGCCAGTTTAATGGAAGGGACAGAGGCCATGGACATAGATGTAGATCTCAGAGTTCTGCTAGGAACATAGAAAGCCAAGCGCTTCCTGATGTATTTCGGCCCTACCTGATGAAGTGCCTTAAAGGCAAGAGTTAATGCCTTAAAGGTGATCCTTTTAGACATAGGGAGCCAATGCAAACTTTTTAGTAGATCAGATGCTCTCGCTCTCCGCTGAAGACCATAAATGGCTCTTGCAGCGGAATTCTGCAGAATCTGCAAACGTGAAAGGAGAAATTTTGGCAATCCCAGATAAAGCACATTCGCATAATCAAGGCGAGAGCCGATCAGGGCCTGCACCATGATCTTTCTATGCTGCAAAGACAACAGCGGAAGAAACTTACGCAACATCTTCAAGATGCCAAAACATTTTCCCGCAAGGCCAAGGATCTGAGATCTAAAGGAAAGACCAACATCAATCTGGAAACCAAGATTTTTAGCCTTAGATGAAACATTTGCTGGAGGAAACATATCGGGGGGCCACCAAGCCTTCCATCTGGGGTCAGAGGAACACCCAAAGAAGAGCAGTTCCGATTTATCAGAATTACATTTAAGACTGTGCTGTTGAAACCAGTCAAAAACAGCCCCCAAACAGTCTCTGATCCGCAGGCCGTCAAAGTCTGAGCCCTTAGCACAGGTAAAGAGGAGCTGGGTGTCGTCAGCGTAGGATATGATCTGGGCACCAAACGATTCCGCCACTGCCGCCAGAGGAGCCATATAGATATTAAAAAGGGTGGGGCTTAAGATGGAGCCCTGAGGCACCCCAACCTCCAGTGGCAGCATCTCGGCGGAAAAAGGTGGCGCCCAGACCATTTGCCGGCGGCTGGTCAGAAATGACTTAAACCAGTTCAACAACGTTCCCCGCAGTCCAATCCCCCAGAGTCTTGAAAGGAGACCGTCGTGGGGAATGGTGTCAAAGGCCGCCGACAAATCCAACATTACCAGAATGGCCTTTCCTCCCGTGTCTAATACCTCCCTGATGGCATCGGTGATTTCAAGAAGAGCGGTCTCCATGCTCATATTCGCACGAAAGCCCGATTGAGTATCGTGCAAAATATTGTTGCTCTCAATAAAGGTGAAGAGAGAGGCATGCACATGCTTCTCAACCACCTTTGCCAGAGCAGGGAGGAGGGAGATAGGCCTATAATTGGAGTGGATTAGAGGGTCCAGATTAGGCTTTTTTACTAGCGGCAGGATCAAGGCGCGTTTCCAGGCTTGGGGGACAACTCCCGTGCTCAGGGACAAATTGAGCACCGGGTTGAGCAAGGGGTTCAAGGCATGTGCTACTCGCCCAAGACATTTAGCAGGACAAGGATCCTGCGGGGAGCCGGATTTCAGCTGAGTGAGGAGATCAAGAGAGGCTGAAGATGATAGAGGTGGAAATTCAGAAAAAAAGGGACCTTCCACCACCTCCGAAGGACACAGGGCCAGCCTGGTCTCTGGAGAAGATACAAGACTCATAGGGGGAAAAGTATATTGTATGGATTTAATTTTAGTGGTGAAAAAACTTGCAAGCTGGCCCACCCAGAATTCGGAATGAGAATGTGAGGGCAAGATTGAAGTAGGGGAGACAAACTCCTTAACGATGCGAAACATTTCTTTGCTAGTACTCTCAGCCTCGTCGATCCTTCTTTCAAAATAGGCTTTTTTTTCAGCCACAATGTGGCTGTGATAAAGCCTAATAGCTTCCCTGTATTTAGTTTTGTCCATGGGATCATAAAGGCGACGCCAAGCCCTTTCGGCTTTCTTACACTCTCGTCGCATCTAACCAAGAGAGGGAGTAAACCATGGGGCAGAAGCACGCCGGCAGAATTTGTTGGAGGTTTTCACAGGAGCTAGCTACTCAAATCTATCTACAAGCCATCTCTGTAGAAGATCCAAATCATTTTCTAGACTGCCGGATAGCTGACAGGGGTGGAGAGTGAGAGCATGTGTCAGCATTTCAGAGGACACCCGGTGAAATGCCCGTGCCGTCCCTCTAGAGGCTTCCAACGATCTTATGGAAGTCACAGTGGTAGAGGGGATATAAAAATGTATTGAATAGTGGTCAGACCACAGTACCGGGGGAAGCGTGTTAATCCGTGTGGTAGAGAAAACTTGGTCGAGGATATGACCTTTGTTGTGTGTGGGAGCAAAGATGTACGGTGACAGACCCAAAGGGGCTGTAATATCCCACAATTTCACAACATCTGTGTCACTGCGCATGTCCATGTGGAGATTCAAATCTCCTAACAGTATGCAGTGTTCAGATTTTAAGCAGAGTATGGAAAGCACAGCCTGCAATTCCTCAAAAAAGAGACCTAACGGTCCCGGGGCTCTATAAATTAAAAGCCCGACACAGGCTTGATGAGGGGATAAAGAAAGGGTGAAACCAAGGGACTCACATCCCGCGATATTCTCAGTTGGAAAAGTTGCACAAGAAAAACGCTTGTCGACCACCATGGCCACCCCAGCACCTCTACCTGCAACCCTGTCTGACCTGATGATGATATAATCCGCAGGAACGGCATTAGCCAGATCAGGGCCAGAGCTCTCCCCCAGCCAGGTCTCTGTTAGAAAAAGGCAGAGTGGTGTAGACTCCGATAGCAGGTTGTAAATATCCAGCGAATGTTTGCTAAGGGACCTGGTATTAAGGAGAAAGCATGAGTGGTGTGTTGGCAGAGACAATCATTTTAACTTTCTGGATCATTTGCTATCAGATTTGATGATTTTCCCTGTGGAACATGTCCTAAAGAAATAACTACTGGTCTCAAGAGAAAACATCTGGATTTACAATTTAAAATCACTGCATCCAGATGGACTGAACATCACCTACTGCATATCTCAAGAGATCTCAAGACTACATTGATTCCACAATCTAAATGGAATCTTTACTCATGATACTTTTTGAAAATCTAGCAGTCAGCTGTACAGCCATTGAGCAAACAATCTTGTACTACCTGAGGAAGCCAGAAGCTGAAACGTTATGACGGAAATACATTTTTGTTCTTTGGTGAGTCCATCTGTTTGAGTAATATTTTTTCTTAGATATTTTGTAGTTTTCTTGTGATCCTGGCATGTATAAATAAATAAATAAATATATATATAACATTTTGCCTCTGAAGAAATGCAAGCAGTGCATGAAACGCGTCAGGCTTTTGAATTTGTTGGCACCGATCTTCGCTACATTGCAACTGCTGCTTCTGCAATTAAAGCGATATTTATACCTACCTGTGAGTGGCTCTCTCAAATGGGTGAAACCTTTGTTTGTGGATTTGTAGACGGCCGGTCCCGGTCGTGAGAGATGCCCTGCCTCAGAAGTGTGGACCGAGGCTGCTGTCTAGCGACGAGCGGCATAAAGGACAGGAAGGTCATTTTGGAGAAGTTTTAAGTGGCAGTGCTGAGTTAGTGAGACTGTTTCCATACCCACTTGGGAGTTATTTTGTTTAATTGCTGCAACAGACAAGCACCTCACCGAGGAATACAACGGCACTACAATGACCACCAGGCTTAGCGATAGGCAACGCCCACTCGGGCAGGTGGCAGGATTTATCAGGTGTGCTGACTGCTCTACGTTGTATCGAACATTTTGCCTCTGAAGAAATGCAAGTAGTGCATGAAACGCGTCAAGCTTTTGAATTTGTTGGCCCCTATCTTCGCTACATTGCAACTGCTGCTTCTGCAATTAAAGCAATATTTATACCTACCTGTGAGTGGCTCTCTCAAATGGGTGAAACCTTTGTTTGTGGATTTGTAGACGGCCGGTCCCGGTCGTGAGAGATGCCCTGCCTCAGAAGTGTGGACCGAGGCTGCTGTCAAGCGACGAGCGGCATAAAGGACAGGAAGGTCGTTTTGGAGAAGTTTTAAGTGGCAGTGCTGAGTTAGTGAGACTGTTTCCATACCCACTTGGGAGTTATTTTGTTTAATTGCTGCAACAGACAAGCACCTCACTGAGGAATACAACGGCACTACAATGACCACCAGGCTTAGCGATAGGCAACGCCCACTCGGGCAGGTGGCAGGATTTATCAGGTGTGCTGACTGCTCTACGTTGTAACGAACATTTTGCCTCTGAAGAAATGCAAGCAGTGCATGAAACGCGTCAGGCTTTTGAATTTGTTGGCACCGATCTTCGCTACATTGCAACTGCTGCTTCTGCAATTAAAGCAATATTTATACCTACCTGTGAGTGGCTCTCTCAAATGGGTGAAACCTATGTTTGTGGATATATATCTCCCAGGCATAGACGCACTCGAACACCTTGCAGCTTCAAGCTTTTAATAGGTACAAAGCAGTCTGCATGCCAAAATGTAATTACAGCGATCTTGTCGTTTTTTCGCCTGACGCGTTTCAGTGCCGATTGCACTTTCCTCAGAGGCCCGACAGTCACTTGTGCAAAGCTGACCCTCCCATTAAGTACGCAATTCTTGCCCTCCAATGGGCTGCTCTAATGGGCATTCGTGGCTTTATGGGACATGTAGTCAGCAAATCAATATCCCAATGGGTGCACTAAATTCTGCTGTTCAAAAAGTTCAAAAGCCCTCAGATGGGCCTCGGCGTGCAGGACTGTTCATTCATCCTCATCAGCAGCCCATTGGAGGGCAAGAATTGCGTACTTAATGGGAGGGTCAGCTTTGCACAAGTGACTGTTGGGCCTCTGAGGAAAGTGCAATCGGCACTGAAACGCGTCAGGCGAAAAAACGACAAGATCGCTGTAATTACATTTTGGCATGCAGACTGCTTTGTACCTATTAAAAGCTTGAAGCTGCAAGGTGTTCGAGTGCGTCTATGCCTGGGAGGGCAACTTTGTGGCTTTGAAATTTTTGCGGCGGCCTGGCCGCAATAGACGCACCACCCCGTGAACAATGAGGGCCACGAAGCTTTTGATCACAGAGCCGTTATGTGGGACATCTGGTGAGGATGAATGAACAGTCCTGCACGCCGAGGCCCATCTGAGGGCTTTTGAACTTTTTGAACAGCAGAATTTAGTGCACCCATTGGGGTATTGATTTGCTGACTACATGTCCCATAAAGCCACGAATGCCCATTAGAGCAGCCCATTGGAGGGCAAGAATTGCGTACTTAATGGGAGGGTCAGCTTTGCACAAGTGACTGTCGGGCCTCTGAGGAAAGTGCAATCGGCACTGAAACGCGTCAGGCGAAAAAACGACAAGATCGCTGTAATTACATTTTGGCATGCAGACTGCTTTGTACCTATTAAAAGCTTGAAGCTGCAAGGTGTTCGAGTGCGTCTATGCCTGGGAGATATATATCCACAAACATAGGTTTCACCCATTTGAGAGAGCCACTCACAGGTAGGTATAAATATCGCTTTAATTGCAGAAGCAGCAGTTGCAATGTAGCGAAGATCGGTGCCAACAAATTCAAAAGCCTGACGCGTTTCATGCACTGCTTGCATTTCTTCAGAGGCAAAATGTTCGTTACAACGTAGAGCAGTCAGCACACCTGATAAATCCTGCCACCTGCCCGAGTGGGCGTTGCCTATCGCTAAGCCTGGTGGTCATTGTAGTGCCGTTGTATTCCTCAGTGAGGTGCTTGTCTGTTGCAGCAATTAAACAAAATAACTCCCAAGTGGGTATGGAAACAGTCTCACTAACTCAGCACTGCCACTTAAAACTTCTCCAAAACGACCTTCCTGTCCTTTATGCCGCTCGTCGCTTGACAGCAGCCTCGGTCCACACTTCTGAGGCAGGGCATCTCTCACGACCGGGACCGGCCGTCTACAAATCCACAAACAAAGGTTTCACCCATTTGAGAGAGCCACTCACAGGTAGGTATAAATATTGCTTTAATTGCAGAAGCAGCAATTGCAATGTAGCGAAGATAGGGGCCAACAAATTCAAAAGCTTGACGCGTTTCATGCACTACTTGCATTTCTTCAGAGGCAAAATGTTCGATACAACGTAGAGCAGTCAGCACACCTGATAAATCCTGCCACCTGCCCGAGTGGGCGTTGCCTATCGCTAAGCCTGGTGGTCATTGTAGTGCCGTTGTATTCCTCGGTGAGGTGCTTGTCTGTTGCAGCAATTAAACAAAATAACTCCCAAGTGGGTATGGAAACAGTCTCACTAACTCAGCACTGCCACTTAAAACTTCTCCAAAATGACCTTCCTGTCCTTTATGCCGCTCGTCGCTAGACAGCAGCCTCAGTCCACACTTCTGAGGCAGGGCATCTCTCACGACCGGGACCGGCCGTCTACAAATCCACAAACAAAGGTTTCACCCATTTGAGAGAGCCACTCACAGGTAGGTATAAATATCGCTTTAATTGCAGAAGCAGCAGTTGCAATGTAGCGAAGATCGGTGCCAACAAATTCAAAAGCCTGACGCGTTTCATGCACTGCTTGCATTTCTTCAGAGGCAAAATGTTATATATATATTTATTTATTTATTTATACATGCCAGGATCACAAGAAAACTACAAAATATCTAAGAAAAAATATTACTCAAACAGATGGACTCACCAAAGAACAAAAATGTATTTCCGTCATAACGTTTCAGCTTCTGGCTTCCTCAGGTAGTACAAGATTGTTTGCTCAATGGCTGTACAGCTGACTGCTAGATTTTCAAAAAGTATCATGAGTAAAGATTCCATTTAGATTGTGGAATCAATGTAGTCTTGAGATCTCTTGAGATATGCAGTAGGTGATGTTCAGTCCATCTGGATGCAGTGATTTTAAATTGTAAATCCAGATGTTTTCTCTTGAGACCAGTAGTTATTTCTTTAGGACATGTTCCACAGGGAAAATCATCAAATCTGATAGCAAATGATCCAGAAAGTTAAAATGATTGTCTCTGCCAACACACCACTCATGCTTTCTCCTTAATACCAGGTCCCTTAGCAAACATTCGCTGGATATTTACAACCTGCTATCGGAGTCTACACCACTCTGCCTTTTTCTAACAGAGACCTGACCTTTGGCTTTTTAAGTGAATGTCTAAGGTTTTTAAACTAGTAGTCACGTTTGCAGAGTGGAGGAGAAAAGTGGCGGAGCCTCTGAGCAGCTCTCAGAAACCCTGCTGTGTCAGACTTACTGGAAGTAACAGGAGGGCTTCTGGGTCCAAAAGAACCCTCAGCATCGTGGAGGACTTCATCCCCCAACCAGCAGTGCGACAGGAGGCACCTTTGCAGAGTGGTGGAGAAAGGAAGCATGGCCTCCGAACACCTCTCAGCAATCGCGCTTTCTGGGACTTACTGGAGACAACAGGAGGGCTTCTGGGCCCCCAAGAACCCTCAGCATCCAAGAGGACTTCATCCCCCAACCAGCAGTGTGCCAGGAGGCACCTTTGTAGGAAAGGTGAAGGAAGGGGGCGTGGCTTCTGAATACCTCTCAGCAATCGCTCTCTGTGGGACTTCCTGGAGGTAGCAGGAGGGCTTTTTGACCCCCAGGGACCCTCTGGAGCCAAGGGGAATTGATCCCCCAACCAGCAGGAGGCGTGTTTACAGAGTGATGGTGAAAGGGAGCATGGTGTCTGAAGTCCTCTCAGCAGTCAGTTTTTGTAGTACTTATTGGTGAGACAGGAGGGCTTGTTGGCCCCCAAGGACCCTCACTACCCGAGGGGACTACATCCCCCATCTATATAAAACAAGAAGAGGGGGGGGACCAGGAGCTTGTTATGGTCCAGTGTCTGTGCTCCGTGTATCGTCTGTATCAATCAAAAAAGGAGACACTGTTCCAAAAAAGAGAAAAAAAATAGAAAAAGACTCAAAAAAGCATGAGAAGATAGAGTCCTAGGCTTTATAAGACCCAAGTGTTGGAAGGGGAAGCAGAGCTTAGTTTCTCTTGTTGCCCTCACACACCCCGAAAGGTGTCATGCTTCATCATCGGGCGTTTTGCTCCTCGTCGGGCCGGCGCAGCAATGCCCTACGGGTCCCCCGAAGGGTCACTTTAGCGGAGATCTTTTAAGAGAAAAAGCCGTTTGGTGCATGCGGGTGTGTGATTTGGGTCCTAAAAAAAGGGGGTGGTGCAGTTGTGTGTGACGTGATAAATTAAAAATGTCTAAGGGTTGCTTGTAGAATATTGTTTAATAAAGACATAGAAATGGCACCCTTGACACACTAAAAAACCCGTAGGTTAGGTGTTACCCTAATGGGGATAATGTCCCATCAGATAACTAAAATGTGGTCGACATGTTTCGCGCCCCTGCGGTCCAACCGGATCCGTGGCGCTTCCTCAGGACCAACTATAAAGTGCAGAAAGGTATAAAAGTGATCTGGGGGGTAATACCCGCAGTATATATCTGGGCGTTCAGGGACTTAATGGCCCTGCTATCTGTTATGTCAGATTGAGAGTCGCTCCTGGATATGACCCTAGGTAAACATAAATGACAAAAGAAAAAAGAAGGGAAAAACAATATGTCAAAGTTTTTAGGAAAATTATGTCCCACATCTGTCCATCAACTGGACGCGAATAGAAAGAGTTGAGTACATGGTTGTGGTGTTACAGAGAGCACAAACTCCACTCACGAGTGATCGGCGAAATGGGGTCTCGACGATAAGCTAAAGGATGGCCAAACCCAGGATAAATGTCCTGGAGTGGAGGCCTCCCTCTGCCGATTGGAGTCACCCACTAGTCCCATACACTTTCCATGGAGGGTCTGGTGAACTTCAACATTAATATGCAGGTCATTAATCAGCGCGGGGTAGTGACAGCTCATTCTCCAATGGTGTCTGAGCCAACAAGTAGATACCCCTTGGGTCACATCTCACATCACTCACCTAAGTATGTGGAGAAAGTTGCTCCAAAGACTAGGGGACGAGCGTACACACCTTCTTGTGCTAAAAAGGAGACAAAAGGGATGTCCCAGTAAGTAATGGCGTGTAAATAAGTTTAGACCCTGTGGTCTAAATCGTGGTAAAGTCAGCGACCAGTACCCTAAATGCGCCTTGGATATTTACTTACAGTTTAACTCCGGTGTGGCCTCTCACGAACCTACCCCAGCCGTCCTCCTGTCTGGAAAGGAACCGCCAACCGATGAGAATTCCATTTGTAGTCCCGGCAAGCATCGTGGGGGTGGTACCTGTATCCGGTCATGGTTGGTAACAGGTGTGTGTTTGGGCGTCTGTGAAGTGATGCGCGAAGACCAGACATGCGGTCTTCACGCATGCGTGGCCGGAAAGGGACTCCGTCTACAGAGTAGTTAAAGGCTCTTGTGGACGGTGCGCATGCGCGGAGATAAGACTACATTTCCTTCGGTCTGCTAATTCTGGAACGAATGGATATATATATCAAATTAAAATATGATACACTGACAAAAAGACCACAGAGTGAGTGGTTCCTAAGTAGTTGTCCATAGAGGACATCTTGTCTAAATCTAAAGAAATCTCTTGATTATGCGCATGTATAGTCCCACGATAACTCATCATAGGTATATGCGCAGTAGGCGCACGTGTGTGTGTGCCCTCACATGCTAAGAATCAAGGTGGCATATTAAAGTCCCCAGATTCCAGTGAGAGAGGGTAAGTGGAGAACAATACGAGGAGGTGGAGGAGGATGGGAGAGATGGTCAAAAAAAGGTTTAGGGGTCATCTAACGGTAGTAAATATAGATGGCCACGAGTAGGGTCAGGCTGTATGGATGATCTGTGTGGGTACATGATCATCAGATTGATCGTCACGATAGATGGTCGTCCCATCTATAGATGTGCTATGTCATGTGTTAGGCTTTTGTGTGAACTCCACTAGGAAATGGCGTTCTCTGCCCCACTACTATCACTGTGCATAGAACCATGATCGTGAACGGTAGGTACCTCAACAGATGTGTATAAACCCAGACTAGTATTAATAAATATGTCATTATCAGCACTCACAACCGGGGGTGTGTCAGAGCAGATGTAACAGGAGACCTGGTGTGTTGCTAGAGGTAGAGATGTTATGTCTGTAGTGAGAGATAGATCTAACTGGCAGATCAGCTGAGTGATGTCAAAAGGTTAATTACAATTCAGTCCATGGTATCTCATCATTGAGACCATGTTCATTTGTTCGTAGGCGATGTACCCATCGTTGTTCTCGACGTAGTAAGGCATTACTACTCCACAGGTGGTTGCTTTCCAGAATTGTCCATCTGATGTCATCACATGAGTGAGCTTTTTCGATGTAATGATTAGTAAGTCTCGTGGCTGTTCTGCCCCGTCTGATAGTACTTCTGTGTTCACTGATCCTCAATTTGACCTGTCGTGTGGTCATCCCTATGTAACGGAGTGCACATGGGCAGGTAATTAGGTAAACACAATTCTTGGTGTTACAATTCGTATGTTTTCGTTGATCCCATGAGACTTCGTCAAGATCGAGGGATGTGGTGTGTTTGGTGAAAGGACACACACTACACATCCCGCACGGATGGTGGCCTTTCACAGCAGGGAGGGCCCATAGAGTGGGTTCCTGTCGGTTAGTCTTGGGTCGTGGCCTGGTGTTGATCAATTGGTCACATAGGTTGGTGGTTCTCCTGAATGCAAATCTCGGGCGTTCCATCGTGAGACTCCCCGTGTTGAGAATTTTCCAGTTGCGATTCACAATGTTTTTGATTTTGTTCGAAAGTGGTGTGAAAGTAGTCACGCATTTGATGAGGTTATCAGCTTCCTTGGTCCTGTCCTCCAACAGTGCCTGGCGATTATTATTCCTGGTTCGTTTGCGTGCTTGTTTCACAATCGTTTCCGGGTAGTTTCTCTGTTTCAGTTTCCTCGTCAGGGTATTAGCCTGGGCGTCATATTCGTGGATATAACTACAGTTCCGGCGGATTCTCAGAAACTGTCCGAAGGGTAAGTTTTCCCTCAATGCTTTTGGATGATGGCTATGGAAATTCAACAGGCTGTTGCGATCAGTTGCCTTTTTATAGATGGTAGTGTGGAGTTTTCCTTCCTCCAAAGTGATCAAGAGATCCAGAAAGGGAATTTCTTTTTCACTCTCTGTTTTGCTGAAGCGTAAGTGGGGGTTCAGATTATTTATCCACTGATAAAACTCTTGGCAGGTATCAGCATTCCCTTTCCACAGGATGAGCACGTCGTAGATGTATCGTTTCCAGGTGACCATATTTCCTTTGTAGGGATTGTTATCCGTAAAGATGTTTCTGGCCTCAAAGTGTGCCATATACAATCCTGCCAGGCTCGGCGCGAATGTGCTCCCCATGCTGGTCCCTTGTATCTGGTGGTAGATGGTAGTTTTATATATGAAGAAGTTATTCTTAAGGGTTAGCGTGATGAGTTCCGTGATAAATTCAGCTGGAGTATTGGTAGGGAGGTTTGTCTCATGCAGAAGTTGTTCTACTACTTCAATCGTAGCGTCCTGGGGAATGTTAGTGTATAATGCCTCCACATCCAGGGTTAGGAGGAGGTTGATGGTCTCAGTGTTGTTGTCATTGATCCCCTGTATGAGATTAAGGACGTCTCTAGTATCTTTAAGGTAAGCTGGAGTGGCTTGAACCAGGGGACGTAGGAAAAAATCACTGAACTTGCTCAGAGGTTCCAGTAAAAAGCCTATGCCAGAGACGATTGGACGTCCTGGATGTGGAATGATACCCTTGTGAATTTTGGGTAAAAGATAAAAATACGGCATTCTGGGGTCCTCGTTGATTAAGAATGCTGCTTCATGAGGTGTAATCCATCCTTCAATTGTTGCTTCATTAACTATGATACGTATGCGTGACAGTAGTCTCTCAGTGGGGTCTGTCTCCAACTTTTTGTAGTATTCGGTGTTCCCGAGTTGTTTGACGCATTCTTTATCATAATCCTCGACTGATAGGATGACGGTAGCCCCGCCCTTGTCTGCCGGTTTCATAATGATGGTTTCATCATTGGTAAGTGAGAGTACTGCATGGCGCAGTCTTTTGGGCAAGTTATCATAGACGTGATGTCTTTTCAGGTTGTTAGCCTCCTTGAGGACTGCCTTTTCAAAGGTCAACACCTCGCTGGGACTCATACCAGCCGATGGGGTGAATCTAGAAGGTTGTCTAAGTCCAGTGTCCTGACGTTCTGGGGTGGGACTGTTACTGAAGAAGGATTTGATACGTATTTTCCGGAAAAGTTGTTGCAGCTCTTCGTTCAAACGGAAGTTGTCTTCTTTGGGAGTGGGCACAAAACCCAAACCCATCTCCAGAATGGTGGTTTCGTCTGTGTTCAGGTGTCTATCTGTTAAGTTCACTATCAGGGTCTTGGGAGTGTCGAGCTCCGTGTTGTCCTCTGTTGTGTCTCTGGATCCTGCCATTGAACCTGTTTTTGACCTCTTCTTCTTCCTCTGCCTCGTCCCCTGCCTCTGTTCTGAAAAGGAGGAGGCGCATTAGGGAAGAATGGTTGTTGGAACCCTGGATGTGGGCCTGGGTATGCTGGATACCACATCGGGCCCTGTTGAGGATAAGGTTGCTGGGCGTATCCGTACATGGGTGGCATCGGTGGTGGAGGGAGGAGTCCTGGTTTGTTGATATTCCTTCCCCAGCTACTGTTGCTGGAGTTGCTGTACATTGAACGTCCTGAGTTGGTTGATGATGTGGAGCCTTCATCTGAAGCTGCATCACTATCTGATGGTCTATAGTCTTCCTTGGTGTAGGGATATACTTTTTCTCTGTCGAATCTTTTGATATCTTTCTGTAATTTCGACACTTTCTGCTGTAGTAAGTAATCCCGATGGTCCGTCATTTCCGCGTTTATTTCGTCTAGGCGGGTCTTGTAGGCCGAAATGCTGATCCCGGTTTTCAGCCCGTTCTCTGCAATGTTGATCTTGATGATCAATGCCTCAGAGAGGCGTTTTGCGGTGCCAATTATTATTCTTTAATTTGGGTCCTGATGAATGCCGCGGACCCTTCGGGGCCACTCAGGCAGAAACATGTCGACCATCCACGAGATCATTCACTAGACGGTTGGGAACAATAAACATCCCAATTACCGTCGCACTTATATTTTAATATCATATAGTTTTCATCTCACATTAAAGAACTGCTACTGACTACTATAATGATTTTTAACTTCACTCACATAGTCACGGGCCCCCACTCCATCACTTAGAAGTGCATCCTTGTCGTCAAGTGTATGCCCGCCCTCCATCAAACGAAGGTTTTGGAGGGCGAGGACTGGTCAATGATGAAGCATGACACCAGGTGGTGTGTGAGACCAGTCCGTATCTTTTTGTGAGATGCCCACACTCACGACGTTCTTGTAACTCGTTTGGGTTATCACACTAGGAGCAGCTCTTTTGTGATGAACATTTAATATTGGAGGCTGCTGCTCCTAGAACCCCATGCCTCTAGTTCCCCCCTCCACACATCCAGTGGAGTTCTCTTGTGATTGAATTATTAGGATCAGCCAGTCACGGGTGCACTTCCATGCGATCTGGCTCCATTCTCTACGGAAAATGAGATCTTCCAGAAAGATTCTCGGTGCCGTGCGGACAATCAGGCCATTGGGTGCAGCACTGGCTCTTAGATATTCCGTCATAATTGTACCACGCATAGCAATTTTGACTTGTAACTTCTTCAAGGATGCCAGAGTGTTCCAATCGCCTTGTGTTGATGTACTGGCAATATTGCCCTCACTATCCAATAGTGAGGGAGTTCTTAGAATTTCGGCCACAATATCGTCATTGAAGCCAAGTCCCAGGTTTTCCCCCATATTGGAGGTGGACATGTTTAAGTACTCAAGTGAAAAAGGAGGGAGACAAAGGGAAAGAAAGATGGGGTCCCTCGGCTGTACCGCCGTGCTAATTATCTATATAAAACAAGAAGAGGGGGGGACCAGGAGCTTGTTATGGTCCAGTGTCTGTGCTCCGTGTATCGTCTGTATCAATCAAAAAAGGAGACACTGTTCCAAAAAAGAGAAAAAAATAGGAAAAGACTCAAAAAAGCATGAGAAGATAGAGTCCTAGGCTTTATAAGACCCACGTGTTAGAAGGGGAAGCAGAGCTTAGTTTCTCTGAGCACAAGAAGGTGTGTACGCTCGTCCCCTAGTCTTTGGAGCAACTTTCTCCTCATACTTAGGTGAGTGATGTGAGATGTGACCCAAGGGGTATCTACTTGTTGGCTCAGACACCATTGGAGAATGAGCTGTCACTACCCCGCGCTGAACAATGACCTGCATATTAATGTTGAAGTTCACCAGACCCTCCACGGAAAGTGTATGGGACTAGTGGGTGACTCGGCAGCGGGAGGCCTCCACTCCAGGATATTCATCCTGGGTTTGGCCATCCTTTTGCTTATCGTCGAGACCCCATTTCGCCGATCACTCATGAGTGGAGTTTGTGCTCTCTGTAACACTGCAACCATGTACTCAACTCTTTCTATTCGCGTCCAGTTGATGGACAGATGTGGGACATAATTTCCCTAAAAACTTTGACATATTGTTTTTCCCTTCTTTTTTCTTTTGTCGTTTATGTTTACCTAGGCTCATATCCAGGAGCGACTCTCAATCTGACATAACAGATAGCAGGGCCATTAAGTCCCTGAACGCCCGGATATATACTGCGGTTATTACCCCCCAGATCACTTTTATACCTTTCTGCACTTTATAGTTGGTCCTGAGGAAGCGCCACGGATCCGGTTGGACCGCAGGGGCGTGAAACATGTCGACCACATTGACCACATTTTAGTTATCTGATGGGACATTATCCCCATTAGGGTAACACCTAACCTACGGGTTTTTTAGTGTGTCAAGGGTGCCATTTCTTTGTCTTTATTAAACAATATTCTACAAGCAACCCTTAGACATTTTTAATTTATCACGTCACACACACGACTGCACCACCCCCTTTTTTTAGGACCCAAATCACACACCCGCATGCACCAAACGGCTTTTTCTCTTAAAAGATCTCCGCTAAAGTGACCCTTCGGGGGACCCATAGGGCATTGCAGCGCCGGCCCGACGAGGAGCAAAACGCCCGATGATGAAGCATGACACCTTTCGGGGTGTGTGAGGGCAACAAGAGAAACTAAGCTCTGCTTCCCCTTCCAACACTTGGGTCTTATAAAGCCTAGGACTCTATCTTCTCATGCTTTTTTGAGTCTTTTTCTATTTTTTTTCTCTATTTTGGAACACTGTCTCCTTTTTTGATTGATACAGACTTCATCCCCCAACCAGCAGTGCACCAGGAGGCACATTTGCAGAGTTGTGAAGAAAGGGGGTGGGCCTCCAGAGACTTATTGGTCTTTAAAAAAAAAAGTGGCATCCCTTTCCCGGGCCGTATTCGGCCCCTGCGACATCATCCCCCGGGCCTGTGCCTCTTTTAAAACAAAAATAATTTACATAGAAGGGAGTGGGACTGCGTGGCCACCCTCCCTGGCCGATTTCGGCCCTGCGGGCCCCATCCCCCATGGTCCGGCCTCAATTGTGGATTCCGTGGTTCCACCCAGGTCACCCACTTGACACTGATGGGAACTGCGGGGGGAGCCTCAAGTCTCCCGCGGCACCCAAGATATAGGCACCTGATAATGATCTCTTACTAGGGAAACTAGGTCCCAACTATAGCTACCTACTTTGGAATATACTTACGATGCATGATAATGGCGTGTGTGGTAAAAGCATGGTGGTAAAGACATCTATGTGGTAAAGGCTGAGTGGAAAATACATGCATGGTAAGGGCATGCGGTCTGACTTTGTTCACCTATTATATTTTAAACAGGTTTCCATTTTGTCAATTGAAACTTGTGGTTTGTTGTTACTTTTGGATGGTTAAAAGTGCAATACAAGTGAACATGATTCAACCCCCCAAATTAAGTAACTGATAATGAAGTGCATCAATACACTAAGACAATAGTTTTACACAAGATTTTCTGCCTTTGAGGAATGCAAATGTAAACGTGTGCCCAGGAATAGGGCTTACCTTGCACTTGAACTGGGTTGTATCGTGCTTGCCTCAAGCACTCAGCATAATACTTACATGTCAATTCTCAGACTCTTCCAAGGGCCATCCTTACTTAAAGCCCTTTCCTGTCTCAGCTCTCCCTCAATGTTTCCGTTGCACCATGGCTCCACGCGCTGCAAGTAAAATGAGAGACTACAGGGGAGCTCATTTGTTAATGCATCTGGTCCACAGCACTCAAATATGTGCTACGGTTGCAGGTACATGTCAGTAGCCAATTGGATGCTACCCGTTAAGCAAATTGTCTGATATTTCAGCAACGCTGCTGTTGGCTCTCCTTTCTCAACTCGTCTTGGCTCTCTTAGCATGCAGTTCTCTTATTATCTGTATGCTGGATCCAGGGTTCCTAGACCCTTGAGCAGAGGCAAATCCAATCTCCTTCAGAAACTCCCACACAAAATAGACAATGAGGCTTAAATA
Source organism: Triturus cristatus (assembly GCF_964204655.1). Taxonomy (NCBI): domain Eukaryota; kingdom Metazoa; phylum Chordata; class Amphibia; order Caudata; family Salamandridae; genus Triturus; species Triturus cristatus. The sequence continues at coordinate 438,877,005 of NC_140593.1, read as the reverse complement.
GGTGTTTTTCTGCCAAGAATATGGATTCTACTAGCAAAGAAACTAAGACTGAACCCTAACCTGTTTGGCCTTTGAAATACCTCAAATCCCACCGTTTGATATTGAAACTAGCAATATAATCAATAATACACATATATTGCACTGAACTATACTTTATTTCTTATTGCTTGTTAAGCACTCCTTGGCCCATGTGGCTAGGTTTAGAATATTTAATACCTTTAATAAATACAGAGCTCAACGAGGAGACAACAGCTAAGCTTTTTTATTTATCTGTGTCATGCACCAAAATAATCTCAAAGTATGCCCCTTTGCCTTAAAATATTGTAGTTAGAACTTTTTAGGTTTCCAGCTTCTGCTATGTTAGCATCTCACCTTCTTTTGGTAGTACTGAATCAAAAGACTGTTGAATCAGAATTCTGGGTCATTAGTAAAACAGTTTAACAGGAATAACCATCCTGTGTGCAAACAGTCATACAGAGTGCAGGCCAGCACCAGCAAAGTGCTAGTGGGGAAACAATTTGACAAGTTTGTCCTACTGGACAACTATTGACCAAGATGATGCATTACACAAATCAAAAAGAGTTGGGTCACAATGCAAGATGTATTATCATACTTGCCTTTATTGAAGAGAGGCTAAAGCTGAGGTTCATAAATTTAGAAGTTAATTTACAAGACATGAAGCCCTCTCACTTTCAATAATATATTCAGACATAAGACACATAGAGACCTAACACACACTCTATTGTGATTACTAAAACATGGGAATATTATGTCTTCTTCACTTTCTAAAACGGAAATTCATTGGTGACACCAGTAGATCTGGACTTGTGACTGCCATGCAGATGTATTTGCTTTGCCAATGCCTTTTGCTGATGCTGTGAAATTAAAAAAAAAACTGCTTTTCTTATTTACAATTCCAAGGTGGTGGACGCCAATCTTGGAGTAGAACTTTTAAAACAATTGGGTGGTGGAAGTAATGGAGAATCTGGGGAGGAGGAGTGAGAAATTTGGAGTGTGAATGGGGCTAGGTATTTAGGAGGGAAACAGCACAGGAAGGAGAGTTCAAGAATACACATTCAGCTCCATGGAGTGTGAAACAAAAAGAACAAGCATTGGCTAAGTCAATAGGTTTTGCCTATGACAAATCTATTGGCTTTGTCAATTTTTTTTTGCATGTTGCACAGCAGCTGAGCTGCTGTGAAACATGGCTTTAAGTAAAAACAAAGCACTATGACGTGGGCAGCACTGACTGTGTCATAGTGCTTTTTTTTACCTTTAAGCCCTGCGCTTCTGTGCAAAATGTATTAAAACAGCACAGTGGTGTTTGGGTGGGGGGACACATCGGAGACCGAGAAAAGGGCGGGGAGTTGGTTGAAATCAATGGCGGGCAGAGGTGGTGGTGGAAAGTTACTTTTTGAACAGTAGGAGAATGGGGATGAAGGGGAGGGGCTAGAGAGCATGACCCTGAGTACATGCCAGTAAGTAAAAAAAACTGCTGGCCAATGGAAGGAAATGGGCTACAGGAAGCAGCTCTATGGCATGGATAAAGGCCCGAAGACTCCGAAGCCCATGGGGTAGCCCGACACCCGGAGGAGCAGCTGACCAATGGGAAGCAAAGCAAAAAGAGTGATGTGGGAACCAATCATAGTAAGTAAAGGTAAGCAATGGGTGGTCTCTAAGCCATCTTTAAGAGTTTTATTAAGGACAATAGCTTTTGCTGACAGTGCAAACAAAAGCAGTTCCCTGAAGCGAAGTAGTGAAATGATACCAGTCGTTCAAACAGAAGACAGTAAAGAAGAAATGCTCCAGACGATGGAAAAACAAAGAATAAGGAGGGAAACCTTTGAATAAGAAGAATGTAGATGAATTTGAAAGGAAAAACATCCAATCAAGACTTAGGGGCTGACTTAAAGCCCCACTATGTGTATATATTTCAATGTATTAGTGGCAATAGGCCTTTGACCACAAACAGCTAGAGCTGCCTGGAGGTGAGACTGAAAAAGGAATGAAACTTTCAGGAGTGAGGGGGTGAAACATGCGGAATGAGAAGCCTGTCACAAATCTACATGCACAGGCTCCTGCACCCTACACATCTAAGTTACTGAACTTGTCTGTTTCCGAAATTAAGTCTTGAGATAGCCCCAGGCCTAACAGTCTACCAGTGGACAAAACATGTGTTGGCTGATCCTATGATCAATATAGGCTTGACCCACTTGTGCACAAGGAACAACCTGAAAATATAATAAATGTGTTTTTGTTTGTAGGACAAAAAAACTGTTGAACTTTCTTTGATATCTAAACCATAAGGCTAAATACAACAAAAGTATGTAAAGAATCCTTAGCAGGACAGGCAACAAAAAGACCTTAAGGTGGAAAAAGTATGCACTTTTTTGCATCTAATACTATTGTTTATAATTTACTTGATTTGGAGCTATATATGTAGCACTGTCAGTGACTTTACAATTCAAGATAAGAAGTAGGAAATTGGTATTTCTTCAATAAAATGTCAGTTGTTTGAGATAGGCTACCAGGGTAGAATATTGGTGTTAGCTTGAACCACAATACCTTAACAAAACCTTACTCATGCCAGTTTACAGTTCATGATTGTTTAAATAGTCACCTGTCAAAAAATGTAATTCCCTGGTGGCTGCTTATATGACACCAATCTGCTCATGGTTTTCCAGATGTTCAAACCATCTCACATGCAACACCCTGTCACTATTTGAGCCTATGTGTTGCTGGGACCCACTCTTGAGTATCTCGTACGTCTCAAATGAAATCACTCTGCTCAGGCAACTGGTGTAGATATAATGTGCAGGCGCCGTCAAAGTGTGGGTACAGGTTTACATGGAAGCTGTGTTTTGTGGTGCTGCTCAAACATTCTGAGACAGAAAACAATAACAACATTATTAAATAAGGCTTCTGATGGTGCAATTACTCACTGATGCAGAAATAGATTTTTGGGTGATGGGTGTGAGAAGTTGGCCTGATATATGATGTCACTAATTCTAGTGTACACCTTGTATCAGTCCAAACAACCCTTATGGTGATTGGTTGTAAAGTCAACCTTATAGACCAGCTATCCTAGTGGTAGCATGGACAAGAGCAGTCTTAGGCTAAACTCTGAATGGCATGTGAAGCCAGCTGTTATACCATATGTAACCCCTTGAATACCAAATGAAAGGACACCACAACAGATATATATAAAAATAGAATGTATTTATTCTAGTCAAACCCTCAGCACTCTTTATGAGATTCGAGGTAAGTACAACACAGTCTTAATTATGCATACATTAAATCACACAGGTAAGTAATACAGTTAGGCCCTAGGGGCCACGCAAACCATATACTAAGTAAGTGGTATAAGGACCACTGTCACGAACACAGGATAGGCCTAGGCCTAGAGAATCGCTGGGGCTACACTATACTACCCAAGGTTAGGAAGTGGGAGGCCCACGGGATTCAGGTGCAGAGTGGAAACACTCACGCGTAATGCGTAAAAGTCTATAGAATTACTAGTAGTTAGAATTTAACAGTTTTAGGACACTTCTGGTATAGCTAGAAAGTCGAGACTCGGAAACTAGACTCTAGGATAGTCACTACCCTTGTGAGCACCGGAGTACTCAAGTTACCTAGCCCACGGGCTGCGGGTGCATAGGTGTGAAATTGCGTCGGGTTTCGTCGTGGACTTCTATGGATGCCTGAAGGAAAGTTGCTGACAGGCAGTCAGTGAAGAGTGTCCGGTGGATCCCAAGGTGGGGATCAAGAAGGAAGGAACCTGCAAGCAGAAGGGACAGAGTCTAGGTCACCAGCCAGGAGCCGGGAAGGAACCAGGAAGGAACCAGGCGATGTCGTGAAGATGCAGGTGAAGAGGTGAAGCTTGTCGCAGCAGCCACGGGTACCAGGAGGCGTCGAGGATGACCAGGACCAGGAGGTGAGCTGTCCCACGAAGGCTCTTGCAGTCGGCGGCGGCGAAGTCGAGTCAGGACCCAACAAGCCTTGGCAAGCGGAACCTACGCAGGATGGAGGACTTGCTTCTGGTGCAGACCCGGAAGGTCTGGGGTGCTTCTCTTTCACAGAGGAGCGGGTGCCAGTCTGGAGGAGCCGGACCAGCAAGGTGAAATTAAAGGTTTGTCGTCGCAGAGGATACTAGCCAACGGGCCAGCAACCGGACAACACGTCGAGCAACACAGGTGCAGAAGGGCCCCACGCAGAACACGTGAAGTGTGGGGAGCTGGTCTTCTTTGCAGATGGTGCTCGGGAGTGGGGCTTCTCAATTCCCCAAGCACAGCCTCGAGGGAGCCTCGGAAGTCGCGCTAGTCAGGTACTAGCCACTTTTCCCAAGTCGCCGGTCCCACGTCCCTCGTCGCCTCCACGGGTCTCAGCTTCACTGGAGATGTGGATCTGGTTCAGAGGTGTCTGGAAGTCTTGGCGCTGGTCAGTCTCTGCAGTCGTCCCTCGTAGGATTCAGTCGCAAAGCAAGCAGCGGTCGCTGGATGGTGCCTGGTTGCCCAGGGTGGTCACTCCTTGGCCACAAGGGAGATTTCTTCAGTCTTCTTCCTGAGGTCGAATGTCGAAGGTCCAGAGTTTCTGTTCAAGTTGCAGATTCAGGTTAATCTAATTTAGCAGGGCTCAGCTAGCTACTGATATACTGGGCTAGTGGGCAAGATCCCTCCTATGGGTGGGACCAGGAAGGGGGGTGGCTACACCCCCTTTCCTTTGTCCAGTTTTGCGCCAGAGCTGGGGCTGGAGTGCCCCAGCACCGGTTTGAACTGGACTATGCATGGAGCACCTTGTGTGCCCCAGGCATGTCTCATTCCTTTCAGCCCTCCATGCCCCAATACACTAAATTCTGTCTGGGGAGGTCCTAGCACCTCCCCAAGCAGGAAACCTATTGTCCAGGCCTCCCTGGCTGGGAGGGCTCCCAGCAGCATGACGTCAGACTCGTGTCTGTGGCAGCAGCATCCATTTTGTGATGCTGAGGCTTTGGTGAGAGTTAAACAGCAAAGTAGCATTTTAACATGTCTCTCCCTCTAGAAGGGAGGAATAATATCCTCATCACCAGAAATGGTACGGGGGTATCATTCCAAAGTGTTAGACACCTTACACAACATGTTTTGATAAAGCCAAACCATAGTTACCATAACCGTTTAAGATTATAAGGTACTTTAAGAGTATATGGTAGGCTATATCATAGAACAGCTATAAGGACATGGTTCCGAAAGCTGCAGACAGGATCAGCTCATGCTAGAGCACCATCTCACATGTTACCAAGCACTCTGCCTCCAGGATTGTTAAGGCCTGCCATAGGAGTGGCTGATAGGTACACATGTGTCTATATATAAGGGTAGATATAGGTATACTATATCTAAGCAAGGGGTGATTACATGACCTTGCCCCAGCTGAATGATCAGCCAGTTGTGTCTGATTGGAAGGCCAGATCAGGGGTGGCATAATACATGCTGCAGCCCCTGGGAGGCCTAGGGTACACCTATGCCCTGGGTACCTAGGGTACACTGTACAGGGTCCAATAAGGTGATACTTACCAATTGGGTATGTACCTAGGGTACATGGAGTCCATTTTAAAGAGAGAGCAGACAGCCTGAGACCCTGAATGGCAGGATCTCAGGCCAACTAAGTTGAAAAACCAGCTAGACACTAGGCAAAAAGTTGGGGGTAACCATAGTCAGATATCCACCTTCCTACACACCCCCCCCCCCCAAACGAAAGGAGATAAGGCTGTCCTTGACCAGGTAAGCCTATATTGCCTAAGTGGCCATATAAGGAAGAACCAGCACTGGCATGGTGACCCCCTGTCTCATGGTCCACTAAGCAATCCTTCACCCTAAAGGTATCATAGGGTCTCCACCATAGGGAATCTCTACCTTTAGTGTGTCTTTGCAAAGTAAAAGGCTGGTGTTGAGATGGAGTACTGAAGTGAGTGTCCTCAAAGTGAGGCCTCAGCTTCCTCCAATCATCCTCCACCATAGATGCCTTTCTTTCTTTCACTGAGTTGCACTGTGCTCTCAGGGTCAGCCTCTGGCTATCTAAAGCTGGAGGCTGGGTCCCTTTTGTGGGCTTACTGGAGGGACAGGTCAGGTTTGGGGCCCTAAGGTCCCACGTTTGCCTGTGCCCAAAAGAATCCCTCTGGGGGAGGTCCCTAACTACCTGTAAAGGAGATCCCTCAGGAATGTTTTTAACCATCACCTGGCTAGGGCTACTAGCCAGGCAATCCTCATTCTTTTGATGGGGAGGTTCTTGTGGACAGGCGCCCTCTTAGGGTCCACTGGCCTTCCTGTCCTCTGCAGCCCTGGGCTGACTGAGGCAGGGTAGAGAGAGGCAGGCTACCTGCACCAGACTGGGTCCCACCTTGGAAAGGTCCACTGACATCAGAGGCTCTGCCAGGCTAGGCCTGTCTACCTCTGGGGCAGTTCTTTCACAAGGGGTGAGGTCAGATCCCTGAGGAGGCTGACCTTTTCCTAATGTCTGGGGAGAGGGAGACTTTTCTTCCTCCCCACTACTCTCTGTTTGTGTGGAGTGATCCATAGTTTCAGGCTTCACTACACCTATGTCAGTCTGAGTATGGACTGAGACCATTATAGTCCTGCCAACCTTTTCAGGGAGGCACTCAGTTTGGGTTTGAGCTGTGACTGTAACAGCTCTGCCAATCTCTACAGGGAAGTCTGTCTTTGCCTGGGCTGTGGCTACCACTGCCCTTCCAACCTTTTCAGGGAGGAAATCTACTTGGACAGGGGTTGTAGCTGGCACAACCCCACTACCCTTTTGTGAAAGGCCTACCATTTTAGAATGGGTGTCTTGTTCAACTCCAGCCCAAACTGAGAGTTCTAAGTCATTCCCCAGTAAGCAGTCTACAGGCAAGGTTGGGGACACTGCCACCCTTTTAGGGCCAGTGACACCTCCCCAGCTGAGACATACCTCTGCCATGGGATGACTGTTCTGTTTGCCATCAATGTTAGTTACCTGATATGAGAAACCAGGCAAAAGCTGCTCAGAGGGAACTAGCCTATGGGCCACCATAGTGATGCTAGCTCCAGTGTCTCTGTATGCCTCAGCTTTTCTACGATTGATGTAGGGCTCCTGTCTGTACCTACCCAAAGTGTTGGGACAGGCAGTGAAGTTGGCAAACCCCATGCCCCCATCACAGACAAGAGTAGCTGCTGTAGGGAAATTGGCTAAGCCAGGGTCCCCCTGTGTTCCCCAAGAAAACCCAACCAAATTTTTGGGGGCACTCCCACCACCTGGGGGATTACTGCTGACAGTAATAGGTGGTGTGACAGGAGTAATTGGAGGAACAGTTTTGTTTTTAGCCTTTGGGCAAATGCTGTCAGTTTTCCAATGCCCAGGAATTTTACATTCATGGCAGTAAGGCTTTTAACTGTGGTAGAGGAGGGAGCTTGGGACCCACCACCCTGTGTGGAGTTTTGGGGCCCTGAGGAAGATTTCTCTTTTGCTTTATCCCCACCCTTCTCTTGAGGCTTGGTGGTATCTTTCTTTTGGTCACCACCCTGATTTTTAGGCCTAATCCTGGTCCTGACCCATTTATCTGCCCTCTTTCCCAATTCTTGGGGAGAGGTCAAATCTGAGTCTACCAGGTGTTGATGGAGAAGCTGGTTCTGACAATTACTAAGGATCTGCTCCCTCATAATCAAGTTGTACAATCCTGTATAGTCCTGCACCTTGCTGCCAGTTAACCAACCCTCCAAAGCCTTAGTGGCACAATCCACAAAATCAGACCAGTCCTGTGTCTGTGTCTTCTGGGTGTCTCTGAACAACAACCTATATTGCTCAGTGGTTAAGCCAAACCCATCTATCAGATAACTCTTCAGGACTTTGTAATTGTTAGCATCCTCATCACTGACTGTGAGGAGCTTGTCTCTACCTTTGTCAGAAAAGGAGAGCCACAAGATAGCTGCCCACTGACTCTGGGGTACCTGCTGTACTTTGCAGGCCCTCTCCAAAGCAGTCATCCACTTGTGGATGTCATCCCCATTCTGATATGGGGGGACTATCTTGCTTAGGTTTCTATGGTCATAAGACCTTTCCCTATCTCTAGGAATGTTGCTGCCACCAGTGGGTTCTGACCCACACAATTTTTTGCTTTCTGGCCAGAGCAAGCTTCTCTTTGGCAAGGGCAAGTTCTTCCCTTTCAATCCTCAGTTTGGCTTCCTTCATTCTGGCCTCATGCTCTCTCCTCTGGGGGGAAGTCATCCCCATGTGGGATGATGCATTGGAGCTTCTTGAGTGATAGGAGTGGAGAGAGTCCCCTGAGGGGGATCTACCCCTCCTATCTCTCTTTTTAGGATTACTTGGGGGCCTGCAAGGGAAGCTCCCATGAAAGCTCCCATGCAAGCTTAAGTTAGCCTGACTAAGTCTTCTGACTGGGGTCTTGCTACCTCCCTCTTCCTCTGAGGTCTCTTCTAACTCATCTGTATCAGTTAAGTCAGGGGTCTCTTCTGTGGAGGGGAGGCCCTTATCTACAGCTATGGCACCATACTTGGCAGCTCTTTCAGCATCATAGGCCTCCAGAAGATCCACTAGCTGTCTAAGGGTAGGGTTGGAACCCTGTTTTAATCTCCTGGAGGTACACAGTTGTCTCATCTCCTGGAAAGTGAATGCATCATATCTAGAGGGAATCTGTCTAGGATTCTCCTCTCCTGAGGGAGTATCAGTGTGATCTCCATTCAGGGACATGATTCTAGTGAGGGTGTGGTGTGTGCACCTACCTACACTAGTTGTATCTACTAAACCTTACTAGTAGTTGTAGTCAGGGTGTGCTAGGCCCTTCAACCTACAACAACTAAGTCCAGTAGGACTTAAGTATTTTTAAACTATGTTATATGTACCTAAACAATATCTGTGTGATCTTTCAATTTAGTATCTCAAGATTACAATGGTATTACAACAGCAAGCTCAGATCCCAACCGCTGCTCACCAATGTGAGAAGTTGGCCTGATATATGATGTCACTAATTCTAGTGTACACCTTGTATCAGTCCAAACAACCCTTATGGTGATTGGTTGTAAAGTCAACCTTATGGACAAGCTATCCTAGTGGTAGCATGGACAAGAGCAGTCTTAGGCTAAACTCTGAATGGCATGTGAAGCCAGCTGTTATACCATATGTAACCCCTTGAATACCAAATGAAAGGACACCACAACAGATGTATATAAAAATAGAATGTATTTATTCTAGTCAAACCCTCAGCACTCTTTATGAGATTCGAGGTAAGTACAACACAGTCTTAATTATGCATACATTAAATCACACAGGTAAGTAATACAGTTAGGCCCTAGGAGCCACGCAAACCATATACTAAGTAAGTGGTATAAGGACCACTGTCACCAACACAGGATAGGCCTAGGCCTAGGGAATCGCTGGGGCTACACTATACTACCCAAGGTTAGGAAGTGGGAGGCCCACGGGATTCAGGTGCAGAGTGGAAACACTCATGCATAATGCGTAAAAATCTATAGAATTACTAGTAGTTAGAATTTAACAGTTTTAGGACACTTCTGGTATAGCTAGAAAGTCGAGACTCGGAAACTAGACTCTAGGATAGTCACTACCCTTGTGAGCACCGGAGTACTCAAGTTACCTAGCCCACGGGCTGCGGGTGCATAGGTGTGAAATTGCGTCGGGTTTCGTCGTGGACTTCTATGGATGCCTGAAGGAAAGTTGCTGACAGGCAGTCAGTGAAGAGTGTCCGGTGGATCCCAAGGTGGGGATCAAGAAGGAAGGAACCTGCAAGCAGAAGGGACAGAGTCTAGGTCACCAGCCAGGAGCCGGGAAGGAACCAGGAAGGAACCAGGCGATGTCGTGAAGATGCAGGTGAAGAGGTGAAGCTTGTCGCAGCAGCCACGGGTACCAGGAGGCGTCGAGGATGACCAGGACCAGGAGGTGAGCTGTCCCACGAAGGCTCTTGCAGTCGGCGGCGGCGAAGTCGAGTCAGGACCCAACAAGCCTTGGCAAGCGGAACCTACGCAGGATGGAGGACTTGCTTCTGGTGCAGACCCGGAAGGTCTGGGGTGCTTCTCTTTCACAGAGGAGCGGGTGCCAGTCTGGAGGAGCCGGACCAGCAAGGTGAAATTAAAGGTTTGTCGTCGCAGAGGATACTAGCCAACGGGCCAGCAACCGGACAACACGTCGAGCAACACAGGTGCAGAAGGGCCCCACGCAGAACACGTGAAGTGTGGGGAGCTGGTCTTCTTTGCAGATGGTGCTCGGGAGTGGGGCTTCTCAATTCCCCAAGCACAGCCTCGAGGGAGCCTCGGAAGTCGCGCTAGTCAGGTACTAGCCACTTTTCCCAAGTCGCCGGTCCCACGTCCCTCGTCGCCTCCACGGGTCTCAGCTTCACTGGAGATGTGGATCTGGTTCAGAGGTGTCTGGAAGTCTTGGCGCTGGTCAGTCTCTGCAGTCGTCCCTCGTAGGATTCAGTCGCAAAGCAAGCAGCGGTCGCTGGATGGTGCCTGGTTGCCCAGGGTGGTCACTCCTTGGCCACAAGGGAGATTTCTTCAGTCTTCTTCCTGAGGTCGAATGTCGAAGGTCCAGAGTTTCTGTTCAAGTTGCAGATTCAGGTTAATCTAATTTAGCAGGGCTCAGCTAGCTACTGATATACTGGGCTAGTGGGCAAGATCCCTCCTATGGGTGGGACCAGGAAGGGGGGTGGCTACACCCCCTTTCCTTTGTCCAGTTTTTCGCCAGAGCTGGGGCTGGAGTGCCCCAGCACCGGTTTGAACTGGACTATGCATGGAGCACCTTGTGTGCCCCAGGCATGTCTCATTCCTTTCAGCCCTCCATGCCCCAATACACTAAATTCTGTCTGGGGAGGTCCTAGCACCTCCCCAAGCAGGAAACCTATTGTCCAGGCCTCCCTGGCTGGGAGGGCTCCCAGCAGCATGACGTCAGACTCGTGTCTGTGGCAGCAGCATCCATTTTGTGATGCTGAGGCTTTGGTGAGAGTTAAACAGCAAAGTAGCATTTTAACATGTCTCTCCCTCTAGAAGGGAGGAATAATATCCTCATCACCAGAAATGGTACGGGGGTATCATTCCAAAGTGTTAGACACCTTACACAACATGTTTTGATAAAGCCAAACCATAGTTACCATAACCGTTTAAGATTATAAGGTACTTTAAGAGTATATGGTAGGCTATATCATAGAACAGCTATAAGGACATGGTTCCGAAAGCTGCAGACAGGATCAGCTCATGCTAGAGCACCATCTCACATGTTACCAAGCACTCTGCCTCCAGGATTGTTAAGGCCTGCCATAGGAGTGGCTGATAGGTACACATGTGTCTATATATAAGGGTAGATATAGGTATACTATATCTAAGCAAGGGGTGATTACATGACCTTGCCCCAGCTGAATGATCAGCCAGTTGTGTCTGATTGGAAGGCCAGATCAGGGGTGGCATAATACATGCTGCAGCCCCTGGGAGGCCTAGGGTACACCTATGCCCTGGGTACCTAGGGTACACTGTACAGGGTCCAATAAGGTGATACTTACCAATTGGGTATGTACCTAGGGTACATGGAGTCCATTTTAAAGAGAGAGCAGACAGCCTGAGACCCTGAATGGCAGGATCTCAGGCCAACTAAGTTGAAAAACCAGCTAGACACTAGGCAAAAAGTTGGGGGTAACCATAGTCAGATATCCACCTTCCTACACACCCCCCCCCCCCAAACGAAAGGAGATAAGGCTGTCCTTGACCAGGTAAGCCTATATTGCCTAAGTGGCCATATAAGGAAGAACCAGCACTGGCATGGTGACCCCCTGTCTCATGGTCCACTAAGCAATCCTTCACCCTAAAGGTATCATAGGGTCTCCACCATAGGGAATCTCTACCTTTAGTGTGTCTTTGCAAAGTAAAAGGCTGGTGTTGAGATGGAGTACTGAAGTGAGTGTCCTCAAAGTGAGGCCTCAGCTTCCTCCAATCATCCTCCACCATGGATGCCTTTCTTTCTTTCACTGAGTTGCACTGTGCTCTCAGGGTCAGCCTCTGGCTATCTAAAGCTGGAGGCTGGGTCCCTTTTGTGGGCTTACTGGAGGGACAGGTCAGGTTTGGGGCCCTAAGGTCCCACGTTTGCCTGTGCCCAAAAGAATCCCTCTGGGGGAGGTCCCTAACTACCTGTAAAGGAGATCCCTCAGGAATGTTTTTAACCATCACCTGGCTAGGGCTACTAGCCAGGCAATCCTCATTCTTTTGATGGGGAGGTTCTTGTGGACAGGCGCCCTCTTAGGGTCCACTGGCCTCCCTGTCCTCTGCAGCCCTGGGCTGACTGAGGCAGGGTAGAGAGAGGCAGGCTACCTGCACCAGACTGGGTCCCACCTTGGAAAGGTCCACTGACATCAGAGGCTCTGCCAGGCTAGGCCTGTCTACCTCTGGGGCAGTTCTTTCACAAGGGGTGAGGTCAGATCCCTGAGGAGGCTGACCTTTTCCTAATGTCTGGGGAGAGGGAGACTTTTCTTCCTCCCCACTACTCTCTGTTTGTGTGGAGTGATCCATAGTTTCAGGCTTCACTACACCTATGTCAGTCTGAGTATGGACTGAGACCATTATAGTCCTGCCAACCTTTTCAGGGAGGCACTCAGTTTGGGTTTGAGCTGTGACTGTAACAGCTCTGCCAATCTCTACAGGGAAGTCTGTCTTTGCCTGGGCTGTGGCTACCACTGCCCTTCCAACCTTTTCAGGGAGGAAATCTACTTGGACAGGGGTTGTAGCTGGCACAACCCCACTACCCTTTTGTGAAAGGCCTACCATTTTAGAATGGGTGTCTTGTTCAACTCCAGCCCAAACTGAGAGTTCTAAGTCATTCCCCAGTAAGCAGTCTACAGGCAAGGTTGGGGACACTGCCACCCTTTTAGGGCCAGTGACACCTCCCCAGCTGAGACATACCTCTGCCATGGGATGACTGTTCTGTTTGCCATCAATGTTAGTTACCTGATATGAGAAACCAGGCAAAAGCTGCTCAGAGGGAACTAGCCTATGGGCCACCATAGTGATGCTAGCTCCAGTGTCTCTGTATGCCTCAGCTTTTCTACGATTGATGTAGGGCTCCTGTCTGTACCTACCCAAAGTGTTGGGACAGGCAGTGAAGTTGGCAAACCCCATGCCCCCATCACAGACAAGAGTAGCTGCTGTAGGGAAATTGGCTAAGCCAGGGTCCCCCTGTGTTCCCCAAGAAAACCCAACCAAATTTTTGGGGGCACTCCCACCACCTGGGGGATTACTGCTGACAGTAATAGGTGGTGTGACAGGAGTAATTGGAGGAACAGTTTTGTTTTTAGCCTTTGGGCAAATGCTGTCAGTTTTCCAATGCCCAGGAATTTTACATTCATGGCAGTAAGGCTTTTAACTGTGGTAGAGGAGGGAGCTTGGGACCCACCACCCTGTGTGGAGTTTTGGGGCCCTGAGGAAGATTTCTCTTTTGCTTTATCCCCACCCTTCTCTTGAGGCTTGGTGGTATCTTTCTTTTGGTCACCACCCTGATTTTTAGGCCTAATCCTGGTCCTGACCCATTTATCTGCCCTCTTTCCCAATTCTTGGGGAGAGGTCAAATCTGAGTCTACCAGGTGTTGATGGAGAAGCTGGTTCTGACAATTACTAAGGATCTGCTCCCTCATAATCAAGTTGTACAATCCTGTATAGTCCTGCACCTTGCTGCCAGTTAACCAACCCTCCAAAGCCTTAGTGGCACAATCCACAAAATCAGACCAGTCCTGTGTCTGTGTCTTCTGGGTGTCTCTGAACAACAACCTATATTGCTCAGTGGTTAAGCCAAACCCATCTATCAGATAACTCTTCAGGACTTTGTAATTGTTAGCATCCTCATCACTGACTGTGAGGAGCTTGTCTCTACCTTTGTCAGAAAAGGAGAGCCACAAGATAGCTGCCCACTGACTCTGGGGTACCTGCTGTACTTTGCAGGCCCTCTCCAAAGCAGTCATCCACTTGTGGATGTCATCCCCATTCTGATATGGGGGGACTATCTTGCTTAGGTTTCTATGGTCATAAGACCTTTCCCTATCTCTAGGAATGTTGCTGCCACCAGTGGGTTCTGACCCACACAATTTTTTGCTTTCTGGCCAGAGCAAGCTTCTCTTTGGCAAGGGCAAGTTCTTCCCTTTCAATCCTCAGTTTGGCTTCCTTCATTCTGGCCTCATGCTCTCTCCTCTGGGGGGAAGTCATCCCCATGTGGGATGATGCATTGGAGCTTCTTGAGTGATAGGAGTGGAGAGAGTCCCCTGAGGGGGATCTACCCCTCCTATCTCTCTTTTTAGGATTACTTGGGGGCCTGCAAGGGAAGCTCCCATGAAAGCTCCCATGCAAGCTTAAGTTAGCCTGACTAAGTCTTCTGACTGGGGTCTTGCTACCTCCCTCTTCCTCTGAGGTCTCTTCTAACTCATCTGTATCAGTTAAGTCAGGGGTCTCTTCTGTGGAGGGGAGGCCCTTATCTACAGCTATGGCACCATACTTGGCAGCTCTTTCAGCATCATAGGCCTCCAGAAGATCCACTAGCTGTCTAAGGGTAGGGTTGGAACCCTGTTTTAATCTCCTGGAGGTACACAGTTGTCTCATCTCCTGGAAAGTGAATGCATCATATCTAGAGGGAATCTGTCTAGGATTCTCCTCTCCTGAGGGAGTATCAGTGTGATCTCCATTCAGGGACATGATTCTAGTGAGGGTGTGGTGTGTGCACCTACCTACACTAGTTGTATCTACTAAACCTTACTAGTAGTTGTAGTCAGGGTGTGCTAGGCCCTTCAACCTACAACAACTAAGTCCAGTAGGACTTAAGTATTTTTAAACTATGTTATATGTACCTAAACAATATCTGTGTGATCTTTCAATTTAGTATCTCAAGATTACAATGGTATTACAACAGCAAGCTCAGATCCCAACCGCTGCTCACCAATGTGAGAAGTTGGCCTGATATATGATGTCACTAATTCTAGTGTACACCTTGTATCAGTCCAAACAACCCTTATGGTGATTGGTTGTAAAGTCAACCTTATGGACAAGCTATCCTAGTGGTAGCATGGACAAGAGCAGTCTTAGGCTAAACTCTGAATGGCATGTGAAGCCAGCTGTTATACCATATGTAACCCCTTGAATACCAAATGAAAGGACACCACAACAGATGTATATAAAAATAGAATGTATTTATTCTAGTCAAACCCTCAGCACTCTTTATGAGATTCGAGGTAAGTACAACACAGTCTTAATTATGCATACATTAAATCACACAGGTAAGTAATACAGTTAGGCCCTAGGAGCCACGCAAACCATATACTAAGTAAGTGGTATAAGGACCACTGTCACCAACACAGGATAGGCCTAGGCCTAGGGAATCGCTGGGGCTACACTATACTACCCAAGGTTAGGAAGTGGGAGGCCCACGGGATTCAGGTGCAGAGTGGAAACACTCATGCATAATGCGTAAAAATCTATAGAATTACTAGTAGTTAGAATTTAACAGTTTTAGGACACTTCTGGTATAGCTAGAAAGTCGAGACTCGGAAACTAGACTCTAGGATAGTCACTACCCTTGCGAGCACCGGAGTACTCAAGTTACCTAGCCCACGGGCTGCGGGTGCATAGGTGTGAACTTGCGTCGGGTTTCGTCGTGGACTTCTATGGATGCCTGAAGGAAAGTTGCTGACAGGCAGTCAGTGAAGAGTGTCCGGTGGATCCCAAGGTGGGGATCAAGAAGGAAGGAACCTACAAGCAGAAGGGACAGAGTCTAGGTCACCAGCCAGGAGCCGGGAAGGAACCAGGAAGGAACAAGGCAATGTCGTGAAGATGCAGGTGAAGAGGTGAAGCTTGTCGCAGCAGCCATGGGTACCAGGAGGCGTCGAGGATGACCAGGACCAGGAGGTGAGCTGTCCCACGAAGGCTCTTGCAGTCGGCAGCGTCGAAGTCGAGTCAGGACCCAACAAGCCTTGGCAAGCGGAACCTACGCAGGATGGAGGACTTGCTTCTGGTGCAGACCCGGAAGGTCTGGGGTGCTTCTCTTTCACAGAGGAGCGGGTGCCAGTCTGGAGGAGCTGGACCAGCAAGGTGAAATTAAAGGTTCGTCGTTGCAGAGGATACTAGCCAACGGGCCAGCAACCGGACAGGGTAGATATAGGTATACTATATCTAAGCAAAGGGTGATTACACGACGTTGCCCCAGCTGAGTGATCAGCCAGTTGTGTCTGATTGGAAGGCCAGACCAGGGGTGGCATAATCCATGCTGCAGCCCCTGGGAGGCCTAGGGTACACCTATGCCCTGGGTACCTAGGGTACACTGTACAGGGTCCAATAAGGTGATCCTTACCAATTGGGTATGTACCTAGGGTACATGGAGTCCATTTTAAAGAGAGAGCAGACAGCCTGAGACCCTGAATAGCAGGATCTCAGGCCAACTAAGTCGAAAAACCAGCTAGACACTAGGCGAAAAGTTGGGGGTAACCATAGTCAGATATCCACCTTCCTACAATGGGTATCAAAAGGAAAGATGGTGAGACTAAAGACAACCCTTTGACTTTTTTGGGTTCAATACTATCAAATGCTAAGGGCACATTACACTTCAAAGTGATAAAAGACGTGATGTCTCATTTCCACAGCTTCAATGGTGCTTGTGTGTTAAAACGTATGTAGCATGGATTGGTGTCAAAGTCTAATAGCAGGATTGCTTTCCTCTCAGGTCCCATTAGTACTAAACACCCACCATTAGCGGTGGGATGAGACCAATGTTTAAAAAAATAGTGTTAATGATTTCTCAATACAAACTAGTACACATTATTTATTAGTACACATTATCTATTGGTTTGTCCTTGTTTAAACTAACGCTGCAAAACATTTTCTTCGCTCTGTACTAAGACACTTGAGATGTAGGCAGTGCTTACCCGCTCTATGTTTCTTGTTGCTAGCTGTCAATCAGAGAGCATGCAAAGCAGTAGAAAGCTGTTTAGCAGCAGCTTGGAGGGTGAGAACCAAGAAGTGCAAATACCAGGGTACATACAATACTGAATTAATGCTGTATGCCATTTTACCTCTGGACAGATCTACTGCTAGCTAGGAAATTTGTGGTGACTGTGGAGGAGTGAAAGACAAGGTGTTGAACTCTGCAGGTTCCTGTGTCTATGTGAAGGAGTCATCATCACCTTGCCTGGCTTCAATCTTCCCTCCAGTTCATTAGGTGAGGTAAAAAAATGACAGCTGGGCCCAGCACATTTGGTTATTTGCAATTAAAGGGCAGTTAAAACTAATGGATTCCTAGTTCGTTGCTTGATTGATTAATTGATAATTAATGTATATTTTCCTAATAATTGATGAAGGAAAGTCTTACTTTTATTAAATACAGAGTGGTGAGTATTATACTTCTCTAATCTTGCATTTTATTAACAGCAGCAGTCAAGAAACTTAACAAAACAATAACTCCCATAAGGGCTAGAGAAAACTAGCCAATGGGAGACAAATAAGAACGATTTCAACCAATAGGAATGCATTCAAACGTATATCTCCCCGCTTGAATGCGAACAGTCCTCTTTTCTTCTGTGCAAAGTTAAGTGTGATCCACAAGCAAAGGAAAAATAGATGAAACTGTAGTGTCCTCCAGTAGTTAAACAAACAGGAACCAGGCCGAATGTAAAAGCAAGTAGGTTTATTCGCACCTCATCCACCAACAGCTATCTCCAACTCCCCCTTTCAGAATCCCCATGTCAGCACCCTTCTAATTCTTAGATAGAACCAGCACATCATTCCAACCTCCTAGCATTGCAGGCTAGAATGATATACTGTATATTACCACACATCTTCCTCCTCAACACAAAAATGGCAAAATTACAGGTAATCTCATAGCAAAAAAAGAAATAACATACAAGATAAAAACAATAGCACATCACAGCATGGACCGCCATGCAACATATGACTAGAATGGTCAAAACAGTAGAACATAACAGCATGAACTGCCATGCAACATATGACTAGGATGAACAGTGGAACATTACTGCAAAAACTACCATGCAGCATATGATTAGAATGAACAAACCACACCCAACTATAACTGACCTACGACCTAACATAATCCTTCATGTATACAGGAAGTCTGCGTACTCTTTGACTCCTTTCTCTAATACCACCCGAGACACCAGGCAGATCAGAGACAGGAGACGAGCAATCAGAGGACCCAGAACCAGAGACCAGTCTGTTGCTACCCACTTGACCAAACAAAGCAGTGGGATTCACAACTACAATACAACTCTTGTTCCAAATCCTCCCATCACTCGTTTTTACAGCATTATTGAATACTTTAGTCACAGTTCTTACATTGGTATATTTCGACCAAGGTTGGCACCCCACAGGAGCTCTTATCTTAACCAAATCTCCAACCTTCACCACTTGAAATTGGGCACATTTCTTCTCATCAACATAAGATTTCCTCAAAGACTGTTTCTCTATCTCTCTGTCCCTCCACTTTCCTACATGATTATCAACAAAGCCCTTGTTCAACTGCATCCAACCGGGACATAATAAAGTATTGGGAATCCTCCCTTTAAAAAGTTCAAAGGGAGATCTCCCGGTGGTTGAATGGGAAGACACCCGGTAAGCCAAGATTCTGTCTTGAAGTGACTCCTTCCAATTCAAACCACTAGCCCTCGCTAGCTGAATACTTTCCTTAAGAGTCTTGTTGACCCTTTCAATTGCCCCATTTGCTTCAGGATGATAAATCGCACACCTTTTATGATGTATACCACATTTGTCAAGAAAATACTTAAACTCATTCGAGGTGAACTGTGGTCCATTGTCTGAAAGGATACTGTTAGGAAAACTCTCTCTCTTGAAGATATCTTGTAAAAATCTAATAATACACACAGTTGACACATCTCTGACAGCACCTACTTCTATCCACCTGGAGTACAGATCCAAAACCACAATCAAATATGGAGTATCACATACACCATGTAACGGACCAACAATATCAATTGAAACTTCATCCCAAGGATGATTGGGTAACTTCCTGCACACCATAGGGGTATTTTTAGTCTTCAAAATCTTGTCACTAGCACAACATTCAGGACACTCTCGAACTAACCTCTCTATCTCCATATCCATGCCAGGCCACCAAAACTGCAACCTCATCAGTTCCTTGGTCCTGACAATCCCAAGGTGACCAACATGGGCAAAATTAAGTAACCTCTTTCTTATTCCCAACGGCGGGACCAACTTTGTGCCCCTAGTAAGCATGCCATCAACCACAGAAAGTTCATCAAAAATCAAGCTCCATGGTTTCTCCAACCGTTTACCTTCTCCCAACATCCCAATTACTCTTGAAATTTCTTCATCCTTATTGATCTCCATATTCCAATCATCCTGAGTGACAGTACCATCGTGATCTCACATACATTAACAATCTCACTATCAGACGCAGCTTCATCCTCATTGCTCCCACTGAGATCAACCTACCTAGAAAGACAGTCTGCCGATCTATTGGCAACACCTGGAATGTAATCAACTTCAAAATTAAATTCCTGAAGAGAAATAATCCATCTCTTTATCCTTGATGAAATGGAATCAAGACCTTTCTTAGAAAACACCTCCTTTAACGGCTTATGATCCGACAAAACATTGACCTTCATCCCCCACACCAAATTCTTAAACTTCCTTAAAGCCCAAAATATGGCTAGAGACTCCTTCTCTATAACCAAGTAATTCCTTTGAGACCCTCTAAGGCACCTTGAGGCACAGGCAATCAAACAATCCACACCATTCTTCTTCTGAAGCAGCACAGCACCCAACCCCTTTTCACTTGCATCCGTCATGATAACCGTTGGATCACCAGGCACAAAAGCATGAAGAGCCGGCGCTTTACTTAGCTCTTCCTTGATTGAGATGAACTCCTTCTCACACTCACCTGACCACAGAAACACCGCATTTTTTACAGTAAGCTTTCTCAAACTGTGAGTTTTACTAGCATAGTCTGGAATGAACTTACTGTAAAACTACCATGCCAAGAAAAGATAGAAGTTCTTCTTTGTTAACCGGTACAGAAATGTTCATGATGGAATCCACCAATTCCTTCTTCGGGAAAACTCCATGCCCAGTTATGCAATGACCTAGATAATCTACTTCTTGCAACCCAAATTTACATTTGTCTTTCCTAAGAGTAAGCCCCGCCTCTCTTAGGCGTTGTAATACAGCCACAACACGAACATTATGCTCTTGAAAGGTGTTCCCAAAAATCAAAAGATCATCCTGATAACACTTTACCCCAATGAGACCTTTGAGAATGTGTGACATTATGCGTTGAAACACCGAAGCCGCTGAAACAAGACCAAATGGCATTCTACAAAATTTAAAAGTACCCATGGGGGTCACAAAGGCAGTTAGGTCTTGAGAGGAGTCATCTAATACAACCTGGTGATAAGCTGAAGCCAAGTCAAGAGTAGAAAAGTACTTCGCACCACCCAATGTACCAACTATCTCATCTATGTTTGGTAACGGAAACCTATCCACAATGACCTCTTTATTCAATGCCCGCAAGTCAATGCAAAGGCGAATCTCACCACTGGCCTTCTTAGCCACAACCATTCCGTGGCTTCAACTGGTACAATTATACCGGCCTTTACCAATTTGTCTATCTCTTTCTGTACCCCAGCCTGTTCATTCAACGGGATCCTTCTTACTTTAGCCACAACAGGTACCGCCCCTTCTCTTGTCTTGATGTAATGTTTATATCCCTTAAGACAACCCAAAGTGTCCTTAAATATGTCCGAAAACTGTTCTAAACAAATGAGAGACGAGTCTTCGACTGTTTGTACCTGAACCTGCGGAGAGGCATTGGGGTTTAGATGCACTCCAAGTAAGCGTTGGTGAGGCCAGCCCATAAGAGAATCCCCCTGCTTAGAAACATAAACTTTCCCAGCAATCACTCTCCCACAGAGTTCAATGGTAGCCACAAAGTAACCAGACATATTTATAGGCAACCCACCATAGCCTATGGGAGAGAGATCATTCTTAAAATTTTTCACTTTGTTGGCAAAGTGTTGCTTGAAGACATCATCCCCAATAATCGTCAAATGTGAACAGGAGTCAAACTTAAAATCCAGAGAAACTCCATCTATATCCACCATATGAGATGGATGATCACCCTTACTTGCATCAACCTGAAAAGTGACCACTTTTACCTCAGGCTGAAGTTTAGCGGACAGACTGTTAGCTTCATTACCCTTACTTTTACAACATTTTGCGAAGTGTCCCTTTCGACCACACATGTTGCAAGTGACCCGCAGACCAGGACAATAAGGTGAATTTGCAAAGTGCCCAAAACGACCACATCTAAAACAAACAGGTTTTCCCCCAGCAGAGGAGTTAGTTACATTGCTAGTCATTGGAATACTCATCTCTTTTCCCTTCACCTCTTTCTTTTGAACCTGGCACACCACCTCTTCTACCTTAGTTTCAGTCAAAGTACTTTTACTCTTTTCCCCATTTAATTCATCGACACACTTCCTCATATGCTCAACCTGTTTTGCAATAGTTATAACTTCCTCTAGTGGTGGCTCATCCTTCAACCATAGGTCCTTCCTGATATCATCATGCGCACATTTCAGAACGAACTGATCTCTGATCCTCTTCGCCACGGCAGGACCGAATTTGCACGAAGATGCAAGTTTCCTCAGAGCTGAAACATATTCTTCTACAGACTCATCCTTTTTCTGTCCCCTCAAACGAAAATGATGACTTTTCAGAAAACCGTGTCCTGGAGGGCTGAGTGATCCCTGACGCCGCATCCTACCTGGCCATCAATGAAACGAGTGCTGTCTCCCTCCCGCTGCCGCCATTCAATACGCGGCCGCTGTGTGGAGGGGACTACCTTTCCCAACAGCCCTAGCGCCGGACAGGAACCGGAACCCGCCGACTCTGCTATCGCGCCTGGAGGCGCTTAAAAACTGGACTAACCACCGCCACGCGGGAACCGCACGCGGGACTGCGCCGGGCTAAGCCCGGGCAAAGGGCGGGCCCTCTGAGGCCCCTCTGAGGCCCTCAGAGGCACAAAGAGGCACGGGACGGCCTAGGAAGTAAGGCCTGTATTTGAAACACATCATTCGAAATATCGCATGGGATATATTGTTTAGGGATCCACGCTATTATTGTTCTACAGCCCTACTGATAGTTTGTTATTCTAAATATATAAGTTATATACATGCTAAATGTGATCCCGATTTAGTGTCACTGGAAATATAGGTTATTTTAGTTAATTCAACATTAGACAGGATTATCCTACTGTTTATATTGTTGGTTGTTAATATGAATATGCGGGAAACTAGAAGTAAAGTTGTTACCGCAGGAAATAAGCTGACGGGTACATTAGATGATTTCATTGTACGCACCAATAGCCTGATAGATCAAGGGATAGTATTAATGGAGAGAAGGGTATCCCAAGATCTGGCTTTTGCCAAGAGATCATCGATAGGCAACATTGCTGCGGCTCGCAGTCCTGATAAAACCGTGCCTGATCTTCCCTTATTACAAGCACACGCGCAGATACATAATAGTGCCACAACTGACCTGGTATCACAAAACCCAATCAGCACGGGATTAGAATTATTAAACCCTGTGGAAGAAACTTTGATTGGGGTACATTTAGATACCCAGGATGATATTGTAACTCGAAAATTAAAAGGAAATAGGCAGGGGGCAATCCCAAAAAAGTGCGCAAAGAATAAAAGGTTAACTTGTAAGAAGGTTAAGGCTAAAATTGTTAAGAAGGGTGTTTTTAAAGAGTCTGTGGTAAATGAAGTTGGGATTAATCAGGAACCAGAACTTGAAGCTGTCAATCATAAGAAATTGTCTTTACCTATGATAGATGCTACTTTACCAGATGAGTCTTTAATTGATATTCTTGATGAGAGTAATATAGTGAGTAGTCCAGATGGTTATGAAGACAGGGAAAATTCTATGATATATACCTTGTCAACACTAATCAAATCTTTATTTGCCCCCATACAAGAAAGGCTCCAAGACATAGAGAACCTACTCCAAACACTCCAAAAGGATATAAAAACACAGTTGCACACCCAGGAAAAAGCGCTAAATAATGAAATTATATCGGTGGATAAACCGGTGGTCTTAAAAGAAAATTTGCCGAAAGGGAAGAAAATAACTTCTACAATCCCTTTGCCAGAGTCCATGCGAAATGTAAACAAATTAGTAGCGAGTACAAGGACTCCTGGGCTATTAATGGCACCCGAAGTGACTGTACCTACCATACCTACACCTCCCGCTCCTACTCCTAATCAAGATAAACTGCAACAGGAGAAAATTGAAAAGAGCAGAAGCATAGATTTGCCCCCGGATGCCTGCCCCTATGTGGTAGTATTAACTGGGGTCCCTGAATTGGCACCCCATACTATGGAGCCCTTTGAAGCATTAAGAAACAAGGTGACTCACTGGCTAAACTCTAATTATCCTATACCCTCAGTTTTGGCCAGTAGAATCTTGATGGTTCGAAGGGCATCATGGGTGGGCAGTAAGAGAAAGAAACTACATGGTGACTGCGTGGTTATAACTTTTGAAAACCCGCAAACGGTAGATTATATCTGCCAGGGGAACCCTATAAATCAAGATTTGCTAATTACAGCTAGACCTCTATTCTATTTCTATACTCCAAATGAACAATTAGATGATAGATGGAGTTGGACTAGAAATGAAAATTGTGCTAGGGAAGGAAGGAGAAATAATTTGTATGGGGATTTAAACTTGTACAGACAGGGATGGAGGGAAGATGTCCACTGGACTTTAATACAGCGAAGGTTCGGGAGAAATCAAAAGGGTGGCCCGCAACATTGAGGAAATTGGCCAGGCATACAGTCTGTTCCATTTGCCATCCCTTGCTATAACAGATTCAGTCCACTTGATATGGTCGACTGACGTTCAGGGTGTGAGAAATTTCCTGTCCTGTTGCCGATTGCAAATACTACCCCAAATCCACCAGCCCCTAGCCCCTCTAACGAAAATCTTGATAAGATTAGTATAAGTTTGTGCAATAGGACTTCGTTAGAAATCAAAGAATTTAATAATAAAGCCAAATTGTCGGGGCAAGAGTGTGTAAAAGGTAAAAAGGAATTACCACTTGATAATAGTTTAAACTTCGTCCCAAAGTCAAAAGGAAACATGACTGATCCTATAGTTGAGATAGATAAGACTGACATAGGTCAGGTTGTCACAGACGAGGTAATATTATCCACCCAAAATGGAAATTGTAAGGTGATGTTTTGGAACGTGGCAGGATTAAAACATAAAGGGCCTCATGTAGGTAGCGAAATACCGGTCGGTAACGGCCGAATTTCGGTAAATATGCCGTTACCGACCGGTATACAGACAAGTGAGATGTAGGAGTCCAAAAACCACTTTTCGGTAAATATGAGGCGGTAAATACCGATTCATAGTTACCGAATACATAATTAACGAATCGGTAAACATGAAGTGGTAAATATGAAGTGGAAATAATTAAAATGACATGTAGGAGCACTCGGTAAATAAGAAATCCAGGAAAATCGGTAAATAAGAGTCGGTAATTAACACGGATTGAAAGCAGGTGGTAACCAACAGCAGTGCAGCTCAGCAATCCCAAAATGCAACAGCGTGGACAGCCTGGCAGCCATGCACGTCATTGCAATGCGCCTACGTCTACAGGCAGCAGGACTGAGGGTTTGGCGACGGAAGGAACGCATCCACAGACAGCGCATCACACTATTCCAGCTGACTGATGCAGAGATACATGAGAGGTACAGGCTACACCCCGAAACCATCATGGACTTAAGCAGGGACCTACACCCACTCCTGGACCAGCCAATAAGAAGGGCGCACGCCATACCCCCACATGTGCAGGTGCTCTGCAGCCCACATCTGCTGGCATCCGGCATTTCGCAGGTGGTGACAGCTGCGGTGGGTGGTGTATCCCAGAGTTGCCTGTCCCGTTCCTTCAGGAATTCATTCCCCCATTACATTGGCTGCATTGATGGGACACACATCCCACTCTGTCCACCAGCTGACACAGGGCACATCTACAGGATCAGGAAGTCCACCCACTCCATCAATGTGCATACCGAATGGAATGTTATTGTGAAAGGTCCCGTGGGTGGCAGAACCAAAAGGTGCGCGTATGCTATTTACAACGAGGTCTGCAAGTTGTCGCACAGTGAGGCGGCCTCCAGACTGAGAGCCATTGACCAAGCGAACATGGAGAAGGCCTAATCCGTTATAGATATTAGCACTAGCACTCTCACTCCTAGGATTCATGCATGAGACAATGGGCACATGCAAGTACACGGCGCATGCAATGTACAAGCCCCGATTTCGGCGTGCGTCCTACGAGGTATCCCAGTGCCTGTGATTACACCTTCTTTCACTGTGCTTGCAAACGGTATTCATTTAAATATGATAAATGATGTTTGCTGCGGGATGTGAGTGGTAATCCCGTACATAACTGTCTCGCATGAAGTTGTCTGCTGCAATACTGTTCTTATTCCACCCCCGCATGGGCGGCGGGATGTTTCCATCTGACCTTCGATTCCAACCTTGAAAGCAGAGTCCAACTAGTTGAGCAGAATAGAGCGCCATTGTCCCACAAACAGGTGCCTTTGACTTCCCTCGTGAAATATTTGTCCTTCACGTTGCTGCTACGCGCACTGAGGAACAGGCGCTTCTGAATACTGACCTCCCCCTGCATTTCGGCTCTTTGATCCAATGTATTATCAATGCCTCGTCCACGACCGGCCTGGCTCAATTTGTGTGAACATGTGGGGCTCGGGTCTCGTGACCTCCTTCCACACTATTATTTGTGTAATTTCGGCATTTTACATTCACTGTTCCCGAGCATCTTTGGAGGTGTTCCGCTGCATCTGGCGCTGGTGGAAGGTGTGCTGCTTTTACTTTTCATACTACGGAATGGCTGCTCCTTCTGTGCCACACGAGCGCCTGTCCCGTCTGCATCTTCTTCGTGATAGGATGCTTGACTTCTATGGTACTTTGCCATTGGCGACTTTGAGCCTGGCTTATGGATTATCCTTCAGGTATTCTTACTTCACCTGCGTACAACCTGTATTGCACTGCCTGGATTGTCCCTTTGAATGGCCTCTGGATTTGTGCTTGACCAACATGCTGTCTCCGGTGCCGGATTTCGATCGACTGATGCGGCCCTTAGTGTCTCACGAGTTGTCCTGTCATGGTGTCCGGATCATGGAGTGTGGAGCGGCGCTTGGTATCCTGGGTAATTGGGACATCTCAGCGGCAGCCTACGACTTCTTGTCCATGAGCTATTTGGAGGAACATTCCGGGTGCCCTCAGATTGTGCTAGAGGCTCCGTTGGTTGGAGAACACGTATGTTCCTTTTCTTTACTCAATTGGATGGCTGAGACTTTTAGTGGCCCTGAAAACGATTGGCTGTTGGAAGCCGTGGCCACATATGCTGCCTATACATTCATGGATTGACTGGATAGTCGTCCATTGCGCCTGTGCTACTGGACAGCACCCTGGCGCGACATTCATTTCTTTTATTTCTCGTTTTTCTCTTCCTGATGGTCTGCTTGAGTTGTTTACTATATATGCATTGTGTTTTTTACAATTGTATGCTGCAATTAATTGGACTGTAGGACTTTGGCGCTGCATTGGTTACGCCCTGTCCTGCTCTGACCAAACTGAACTCTGCTTTCTCTCTTTTCTTGCCTATTACATATTGCTTCGCTCAAGGGGGCGTGTAGTGAGTTCTCCCTGCATACGAACATGCATTGTTCAGTTGGCATGACCGCGTTGAATGTTATGTAGCCATATTTGTGTCTTTGCACACGACACTGCGTTTACATGTTCTTTCTTGAATAAACTGATGACTCGAAAATTCCTTCAGACGAGTGCATTATGTTGTTCCCATCCCAAGCACTGCGCAGCGACCTTGGTCTGTACATGCTGTGACACACAGTCTGGAATTTTACACAATGCATGTTTTCCACTCTGGGTTGTTCGACCCACGATTTAGCCATGGCACACGCGCAGCTGCACATACCTGAAAGTTGGTGCTTTTAATATCACAGACATCATGTTTATTATTCAGACCGAAGGCGAGCCTTCCTGCGAGGAGACTCCTGATGCTCCTGTGATGTGATTTCACTGAGCTGATCTTTGAGGTATGGGGTCCCCTATTCAAGCCTGAGAGACCTTCTATGATGGCATGATTGTGATATTGGCTACTTGGTTAAGGGTAGGTGGTAGTATCCTCGGTATTTTCCGAATCGCTAAATACCACCTCGGTATTTACCGAATAGGTGGATTCCACCTCGGTATTTACCGATTCGGTGGATTCCACCTCGGTATTTACCGATTCGGTGTATTCCGATTCGTAATTACCGAATGTTATCGAATCGGTAACTGTTACCGAATTTTTACCTACATATAACTTACCGATTCTAATTTACCGATTCGGTACGGCTCGGTATTTACGAACCGGTAAAATTTATTTACCTACATGAGGCCCAGTATCTCTAATCCCTTATGGAAAACGGCCACGGACGGTGTGGATATCTTGGCCCTGCAAGAAACTTGGACAATAGATCCTATACATTTAACTGGCTACAAAACTTATTGTACTCCTGCAGTAGGAGGGACATATGGGAGACCCAAAGGTGGTATAGTCACGTATCTCTCAAACTCATTATCATATGAGAGGGTACATTTCGATTATAATTGTAGTTACTATCATAAATTAGTGATAGATACCAAAACTGGGATCAGCCTTGTGATAGTCAATTTTTATAATAACATCCCGTGTACCGCTATTCAGAACACTATGAAAAGGCTAAATGAGGATCTACAAGGGGAGATAGTTAGCAAGACGAGGGAAGTAATGATTTTATGGGGGGGGGATTTTAATTGTCATCTTTGCAAAATGGGTCAAAAAGGAACTTGTGGCTTAATGTTAGAGCAAGACATTAATCTTACACACTTTGACCATACTCTAACCGGGGACTTACTAAATGAGATATTATTTAATTGTGATTTGGGATATGCTAATGAATTAACTGAGTGCCCAACATCGTTTGCCCCGACCTTTATTGGAAGGGGCGGATCTACCATCATTGATTTTATTATCTGCTCAAATACTTCTGGATTTAGGGCTGCTACTTATAAGAATCGCCAATTACCACTGAGTGATCATTACCCACAAGTACTCGAAATTGATAGCCCATTTTTAACATGCCAACATGATAGTTTACAGATACAGGCAGCCCCCGATGTGCTGATGGGGAGACAAAATGGGTATTCCCTCAAGTGGAGTAAGGTGGTCCCGAACGAATTCTTAGCTAAACTAGTTAATATCTGTTCAGATAGCTTTAGAGTTTGTTTAGATGAAAATTCAAAGAACGAAAACATAATTGAACATTTTAATATCATAGCAGCTACAATCAAAGAGAGTTTGAGGGTGGTTTTTAAAAATAGGACAAAAAATGCCAGAAGATGGTTTGATAAGGCGTGTACCAGAGCCTTGACTGAGCTCAAACATGCTATCCATTTGGAACCACGAAACCCCATCCAAATAAGAGATTTAAGGAATCGCTACAATCATGCATTAAAAGAAAGAAAGAAAAACATAAAGAGGATGGTCTGGCAACAATTATGCGATGCCTCACAGGCTAAAGATACAACAGCATTTTGGGGGGTGGTAAATGCGCCGCTCCTTTTTGATAACACTAAGGCACGTATAGAAATTGCAATTAATGAGGAGGACTGGGTCACACATTTTTCAAACCTCTATATGTGTCTAGAGCCGTCTTCACAAGAGGTCTTTGCCCCTTTATGTGAGAATGAGGTGGAGGCACAAAAAATACCAGTCCCATTGCTGGAGGTTCCACGGGAGAAATGGGGGACATCTGAAAAACTAGTGGTAACACTGCCCGAGGTTCTATTGAGTTTAAAAGATACAAAGGGTGGAAAGGCATCGGGCCCAGATGGGATCCCAGCTGATCTGTATAAAGCTAACAGTGAGATCTGGGGTCCCATTCTGGTACAGCTTTTTAACGCAGCTCTGGCGAAGGGCCTGAGTCGGTCATGGTTTACATCAATTATTGTCCCCATTTTTAAAAAGGGAGACAGACAAAACTGTGCCTGCTATAGGCCAATATCCCTACTTGATTCGTCCATAAAAATCCTGGGCAGAGTAATTTTAGCTAAATTACAAAACTGGGCGGAGGATAACGGGATAATAAGCGACCTCCAGTTTGGTTTCCAAAGAGGCATAGGAACTATAGAACAATGTTTAAACTTATTTTTTCTGCAACAGAAGTATACATCGATAAAGAAGGAGCGACTATAGCTTGTCTTTGTCGATCTTACTTCGGCTTTTGATTGCGTGTCCCACAATAAATTATGGAAAGTGATGCAAAGGATGGGCGTGGATGACTCAATCCTCTCCTTTTTGAGGGAGCTGTATTCTGGGGCTACAGCAACTGTTCGTTATGGAAAAGGGGGCGAATGTAGTAAATCCTTTGGGATAGGACGCGGAGTACGCCAAGGATGTGTCCTGGCGCCCTTCCTGTTTTTGATTTATATAAATGGGCTGGAAGATCATCTACTGCAGGAGTGCGGGGATATGCCAGTTGCTGGCAATAGGCGCATTCCCGCACTACTGTATGCGGATGATGCCGTTTTAATGGCACGAACACCAAATGCCCTACAAAATCTAATAACATCCTTCAACAAATTCATGTACAGTTTGGATCTAAAAACTAACTGTAGCAAAACTTTTACCATGAACTGTGGAATACGAACTAAGAAAAGGATGAAAACCATCTCAATAAATAATGCTAGTCTAGAAAACACTCCTACATTCTCTTATCTAGGCATTTTATTTCATGAGACTGGCACGTGGACAAATGCGATTAGGGCAAGAACTCTTTTGTTCTCAAAGACTATAATGGCCCTAAAGAGTTTTATACAGAAAATGGGAAAGAAGCCTTTTAGAGAAATTTTAACTATTTATAATGCAACGTGTATATCAGTGGCCATCTGTGGAGCAGGACTCTGGGGGTACGCAAACATAGATGCTATTCAAATAAATGAAAATAAGTTTAAGCGGTACTTGCTGTCCGTGCCCGATAGTACTGCAACCCTAAATTGCCATGAGGAGTTAGGGCAGCCATATATTTCAGATATAATAAAAACTCAGCCTATTTTATTATGGCACAGGGTCTGGACTGTTAATGAATGTGTTGTAAATCGAGCCATAATCCAGGATGTGTTACAACTGGAAAATGTAAATGTTTTCAAATGGTTAAACTATGTGAAGACTTTTTTGACAGAGATAGATTGTGAACAATATTTTGAGGATCCACTGTCAATGGTACACATCTCTAGAAAATTATTGAAAAAATCCTGTATGGAACATCTCAGGGAAAAAAGACTGTGTGAGGAAAGAAAGAAAAAGACTGTGTGTTCCCACCAGCTGATATTAAGTGGTGTAAATTTACAACCATATTTATGTCTTTCTATGGCAACCCACGATAGATTTCGTCTTACACGTTTTAGATTTAATATAGTTTTTAGATTATTAACTTTCCCACAAATGAATTCTTGGTCAAAAGAACTCTGTCTATGTCCATGTGATGAATTATCCTTGCAATCTGATATCCATGTGTTATTTTTCTGCAGATTTTATACCTTGCCTCGCAAGAAATTTATTGTCCCAATTCTTAAAGAGTTGCAATTAAATAGATGCCGCCCAGCGTTTTTAGAATTGCAAAGAATGGACACTGTATTTATTGTTGCCTCGCTGGCAGAATTTTTTAAAAATGTTTTTAAACTTCGTAAATCAATGGATTGTTAATTGATTGAATTGTCCATATGGAAATTATTTGCACTTCTCCCCTGTAACAATAACTATATATTGTATTATTTTAAACTGTATTTGTATTTTTGTTGCTTTTATGGTTATTTTCTTTTAACCGAATAAAGTATTTTGAATTGATACCTCTCCATTATCGTGCTTAACCTTGGTAAATAATGTCGGTCTAATTGTTCGATACATATTTCATATTCATTCAGGTTCCTTTGTTCCGAAGCACTTAAATCAGGTAAATGTTCTAACACCTCTTGACCCTCACCCCCAAGGCAATGCAGCAATAATGAATGTTTGCGTTCAGAGCTCAGGTTTGTGCCACAAACCCTCGCATAATTTGTACAAATTTTCTTCCATTTTTGCCACTTAACACTTGGTTCACCTGGACTTGTCAAAAAAAACTGAGGCTGCGTTACATTCTGCATATCGGAATAACCTGTTGAATAAAGAACTGTAAATAAAAACTACTATCTATTCAAAACATAAAGGCAACCAACCTATTTCACAAATTTAAAAAAAAATCACAAATTAGATATTTAATAAATTGAATGTAGACAGCTCTTTAAATTCTCACCCTTCAGTCTAAAGGAAAAAAAATAAACGAAGACCACCCAAAAAACAGCCTGTTATCCCGCAGGAGTGGCCAAAATAGCACCTTCACATTCCAATGTAATGAATTCCTACTGTACTTGTCACTTGCTAGTTCAAAAAAAAAAAAAATGTACTTCGCAACTTCCTTTTTTCCTTTTTTCCTTAATAAGAAGGCACCTGCACACGTTCCACCAGACACCTCTCCAGAGATGCTAAGAAAAACTGCCAGAGACACACGCGTTTTCCTCTTAGTTCTTTTCACCGTCGTTTACACCAACGATGCTCAGACACGAACCGTTTCTAAGCAGCGCATTTTGCCATTACTGAGTGTGTATCTTCCCAACCACTCAAAATGGCCTCCAATAACGACGTTCTCGCTCCTCATTGGCTATATCCAAGCCTCACTTTGAAAAAATCTTGCGCACGCTCAGAAGCCTCACGCTCTCCGTCTCGCGTCAGAAGCTTCGCGCGCTCCGTCTCGCGCAAGCAAGTTACTTCTTGGAATCCTCACGCGCACCAGATGTCTCGCGCTTACGATTTTTCTCCTTTTTCTTCCTTAAATCGCCAAACACCATCAAAATGATCGCGGCTTCACCCCAGAGCGATTCGAGCTACGATGCCGCCCAAAACTGCCTCCGACACTCCACACTGGCTTCATGAACCGCTCAAGGACTGCCACAGGATTCCATCTCAGGTCAGATTTCGATCGGTGTTGAGTTGCTCTTACTTCCGATCGTCGCCAAATAAATGTAGTGTCCTCCAGTAGTTAAACAAACAGGAACCAGGCCGAATGTAAAAGCAAGTAGGTTTATTCGCACCTCATCCACCAACAGCTATCTCCAACACCCCCTTTCAGAATCCCCATGTCAGCGCCCTTCTAATTCTTAGAAAGAACCAGCACATCATTCCAACCTCCTAGCATTGCAGGCTAGAATGATATACTGTATATTACCACAGAAACAGGCTAAGGTAAATGTATAAAGTTCCTGGCAAACATCTTTGAATCTTATTCCCACAGAGGTAACTGGAACACCAGAGAGGAGCACTTCAGGAATGGAGAATGGGTGACCAGAAGGTACTGGAACGTCCTTAAGATGAAGGTGGTAATGCTGGAGCAACTGTAAGGGTGAGAAACACACCAAATTAATACAGTGTTGAGGTGGGATAATACTCACCTCCCTGTCTTAAATAAAATTAAGACTTTCCTTCATAAATTACTAGGAAAATCTACATTTTATTGCAAGACCAAAGGCACCTATTATTCTTGTTCAAAACAAGTTAATTTCAACAGAAGATGCAGTGTGAACTGGTTTACAATATAATGAGTGAAACACATTATTATTAGACCAATCAGCTGATCTCAGGAATGTCCTCAAGCTGGGGATCAGCCCAGAAAGCTTTAGAAGCCATAGCACCTCTGTAAGAATGGGAACCAAAAATTGTGGTATTAATGCCAACAAGGTAGATAACCCATCTGACCCAGCAAGCCAGAGTTTGAGACAAAACAGGTTTGTGGTGTTTTCTGAAGGAGATAAGAAGGTGGGATTGAGAGGACGTTCTGAGATTAGTTGTTCTGTGCTCGTAGACCTTAAGGCATTGCCAACACAACGTTTTGGTTGATCAGGAAAAAAAGAGTAAAATACAGATGTTACATTTGTCTTTGTACGTTTGTTAACTGAAAAAAGAACTCCTGTGGGATTTAAAATGACGAGAAGTAATGTGTAGGGCTTTAACATAGAATAGACATTTGATAGAAATTAGACATTAAAGCATTGTGAGCTTTGCAGTGAAAGATCAGTTATCAGGCCAAGAAATAAACAGTTTCAAAACAACATTCACATCCCACAGATTGCTGTATTTCGGAATAGGAGGATTACAAAATCATACTCCCCTTAGCAGTCGACAGATAAGCCAATGCTCGCCCACCTGTTTCCCATTGATGAAAGTATGATTCATGCAAATGGCTGATCTGTAGAAATTGATGGTATGAGGGGTATTACCTGCACTAGCTGCTGCTACCAAAAAGTTTACAATGGACACTACATCCGCTGAAAAGGGATCAATAGATTTTCCCATACACCAGCTTGCCCAAAGAGACCTAGCTGACTTGTAAGCCTTGATGGTACCTGGGGCTCAGTATTTGTTAATGTATTCAGAGGCTTCTGGCAAAATGAAAGAGCAAGACTTGGAGATCTCGCTATTTTTCAAGCTGAAAGAGTGAGGGAGTTGTCTAATACCAGGTAGTGAGGCTCTCCCAAGAGATTCAGAAGGAGGTTGAGATACGACGTGAGGATAGCTGGATAGTCCTAGAAGAGAAGGGAACCAAACTTATGATTGCCAGAAGAGAACCACTAACACTAGGGTTGTCAACTGACATCTGGTCTGAGCAAGGACATGTTGATCATCAGTAAAGGAGAGAAAGCGTAGTTGGTCGAATGGGCCCAATCCTGTAAAAAAGCATCTGTAGCTAAGGCTAGAGGATCTGGGCGCTAACTGAAGAATTGGGACAGTTGAGAATTGAGTCTGTTGGCGAATAAGTCTATGTGGAAAGGACCCCATTTGTGCAGAAGTGACCTGAAGACTGAAGGATGAAGTCTTCAGTCACTTGAGTCGCTGGGATGATGGGAGTGCCAGTCTGCCAAGGTACTTAGGTCTCCTGGCAAGTATTCTACATGAACTGAGATTTTGTTGAGAAGACAGAATTCCCAAAAGCTTTTTGCCAGTTCTGCGAGTGGTCTAAATCTGGTGATGTCGAGGTAATTGATGTATTGGACCGCAGTAATGTTGTCCATGCACAGGAGGATGGAGCAGTGCACTCTGTTTTTAGCCAGGCTTTTGCTTTCAAAGGGACCCACAAGCATCTCTAAATACTTGATATGCAATCTGGACTCCTCTAGAGATCATGCACCCCCCATTCAAGATTGGTCCACATTGGGCTCCTCATCCCATCTGGCTTGCATTGGATTCTAACACAAGATCGAGGGCTGACGCAAAGATAGTCCTGCCATTCCAGGCATCTAAATGGTCTATCTACCACTGAAGCTCTAGCTGGGATTTTGGATCCATAGCAATGACGTCGGAGTAGGCAAGGCCTCTACATAAATGATGCATCTTTAGTCTTTGAAGGGCCCGATAGTGAAGGGGACCTGGGGATATCACCTGAATGAAGGAAGACAGAAAGGCCACAATTCTCACTAGAGATCTGAGGGAAATAAGGGAGCTTTGAAATGTTTGAAGGATCTCAGATTTTATTGCTTTGACCTTTGACAAAGGAAGGTGAAGAGTGGCACTGAAAGAGTTTATCAGAAACCCTAGGAATTCTATCTGCTTTGACAGAGTGAGCACTGACTTTTCTTTGTTGAGAAGAAAACCCAAATCTGACAGAAGGGAGCAAGTGAGCTTCAGGTGTGATTGAAGATTCTGATGGTTTTGGCACATTAGAAGGATATCATCTAAATAGATGATAGAAGGATCCTTGGAGTTCTGAGGAATGCAACTACTGGTTTCATTATGTGCTGAAGGGAGAATTAAAGGAGGGGAGGAAAAACAATACGTCTGTCCCTGCCATTGAAACTGAAGGAATGATTTGCAACTGTGGTGAACGGGAATTGTAAGGTAGGCATCTTGGAGATCCAATCTGACCATCCAGTCATGTTGAAGTGAAGAATACCAGAGATGAAGTATTGTTTCCATCTTGAAATGACGGTATACTACGAAATGCTTGAAAAGTTTGAGATTGATGATGGGTCTCATCTTTTGGGGGTTTTTTTGTACTAGAAAGATAAAACTGAAGAACACTGATGTATCTGGGATGAAGGGTTGTATTGTATGTTTTGTAATAGGGACTGTATTTCTTGTGAGATCAGGTTGGACATTTCTGAGGAGAACTTTGGAGGAGGAGGGAACACTTTTTGGAAAGGCATTGCGTAGAGCTCTATAACATAACCTTGTGCTGCATTTAGGAACCAAGGGTCTGATGTTATCATTTGCCACTTTATTAGATAATAAATAAGATGACCTCCTACTGGAGAACAAAGACTCACCTTGCTGTGTGTTAGCTCTGTAACTTTTTTGTCCCCGATCTCAATATCCTCTGCCACTTTGAGGGTAGAACTGAGACTTGTAGTCTTGGGAAGAGGAGTTGGAGTTGTTGTTGTTGTTGTACTAGGAGCCTCTATATCCCTGATGGTGTTTATTATGGCTGGTAAAGTGCCACTTGCCGCTACCAGCCCTAGCAAAAACCCATTGGGAAAAAACTTTTTAAAGGGATTTCTGTGTCTTGTCAATAGAAGTAAAGGTGGTAACGTATTTGCTGAGCTCTTTGATAAAAAAGTCCTCAAACAAGAGTCCTTTCACATTGATACTTGGGTCTAAAATAACTTGTCCACTTAGGATCCAACTTTTGAAGATGACCCTTTCTCGATTTATGAATGATAGCAGAGTTTGCATTACCTAAAAGACCCTCCGAACCATAAGGATAGTTCTTCCGGGTCAACTGTATTGTGTTCCGATCCAGTTGCTACCATCATATAAAAGATGAGAGCTAAGGGACCAACAATATCAAGCAGCTTATCCTGGCATTTGGACCAGGCTTTGCCCACGCCTTCCAGGGATCTTTCAGAAACTTAGAAAAGAAAGTGAGTCAGGGTGGAGGCGATACTGGGAGACAATGAAGGCCTAGGGCACTCAATTTGGTCCTGGTTTGTTTGTCTAAGGGCAAACAATGTCTAGGGGCAACATCATTCCCCACATATTTGGCAGGAAACCATTCCATTGAATTAGGGTGGTATATAAGGCCAGGATCGAACATAGTTATCCCCTCTGCATCAAGGACAGTTTTTGCCACAAATGGATCAGTAGAAGAGGACAAACATTTGGGCTTTTTGGAAGGAGGGGAGCACAATGGATCAAAGGTCCAAAAAGTTATCCTTATCATCATCTGTGTCCTTATCACCCATGTCGTCATCTGCATCAAGAATCTGACACTTATTCTGTGCATTTTTAGACTTTCCTTTGCACTTCGAAGGTGTTTTAGAATTTCCCTTCTTGTTAGGAGGCCTGGGAGGAACCACCTCCTCATCTATATGTGAGGGAACCTCACTAGTCAGAAGTGCCTCAAGAGAAAGTGGGAGCTGATTGCACCTTCTTTGATAATGTGGGTAAAGAAGTGGCTTTTCGTTTTCAGCTTTCCCCCACAGAATGGGCTATAAATGTCTTAGACATAATATTTATCACAGAATTCTCAATGTTGTTTGACATTTTATTGATGGAGGCTGCCACAACTTGTTCCACAGAAGAGTGAATACATTCATTCAAATAATTTTTAAACAGATTGTGACATGGGAGAGCTATCTAGGTTCATATTAAAGGAGTACCCAAAACCACAAAATATACAAAACTAGAAGGAAAGGGTTGATTTTTGAATGGGCATGTAGAAAGAGACGGTCCCTCCCAATGTGCATGTGAAAACTGAGGTGAATAGCCAGAGGGAGCTTTAGAAGGCGGAGAGAAGGCCACTGCAACAGGGAGTAGCTAACCTGCAGAAATACGGAGACCTCGGACCGAAGCTGGAGGCAGGTCCAAGGCTCCAGAGTAATCAGCATTGCAAAAAGATGCACAATTGAAGAGAGACGCAGGAATAGAACAGTCACCAAGACGAAGCGGCAAAACAAAAGGAAATGTGCAATGAATATGGCGAACGTGGGCCGTGTGCAGTGAGAAACTCTGTCGCTGGTGCGTGAGGCGCCTGAAGCAATAGCAACACAGCGGGCCAAAAAACAGTAAGGCAAACAGTTATCAATATCCTAATTACAAAGTAGTATAAATATTTCTTGAATAAAGTCCAATGTAAATTAAAACATAAAGTGAGGTACTTATTTTGACTGTGAGTAGCAAGAAAAGAGGGATGTTCAAGTGGGTAGATATAGATATGGCTGTATTTCTATTGGTTGGAATCGTTCTTATTTATCTTCCATTGGCTAGTCTTCTCTAAGCCTTATGGAAGGTATAGTTTTGTTTAGTTTCTTTACTACTATTAATAAAATGCAAGATTAGTGAAGCATAATAGGAGACTCCAGTCTTGCAATAAAATGACCTTCTTCACCCTGTTTGAAGGGCTTTGCAAGACAGCGGATATTTTTTTATTGGACTATCTATGTGGAGATTGCAGAGACATTCAACGAGTTCCAATGTTAATCTCTACAAAAAATATAAAGTCAGTGAGCCCGAGACTGAGGACATAAATAAATAGCTTTTCTTGGATAAAAAATTGGCCTGGGATGCTCCAAAAAGCAGAATCATTTATTGCGCTCACCGTGGAGTTAAAATGGATGGCTGGGGTCGGAACGGCATATACATAGTTGTAAGCCATCACAGATCTCTTGAATTCTCAAACAATACGTTAGCAACATCTCACGTTGGTAGGATGCGACTGCGATGCCTTACTCCACATCAGAGATGAACAGTAACACCTCTACCACTCATCACTTTGCTTAGTTCAAAGCCTCATAACTGCAGGGACTGTCCTGATGTCCTTAGAGTGTACAAGTGTACTGAGAAAGTAGCTGTCATGAGCAGTGCTTGCCCTGGTGTGTAGCATATCCCAAATGTGTAGACTGTTGCAATACGAAGACTACCCTCAGTCTGTAAACACTGTCCTCAACCTGTGTGGCCTTGGAGTCATCAGTATGTGCTGTTTGTCCTTAACTATTCTCAGTGCACATAGCCTTCTCTTGGAGCGCATGTACTGCCCTCATGCAGAATTTGTTTCTGTATTCAGAACGGGCATAGGTTCCATTGGTGAAGCAGGAGCGGGGGAACCGGAGCCCATAGGCTTGAGGGTCCCACTGAATGCTGAATAGTGCTTTATTTTACAATGTAAACAGCAGCGGAGGGGATTTCCTTCCTGGCACCAGGTCCCCTGACCAGGGGCGACTCCTCCACATGGGCGGAGGAGCGTCGCTCCACTGCTTTCTTACAGTATTTTAAATACCATTTTAAGTTTCTGCTTCTCGCACTGCGAAAACGCAGAAGGCAGGTTTTGTTTGGGGAGTGGCTTGCCCTATGTTGTGGGCATTGATTGTTTAGTCGGCCAAACAAGTCATGCACACTCTGCATTCTCTCTATGTAGTCTGCATGCAGCCTACATAGAGAAAATGGACTCCCCATAGACGCCTGTGCAGCATTGTGATTGGCTTAGGGGAGGAGAGGGAGGCTGCCTGCTTCCTGTAAGGTGCAGAGAGAGGAGACGTGACGTGGGACTTGAGGCGAAGGTAAGTGTAAATGTATATCTTTTTTTTTAATTAAACCCGCGCGACCCCCCGTCTCCCGCGAGTCATGCTGGACGCGACTGCCCCTGACAAACTGGCTTCACCACTGATCAGTGAATGCCTGTGTGTGCTGATTGCTCAGAGGCTTCCTCTGTGTGCATGTGCTCTCCTAATTGTTCAGAGTTTGTTCTCAGCATGGAGATACTGTCCCAGCATGCGGAGGCTCTTTGCAATGTTCAGAGATGGTTCTCAGTAGGATGATGTTGTATTTGTGTAGGGCTTGCCTCAGTATGCAAGAGTCTGTACTCTGCATGCCGAGTCCTCGGTGAGTAGGGAGTGTCTAGGTGTTCAGAAGCTGCCCCACTATGCAGTTTATACTCACTGAGCCAGCCATCCTTCAGTGTAGATTGTGTGTGTGTACTCCGTGTGCACAGCGGGTGTGCCAACATCTTCTCCGGTAACATGCCTGCAGGGTGGTGCTAGGTGCTGAGTTCACTGACTCACTTGTATAACTGGGTTTGAGAACAGATCTTTGTAAGAGAAGAATGTGTAAACACCATCTCCCGCTTTATCCTTTGGCCATGCGTGCACAATCCTTCTTTGGTCTCATCCGTGCACATTCCTCTACTCATCTCGGGCAAACTCCTCTTTCTTGAACAGTGAGCTCATGTGAGGCCTTCCGCATGTGCAGTGTAGGTCCCTAGGCTCTCGTTCTTTTCAGGACATGGCAACTCTCTGGCAGGCCGCACTTCGGTCCTTGAAGGTCTTGTGTCTACGTTTATTTGGACGCATGAGGTCCCGGCATGACATGTGACCGTTCTAGACACAGATCCAGTTGTTGAAATCTTTCCTCCCAAACTCCTATTTGGGGCGCAGCTCAGCCCCTTGTGTGGCAGTTTGGGGTAGGGTGCAGGTCTCTCTATGACTGTTCTTATTTTAAAAAATTAGGCTGAAGAATGCATTATTTTATCACATTTCTGTTAAATAAGATTTGCACAGAAAATGGCGATTAGCCTCCCCAAAAAATGCCATGCCCCTCTAACGTGAAACACTTCCCTCGCCTGCGCCCCTCCACCTCCCCAA
Source organism: Triturus cristatus (assembly GCF_964204655.1). NCBI lineage: Eukaryota > Metazoa > Chordata > Amphibia > Caudata > Salamandridae > Triturus > Triturus cristatus. The sequence continues at coordinate 438,837,166 of NC_140593.1, read as the reverse complement.
ACCCAGCCCACCAATCACAAACTTCACCAGCTACCACTGATTGCTATGTGTATTGAGCACCCCTGATCCTTCACTACTGATAATGCCCACTTTCTCTTATTTTTGATGGCTCATAGGACATCTTTGCCTTCAGCAAAGCAGTCTTGGAATCACGGTCTAGCCTGAAACCAAGCAGAATGATTCGTTTACCTCCAGGACAGTGTGCAATATATACTTTGCTGTTCTTGTGAAGATTTAAAAGGGAGGGAGTTCAAAACCAGATGGATTAATCACGGTGTCTTTAGAGGTGTCTTTAGAAGAATGGTGTGACAAGTGTAATAGGTATGAAAATAAAATACTCCAGCGTGCGATAAGAAATCTCCTGTAAAGAGTACACGACACAATGGGGTAAATTGAAACTGACCTTCCAACCAGGGCTTTAAGTGGGATGAAAAAACTGGGGGGGTCTCTCAAAGGGGCGTGGTCAATGTAATTAAGGGTGTGGCTTAAAAACACTTAAGCTAAAAATCTGTGTTTAGCACAGTGTGCCGCCCAACATGTATTTTGCTGTTCCTGTCATTGCGTCCAGATATATGATACAACAAGTCACATCATACCTACAATTCAGGACTATTGGCTTTGCCAATGGTTGTTTGTTGCATAAGATAAATAAGCAGCAACTATGGCTTGTATATAATATTGAAAAAACTTCCACCTAAAGCCCTTGTGACACCACAACAATGTTGCTGCTCCTGAGTTTCAAAAAGAGAAGGGAAATCCAGAGAGAAAATGACTCTCTTTACAGGATTTCCCTTCTGTGGGAAAGTGTTGACGTATCCAAATATGAAAAATGACAGGAGTAATTATCAGCTTGCGAGAGAGGTTTACTCCATCTTCATCAGTCCGGGGTCAGTTACATAATGCCTACACCCGCAATCCTCAACCGCCCCCACAGCATTCCCATAGTTGAACATAAACGCGCGTGATCTCCACGAGCGTGGGAAAGAAGACGCTCGCGGAAATCACGCTAACGCAAGTAAGACATATGCAACACATCTTCCCCCTTTATCTTTTATTTATTTATTTATTTACACGGGTACTAATCCATAACATAATCTTTGAATCTTTCAGGATAGTGAGGTTCACGTTTCCTCCTAGAATCACTGTCCCAATTGGAGCACCCGGGATTCTGTTCATAGCGAACAACATTGTGATCAACATCTGAGCATGTATTTCTGCTAGCATTCTTAGGCAAGTGGGAAGCGCCCTTGAACAAAGAGATCCTGTTCAAATTCCAAACACTTCCTCCCTCTATTCTTACTGCATTGTTGAACACTTCTATAATTCTCTTTGGATCTGACCAACATTGTGAACCTTTTGGGACATTTTCTTTTCTCCTCAAACGAACAAGGTCACCAATAACAATTTTTTGTTTACTTCTAGAACCTCTCTTCTTATCCATATCCTGTTTCATGTTTTTTTGTACACATTGACTCTTTGTTTAACGACTTCATAGTCGATAGCAGTTAACTTATTGTCACTTAAGCCCTTTTTAAACCACCACGGAACTAAACTGGTACTTGGCTTACGTCCTCTCAAAAGTTCAAATGGGCTAGCCAAGGTGACTGAATTTGGAGATGTCCTATATGCTAATAACATGGATTGTAAAGCATTGCTCCAATTAAGACCCCCCTTAATCGAAATTTGGATTGCTTCCTTCACAACGCGGTTAAAACGTTCCACTTGACCATTGGCTTCTGGATGGAACACAGCTATTCGCTTATGGGTTATACTGCATTTTGCAAAGAATGACTCCGTCTCCTTACTAATTAATTGAGGGCCATTATCCATAACTATTTCTTGCGGAATCCCTTCTCTACAAAAAATATTGTCTAGGAACTCAATTATACTTTGAGAGGTGACTTCCTTGACCATCTTGACCTCAGGCCACCTTGAAAAATAGTCAAGTAGGACAATCTCAAAACACTTATCTTTTGGTAGGACTTGGAAAGGGCCAATAATATCAAGACCCAATTTCCTCCATGGACCAACAGGACAATCAACAGGGTGAGATGCCACACGCAAGGGAACGGCTGATTTATCGCTATTCGAGCAATTACTACACTTGCGTACAAAGTGCTCAACGGAAGAGTCTATTCCAGGCCACCAAAATGCCTCCCTAATTCTCACCTCACACAAACTTGGTTTCCCACCATGTATTAAATTCACATCATGTGCAGTGAAGGCTACTTCACAATCATCATCTTGATAATTTTTGTCACTAGCAATGGGTAACCTTGACATAACAGTCGGCGTGTATATTCGCCTTCCCTTGAACATACTCAATACTAAAGCGAAAAGATTGTAATCTTGAGGATAATCTGGCTAGCCGTGCAGACATGGATCGACCTCCACCAGCAGACATTAAAAATACAAGAGGTTTGTGGTCGGTTTTGATAATAAACTCAGTCCCCCCCAAAAAAACCCTAAAGTGTTCTGCCCCCCATACGCAGGCAAGTAGCTTTCTTTTGATAACAGAATAATTTTTCTCTGCATCTCTTAATGCTCTAGAAGCATAAGCTACAATCCATTCATTACAATTATCTTTTTGTAGTAAGACACCACCGAGGCCCAAATTACTGGCATCTACCATAACAATAAATTTTTTTCCAGGGACAAGGGGTTTCAAACATGGTGCATTGACAATAAATTCCTTCAATTTTTCGAATGCTTCAGTCATATCATTTGACCACATGAACTTAGCATTTTTTTTAAGTAAGCAAAAAAATGTTTAGGTACTCCTTACATTATTATGGGCAAGTCCGTGCCCGCTCGTCGCCAATGTAGCAAAGTGTTGACGTATCCAAATAAGAAAAATGACAGGAGTAATTATCAGCTTGCGAGAGAGGTTTAATCCATATTCATCAGTCCGGGGTCAGTTACATAATGCCTACACCCGCAATCCTCAACCGCCCCCACAGCATTTCCATAGTTGAACATAAACACTCGGCGTGATCTCCACGAGCGTGGGAAAGAAGACGCTCGCGGAAATCACGCTAACGCAAGTAAGACATATGCAACACCTTCCTCTACAACGCTCACCACGCGCACATCGGTGTGCCTGTTGTCACTGTAGTCCGGGAAAAAAAACTGACCGCCTGTGCCAGAGCACAAAACAGAGCCCGGTAGAGACCCGTTTCGAGGCCCAATTAAAAAAACTGCTGGTGCTCAGACACGGTGAGACCCGGCCCACTTAAAGCCCTGCTTCCAACAACATATCAAGAAAGATGAGCGCCCCCTGATTGGCTGAGTTTTTAAACATACCCATAGGGGCCTATTTCCCCGCACCAGCTACATCAAGTGTAAAATCCCCCCCAACCACGTTCCTGTTCTCCCCTACTGCTAAGGGTCCCGGAAATAGGAGACATATTATATAAAACTCTGAAGCTACATGGGGGTCCAAATGCTGCGGTAACAGGATTATGATGTGTACAAAAGCGTCCCTGTATGCCTTGCTACAATTACCTCATCACAGTACTCGCCAGACTTGTCCCGTTTGTGCTTTCTTTTCTATTTGTTTATGTTTCTGGTTTATGCATAACAATGTCTTCCTCGTTGCTAATCCGGATTCACATTGCAGCTGAGCCATTACCTGGTGGGTCTCGGCAAAAAGCTTTATATTCATAGCGAAATCCGACCTAATGTGTATATGGTAATGAAGTACGTATCCTTATGCTCTGCAACAGAGGTTCTGAAACTATGTATTGATATTACTAAACATTCTAAACCCAATAAAAATTGGTTTATAAAAATGTAAAGAGTAGTTAATTTATATTTAAAATGTATAATCTAAACTTGCAGTAATGCCAGTTATAGCGGCCTATCAACATTATTTATCTTGTGCAGAAACAATCCCCAATGTTGAGGGTTGTTTCTGAAAAAGAAACAAACATTGCCAAAGCCAAAAGATCTTGCCTATGTGAGAATTATTGGCTTTGTTATTGTCTTATATCACATGACTCGTATTGGCTTTGCTCATGCTTGTTATGAATAAATATAGGAAAGTGACAGATTATTTTATATTCGTAAAATTCGTAGCAAAGGAAAACTGGGAACTTCAATTATATGCCAGGAACCAAATTCTCAAGATTAACATAGGAAAATAATGTTTAGTATCGGTATTGATAATACACACGAGGCACTGCAGCTTTTTTTAAAAAGCATTGTGTAGTAATGTGTTGTAAGGTTTTTAACATACCTTCTTTAACCAGTCTACGAATCTTTACATCGCTCCTTTAATAAGTGTAAGAATCTTTGTTAGAAATAGGGGTCTCTAGTTGGCAGAGGTAGTTACTTTTGTCCAAATAGGGACCCTTGCTTCTAGTCCGGGTAAGGGGGATTACACACTTTAGATAACCTCTGCTCACCCCCTGGGTAGCGAGGCACAAGTAGACAGACATCCCAAAGGCAATGTGTAAAGTATTTGTACTCAAAACACACAGTAATACAGTGATAACGCCACAAATGGACACCACACCAGTTTAGAAAAAGAAAGTATCTTTATCTAAACTCAACAAGACCAAAATGACAAAATCCAACATACATGTAATAAGAATTTGACTTTAAAAAGGTTTCAAACAACTTTACCCATAGAAAACTATGGATGTATGATTTCTCTCAAAGTACCTGTAGTTGAGACAAAATTCACAAGGCCAAACAGCCGCAGAGATGGGAAAAGTCAAAAAACAAAGCGATGCTTCAGTTCCTGAGATCCTGGGGAGGCGATGCGACAGTTCTGCTGCACCCAGGAGAAGTGATGCGTCGAATCCTGTCTGTAGTGGGAAGTGATGCGTCGATTCCAAGACGGTTCTGGTCCGCTGGTGATGCGTCAGGAATCGTGCCACACAGGTACGATGCGTGGAAATCTGGGATGCGTCGGTGATCGATGTGGCGGCGTCGAGGGGCGCTGCGTCGGTTTCTTCAGCCCCGATTCTTAGGCAGTGGCGCAGCGATGCATGGAGGTTCTTCTTGCACAGCGTTGCCGCATCGGAAAAACAGCCGCAAGAAGAGTGATGAGTAAATTTTCTTGTAGTTGCGTCGCTTTCCAGCTCCCAACAGCAGGAACAACCTCCAGAGGCACATCACAGTCACAGGCACCTCTTGGCAGGTCAGAACTCCCAGCAAGGAAGTTCAGGGGAGCTGGGGGGAAGTCTTTGTGTCCCTGAGACCTCAAAACAGGAGGCAAGCTCTACTCAAGCCCTTGGAGATCTTCCTCAAGCAGGAGGACACAGCACACAGGACAGTTCTTGTCCTTTCCTTGGCAGAAACAGCTATTGAAGGCCAACCCCAAGCAGCACACAGCAAAGGGGCAGTACTCCTCCTCCAGTTTCTCCAGCTCCTCTCCTTGGCAAAGGTTCCTCTTGATTCCAGAAGTAGTCTAAAGGTCAGGGGTTTTAGGTCTAATACTTATACCCCAAAATGTCTTTGTTCTCTTTGTGCAAGGGTCTCTGAGCCCAGTCCAAACCAGTTCTGTCCTCACTGGTGCAGTATGACCACAGGGGGTGGAGACAGCATTGTGCAAGGGAGACAGGCTCTATTCAGGTGCAAAGAAATCTCCTCCAACTACTCTAAATTCATCCAAGGTCTATTCAGCTCAGCTCTGAGTCATCCAGGAAGGGCCAGGCACACCTCAACCCCCCAGCGGCTGTCTACAGTGAATGCACATCCATTCCACAGCCCCTGCCACTCCAAAACCAGACAGTCCATACACAAATAGGCAGAGGCACACAGAATGGTTAAACAAGAAAATGCCTACTTTCCAAAAGTGATAGATACAACAAAACAGCTGCCAGTACTGATAATTATTCACCACTTCATCCATACCAATCACACGTGACACTCGTAGTGATTGAGGGGTTAATCAATGTTTTTATTTTCTAATTCTGGTTTTGTATATATATATATATATATATATATATTTTGCAAATACAGTTAAACCATGCTATTATTTTCATGAATATTTCAAACATTTTAAGACCACAAAAACATTACAACATGGCTGCAGGTAAAGCTATCCACCGACAATACCTTGACACCTGAATTCCACACTGAGAATGGCCTCAAACAAGGTTGTATTTTGGCCCTTTTATTATTTTCCTTGTACATTGCCAATTTTACTGAGTCGCTGGAGTCAGACCAGGGCATCCCGCCTAAATTGGGAGGTACAAAAATAGATTATGTGGCCTACACTGATGATCTGGTGATACTGTCACAAACATCAAAAGGCCTTAAACACCATTTAAACCACTTGAAAAAATTCAACCTGAAGAATGGATTAATTGTTAATCAGTCAAAAATGAAGAACGTAACTCTTGGTAAGAAATACAAGTCTGCAGGCTGGGTCCTAGGAGATACTGCGATCGAAACAGTCAAACAATATGATTACCTTGGGGTGAAATTTGACAGCAAGATATCATGGTCTAACCATCTAGCCATCAGAAAGCTTATGTCAACCATGGTCACCAAATCTGTCTTAAGATTTGCAAATTTGTTTGGCGGTAAAGCAATAAAGCCATCATTGAAAGCATTAACTATGAAACGTATTTCTTACCAGCTACATGCATCTCCTGTGCTAAATCACAAGACCGTCGCTAGTTATGATAAAACTTTTTTGCAACATGTACACAATCTCCTTCATCTCCACACAGCTACCCCTCATTGTGTCATCAGGCTAGAATTAAGTGTAACATTTTTAACATCGCTTCATTACAGAAGCATTCTGAATTACTTCTATGACTGCGCAACAGTGGTCCCAACATCATTAACATTTCTAATCCATCAGGAAATAATAAAAACAAAATATAAGGACATAGAGTTGTATGTCTTACCGTAAAATGCAGAAATTTGCAAATTACCAGATCTAGAGTCACAGGCATAACTAAATCGACTGGCCCAGAAATTCGTTCTCCATGGAACTTTTACTCTTAGGCAGAGGGACTCTGACTTGGTTCAGGCTAAAAAATACAATCACATGGACTTTGTCTTTGATACCCTTTTCTTGCAGAGCCAAGGGTATTTAGGGTTAAACCTGCCAGGGCATGTTAAAATGAAATGTTTAACGTTCAGATTGTTTTATATCCCAATCTATGAATTTGAGGGGAAATGAAACCCTGTATTCAAAGATAAAACCGACTGTCGACTTTGTGGGCACCTAACCGAATCTCTTTATGTATTTGCCTTAAACTCTTCGATTTAAGAAAAAACATTTGCAACCTATTCTTAATAGGGCAAAACTAAGCTCAACTGTGGAGGCTGTTAGATACTGTTCCAGTGTCAGGGAAGATAGTGCAATAATATGTTAATGACATTTCTAGATCAGACTTAAAAAGCACTAACCTCATGATTTTAGCACTTGTTCAATACCTGGATTCGATCCCATCTGTGTCTAGATTTGAGAAAGTCGATTTTATACATTAATCTTTGAATACATGTTTTTTGCACATTTTGAGTAATTTACACTGAACTTTAGTGTTCAAGGAAAATTATCCCCATAGACGCTTGAATGCTAATTAAGATCTACTGTAGAAATTGCTTAAGATCGCTACAGGGTCGGGGATAACAGTGCAATAGTAATGCCAAAGATATTATTAGACTAGGCTTACAAAGCATTAATTTCACAATTTGTGTAAATAGTTTTTATATTTTTCTAAATCTCGTATTCAATGAAAGTCTTAGACCAGGTTTATAAAGTGTCAACTTTGTGACCTAATTATATTGCTGTATACTCTGGAGCGAAGTTATCTGTGTTCAGATCTAAGCTAACTGTTTTTTTATGTCTTGATTTTAAAATACTCTGATTCTAGAACTTTTACCGATCACCTGATATTTGTGCAGATTCCAATGTTTTTACCTTTTATTGTAATCTTTTGATTAGTACAATAAACTCATATTACTACTACTATAGCCTTATAGCCCCCCGTAGCGGGCTCTACCGGCCATTAAAGGCCCGCTCCAGCGTTAAGCGTGACTTTAATGGCCGGTATAGCCCAGCTACAAAGGGTTATAAGGATATTAGAACATTCTGACACAACTATGGCAATCAGGAAAGAACTCTTTCCCTATGCCGTAAGGGCCTAGAGGAGCTCTCACGTGGGAGTACACCCTCCCGTGTTCAAAACACTGACTCACAAAAGATACTCCTTGAGTGCACGGACCAAATCCACGTCTTATTAAATACAAACCCTGGTATGGTAAGAATGGGAAGTCCCTATATGACGTAATCCACTAGGGAGTGGGAAAGTAAACAATTTCTTTTGTTTTAACTACCCTCACACACCCTAGTGGTGTCATGCTTTATCATTGGGTCACCCTGACGCCTAAAAGTCAGGGTGGGCTCAACCATATTCCAGGGAGCTCTTGTGATATATGGACAGGGGGAATTAAAGATTTAAAAACCACAGGCAGATCCCAGTGTCCCTTTATTCTTGGATCTGTCAGGCTTATTAAAAATTTAAATAAGAGGGCCAGTGGGAATATTATGGTCCTATGACCCTAATGCCAACATATTTTAGTCCATAGTGGGCCTTACTAGGTCCTGGACTTTCTTCAGGGCAACAAGATACCCTCCCTGGGAAACGCAGAAGGAGTTTCCCTATACTACTTATTATTTAAGGGCAGATAGCGGGGAACAACCTTTACAATGCAACTTTTACAACGCACTACCTTTACAACGCATTTTTTACAACGCATAATCCATTACAACGCATGACATTACAACGCATGACACTACAACGCATTTTTAAAAACTACCTTTACAACGCATTCCATTACAACGCATACTACCATTACAACGCATACCATTACAACGCATAATATTACACTGTAGTATCCAACACTTACCCTACTGATGCACCCCCTGGAGTTAGAATAGTAATTTTTACCCCTATACTATCCAACACTTACCCTACTGATGCACCCCCTGGAGTTAGAATAGTAATTTTTACCCCTATACTATCCAACACTTACCCTACTGATGCACCCCCTGGAGTTAGAATAGTAATTTTTACCCCTATACTATCCAACACTTACCCTACTGATGCACCCCCTGGAGTTAGAATAGTAATTTTTACCCCTATACTATCCAACACTTACCCTAATGATGCACCCCCTGGAGTTAGAATAGTAATTTTTACCCCTACACTATCCAACACTTACCCTACTGTTGCACCCCCTGGAGTTAGAATAGTAATTTTTACCCCTATACTATCCAACACTTACCCTACTGTTGCACCCCCTGGAGTTAGAATAGTAATTTTTACCCCTATACTATCTAATACTTACCTTAAATGTAATTTAATATTATGCGTTGTAATGGTATGCGTTGTAAAGGTAGTATGCGTTGTAATGGTAATGCGTTGTAAAGGTATTTTTTAAAAATGCGTTGTAGTGTCATGCGTTGTAATGTCATGCGTTGTAATGGATTATGCGTTGTAAAAAATGCGTTGTAAGTGCATGCGTTGTAAAAGTGTGCGTTGTAACGTCATACATCCCAGATAGCTGCTCATTAATTTTTATGTAAAGATAACTTAGTTTTTTAATTTTTTCTTTCACTCTATCTGTAAATGCAAGAACAAACAACAAAAAGGAGATCATAGTCTATTATTCAATAGAAAAACGTCACTGCTTCCCACATGTGATGTGCTTACTGAGGCACCTGTGTTGTCACCACGGTATGAAGAACACATCAATGACCACACCTATTTGGTATGTGATTAAGGTACTGTTTAGTTTTACCACACTCACGTAGGTGGTGAAATATAGTGTGGTGGTGACTATTGTCGCATACTGTTGCTATACATATCCTTGTGCGTGTACACTCAGAGTGAAGGAAAACCGTGTCACTCACACTAAACAGCCAAATGCTGCTATCAGTCGCCATGCTGAATCATTCATGCTACTCATACATACAGTGCCCCTTACCACATTGCGGGAGAGGGAAATCATCTCCGGGGACCTCACGACTTCAAGGGGTAGCCCTTTAGTCAAGCACTGCATCGCTATAGAAATGATGTCCAGTGAGAAAAATGAAGACAAGAAGTGACGTTAAAAATAACTAGGAATGGCCATATCGTAGCATAATCACACGTACCTGTTATGTTATGTATCTTTTATAGAGCGCTCAACTCACACTGGGGCATCTAGGCGCTGACTAGGAGAGAGTATTGAGGGTAAAAAGGTCAGAAGAACAAGAGAAATGTCATGTTAAAACAAAAACGCTTTCAGCTGTTTCCTGAAAATGCTTAGCGTTGGAATTTTACGCAAGGTTGGAGGGAGCTTATTCCAATAACTTGGCGCTAGATATGAAAAGGCTCTATCTCCGGTGCGGGTAAGGCGAATTCTGGGAACCTGAAGAAGATCCAGAGTACTGGATCTAAGTTTCCTGCCGGGGGAATATTTCAGAAGTTTTTTCCGCAAATAGAGAGGGCCTCTTTCATTCAATGCATTATGTGTAAGACAGCAGATCTTAAAGAAGGATCTTTTCTTTATTGTTAACCAGTGCAATTCCCTCAGCAAAGGGGCTGAAGCCGATCCTGCCGGGCAAATCAAGATCAATCTTGCTGCCGTGTTCTGAATTACTTGGAGTTTGGCCAATTGAGTCTGTCCCACTTCTGCTAGCAAGGCATTGCCATAGTCCAGACGACTAATGACCATTGACTGGACTAAAGTTCTGCGGTGGGAGGTAGGCAGATATTTACCTGTTGTAAAGTAAGTGGTAACCCATGGCCAATGCTACTTACGGCCTCAAGGGTCCTGCCCCGCTCAGTAACCTACTTGGTGTGGAACAACAGGCTTTTTTGTAGAACAAGCGAAGAAAGGTGTTTAAGTGTACCGCAAGCGTGCTGGGAAGCTGGAACATGCCCCGCCCTCTGGGTGTGGCCAAAATCCCAGACAACGAGAGGGACGCATGAATACAGCATCATACATTTCAAAAGAACGCTGGGAATTGGGGTCCCCAACGTAGACTCTGGTTCCGGATAGTGGATAGCCACCTTTTTACCAAAAGGATCAAATAAAGATAACGCCTCAATAAACAACAAAAGTAGATTCAAAAGTTATTTTAAGGGAAATGTTTTGTGATCAGCTGCAAACCCCTTTGTTATGTCCCATAGTGCTTGTGAACTGACCTGGGATTCAAAACTACACCAGCTTTATTGAGATGCTCGTCCAGTGAAAACAGTAATGTCAGGGTGATATGGCAATAACTATTGCTATGTCCTGTTATTCTAGTGACACATAATTACGCCCTAGTAATAAACATGACTAGTTTTAAACAATTATTACGAGGAATCTTTTTGTAATCAACCGCAATAACTATTGCTAGGTTCTGTAGCACTTATGAATTGTCATGGAATTTTAAACTACACCAGTTTTGTTGAGACGCTCGGCCATTAAAAACAGCGGTGCCAAGGTGACATATCTAAAATTATCACTACGTCCTGTTGTTTTTGTGACCTGACGTGACGTTCAAAAATGTCCCTCGTTTATTACAGACACACGGCCAGTAATGACCAGTGTTGCCAGGGTGGCATGGCCAAAGTGTGGATGTATGTCAATTGGTGATGCCTAGGATATTAGAGCTGGAATCTGTCACATGTGAAAGAAGGGATCCAGATTGCCCGTGCCACGATGATTAAAAGAGTCCGCTTTTTTCCGTAAAGGTTATTTTAGCAGTATGCTGTTTGTGTACTTCTTTAACCTTTCACAAGATACCAACTGGAACAGCTCTATGTGTACCTCATTCCACCAACTCCAGTGATGAAATGTGATTAGTAGTGTCTCACAGGATATGAAGTACTAAAATCATCTTTTATTAAGTTGGTTCCACGGTATGGAATCATTGAGCCCAGTTAAATGGGTCTTCAATCGGTTGTTCACGCTCTAGAAGTCTGTTGGTAAGGTTGCCAGTCCCCTTCACCTTCTCAATGATAGTCCATTTAATGTCTGTATCACTGTGATTTTTTTCTAGATAGTGGGCAGTGAGTTTACTTGCCACAATTGCCGTCTTATCGTACTTTTGTGCTCGCTTATCCGTACTTTTATTTTTCTACTAGTCATGCCTACATATATCAGCTGAAAGGCAGTGAATAATGTGAGACGGTGGACACCATTAAACCGAAGAGAGAATCGAGTTAAAAGAAATTGAGAATACCGGCCACCATTTGCTTCATTGACAAAACGCTACTTTGAAAGAGTTTTCAAGTTTCCGCCCCGAGTTGGGTCCACAAACTACATGGACATTACAAGTCTAGTTCGGAAGTTCTTGCATCCCTGATTCCCACTGCATTAAAGTGCAGTCTAACACTGGTCCTGATAAGGATCTCTTCAAGGAAAGGGATCTGAAACGCGTAGACCTTATGTTCGAGGCCAATCTTCCAGCCAAATTAAAACTGAGTCCATTTTGAATTATTATATATATTTTTTGCTGATGGTCTCCACAATTCAATACGAATCATTGTTGTTTGTCCAGATAAGACTTGTATGAATGGGTATGAGTGATTTATTTAGTGTTTGTCCTGTATATGGTAATTGTTGAAAATATTTTGTTGTGTCTTCTACAAAAAAAGTAAAATATGTATACAAAAAATGATGTACATCACTTTGATATGTGTTTTTAGATTTGTGGTACAATGTAGTGTTATGTTTTTCATGTAACCTGAGTCATTCATGATTAAATCGGACAGAAAAAGAAGTCATCAGTGTTAATGTTTCAATGATTACACTTTGAATGAAATTTTGTTTCGAATAACGGGCAGCACTGGCAGTTCTCTTGTTTTTTGATACATATTTCAGCTGGCATGGACACTTGATTAGATATACCACCCTGTTGCTATTACAATTAGTATACGAACGTTGTGCCCAAGGGTATGTCATACCGAGGTTAATTTGTTTGGTGTGTTCCGTCAGGGGACACACCTCACATGAACCACATGGATAGTGACCCATAACTGGTGGGATGTTCCAAAGTGTACGTTGGTTAGTAGTCTTAGGTCTCTGTGTGTTAGTATGTATCAATGTGTCTCTTAGACGTTTGTTTCTAAGAAACGAAAACATTGGTTTCACAAATGTAAGTTTGTTTGATGTTAAAACCGACCATTTCTTGTTGATGATTTTTTTTATGTCGTTAGAAGAGGAATTATATGTGGTGACACATATCAATGTGTCCCTTTCTGGTCTTTCATGGGATTCCAATAAGGCCTCCCGGGGGGTGTTGCGAGATCTTTTATTGGCTCTTTCAATAATTTTTTTCGAGTAGGCCTTCTGTTGTAACTTAGTGGGTAGTATTTCTGCTTCTTTTTTATAATCTTTTACATCAGCACAATTCATGCATAACCTGAGGAACTGACCAACTGGTAAGTTCTTCCTCCAGGCATGCAGGTGGGCACTGTCAAAATGTAACAAGCTGTTTCTGTCTGTGGGCTTGATGTAAAGTGAACTGACCAGAGTGCCTCCCCTGGCCATGAGCCTAACATCTAAGAAATAAACCACCTCACTGTTTGTGGTCATGGTGAAATGCAGGTGTGGATTAAGTTGGTTCATCTAGTTTAGAAAGTTATTCAGATTGGACTTATTTCCCTTCCAAATGATCAAGATGTCATCAATATATCTAAACCACTTACAGATGTTATCAGAGTAAGGGCTCGTGGGCCAGATATGTTTGTCTTCCAAATTGGCCCACGTACAGACACACTATGCTTGGCGCAGAGGTGCTGCCCATAGAAGTACCATGGACTTGTAGATACATTTGGTCTTCAAAACTAAAAAAGTTTTCTGTTAGGGCTAAGTGCATGAGGGTGTTGACCCAATGGATAGGTGCTTCCCATTGCCAGTCTTCTTGTCTCACACGGATGCTTTCTTCTTGTGGAATACTGGTATACAGTACTTCCACGTCCAGAGACACCATGGTATTTTCTACTGGGTCATATGCTATGTCTGTCAAGAGATTGAGTGGATGTTTAGTATCTTGCACATATGATTTGATTCGCATGACAAGGGGTTACAAGAACCACTCGGTGTAGTTGGACAGAGGCTCAAGGAGAGACCCAATGCCTGACACAATGGGTCCCCTGGGAGGTGGAATTTTACCTTTGTGTATATTAGGTATTGTGTAAAAGAGTGGCATTCTCGGATCGTCTGGAGTGAGGAAATCCTGCTCTCGCGCATCTGTGGTCAGTGTTCATATTGTTTTTTTGAGTCGTGCCGTGGGGTCTCTGTTGATTTTCTTGTAGTATTTTTCATCAGCCAGGAGAGTCATACATGCTGTTCTGTAGGCACTCATGCTCTGAATGACCATCGCGCTCTCTTTGTCGGCCGGCTTGATTACAATAGCAGATCTTGTGCTTAAAGATATTAAAGCCACTCTTTCATTGTTGCTCAAGTTATTATAGATGCCTTTCTTCACTTGAAGTTGCTCCACTTCATTAGTGACACCCTCTTCAAAAGCAATGACTTCCGAGGGCATCAAGGAGGCTGGCGGAAAAAATAAGACTTCAGACGCAGTGTAGTGTGGTTGTCATCATCCTCCGGCTTATCTTTATCCATAAAGAAAGTCTTGATGCTGATTTTTCGAAAGAATTCACTCAATTCGCAGCGCAATTTAAATTTGTCCAAAAATGCTGTGGGGACAAATCCCAATCCTTTATTAAGGACTGAAAGCCCGTCAGTGCTCCAGGTATTCTCAGTAAGGTAGACCACTAGTCCCTTGTTGTGCTCGTACTCGGTTGTTGGCCTCTGGTCTGACTCCGAGTACTCATGGATACCCTCTCGTCTTCCCATTGGACTCTTTTGTTTCCTCTCCTTCCCCATCTTCCTCTTCTCCCGCCCTGTCCTAAAAAACGGTTTGAATTGTAGTTTGGTTAGAAGAAGGGTCATGTTTGGTACTGGGGCGGTCCATTGAACGGAGCAGGGCCATAAGTTCCTGGCCAGGGGTACATTTGTGGTGGTACATAACCCTGGTTGAAATTCGCTCTCCGGGGTCTTCTTGGTCTACCTCTCCAGCTCTTGTTAGAGCCATCGCTTGACCACTCGTCTTCTTCTGAGTCTGAAGTACCAGATTCTCCCAAGTAGGATGATCCTGAATCAGAGTTTTCTTGATCCTTGTAGTCATCTTTAATGTATGGGTATATTCTTTCATGGGAGAATTTCTTAAGGTCTTTCTGTAGTTTATTAATTGTGCTCTGCATCAAGTAGTCCTTATGTTCCCCAATATCTTTGTTTACTTCCTCAAGTTTTTTCTTAAAGAGTGTGATCTTGATTTTGGTCATCAGTGCATCTTCGCTGGTTTTTATTTTTATCAAAAGCGCCTCAGAAATTCATTTGGCTGTGTTTATAATGAGGATCAACCAATCGCGTGTGCATAGCCACGCGATTAGTGACCACTCCTTCCTAAACAATGGATCATCCAAAAAGTTTCTGGGGGCATTTGTGACCAGGAGACCTGTGGGAGCTGCGTTTCCACGTAAATATTCAGTCATAATTGCAAAACTTTCATTTGGGTATGTTTCAGTTCCTTCAACTCATCCCTTGGTTGAGACTCTGACTTACGTTGGTATCCACTAGTAATGAAGTGGTGGCCAAAATGGCAGATGCTATTTCATCTTAATATCCCAGGCCCAAAGCATCAGCCATGATTGATGAAGTTCTAAGCGTGCAAATAGTATAGAAGGTGGGGGTAAGGAGTGCAAACAGACAGGCGACGATAGTGCAAAGAGTGATAGGTAAGTGTCCATGAGGGACCTCAACTGGCCAGACAGTATATTTAAAAAAAAAAATGTATTATGGAATTTATCCAAGACAGGCCCCACAGCTGTATGCTGCTCAATACCTGAAACAACTATGGCAATCGGGAAAGAACCCTTCTCCTATGCCGTAAGGGCCGAGAGGAACTCTCACGTGGGACTTCACCCTCCCGTGTTCAAAACACTGATTCACAAAAAGTACTCCTTGAGTGCATGGACCAAATCCATGTCTTATCAAATACAAACCCTGGTAAGGTAAGAATGGGAAACCCCTATATGACGTAACCCACTAGGGAGTGGGGAAGGAAACAATTCCTTTTGTTTTAATTACCCTGCATGTGAGGGTAATTAAAATAAAAGGAATTGTTTCCTTCCCCACTCCCTAGTAGGTTACATCATATAGGGACTTCCCATTCTTACCTACCAGGGTTTGTATTTGATAAGACGTGGATTTGGTCCATGCACTCAAGGAGTACCTTTTGTGATTCAGTATTAGAACATTCTGCCACTAGAGGGAAGAATGTTCTAACAAATAAAACAAAGGCCTCTGGGCCCAAGGGGGTTTAAATCCCCTGGGCTCTTAGAGGTCTATGTTCACAGCAACAGTTGTGAACAAAAGCAACATTGGAACGTCGCTCTGTAGGCTTTTACCAGCCTGCAGAAGCCCAGAGCACTCCATTGTATTCAATGGAGTGCTCCACATTCCAATATTCTAATATAGCCTTATAGCCCGCCGTAGCGGGCTATACCGGCTATTAAAGGCCCGCTGCAGCGTTAAAGGCCCGAGGCGAAGGCGAGGGACTTTAACAAAGCAGCTGGACTTTAATTGCGGTATAGCCCTGCTACGAAGGGCTATAAGGCTATTAGAACATTCTGCAACTAGAGGGCAGAATGTTCTAACAAATAAAACAAAGCCTTCAGGGAGCGCGAGGGGATTGAAATCCCCTCGGGCTCCCTGAAGCCTTTGTTCACAGCCAGAGCTGTGAACAAAGAAACATTGGACTGTTGGAGCTCCGGGCTTATACGAGCCAATTATAAGCTCGGAGCACTCCATTGTTTTCAATGGGGCTACCAACATTCCAATGTTCTAATATAGCCTTATAGCCTGCCGTAGCGGGCTATATTGGCCATTAAAGGCCTGCTCCAGCGTTAAACAAGGGAGCAGGACTTTAATAGCCGGTATAGCCCAGCTACGAAGGGCTGTAAGGCTATTAGAACATTCTACCACTAGAGGGCAGAATGTTCTAACAAATAAAACAAAGTCCACAGAGCCTGGGGGTTTAAATCCCCTGAGGCCTTTGTAAAACAACATTGGAATGTTGCTTTGCGGGCTTTTACCGGCCCGTAGAAGCTTGGAGCACTCCATTGTATTCAATGGAGTGCTCCACATTCCAATGTTTTAATAAAGTATTGAAGACTGCTACATAGTCCAGGGTTCCTTTACTACATATAGCTTGGTTCCGATTAACACTTGTGAAATATACAAAACTTACTAAAAACACATGGTGAGATCTTGACCCCTGGCCTTGAGCACTAAATTAATAAAAATAGATAATATATATGCAACTTTTGGATTATTTCATTTAATTGTGCCCCAGAAGGCTGCATTAATAACTACAATAAATATGAGACTATTTGCTTATTTAACTTAATTATGTCATGAGGCTTGGTGAAACCCTGGAGAG
Source organism: Triturus cristatus (assembly GCF_964204655.1). NCBI lineage: Eukaryota > Metazoa > Chordata > Amphibia > Caudata > Salamandridae > Triturus > Triturus cristatus. The sequence continues at coordinate 438,819,708 of NC_140593.1, read as the reverse complement.
CGACGGACTCTGCCTGCCCCAGCCCAAAGGCACCAGCTAGTCAGTCAGTAACCCCCCAGTCTGGTGACTCCTACTCTCTGGGGAGTTGGTCTGGTTCTCTGCAGCAGGGAAGGTGTGGCAGAGACAAGACAGTGGTGCTTCTGTTCTGTTGTTTGGCAGAGCACACTGTGAGTAGGCCGTGTTGCTTGTTGACACCTAAAAGCACACAATTACAGCACGCCTTTGTACACACCCTTGCATCAGGTGAATAGATACCTTTGAACTTTTTTGGCAATGCCTTTAGTCTGAGCCATAACAACCTGTGACACTGTGCCAAAGATACACGTCATAGCAGCCTGCCAGTGGTAAGATATAGGAAGGAAGGATACCGCAGCACTTGGTGCCCGACAGCAGGAACCCACTTCCACCACAAACAATAAACACAGTGCTGAAAAAAATACCACAACATACATTTCATATCCCGTGGCTACCGGACGAAATAATTTCAGAAGCAGAACAGGTGGTGTGGTCATCCAACTAACCTGAGTCTTGCCTGGTTCTTTCAATGCATTTCATCCAATTACTGTGTAAAGTGATTTTTTTTATTTTGATTTTACGCTTAGAAATGCATCAGTTTTCCAATCAGTGCCAGACAAAACAAGGCTCGAATCCTGCACACTGCGTCACTGTGCATGGAGCCCACAAGTGCATTATGTAGCAATCCACACATTAAACATAGCGTGGGTTCTGCAACCAGGCACCCTGCAATACAAGCGTTGGCAGAGGCTATAGGTCTTGCCTAACTAAGATCTATTGGCTTTGTCAGTGATTTTTGTAGCCATGTTGTACTGCAGCGCAGTTGCTGTGCAGCATGGCTGAAAGTGAATTTTATAAAAAAGTGTTATGATGCTTTGAACGCTGGCGGCGTCATTGCACTTTTTAGGTCTCGCCTGACCCAGCGCATGCGCTGGTCTGGCGAGAATTTTTTTGAGGGCTCCAAAAAGTGCTACCATGGCCAGCCTAGAGCTACAGTGCATGTGCGCGGGCGTGCGTGCCGCGCTTGTTCGCAATTACTTTCACTTTCGCTGCCCCACGGCCCCTTTGATGTTTGATCGCGATCGCGATCACTTTTGCGGCCGCATGGCCGCTGTGATGTTCTCCGTGAGCCATTCTGTTTATTACTTCTATGTAGTAATGGCGGCACCCGTGCTTTAGCTTAACCATCTTAGGCAAAAGTCGGGTGCTGAGATTGCTTCAAAGGTAAAGAAATAGACAATTCTTTACTTTTGAAGCAATCTCAGCACCCAACTTTAGCTTAAGATGTTTAAGCTAAAGCACGGGTGCCGCCATTACTACAGAGCAGTAATAAACAGAAACAAGCATTGGCATAGCCAATAGGTCTCGCTTTTGGGACCTTATAAGTATTTAGTTATGCAACTGTTGCATGGCTAAACACTTATAAGGTCCCAAAGGCGAGACCTATTGGCTATGCCAATGCTTGTTTTCTTTTTACTTTCAACCATGCTGCACAGCTGCCTTTCTGCTGTACAACATGGCTAGAAACAAACACTGGTAAAGTCAATAGATCTCGCGTAAGCGAGACCTATTGGCTTTGCCAATGCCTGTTATTCTGATGTGTCCTCTCCTGCACACGGACCTGGCGTCATATTTAATTGTAGGATTGGACAATGTATGCAAATGCACTGGAGCTGCTCTTAACTAGACATTTCAGCAATCGCCCAGGGGCATGGCTGCCAAGATTGCAGCAAGAGTGGCAACGATTGAGTCTCAGGAGTTTGGGAGGTTCCTCAGCACCCCAACTGTGGTTTCATTTTCCTACCCAATTTAGGGTGGGATTCCAGTTTCCTTGCTTGCATACGGGCAAACTTGGTACCCCGATGGAATTAGTAACTGTGCCTGGTCATTTTCTTTTCATAATCTTCACTTTGTCTGCACTTACCAATGCAAAAACAGAAACACAAAGAGAAGCTCTGGGGCGAGTGTGCACAGTGACCGGCCTTGAACGAGAAGCTGGGAAGAGAGCTCATGCAGCTCCAGGGGAGAGAGTGCACCTCTCACCCATGGTACAGCAGCTCAGCCATTGCTCCTCTGCGGCTGTGGGAACAGCCCTTCATGTAACTTGTCTCTGGAAATGATACAGTGGTTCTGTATGTACTAGTGTCATACAGTATATCTGGGTGTTTTTGTGATAATCTGTATGTATAACGTGTATGTCTGTCTTTTATGTCTGTGTATGCATGTATTACAATATGCGAGGCTGAAAAAACACTGTGTTTTTTGTGTATATGCATGTATGCACGAGTATCTGTGTGTGGTTGCTTGTATTTCTGTGTATGAATTATTGTGTTTGCATGTTACAGTATGTCAGAGATTGTCTTGAATGTTGTATTTCTGTGTGTGCGAGCATGCACTTATGCCATGGTTTGCATTTAGGTCTGTTCGGTCTCATTTATGTATGCATGTTTTTGTGTATGACTAATGGCATGTCCACTTGTTGCCTGATCACAGAGCAGGACTGTAGGCTCATGTTATGCTGCAGGTGTTTGGGGGGAAGGACTTCAGGTCCATGCTTGGCTGACAGTATTGGGGGTAAGGTGGGTTGAGGAGGGGTGCACAGACCCCAAGGGGCTGATTATGATGGCGGTAGAACAAGCATCCAACCACCAGCGTTGTGGTAACGGGACCGATGGACAGGTAGTTGGTGGTCCCTCCTGCCAAAGTGGGATCCAACCGCTGTGGAGGCGGTTGGAAACATGCTTCTTTCTATTGAGGCTTGGACTGCAGCTGTGTAACATGCCTAAAAGTTAGAGAAAAAACACTATGATGCAGCAAGCACTGGCCACGTCATAGCGCTATTTTGTCTGCTGGGAGGTGTGAGGGGAGACAAGGGAAAAGGAGTTGTAAAGAAGACCCAGCTGATTCCCTGCAGTGCTTTGGTGTGTGTGTGTCGAATCTAAGAAGATGAAGTCCATATCCTCTAAAGATGTCTGGAGAGAGTTCCGCAAAATGAAACCAGCTGCTGCTAACCAATGAACAGAAGAGAAAGTAGAGTGACAATGAACCCAACTAATCAGATCCTCCAAGATTTCGTGATTTGCAAAACAATCGCAAAACTAGTAGTTTCGTCAAAAGCCTGCACTTTTTACAAAAGTGCCCTCAAAATTTGAGAGTGCGACCCTCCTTGTGTTGGTCCATTAGCTCACCACTGGAGCATTAGAAGGATGACTTTTTGCATTCCTTCCTGTGAGGGCAGTTACAACTCCCACCTGTAAATACCTCTCTAATTGAGACAAGGGAACTGTAATCTTGGGGGTACACCAACTCTACCGAAATATACAAGGGTTCCCACTCAGCCAAACCCAAAATGGCCCCAGTAGGTTTATTTCAGTAAAATTGACCTGTTGTTTCTAGGTATCTTACATAGGTTCCCTGTTTTTTTTTTAACCCAATCCTGCCTCACCATCTCCTTTTCCCTAGTCTCTGATCTTTTGCCCTCACCTGCATGTCTTCACTTCTTCCTCACTTCTTCCCACCACACCCAAGACGACAACGCCCAGGTGTGTAGCTTCATGTGCGGTATTTTGGTGTACCATCCCCCAAAATAAATGTATTTCTGGATGAGTAGCTGGGTCTGGGAACCTTGACATTGGACTGCAATGTCTGTGTCATTTTTTCTCACTGTGCGCCTAGAAAAAACACAACACACTGAACTTTCATTTAAAACAGTAGAGAAAGAGAGATCGACAGAGATATACATCTGGTGGCAGAATTTCAAAATCTGAAACCAGATAATTTGGAGTCAGTACCAGCATCCCTCATTGTCCAAATTGTGTGATCCTATGCAAACATTTTATTTCATAGAGACTCTTTTTGCTTCATTACCACATATGAGAGCTCCTTTTAAATTATTGAGTTCAGAATGTGCACTGTACAACAACCCTTTATGTTTGATTTATATATAGACAATAATGTTGTTCCATCTCTAATATGAATCTTGGCCACATTTAGAGTTTACCTGACTATTGACTTGACTCTTGGTTCACTTATGGCATTGTCGTTAGGGAGCGAGCCATTAATATTTCTAAGTTCATGTCTAAAAACTATTACTTTTAATACATTTCTGTCTGCTCAGTGATATAATCTGATATACTAAGGTGAAACACTTCTGTTAAAGAAATACATTTTTTTAATTTTCAAGGGACTACATCATATTTTTACATTATGATTGTTGCATGATATTCATGGCAAATGTGTTCATGGCTTGGCTCATTGGCATGGTTTCTGCTCCAGGAGAAAAATGCAGCATTTACAGTCGACTGAAGACAAATGAAACCAATGCTTCACTGGAAATTGTAGAAGAATGAAAAAAAAGTGTCACACTGCGGGTAAAAAAACATTAGGTCCCTGAAATATTTGGCGCCCCTAAACTTTGGAAGTCACTTCTTGTGAATGACTGGGATAGGAATTGGCAGAAGAAAAGCTGGAATGCAGAGTGCATAGGAACATTGTGGTAGCTCGCCCAGAAGTTCAAACGTTATGTTCATGGGATTTTACATGAGCTACATCCACAAACTTCTTATCTGTTATTATTTTCCCTGCAGACAAGAAAATAATCGATTGACCAAAAATGTGCATCGATATTATGTGAAAAAAAGCTTAATAGATACAACTGGACTTTGCTTGGTTTTGCAGATTGAAAACCAACCTGTTTGAAAATATTCGTACATCTATCTTTAACTTTATTAGGGTAATTTCCCGATTATGATACCCTCACGGGTGATTATCCACGCTATATAAATCATGTTTGAGTTTGATGGTGTCAGAATTTTACCATTGCAAAGGACATTTGTGAATGCAGAAATTCTGGCACTTTGATGGATGTGTATCATTCACAGCTAGAGTAATGATGGGTTTGTTGACCAATCCTCACACGTTGGTGAACTACAACTGACTACTGATTCTGTGTCTAGTCACATACCACTTGTAGGATGTTTACCCCCCTAGAAATTCATGCACAGTTACCTTTACTGAGGATAAGAGTAAGTGAGCGTCCAGGGTGGGAATAGTGAGGGAACACCCTTATATTTAATGAGGACATAGGATAAAGTATTCCTGATGGGAAAATGTTTCCCCTGTGAAGAAAAAAGTAAAATGTGTGACAATTCTCATTGGATCACATTTCCCAATGCAGAATTTTCAGCTGGTGGAAACTCTGCATCCATACATTGGGTGTACGCACTGTGACGTTTGAGTGCCTTACATTTCCAGAAGAGATTCTTTGTCAATCACTGAAAAGAGGAATTTTCTCCAAACAGAGGAAGAATCCACAGAAGCAGATCCCACCTTTCTCTCCATGGGTTTTGTGAGTGACCCACAGTAGTTAGGAAGGTACAGAACTGAGAGAATTTCAAATGGCTAATTCCCGAGGTGTGAAATCTGTCCAAACTTAAGCTTATTTCTCAGAAATATTGACCCATTTGTGCCACCATAGCGGTGAAAGACGTGTGAACTATTTATGTGTAGAATTTTGCATTTTGTGTCTTAGTGATAAAAACATATAATCCTATTACCGTTTAAATGTTATATTGGTTTTTCAATACATATCACAAGACTTCCAAACAATGCCAAAAACGCTCTACATTTTACAATAGAAAGGGTAGCTGTGGTGAGCGAGATGAGAGCCCATACATTTTACAATAGAAAGGGTAGCTGTGGTGAGCGAGATGAGAGCCCATACATTTTACAATAGAAAGGGTAGAAGTGGTGAGCGAGATGAAAGCCCATACATTTTACAATAGAAAGGGTAGCTGTGGTGAGCGAGATGAGAGCCCATACATTTTACAATAGAAAGGGTAGCTGTGGTGAGCGAGATGAGAGCCCATACATTTTACAATAGAAAGGGTAGAAGTGGTGAGCGAGATGAGAGCCCATACATTTTACAATAGAAAGGGTAGCTGTGGTGAGCGAGATGAGAGCCCATACATTTTACAATAGAAAGGGTAGAAGTGGTGAGCGAGATGAGAGCCCATACATTTTACAATAGAAAGGGTAGCTATGGTGAGCGAGATGAGAGCCCATACATTTTACAATAGAAAGGGTAGCTGTGGTGAGCGAGATGAGAGCCCATACATTTTACAATAGAAAGGGTAGCTGTGGTGAGCGAGATGAGAGCCCATACATTTTACAATAGAAAGGGTAGCTGTGGGGAGCGAGATGAGAGCCCATACATTTTACAATAGAAAGGGTAGCTGTGGTGAGCGAGATGAGAGCCCATACATTTTACAATAGAAAGGGTAGCTGTGGTGAGCGAGATGAGAGCCCATACATTTTACAATAGAAAGGGTAGCTGTGGTGAGCGAGATGAGAGCCCATACATTTTACAATAGAAAGGGTAGAAGTGGTGAGCGAGATGAGAGCCCATACATTTTACAATAGAAAGGGTAGCTATGGTGAGCGAGATGAGAGCCCATACATTTTACAATAGAAAGGGTAGCTGTGGTGAGCGAGATGAGAGCCCATACATTTTACAATAGAAAGGGTAGCTGTGGTGAGCGAGATGAGAGCCCATACATTTTACAATAGAAAGGGTAGAAGTGGTGAGCGAGATGAGAGCCCATACATTTTACAATAGAAAGGGTAGCTGTGGTGAGCGAGATGAGAGCCCATACATTTTACAATAGAAAGGGTAGCTGTGGTGAGCGAGATGAGAGCCCATACATTTTACAATAGAAAGGGTAGAAGTGGTGAGCGAGATGAGAGCCCATACATTTTACAATAGAAAGGGTAGCTATGGTGAGCGAGATGAGAGCCCATACATTTTACAATAGAAAGGGTAGCTGTGGTGAGCGAGATGAGAGCCCATACATTTTACAATAGAAAGGGTAGAAGTGGTGAGCGAGATGAGAGCCCATACATTTTACAATAGAAAGGGTAGCTGTGGTGAGCGAGATGAGAGCCCATACATTTTACAATAGAAAGGGTAGCTGTGGGGAGCGAGATGAGAGCCCATACATTTTACAATAGAAAGGGTAGCTGTGGTGAGCGAGATGAGAGCCCATACATTTTACAATAGAAAGGGTAGCTGTGGTGAGCGAGATGAGAGCCCATACATTTTACAATAGAAAGGGTAGCTGTGGTGAGCGAGATGAGAGCCCATACATTTTACAATAGAAAGGGTAGCTGTGGTGAGCGAGATGAGAGCCCATACATTTTACAATAGAAAGGGTAGCTGTGGTGAGCGAGATGAAAGCCCATACATTTTACAATAGAAAGGGTAGCTGTGGTGAGCGAGATGAGAGCCCATACATTTTACAATAGAAAGGGTAGCTGTGGGGAGCGAGATGAGAGCCCATACATTTTACAATAGAAAGGGTAGCTGTGGTGAGCGAGATGAGAGCCCATACATTTTACAATAGAAAGGGTAGCTGTGGTGAGCGAGATGAGAGCCCATACATTTTACAATAGAAAGGGTAGCTGTGGTGAGCGAGATGAGAGCCCATACATTTTACAATAGAAAGGGTAGCTGTGGTGAGCGAGATGAGAGCCCATACATTTTACAATAGAAAGGGTAGAAGTGGTGAGCGAGATGAGAGCCCATACATTTTACAATAGAAAGGGTAGCTATGGTGAGCGAGATGAGAGCCCATACATTTTACAATAGAAAGGGTAGCTGTGGTGAGCGAGATGAGAGCCCATACATTTTACAATAGAAAGGGTAGCTGTGGGGAGCGAGATGAGAGCCCATACATTTTACAATAGAAAGGGTAGCTGTGGTGAGCGAGATGAGAGCCCATACATTTTACAATAGAAAGGGTAGCTGTGGTGAGCGAGATGAGAGCCCATACATTTTACAATAGAAAGGGTAGCTGTGGTGAGCGAGATGAGAGCCCATACATTTTACAATAGAAAGGGTAGAAGTGGTGAGCGAGATGAGAGCCCATACATTTTACAATAGAAAGGGTAGCTATGGTGAGCGAGATGAGAGCCCATACATTTTACAATAGAAAGGGTAGCTGTGGTGAGCGAGATGAGAGCCCATACATTTTACAATAGAAAGGGTAGCTGTGGTGAGCGAGATGAGAGCCCATACATTTTACAATAGAAAGGGTAGAAGTGGTGAGCGAGATGAGAGCCCATACATTTTACAATAGAAAGGGTAGCTGTGGTGAGCGAGATGAGAGCCCATACATTTTACAATAGAAAGGGTAGCTGTGGTGAGCGAGATGAGAGCCCATACATTTTACAATAGAAAGGGTAGAAGTGGTGAGCGAGATGAGAGCCCATACATTTTACAATAGAAAGGGTAGCTATGGTGAGCGAGATGAGAGCCCATACATTTTACAATAGAAAGGGTAGCTGTGGTGAGCGAGATGAGAGCCCATACATTTTACAATAGAAAGGGTAGCTGTGGGGAGCGAGATGAGAGCCCATACATTTTACAATAGAAAGGGTAGCTGTGGTGAGCGAGATGAGAGCCCATACATTTTACAATAGAAAGGGTAGCTGTGGTGAGCGAGATGAGAGCCCATACATTTTACAATAGAAAGGGTAGAAGTGGTGAGCGAGATGAGAGCCCATACATTTTACAATAGAAAGGGTAGCTATGGTGAGCGAGATGAGAGCCCATACATTTTACAATAGAAAGGGTAGCTGTGGTGAGCGAGATGAGAGCCCATACATTTTACAATAGAAAGGGTAGAAGTGGTGAGCGAGATGAGAGCCCATACATTTTACAATAGAAAGGGTAGCTATGGTGAGCGAGATGAGAGCCCATACATTTTACAATAGAAAGGGTAGCTGTGGTGAGCGAGATGAGAGCCCATACATTTTACAATAGAAAGGGTAGCTGTGGTGAGCGAGATGAGAGCCCATACATTTTACAATAGAAAGGGTAGCTGTGGTGAGCGAGATGAGAGCCCATACATTTTACAATAGAAAGGGTAGCTGTGGGGAGCGAGATGAGAGCCCATACATTTTACAATAGAAAGGGTAGCTGTGGTGAGCGAGATGAGAGCCCATACATTTTACAATAGAAAGGGTAGCTGTGGTGAGCGAGATGAGAACCCATACATTTTACAATAGAAAGGGTAGCTGTGGTGAGCGAGATGAGAGCCCATACATTTTACAATAGAAAGGGTAGCTGTGGTGAGCGAGATGAGAGCCCATACATTTTACAATAGAAAGGGTAGAAGTGGTGAGCGAGATGAGAGCCCATACATTTTACAATAGAAAGGGTAGCTATGGTGAGCGAGATGAGAGCCCATACATTTTACAATAGAAAGGGTAGCTGTGGTGAGCGAGATGAGAGCCCATACATTTTACAATAGAAAGGGTAGCTGTGGTGAGCGAGATGAGAGCCCATACATTTTACAATAGAAAGGGTAGAAGTGGTGAGCGAGATGAGAGCCCATACATTTTACAATAGAAAGGGTAGCTATGGTGAGCGAGATGAGAGCCCATACATTTTACAATAGAAAGGGTAGCTGTGGTGAGCGAGATGAGAGCCCATACATTTTACAATAGAAAGGGTAGCTGTGGTGAGCGAGATGAGAGCCCATACATTTTACAATAGAAAGGGTAGCTGTGGTGAGCGAGATGAGAGCCCATACATTTTACAATAGAAAGGGTAGCTGTGGTGAGCGACATGAGAGCCCATACATTTTACAATAGAAAGGGTAGCTGTGGTGAGCGAGATGAGAGCCCATACATTTTACAATAGAAAGGGTAGAAGTGGTGAGCGAGATGAGAGCCCATACATTTTACAATAGAAAGGGTAGCTGTGGGGAGCGAGATGAGAGCCCATACATTTTACAATAGAAAGGGTAGCTGTGGTGAGCGAGATGAGAGCCCATACATTTTACAATAGAAAGGGTAGCTGTGGTGAGCGAGATGAGAGCCCATACATTTTACAATAGAAAGGGTAGAAGTGGTGAGCGAGATGAGAGCCCATACATTTTACAATAGAAAGGGTAGCTGTGGGGAGCGAGATGAGAGCCCATACATTTTACAATAGAAAGGGTAGCTGTGGTGAGCGAGATGAGAGCACATTCATTTTACAATAGAAAGGGCAGAAGTGGTGAGCGAGATGAGAGCCCATACATTTTACAATAGAAAGGGTAGCTGTGGTGAGCGAGATGAGAGCCCATACATTTTACAATAGAAAGGGTAGCTGTGGTGAGCGAGATGAGAGCCCATACATTTTACAATAGAAAGGGTAGCTGTGGTGAGCGAGATGAGAGCCCATACATTTTACAATAGAAAGGGTAGAAGTGGTGAGCGAGATGAGAGCCCATACATTTTACAATAGAAAGGGTAGAAGTGGTGAGCGAGATGAGAGCCCATACATTTTACAATAGAAAGGGTAGCTGTGGTGAGCGAGATGAGAGCCCATACATTTTACAATAGAAAGGGTAGCTATGGTGAGCGAGATGAGAGCCCATACATTTTACAATAGAAAGGGTAGCTAAGGTGAGCGAGATGAGAGCCCATACATTTTACAATAGAAAGGGTAGATGTGGTGAGCGAGATGAGAGCCCATACATTTTACAATAGAAAGGGTAGCTATGGTGAGCGAGATGAGAGCCCATACATTTTACAATAGAAAGGGTAGATGTGGTGAGCGAGATGAGAGCCCATACATTTTCAAATGGCTTACTGTGCTGAGCGAGGTCTGCATTCCTGTATATTGGCTTATCAGCGAATACTAATACATCAGGATCTAGAATTCTGGAAGCAGCACTTGGGCTAAACACGAGGAATTCCTTTTCCATATAGCAAAAGTGCTTCATCCAGCCTTTTAAATGTATCATTGCATTTGCCATTTACTAATGTATTAGTATTCGCTGATTAGCCATTATACAGGAATGCAGCCTTCTTAAAGACAGTAGAGCTGAATGCCCTTGGGCTATTACTCACTAACTCCTTTGGACACAACATATGGGTTGAATTATTAATGTCTAAAACTACAGATGAATAATGAAGGACCACTTGAGCTCAGCAAGGAAAGCTTGTCCAAAAAAGAATTTAGTAGCAATACTTATGATAATGTTACTGCGATCAGTTGGAGCATACATTAGAAAATAGTTGCATTCATTGAACCATCGATTCAGAACAATAGTTCACTCAATAAATGAAGCAACTTTTATCCAAAAGCAACATATTGTCATGTAACATGATTTTTACACTTTATCATGCCAACTGAAGGAAATTCGGTTTTTCATTGTGGGGAATGAAGAAACTTCTCAAGCAACAACAACAATCTCTGTCATGGTGAGCCACAAAAGCCACAAACTTAACCTCTGCTTCATCCTATAGTAGCTTGGCACAAAAGCAATCAGAATTCACTTAGAGGCAATTTGTAAAGTATTTATGCAGTGCACAACAGCAATGAAGTAAAAACACAACACAAGAGAAATCAGACATTTAGAAAAATAAAGTAACATTTGAAAATAATGTGAAATAGAGTACAATTTAATAACCAAAATGAGGCCAAAATTACAATGAAACAATCAGTAGAACCAGAGATATGTTATTCCAAGAATTTAGGTAAGTATAGTACCCAAATACACAAAGTGCCACTCGCAGTTATCTGGCCGTACTTGACCTGTGGAAAATCACAAGTTCAGGCCGAAAGTGATGGAGCACTGGCCGGATACAGGGACAAGTTTAGTCCAGCTGAAAAAAGTATCGTCTCATAGTCCAGTGCAAAGAGTCCCGTTTGCAGTGGAGGAGGTCGCGAGGAGCAGGGAGAGCGTCACTGATGGTCATTGCTGTAGCACGAAGGGCAAGCTGAGCATTGCATACTGTTGTCGCTGTAGAGCGAGGGTCATGTTTGGGGTTGTGGACGGTCTTGCTGGAGCTAGCTGCTGTAATGCAAAGTGCAGATCTTGCATTGCTGGTTGTCAATGGCACTCACTGAAGCGCAAAGAGTTGGGTTCACCAGAGCTTTGCATTAGCGATTGTGGCAGGAGGCAAGTTCTCAGCACGAAGGGGCCTTATCACGGTTGCAAAGAGCCCAAAAGATCATGATTTCTCCCTTTCTTCATAGGAAGAGCTCAACTGATGCCAGCCAAGGGTCCAGGGCTTAGGGAGGCACCTCTTGGGGATCATGAACTCACTCCAGCAGAGGCCAGCAGGTCTCAGGGAGGTCCAGTTGCAGATCCAGTGCTGCAGGTCAGTTGTGCAGGGAGGCCTCAGGAGCTTGTTATGTCCTTGTAGCTCAGAACAGGAGGTCAGCCACTTGACCCTTGGAGTCACTGTGCCCAGAATGAAAAGAGCAAGTCCAGTCTTCCTTCTCAGAGAGCAGGGCAGTACTATGGCAGCTGGCAGGCTTTCTTCTGTAGTATCAGCAGGCCCAGAAGTGTACTGAAGAGTTGGTCTATGGGTCCAATATTTATACCTGATGGTGGCTTTGAAGCAGGGGAAATATCTAGGCCTCCCCTCCCATCCGGTTCTGGAACTTCTTTCCCTCTCCTGACCAGGCTCCAAGGGATCTAGGCTGGTGTCAAATTCTTTGTGAGTTTGCTCAAGAAAGCCCCAATGTAATTGGGACAAGGAACAACTCTGCCCCTCCCATCCTGGCAGGATGGTCCATGTTGTCAACACTTATTCCCTGTTTATTTCACTGTCGGAGAGGAATACACAAAGACCAACTGCCATCTACACTTAGTCATGTGACCCAGGAAACAGGCTGCAGGCACCAAACAGTTAGAGTAAGAAAATGCCAACTTTTTAAATGTGGCATTTTCAGAATTCTGGCTTAAAATCTGACTTTATCATTAAGGAGGCTTTGAAATTACAATTCTGTTGAGGATAAACATGACTTTTCTACCTGCTCCCAATCAAAAGTTATCACGTATTAATTGTAATGAGGTAGCTCGATGTTATCCTATGGGAGAGGTAGGCTTCACAGTAGTGAAAAACAAATGTAAGAGTTTTTCACTACGTATGATCCAGCATTTTCTGGGCCCACTTACTTATCATTGGTCCTCCGATGGACCTTTTTATCTGTCTGAGAGGTTATGGAAGTTAGTATTACCAGTCAATCAAAATTATAATGAACAGTGCAACCCATTTGGCTACACAATAAGGACCAGGAATTGGTAGCCAGGTTCAAAAAGGTTTAATTACAAGTTAATAATCAAATTCAAATACTCTACTCTTAGCACCATGCTGTAGATGTACAGAATAACAATGGGATACCAAGACGGTGAAAGAAATTAAGGCGAATTAGAATCAAACAGACAAGAAGTTTTGTAAGTGCAATACAAAACAATAACATCAAAATCTGGTGCTCAGAAAACAATCTAAGGTTCTCTCTCCTATACACTAGTAATCTAGAATTCAGAATCCAGAGGAGGGTTTGGGGAACAATGTTCCTAACAATCAAGGAAATTCCATAAGGAAGCCTGGTCAGGACAAAAGAAATCAAAATCGGAAAGAGTTAGCATCTCATAAGCTTAGTCAAGAGTCTTCTGTGGGTCAAGTGTACGTGTTAGCCTAAGCCACACTTAAGCAAAAATTAAGGAAGAATTGAGGCATGAAACTTCTCAAAGTGAATTAAGCTAGCAATGTCTCAGAGAAGGAGGGAATTAATGAAAAGTATCTGCGAAGGGGTCCGATCAGCATCAGCGAAGAGATCTGCGAGGGAACCTGCGCATGGTCAGGAAGGGATCTGGGTGCATGAGGAAAGATATCTGAGTAACAGTCAAAGGGCACCAGTATATTAAAATGTATAAATTCCATTTGTCGATACCCCCTCAATCACACCATCAGGGGTCTACGAAAATCCATGAATCATCACACTGCAGACTGCAACATTCTTATTTTGTCATACACTGGACTTGGGAATGACATCTTTCTTCCAAACACATGTAGGTTGCAACTTTTGGACAATGACTTATTCAATTAGCACTCTGTTTCTCAGTGTACCTTTCGTCAAGGCCCTTTTCTCAGGCTTCTGATCCCCCTATCTCTAGTACTGTAATGTAACTATTCTAAACTAACAATGCATGTGGATACCTGCAAGAAATCCACTTTATTCAGCATGGTAAAATACCGGCCTACTCATGTTAAGTTTATTGTTTCTGGCTAAATTACATTTTACATGTGTAAGGAAATGTTTAACCACTCTGTCAGTTTGTTACATGTTAATAATGTGAAGTAGCACACACATCTAGAAAGTCAAATTACATCTTTATGGTAAATACATTTTCTACTAAATGAAGAAAATTCTTCATTAAGCATACTAATTAGGCAAACAAATGTGTAAGTTCTCTAATCCTACAGTGAAGGCACTCTAATATATGTCAATTGCAACACTTACCTTAATTCGTTAAACCATACATGAATCATGTGCTAAGGGAGTGTTCATACTGTGTGTTTCTCCAGTGTCTGTGACATTTGTGACATTTAAATGGTCCGCAATCTTTTCGCTGCACCACCAGCACGGTGAGCAACCTTTACAACGAAACTATTACAACGCGCTACACTTACAACGAAATGTTTACAACGCAACATCCACTACAACGCATTCCATTACATAGCATGACACTACAACGCATGTTTAAAAACTACCTTTACAACGCATTCCATTACATCGCATACTACCTTTACAACGCATACCATTACAACTCAATCCAACACTTACCCTACTGTTGCACCCCCTGGAGTTAGAATAGTAATTTTTACCCCTATACTAGCCAATACTTACCTTAAATGCAATTTAATATTATGCGTTGTAATGGTATGCGTTGTAAAGGTAGTATGCGATGTAATGGAATGCGTTGTAAAGGTATTTTTTTAAAATGCGTTGTAGTGTCATGCTATGTAATGGAATGCGTTGTGGTGGATGTTGCGTTGTAAAAAATGCGTTGTAAGTGCATGCGTTGTAAAAGTGTGCGTTGTAACGACATACATCCCCACCAGCACATGTCAAACTCAAAAGTACATGTCCAATTTTTTAAAGTACACTGCACCCTGCCCAGTGGGCTGTTTAAGGCCTCACTTAGTGTGACTTGTATGTATTAAAAAGTGAGGTTTAGTCTTGACAAAAAGTTTATTTTGCCAGGTCGCATTGGCAGTTTAAAACTGGATACAGGCTGCAATGGTAGGCCGGAGACATGTTTTAAAAAGCTGCTTAGCTAGGTGGCACAATAAGCACTGCAGACCTTCTAATAGCATTTACTTTACAAGCCCTGAGTACATGGTATTCCACTTTACCAGTGACTTAGAAGTAAATTAAATGTGCCAACCAGGTGTAGGCCAGTTTTACTATGTAGTAAGGTGTGAGCATAAGCACTTTAGCACATGTGACCAGCGGTAAAGTGCACAGAGTCCGAAAGCCAGCAAAAAACAATCAGCAAACACGAGATGAGTAGAAAAAAATATTGAGGGAAGAACACCTTAAGTGCTGTCAGGTCTAAAACCAACTATTCAATAAAAATGAAAAAAATAGATACATAATTATTATCAAAAGGATTCCAAAAGTAATTATTTATAAGCAGTTTTCCCTCTTTAAGTCATAGGAAAGGATTAATGCCATAACAAATCAACGGGAAAATCCAATTTTCTTACATTTGAAAAAAAAAGCCTAGGAATCATGTTGTGGTGACACACAACAGCCATCATGTGTTTCGCTGCGCGAGTCTCATCACTTCTTCAGGGTAATTTCTCTTAAGTCTCGTATACATTAATAATCCATATGATGCACATTTATGGTTGTATAATAGAAACTGCCTCTCCTGTAGGATGTTTATATGAGCAATAAAGCGCTAAAGATATGAGTAGAAAATCCTGTACAGAGCAGTCTTTGATTTCCCAGCTGAACACCTCATACTATAACACCCATTCATCATCCATACAAACATTGGCAGCAGCCTATAGGCCTAACACCAAGCAGACATGGCAAGAAATCACAACAAATGTTCATTCGGCGTGAAAGGCTACTTCCTTTACATGACTGTTTGTCATATTGATTATTAATTTCACCAGTATTTAGGACGAATCCTCTCCTTCCCGTCCTTCATACCCGAGCTCTACACACAAATTTAGAATTGTCTCCTTGCCTTTAGGCACAGGATTGCCGTACCATCTGAAGGTCAGCCTTTGGGGCTCTGTGGTTCGTTGTCTGGAACTAGTGTCCCTTCCTGCACAAAAACAATCCTGCATGCAATGCAGACACCCTCACACTATGATGCAAGGGTCCTGCATTGGCCTAGGCTCCCAAAAGGACGTCAGTGCAGGAGAAAAGGCCAGAATGTGCCTTATTGCCTTAAATACGGCAAATTTCTGTCCTTTCCCTGTCACGCAGTGCAGCGCAGCAAGGTGACTTGCTGCGCTGCATGACATTCTGGTAAATAGGA
Organism: Triturus cristatus; assembly: GCF_964204655.1. NCBI lineage: Eukaryota > Metazoa > Chordata > Amphibia > Caudata > Salamandridae > Triturus > Triturus cristatus. The sequence goes on along the minus strand of NC_140593.1, from coordinate 438,803,347 downwards.
CCCATGTGTATTTGTATTTATTTACACTGTAAAAACAATCGCAATCTGTGACCAGGTGTTCATATCCCAGTCTACTAGGCAAGTTAATCTGTTTTTCTCCTTTGTTTCTTAGCCTAACACAATAGCCTTCTTTTCTGATCAGTGATGGCGCAATATTTTTCCATCTTGACATCTTTCATACAGTTTAAAACTGCAAGTGATTAATTCTAAATCACGAACCTTAATAAATTTGCCAGATGATTTGGAAGTAGGCAGAGACAAGACGACTCTGCATTGTTTGGGCAATCATGGAGGTTGGAGGTTTTTCTACTGGATTTTCACCGCTTGCTGCCTGCCTGCCTCGTTCTTGATGTTGTTTTCGGTGGCTTGGTCTTTGCCTAGCGCCGTACTGCTAAATCTTACTCTTGCTCCCCCATCGCCTTTTGTCTGTTTCCTGTCGCTGAAGATGGTGAGTTCGAGGCGGCTATCTGTACCTCCCTTGATGGCCTCTCAGTGGTCTGCTTGTCTTTGGCTCGGCGAGAGATACCGTCCCGCTGAGTTGCTGTGCCGCCTCCACAAACGCTCCAGTGGGTGTTTACACCAAACTCTTTTTGGACTGCCTTCGCTTAGGGCCCTGTGGTGATGGACTGGATCCGGGCGTGCCCTGGTTGGTACAGATCTGCCGAACTTGATCATTTTTCTTCTGCCATCTGCCTGGTTCCTGTTCCCCTTCTGCTCCTTGCGGAGTTTGCCTATGTTCATCCCTCTCTCCGCTTTCACCTCCCAAATGTTTTACATTGATGTGATTATTTACTTTTACTTTTATGTTTATTGTGCAACTATTCACGTTCTCAACCAATGTAAAGCGCTCTGATACCACCGGGTCTAGCCAGCACTATATAAAACTCCAACTAAATAAATAAATTAAATAAATAAGGATATACATCTCTGTTTTTAATCTTCAAAGAGTTTTGATGCCATCAATTAATGGTAAGTGATTAGGCCCGCTATATGCACTTTTTTAGATAGAGCCTGGGCAGCGCTTGCGCTGCTCTGCGAGGCATGCTGTATTTGAGTATGGACTTGAAGCTCCGCCCACTCTACGCCCATATATTTCATTGGCTTATGTCATTATCCTTTGTAAATGCTGGCTTCTGAATTCGCTAATAGGCTTGTTAGTCCCTCTTTAGTACCCCCTTGCCTTCATTTGTAACCTCCCATGAGCTCTGGCCCTTTTACTTCTGTTATTGCAGGGTCTGTCTTATTTAGTCTGTAAGCACTATTTTCTTTAATGAGTTTCTTCTACTGCAGGCACGATATGCTTTCCTGCCACATTCAGTGCGCTATGTACACTTTCACTTATCAAGCAGTCCAGGACAATGGAGGCCGCTTCTTTGAAGTGAAATAGGTCTCGCATTCACAAGAGTTTGAGCTGTTGGCATTGTGAATGACAATGCCTTTTATTTATGTGTTAATTATCAAAACAGATCAATAAAAGGCATTGTCATTTACAATGCCAATACCTTAAACTCTCGCAAATGCGAGACCTATGGCATTGCAAATGCTTGTTTTATCTGCGCCTTCTTTTTCATCCTACTTTAGAATCAGGTATAGTTTTTTCTTAGGAAGAAGTATAGGAATGATACAGACAGCTGCAAATTTTGAGGTGGCAACTTCAGTACTCTACTTTAAAGTATAGCTATCCATAGTCTCTGAGGTCACATGATAAATCGACGCCTATGATGAGGTGATGGTAGTTAGCCATATCGAAGACCACTGACACCATTGCTTGACCTTCTGGTGTCCACTCATTTTTCTATCCCTATCCTCCATGAATAGAAACCACCATTTGAAGCTATTTTGTGTTTCACTGTGGATAATGTGCAAAGTGACACCTAGCGTTTGTGTTTGATTTAATACTATTTGATGGTATCCTTGTGTGGATTCCTTGTTTTCCTCCTTTCGTTTTTGTGTGTATTCCCTAAAGCCTTAAAGCCACTCGCTGACATATGTGCACTTAACAAATCCCCAAATACTAAAACCAAGTGAATCCAATCTCTCGTGGAAAAGTAATACTCCTGACTTCTGGAATGTTTTAATAATTTCTCATGATAGCTGACTTCAAATCTTTAATATATCAATTGATTCCATTAAAACAAAATTATCTTAGAGTGAAAATCCCTGAAGCCTTCTGGAGAGAGTCATACTTGCTGGCTATTCTCCCCTACTCGTTCAATGCAAATTGCTCCAATTCCAGCCTTATTCATCTCAGTAGGGTAACAGAGACCTCAGTTTCCCATGAAATGCCACCCTTCTGCAACTGCCTATTTTGTGATCAGGAGAGCAAGGAATATCAGGGAAGCTGCAGGGAGCAGCAGACATGAGTTGGATCTAAATGTCTAAATTTATAAAACAGTAGTGGCATTGTGGTCTTTCTGACAAAAACAGTCTTCATGGATTCTGAACTTGTAGAGATAATAAAGGCAAAATTTTATACTCAATGTGTTTTTTTACATTATTTAATTGACTAAAACAGTCACTAAACCTATTTGCTGTCGATGTATGTGCGTAGCTTATCAGTCTCAGACTTTCATCACGGACGGTCTGATTCAGTGTTTCCCCGTTTGAAGGAAGTAAAATAAATACAATAGAGTTGGATAATTACACAACACATTATTTAGTAACAAATAGAAGGTATCCCTTCCAATACTTTACCTGCAGCATTACATTCTGAAAGGTAAAAATTATAAAATAGCTAATGGTATGGGATATTTAATAAAAAAATAGGCTAAGGTACCATAACATAAATAAAAGATGTTTTAGGGTTGTTCCTGCTTGGATATATTTCCCACGATTTAGTAGTCAAGTGATGTAGTGGTACATGATAAAACAGAGTGGGTCAGTATATCAAAAAACAAGGAGGGTGTTTTTCCCTCTTTATTGAATCACTACGCCCTTGAGCTTACTTCCCTTGTTTAGTTTTTTAATTGTTTTAGGTATATTGTTTTTTTATTTTTTAGAAGGGTTTTCTGATCAGGTTAATGTGGCTATTGTCTAAAGGCACTAATAGGGGTGTCTATGTCATTTAGATATTTAATTTTCTTTCTAAATAAAATAATAAAAAATATTTTTGAGTAATGAGTCGCTCTCTTTTTGAAAACGTTTCTTTTCTTCGTGAAAAACAATTGTCATTGTTCAATTCCTTTGTTTGTGTAATGTCCAAGGGGCATTTTCTTGATATGTAAATCTTACTGGCTACCCCAACTCCTTGTGATAAGATTGAGCAGGTTACACCTTATCTTGTATTGTTGTGTATTGAGATCAGTGACTTCAATGCAAAGTATTTTCCATTATTAACCTTGTTAAATTTGTAGACAGGGCATTTTTCCTTTATTTGCTTTATTTTCTTTCTTTCTTCTGTTTTATAGTGATAGGTCTTTCTGTTTTGTTTACACTGTCTATTGTATTAGATATGTTAGAAAGAGAAACCTTAGATTATACTGAAGATTTCAGAAGATTGTGAGTGGCACCTCACCACTCTGATCGAACAGTAGTCAAGTTTAGTCCCTGGGGTCACCAAAACCAGATGAGTATGAGAAATTGCATAGGAAGTTTGTTCGTAAACAACTACATACCAAATTTGTCTCCAAGCCAATATTATTCCGGTGGGCCAACAGGAAAAGAATATACTGATAATCTTTACAGATGATCAAAAGTTTACAGATGATTTGAGTTGCATTTCTACAAAATGCAATTGGAATTGGATGGTGTTAAGTATTGAAACAGCTTTGGCCCATTTGAAAACTTAACATTTTACATTTTATCCCTTAAGCTATCAGGTGTCAGGATTGCCGGACGTGCGGGAGTATAAAGAACTACAAAAATGGCTGACTCCCTCGTTTGACGCATGCGCGGGAGTCAGCCAGAAAATTAAAGGCGTTCAGATTCCGGCCGCCGACGCTTCGTGTTCCGGCTTGGAATCAGGTTGCCTTTCTTGGCGTCTCTCACCTGCTGCTTCGGAAGTCTCCTCGCGGTGACGGCGTCGGTATTTCCCTGACCTCGTCCTCCTTATCTGCATGGCTAGTATCCCTGTAAAACAGAGAATTAAGGCAAGCTAAAGCTATATTACTGTCATACAAGATAACAGTACTTGAGTGCTGTATATTTAAACATTATATTTATTAGAATATATATATATATATATATATATATATATTCACTGAAAAAACCATAGGTTTCACACACGTTATAGTTAGGAATTAGCATTTAAAAAACCTTGCAAATTCACTGAAAAAACCATAGGTTTCACACATGTTATAGTTAGCGGAAATTTTACTGATAAAAAACCAATGAAATTCCCCCGTTATAGTTAGTGCAGGCAACTATAACTCACGCGACCGCAATCCTCTGCTGATGCTAATACTGTATTTAGACACTTATTTGCCCATGTCTTCTTCCATAAATTTTTAGCTATACATATATTACAAATATTTTTTTTTCATAAAGACACATATGTCATCAGCAGAAGATTGCGGTCGCGTGAGTTATAGTTGCCTGCACTAACTATAACGGGGGAATTTCATTGGTTTTTTATCAGTAAAATTTCCGCTAACTATAACATGTGTGAAACCTATGGTTTTTTCAGTGAATTTGCAAGGTTTTTTAAATGCTAATTCCTAACTATAACGTGTGTGAAACCTATGGTTTTTTCAGTGAATTTGTACGTTTTTTTAAATGCTAAGTTACTTTACGCCATTCGTGGCGTGCGTGCCCACTTTACGCAGTTAGTGCCGTGCACGCACGGTGGGCACGCGGTGCGCTACGCGCACCGCGTGCCCACGTTACGCTAGATGGGCCATGTACGCACGATGCGCTTCGCGCACCGTGCGCACATGGAGGACATATGATGCACTTCGTTTGGAAAGGTAATATTTTACATTTTCACATATGTTATAAGCCATGCACAAATGTTGCGCTTCGGGCAACATTTGCGCACGGGGTGGGGTGGGTGTGGATAATTTTTTTTTTTTATTATTTTTTTACCGTACGCTTACGGTAAGCGTAATCGGCGAAATTAGCGAAAAAATAAAAATTCCGTTTTTGGCCTTGGAGGATCTTTGGGGACTCCCTCAACATGGCTAGGTGTTTTGAAGCTGTCCAAACAGCCCCTTTACATGTTTTTGTGCTTTGTATTTTAATCCACACTCTCAGTGCGAGAGAGAAAATGGCGGCCGCCGCTTCCTGGTTTCGGCCGATTCGAATGTTTACTAAGATCTAAGAGCCAATCAGAATCGAGCTCGCGCACGCCACCGTACGCGTACGGTAAGCGTACCGTAAGCGCACCGTAAGCTGGCTCAGATATATATATTGATTTAAAGGCTATTTTCTCAGAATCTACTGAACAGATTTACACCAAACCTACAAAAGGCACTTCCTTGACCTGGGGACTACCTCTCTGCCAAATTTCATTAAATTCTGTTCAGCCGTTCGGGCTGTAGCCCTGTCTAAAGGTCCTATGGAAAAATGCATGGGAAAAACGCGTTTTGGGACCCCCCTTTTATCTCAGCCCCCGCTTGACGAATCCCCCCGAGACTTTCAGGGTAGGAGCGGAGCGTAGCGCCCCACCTATTTTGAAAAATTTGCGAGGATTCGTCGACCGGCGCCAAAGTTATTCAAAATAGAATGTTGCGGATTTCCTATGGAAACGTGGTCCTAACTATAACTACCTACTGGCGACCGCCAGTAGGTAATATATATATATATATATATATATATACAACCAGTCCTGCTGTCAAGATTCAAAACAGGCGTAGACTCCGTGAGGATTAAGCATGAAGGAATTTTATTTTCGTTTCAGAGACCAAGACGCGTTTCGACGGCAAGCCGCCTTTGTCAATATCGCAGGTAACACCAATGGCTACCATTAAGTACTGTGTGTCATATATACTTATCTGATTGGTGTCCTGCGCTGTGGAGATCGGCCCGCTCTTTTATTGTTATTTCTTCCTGAAACTAAGGAATACACATATTATTTTGATTATTAAAAACATTATCTTTCCTGGAGACAAGTATATGAAAAAGATTATTTTGGGCACCAGATACATATAAAGTTAGGTGAGTCCTCATATTACATTTCATTCCAATATTCCTGCATCACCCCAAGGCATACATTTACTTACCTTACTGTTATTTCTCTCTATATGTTTCAGCCCTCGCCCTTACCCCAACAAATATCATACATGGAAGAAGGGAATTAACCAGGTAGACATATACGTAAATAGAAAGATATAGTGTTTCACATAGAGAAAACTATATATAAATACTCACCTCTTCTTCTTCTATTTCTTTTTAACAGACTTGCGCTTTGCTTCACCATTTCTGACTTCATCAATCCTGCTTTAGATTGGGGTGCGACGTGGGACCCTCTCCATTCCTTGTTTTCTTTCCCTTCTTCCCCAAGTTACTAAACTTTGACATTGTTGGGTGAGATACGCACATTGGGGAAGTAGTGGATCATTCTTCATTACGTGACGTCCCTGCAGAAATGTGACTACACAAGAGTTACTGGTAACCCTGACATCAGGTGGATAATTTTGTTTGAGAATGTGGTCTTTATGGAGATAGACCAAATGTTCACTAGAGAGAAGCATGTAAAGTACAACCCATTGAGAAATGAATCACAAGCGAACAAAAACCTTTCTAATTTAGATAATCTTGTAATCAAACCAGCAGGCAAAGGTGGACTATTGTCCTCTACTAGACTGGAGATTCATGTGATGAAATGGAAGTAGCAGTTCAGAAACACTACCTTAACGTAAACGATGGACAGCATACTGTTGTTTACCAGAAAGATCGTGATATGACACTAGCATCGTTCATTCAGTAAGTGATATAAGTGGTCAGTACGTATCCATTGTGGGATTTTTGTTGATTTATGTTTTATTGCTCTATTTTTCTTTTTGTTTGAATTGTGTCTGATTGTGATAGTTCAATTTCATCTTATTTTGACGATTGGGTAATCTCCCTCCTTCCAACGCTGAGCCATTGTAGTATTTTGCCCACGGCAAGTTTCTCGCAGGTCAGTTGTGGCTATGCCTCTCGGGGGACTTTAAGATTGGGCTGGCAGTTTACTTTGATCCTGACAAGGAGGTTTATATTGTAAGAGAATTGAAAGAATAATAGACGTGGCCTTCTTTACTGAACTTGGGGACTGTGCATTCAGCATGATTTTTCATGTCTGCCATTTTGATGGCTTAGTAGAAACTTGGAAACTGGTTGAAGCACTAAGTGAGCAGGTATTGATAAATGCAGATCGTGGTCTTGGCTGTGCCCGCCACAATACTTGCAAAGCTCAGTTGCACCTTTTTAGGTCTTACCTGGCGAAAGCAGCGCATGTGCTGAGCTCGCCATTGCGAGTACCTTTTGGAATCAATTCTGCGAGGGCTTTTCATGCACGCGCCTGCATGGACAAAGATGGCTGCTCTAGCCATTTGTCCATTACAAACAGCATGTGTGTGTCCGTAGGGACTGTGGACTGTCCCACGCCATCTTGCAAAGCTTTTGTTGTCATAGCAACGAAAATGCCACTTCGCGTGTGCTCTTAATTAGGTTGGCCTTCGCTTTCACTTTCACGGCCAGCTTGTGGGCGTGTGCTTGTTGCTGGGGTGATGGTGTCTCCTCTGGCTTCGGTTTTCTGCTGGGCCCGCCTCCGGGGGAGGGGGCCAGGCTGCGGCGCTTCCTGGCGGGATTGGCAACGTCCGTATGCAGTCAGCTGCTGTTGACTGGTCTTTGGCCCCCGCGGTGCGCATGCTCCTGCAGCTTGTGTGGCGGCTTCTTCCTTGCTACGTGGTTCCGGCTGGGTTGTGTGTTGGTGGGGCTCCTTTTGGAATGCTTCCTCCTCGGCCTGTAGTACAGCCATATTTTAACCTTCATACCCCCCACCACCCAGTCCCAACACTTTCTGACTTCACACGCCAACACTGCTCCGGGTACTGTACACACTCTCATAACACAAAACAGCTTGAGGGGATCTGTGCGTGTAGCCTACCTCTCCGACCATTACAGCCCGCCCCCTGGTGGCAGCTCCTGCTTACTACATCCCCAGCACGTGTATCCAAGGCACAACCCAGCTTGTAGTGACCAATGTGCAGATGGAAAAAGGAGGCCAGCCCCCTCTGGCTCCTCCCATTGGGAGGTGCGCGCAGATACGGTAGGTTGTGTCTCCGACTGCATTCTGGTCAGGCTTGGTTTGTCCGCAGCGTTGATCTCTCGCTGCCTGCTCCGGGTGTCCACAGACCGCTGCTGTACTGTCCCTACTCCTCCGCGGGCTCTGCTTCTCTGGACTCCGTTCTCACCAGGTTGAGCTGCGCCTTCCAGCGTCTGCTGCTTTGCTGCTACTCTCCCCGGCCTCAGGTAGGTGCTCTTGGTGGACTGCACTCGTGCAGCCCTAGAATGCACTCAACCCCACTGCACTGGTGCTGCTACCCGCATGTGTACTCACGGCCTCACTATCCTCTTAGCTTCCTCCCCCAACCCCGAAACCCTCACATTATTACCCTAAGGACTGTATCCTCCCCAGAACCGGACCCCGCAACCGTGCAGGAAATATGCACCCGCTTGCCCCCTCCCCAAGCCTGCTCTTCCCCCCCATGAAGTGCTCCCAAAGTAACTCACTAGAAAAGTCCTCCCCTCCGGCTTATCAGCTGTGGATGCAGACGTCATTTTTGGCTCATCTCTCCAATGCGGGGGGGTGGTCGCATAGACAATCATTACCTCCAGCTTCTTTTTAACTATATACTCACACGTACTGCATCTTGGCTACCTCTAAGTAGACAAGATTCCCCGCAGAATTGCCCTCATGTAAACGTGGACGCATTCCAGTGTTCCGAGGCTGTATCGAAAATATCATTCCCAGACCACAAAACGTCCACGACTACACGTCCGCTGGTTCCAGCGAGTGTCTAAGTCTTTCTTATTTGCACCAACTAGCCTCTTTACCCACATGTCATCTTCTGAGCTCTGAATGCTCCGCATTTATGTAGCTTTCTAACACCAACTTGGTTCTTGAACCGTTATGTAAAAGGGCTTCTTGGCGCTGTGCAGTGCAGTCACTGAGGTTCTGTGTCTGGTGCGTGCATGACAACCACTGGGGGCTCTGAATGTCAGTCACTGCCCTTCTGCTTCTTGTGCTTCTGTTGTCGCTGATGCAGGGCTCACCTGACAAGGGGAGGCTTGTATGGTAGAGTGCAATCCTGTGACTGTGGAGTTATCTATAGTGCAGTACACGTCAGTCACTTGGGGCGAGAGTTTGTTTGTCTGTGGTACAGTGAGGTGCTGTCTCTGGTGCTGTGCAGGACAACCACTGGGGGCGGGTGGATTATCTCTGATATAGTGCTAGACTGTCAATGATGATCTTTTATTGAGCAGTGCATGCCCGTGCTCAAGGCTTGCCTCTGGTGCAGATCACGACTGACACTGGGGGAGGGGGGATTATTTCGAGTGCAGTGCCCTGTGCACGCCTGTAAGTTGGGTGCTGCTTATATTGCAGTGCTGATGTGCTACCGCTGGTGCTGTGAACGGGTAAGGGAGGTTGTCTCTTATGCAGTGCACTCCTGTCACTAGGGTTTTCTTACTGCTGCTGGCGCTCTGCACGCCCATCACTGACATGCTGCTGTTGGTGCCTGAATGACCGGTGTGTGTGTATGTGGGGGGACGGGGAAGTTGTCTCTGATGCAGGGCTCACCGGACACGAGAAAGCTTGTGTGGAATAGTGCACACTTGTGACTATGGGGTCATCTCTAGTGCAGTGCATGTTATTCATTGGTGACAGTGGGGTTGTCTGTGGTGCATTGCACGCCCGTCACTGTGGTGCTGCCTCTGGTGCAGTGCACGACAGCCACAGAGAGAGTTTATGGTGCCGTGCATGCCTATTACTGGGGTTATGTAGGGTGGCGGGACACTCCTGATTCATGGCAGGAGTTTGGGCCTTGGCAGATTGATGCTGGTGCATTTCTAGGTTACGGATTTCCCTGCTCCCTAGGTTTGTGCACTGCTTTGGGTCTTCAGAAAGCCTTTCCTCCCTTTGGTTGGGTTTGTTGTTTCTCGGTGGACTTTCCCAACGTGGATTTGCCATTGTGCTTTATGCCGCATTGGGCTTTGTGTCCTGGCTATGCAGCATTGGCCTGCTGACACACTTTTCCGTGTTGGTGTATTGGGTGCTCTGGTTATGGGGCCTGGGGTTTTTGGTCTTGCGTACTCTGTCTGTGGAGTGGGTTGTTGTTGGTTGGGGCCTTCAGGTTCTGATGGTTCCGTGTGTACCGGTCTTTGTCTTCTCTTCTGCTGGGTCTCCTCCTGCATGACTGTTGTATTTCCCAGCCTTCTGGAGTTCGGATGCGGGTTTATCGCGGTCGGCCTGTGTGGCCTCTGCTGCTCCTTGGGTTTTTGGTGGCAGCCCTGCCTTTCGGTTGCTG